>NC_057836.1:69050000-69675000 GCF_910594005.1 Cervus elaphus
CCAGGGACTAACCTCTCATCTCGAGATGATTTTTGGTCCACGGAGCTCTTTCGTGTGGCTACAGTGACCTCAGGATCCCTCTAGCCTTGAAACAGTGTTCTTGGGGTTTCTCTGGAGTGCCATCAAGGAAATCAAGGCTCCTTTCATGTGTGATGTGCAACACAGAATTGCTCTGCACGCAGTGCAGGGAAATCGGGCCTCATCTCGCGGCGAGGGGGAAGTCTCATGGTTTTTCTCGAGTTGCGGCGGCAACCTGGGGTATATTCTCGAGTTACGACGGGGATGGCCCTTCCACCCACGTGTTTGTTCAGCGACGTCAGGACTAGTGCCTAGTTGCGAGGGACAACTTGGGATTCTCCTCAAGGCTTGGCAGGGCAATTGGGACGCCTCTCCAGCTGAGGCGGGAGACCAAGATTCCCTTTCCACTTGCCACAGGAATCCTGGGACTCCTATCAAATTTCACGAGGAGTCAGGTATCGTCCCCTTTGGAGGCACTGATCTCGGCGTACCTCTGGAGTTTTCAAAGGATTTGAAGCCTCCGGTCGCGATGAGGTGGGGAACTAGGTCTTTCTCTGTGGTCTCCACAAGGGATTCAAACATTCTCTCATCTTGGGAGATGCAAGACGAGCCTGCATTCAAGTCACTTCAGAGATATCTGGCCTTATATCGAGTCAGGGCATCGCGGTGTCCTTTCCACTTGAGACCGCAAACTCAGGGTCCCTCTCACATACCTAGAGCTGAGAGAAGCCTCCTCTTGAGGTGCTTGTGGTACGGTGGTATTCCTCTGGAGTCGAAGCCAGGGACTAACCTCTCATCTCGAGTTGATTTTTGGTCCACGGAGCTCTTTCGTGTTGCCACAGTGACCTCAGGTTCCCTCTAGCCTTGAAACAGTATTCTTGGGGTTTGTCTGGATTGCCATCAAGGAAATCAAGGCTCCTTTCATGTGTGATGTGCAACACGGAATTGCTCTGCACGCAGTGCAGGGGAATCGGGCCTCATCTCGCGACGAGGGGAAGTCTAATGGTTTTTCTCGAGTTGCGGCGGGAAGCTGGGGTATATTCTCGAGTTACGACGGGGATGGCCCTTCCACCCACTTTTTTGTTCACACACGTCAGGATTCCTGCCTAGTTGTGAGGGACAACTCGGGATTCTCCTCGCGGCTTGGCAGGGCAATTGGGACGCCTCTCCAGCTGAGGCGGGAGACCAAGGGTCCCTTTCCACGTGCCACAGGAATCCTGGGACTCCTATCAAGTTTCACGAGGAGTCAGGCGTCGTCTCCTTTGAGGCACTGATCTCCGCGTACCTCTGAAGTTTTCAAAGGATGTGAGGCCTCCGGTCGCGATGAGCTGGGGAACTAGGTCTTTCTCTGTTGTCTCCACAGAGGATTCAGACATCCTTTCGTCTTGGGAGATGCAAGACGAACCTGCATTCAAGTCACTGCAGGGATATCCGGCCTCATTTCGAGTCAGGGCATCGCAGTGTACATTCCCCTTGAGGCCGCAAACTCAGGGTCCCTCTCACATACCTAGAGCTGAGAGAAGCCTCCTCTTGAGGTGCTTGTGGTAAGGTGGTATTCCTCTGGAGTCGAAGCCAGGGACTAACCTCTCATCTCGAGTTGATTTTTGGTCCACAGAGCTGTTTCGTGTTGCTACAATGACCTCAGGATCCCTCTAGCCTTGAAACAGTGTTCTTAGGGTTTCTCTGGAGTGCCATCAAGAAAATCAAGGCTCCTTTCATGTGTGATGTGCAACACGGAATTGCTCTGCATGCAGTGCAGGAGAATCGAGCCTCATCTCGCGGCGAGGGGGAAGTCTCATGGTTTTTCTCGAGTTGCGGCGGGAACCTGGGGTATATTCTCGAGTTATGACGGGGATGGCCCTTCCACCCACGTGTTTGTTCAGCGACGTCTGAACTCCTGCCTAGTTGCGAGGGACAACTCGGAATTCTCCTCGAGGCTTGGCAGGGCAATTGGGACGCCTCTCCAGCTGAGGCGGGAGACCAAGGGTCCCTTTCCACGTGCCACAGGAATCCTGGGACTCCTATCAAGTTTCACGAGGACTCAGGCATCGTCTCCTTTGAGGCACTGAACTCCGCGTACCTCTGAAATTTTCAAAAGATGTGAGGCCTCCTGTCGCGATGAGGTGGGGAACTAGGTCTTTCTCTGTGGTCTCAACAGGGGATTCAGACATCCTTTCGTCTTGGGAGATGCAAGACGAGCCTGCATTCAAGTCACTGCAGGGATATCTAGCCTTATTTCAAGTCAGGGCATCGCGGTGTCCATTCCACTTGAGGCCGCAAACTCAGGGTCCCTCTCACATACATAGAGATGAGGGAAGCCACCTCTTGTGGTGCTTGTGGTAAGGTGGTATTCCTCTGGAGTCGAAGCCAGGGACTAACCTCTCATCTCGAGTTGATTTTTGGGCTACGGAGCTATTTCGTGTTGCTACAGTGACCTCAGGATCCCTCTAGCCTTGAAACAGTGTTCTTGGGGTTTCTCTGGAGTGCCATGAAGGAAATCAAGGCTCCTTTCATGTGTGATGTGCAACACGGAATTGCTCTGCACGCAGTGCAGGGGAATCGGGCCTCATCTCATGGCGATGGGGAAGTTTCATGGTTTTTCTCGAGTTGCGGCGGGAACCTGGGGTATATTCTCGAGTTACGACGGGGATGGCCCTTCCACCCACGTGTTTGTTCAGCCACGTCAGGACTCCTGCCTAGTTGTGAGGGACAACTCGGGATTCTCCTCGAGGCTTGGCAGGGCAATTGGGACGCCTCTCCATCTGAGGCGGGAGACCAAGGGTCCCTTTCCACGTGCCACAGGAATCCTGGGACTCCTATCAAGTTTCACGAGGAGTCAGGCATCGTCTCCTTTGGAGGCACTGATCTCCGCGTACCTCTGGAGTTTTCAAAGGATGTGAGGCCTCCGGACGCGATGAGGTGGGGAACTAGGTCTTTCTCTGTTGTTTCCACAGGGGATTCAAACATCCTTTCATTTTGGGAGATGCAAGACGAGCCTGCATTCAAGTCACTGCAGGGATATCCGGCCTCATTTCGAGTCAGGGCATCGCAGTGTCCATTCCCCTTGAGGCCGCAAACTCAGGGTCCCTCTCACATACCTAGAGCTGAGAGAAGCCTCCTCTTGAGGTGCTTGTGGTAAGGTGGTATTCCTCTGGAGTCGAAGCCAGGGACTAACGTCTCATCTCGAGTTGATTTTTGGGCCACGGAGTTCTTTCGTGTTGCTACAGTGACCTCAAGATCCCTCTAGCCTTGAAACAGTGTTCTTGGGGTCTCTCTGCAGTGCCATCAAGGAAATCAATGCTCCTTTTATGTGTGATGTGCAACACGGAATTGTTCTGCACGCAGTGCAGGGGAGTCGGTCCTCATCTCGCTGCGAAGGGGAAGTCTCATGATTTTTCTCGAGTTGCGGCGAGAAGCTGGGGTATATTCTCGAGTTACGACGGGGATGGCCCTTCCACCCACGTGTTTGTTCAGCGACGTCAGGACTCCTGCCTAGTTGCGAGGGACAACTCGGGATTCTCCTCGAGGCTTGGCAGGGCAATTGGCACGCATGTTCAGCTGAGGCGGGAGACCAAGGGTCCCTTTCCACGTGCCACAGGAATCCTGGGACTCCTATAAAGTTTCACAAGGAGTCAGGTATCGTCTCCTTTGGAGGCACTGATCTCCGCGTACCTCTGGAGTTTTCAAAGGATGTGAGGACTTCGGTCGTCATGAGATGTGGATCTAGGTCTTTCCCTGTGGTCTCCACAGGGGATTCAGACATCCTTTCATCTTGGGAGATGCAAGACGAGCCTGCATTAAAGTCACTGCAGGGATATCCGGCCTTATTTCGCATCAGGGCATCGCGGTGTTCATTCCACTTGAGGCTGCAAACTCAGGGTCCCTCTCACATACCTAGAGCTGAGAGAAGCCTCCTCTTGAGGTGCTTGTGGTAAGGTGGTATTCCTCTGGAGTCGAAGCCAGGGACTACCCTCTCATCTCGAGTTGATTTTTGGTCCACGGAGCTCTTTTGTGTTGCTACAGTGACCTCAGGATCCCTCTAGCCTTGAAACAGTTTTCTTGGGGTTTCTCTGGAGTGCCATCAAGGAAATCAAGGCTCCTTTTATGTGTGATGTGCAACAAGGAATTGCTCTGCACGCAGTGTAGGGGAATCGGGCCTCATCTCGCGGCGAGGGGGAAGTCTCATGGTTTTTCTCGAGTTTCGGTGGGAACCTGGGGTATATTCTCGAGTTACGACGGGGATGGACCTTCCACCCACGTGTTCCTTCAGCGACGTCAGGACTCCTGCCTAGTTGCGAGGGACAACTCGGGATTCTCCTCGAGGCTTGGCAGGGCAATTGGGACGCCTCTCCAGCTGAGGCGGGAGACCAAGGGTCCCTTTCCACGTGCCACAGGGATCCTGGGACTCCTATCAAGTTTCACGAGGAGTCAGGCATCGTCTCCTTTGGAGGCACTGATCTCCGTGTACCTCTGGAGTTTTCAAAGGATGTGAGGCCTCCGGTCGCGATGAGGTGGGGAACTAGGTCTTTCTCTGTGGTCTCCACAGGGGATTCAGACATCCTTTCGTCTTGGGAGATGCAAGACGAGCCTGCATTCAAGTCACTGCAGGGATATCCGGCCTTATTTTGAGTCAGGGCATCGCGGTGTCCATTCCACTTGAGGCCGCAAACTCAGGGTCCCTCTCACATAGCTAGAGCTGAGAGAAGCCTCCTGTTCAGGTGCTTGTGGTAAGGTGGTATTCCTCTGGAGTCGAAGCCAGGGACTAACCTCTCATCTCGAGTTGATTTTTGGTCCACTGAGCTCTTTTGTGTTGCTACAGTGACCTCAGGATCCCTCTAGCCTTGAAACAGTGTTCTTGGGGTTTCTCTGGAGTGCCATCAAGGAAATCAAGGCTCCTTTCATGTGTGATGTGCAACACGGAATTGCTCTGCACGCAGTGCAGGTGAATCGGGCCTCATCTCCCGGCGAGGGGGAAGTCTCATGGTTTTTCTCGAGTTGCGGCGGGAACCTGGGGTATATTCTCGAGTTACGACGGGGATGGCCCTTCCACCCACGTGTTTGTTCAGCGACGTCAGGACTCCTGCCTAGTTGCGAGGGACAACTCGGGATTCTCCTCGAGGCTTGGCAGGGCAATTGGGACGCCTCTCCAGCTGAAGCGGAAGACCAAGGGTCCCTTTCCACGTGCCACAGGAATCCTGGGACTCCTATAAAGTTTCACAAGGAGTCAGGTATCGTCTCCTTTGGAGGCACTGATCTCCGCGCACCTCTGGAGTTTTGAAAGGATGTGAGGCCTCCGGTCGCGATGAGGTGGGGAACTAGGTCTTCCTCTGTGGTCTCCACAGGGGATTCAGACATCCTTTCGTCTTGGGAGATGCAAGACGAGCCTGCATTCAAGTCACTGCAGGGATATCCGGCCTTATTTTGAGTCAGGGCATCGCGGTGTCCATTCCACTTGAGGCCGCAAACTCAGGGTCCCTCTCACATAGCTAGAGCTGAGAGAAGCCTCCTGTTCAGGTGCTTGTGTTAAGGTGGTATTCCTCTGGAGTCGAAGCCAGGGACTAACCTCTCATCTCGAGATGATTTTTGGTCCACGGAGCTCTTTCGTGTGGCTACAGTGACCTCAGGATCCCTCTAGCCTTGAAACAGTGTTCTTGGGGTTTCTCTGGAGTGCCATCAAGGAAATCAAGGCTCCTTTCATGTGTGATGTGCAACACAGAATTGCTCTGCACGCAGTGCAGGGAAATCGGGCCTCATCTCGCGGCGAGGGGGAAGTCTCATGGTTTTTCTCGAGTTGCGGCGGCAACCTGGGGTATATTCTCGAGTTACGACGGGGATGGCCCTTCCACCCACGTGTTTGTTCAGCGACGTCAGGACTAGTGCCTAGTTGCGAGGGACAACTTGGGATTCTCCTCAAGGCTTGGCAGGGCAATTGGGACGCCTCTCCAGCTGAGGCGGGAGACCAAGATTCCCTTTCCACTTGCCACAGGAATCCTGGGACTCCTATCAAATTTCACGAGGAGTCAGGCATCGTCCCCTTTGTAGGCACTGATCTCGGCGTACCTCTGGAGTTTTCAAAGGATTTGAAGCCTCCGGTCGCGATGAGGTGGGGAACTAGGTCTTTCTCTGTGGTCTCCACAAGGGATTCAAACATTCTCTCATCTTGGGAGATGCAAGACGAGCCTGCATTCAAGTCACTTCAGAGATATCTGGCCTTATATCGAGTCAGGGCATCGCGGTGTCCTTTCCACTTGAGACCGCAAACTCAGGGTCCCTCTCACATACCTAGAGCTGAGAGAAGCCTCCTCTTGAGGTGCTTGTGGTACGGTGGTATTCCTCTGGAGTCGAAGCCAGGGACTAACCTCTCATCTCGAGTTGATTTTTGGTCCACGGAGCTCTTCGTGTTGCCACAGTGACCTCAGGTTCCCTCTAGCCTTGAAACAGTATTCTTGGGGTTTGTCTGGATTGCCATCAAGGAAATCAAGGCTCCTTTCATGTGTGATGTGCAACACGGAATTGCTCTGCACGCAGTGCAGGGGAATCGGGCCTCATCTCGCGACGAGGGGAAGTCTAATGGTTTTTCTCGAGTTGCGGCGGGAAGCTGGGGTATATTCTCGAGTTACGACGGGGATGGCCCTTCCACCCACTTTTTTGTTCACACACGTCAGGATTCCTGCCTAGTTGTGAGGGACAACTCGGGATTCTCCTCGCGGCTTGGCAGGGCAATTGGGACGCCTCTCCAGCTGAGGCGGGAGACCAAGGGTCCCTTTCCACGTGCCACAGGAATCCTGGGACTCCTATCAAGTTTCACGAGGAGTCAGGCGTCGTCTCCTTTGGAGGCACTGATCTCCGCGTACCTCTGAAGTTTTCAAAGGATGTGAGGCCTCCGGTCCTGATGAGCTGGGGAACTAGGTCTTTCTCTGTTGTCTCCACAGGGGATTCAGACATCCTTTCGTCTTGGGAGATGCAAGACGAACCTGCATTCAAGTCACTGCAGGGATATCCGGCCTCATTTCGAGTCAGGGCATCGCAGTGTACATTCCCCTTGAGGCCGCAAACTCAGGGTCCCTCTCACATACCTAGAGCTGAGAGAAGCCTCCTCTTGAGGTGCTTGTGGTAAGGTGGTATTCCTCTGGAGTCGAAGCCAGGGACTAACCTCTCATCTCGAGTTGATTTTTGGTCCACAGAGCTGTTTCGTGTTGCTACAATGACCTCAGGATCCCTCTAGCCTTGAAACAGTGTTCTTAGGGTTTCTCTGGAGTGCCATCAAGAAAATCAAGGCTCCTTTCATGTGTGATGTGCAACACGGAATTGCTCTGCATGCAGTGCAGGAGAATCGAGCCTCATCTCGCGGCGAGGGGGAAGTCTCATGGTTTTTCTCGAGTTGCGGCGGGAACCTGGGGTATATTCTCGAGTTATGACGGGGATGGCCCTTCCACCCACGTGTTTGTTCAGCGACGTCAGAACTCCTGCCTAGTTGCGAGGGACAACTCGGAATTCTCCTCGAGGCTTGGCAGGGCAATTGGGACGCCTCTCCAGCTGAGGCGGGAGACCAAGGGTCCCTTTCCACGTGCCACAGGAATCCTGGGACTCCTATCAAGTTTCACGAGGACTCAGGCATCGTCTCCTTTGAGGCACTGAACTCCGCGTACCTCTGAAATTTTCAAAAGATGTGAGGCCTCCTGTCGCGATGAGGTGGGGAACTAGGTCTTTCTCTGTGGTCTCAACAGGGGATTCAGACATCCTTTCGTCTTGGGAGATGCAAGACGAGCCTGCATTCAAGTCACTGCAGGGATATCTAGCCTTATTTCAAGTCAGGGCATCGCGGTGTCCATTCCACTTGAGGCCGCAAACTCAGGGTCCCTCTCACATACATAGAGATGAGGGAAGCCACCTCTTGTGGTGCTTGTGGTAAGGTGGTATTCCTCTGGAGTCGAAGCCAGGGACTAACCTCTCATCTCGAGTTGATTTTTGGGCTACGGAGCTATTTCGTGTTGCTACAGTGACCTCAGGATCCCTCTAGCCTTGAAACAGTGTTCTTGGGGTTTCTCTGGAGTGCCATGAAGGAAATCAAGGCTCCTTTCATGTGTGATGTGCAACACGGAATTGCTCTGCACGCAGTGCAGGGGAATCGGGCCTCATCTCATGGCGATGGGGAAGTTTCATGGTTTTTCTCGAGTTGCGGCGGGAACCTGGGGTATATTCTCGAGTTACGACGGGGATGGCCCTTCCACCCACGTGTTTGTTCAGCCACGTCAGGACTCCTGCCTAGTTGCGAGGGACAACTCGGGATTCTCCTCGAGGCTTGGCAGGGCAATTGGGACGCCTCTCCATCTGAGGCGGGAGACCAAGGGTCCCTTTCCACGTGCCACAGGAATCCTGGGACTCCTATCAAGTTTCACGAGGAGTCAGGCATCGTCTCCTTTGGAGGCACTGATCTCCGCGTACCTCTGGAGTTTTCAAAGGATGTGAGGCCTCCGGACGCGATGAGGTGGGGAACTAGGTCTTTCTCTGTTGTTTCCACAGGGGATTCAAACATCCTTTCATTTTGGGAGATGCAAGACGAGCCTGCATTCAAGTCACTGCAGGGATATCCGGCCTCATTTCGAGTCAGGGCATCGCAGTGTCCATTCCCCTTGAGGCCGCAAACTCAGGGTCCCTCTCACATACCTAGAGCTGAGAGAAGCCTCCTCTTGAGGTGCTTGTGGTAAGGTGGTATTCCTCTGGAGTCGAAGCCAGGGACTAACGTCTCATCTCGAGTTGATTTTTGGGCCACGGAGTTCTTTCGTGTTGCTACAGTGACCTCAAGATCCCTCTAGCCTTGAAACAGTGTTCTTGGGGTCTCTCTGCAGTGCCATCAAGGAAATCAATGCTCCTTTTATGTGTGATGTGCAACACGGAATTGTTCTGCACGCAGTGCAGGGGAGTCGGTCCTCATCTCGCTGCGAAGGGGAAGTCTCATGATTTTTCTCGAGTTGCGGCGAGAAGCTGGGGTATATTCTCGAGTTACGACGGGGATGGCCCTTCCACCCACGTGTTTGTTCAGCGACGTCAGGACTCCTGCCTAGTTGCGAGGGACAACTCGGGATTCTCCTCGAGGCTTGGCAGGGCAATTGGCACGCATGTTCAGCTGAGGCGGGAGACCAAGGGTCCCTTTCCACGTGCCACAGGAATCCTGGGACTCCTATAAAGTTTCACAAGGAGTCAGGTATCGTCTCCTTTGGAGGCACTGATCTCCGCGTACCTCTGGAGTTTTCAAAGGATGTGAGGTCTTCGGTCGTCATGAGATGTGGATCTAGGTCTTTCCCTGTGGTCTCCACAGGGGATTCAGACATCCTTTCATCTTGGGAGATGCAAGACGAGCCTGCATTAAAGTCACTGCAGGGATATCCGGCCTTATTTCGCATCAGGGCATCGCGGTGTTCATTCCACTTGAGGCTGCAAACTCAGGGTCCCTCTCACATACCTAGAGCTGAGAGAAGCCTCCTCTTGAGGTGCTTGTGGTAAGGTGGTATTCCTCTGGAGTCGAAGCCAGGGACTACCCTCTCATCTCGAGTTGATTTTTGGTCCACGGAGCTCTTTTGTGTTGCTACAGTGACCTCAGGATCCCTCTAGCCTTGAAACAGTTTTCTTGGGGTTTCTCTGGAGTGCCATCAAGGAAATCAAGGCTCCTTTTATGTGTGATGTGCAACAAGGAATTGCTCTGCACGCAGTGTAGGGGAATCGGGCCTCATCTCGCGGCGAGGGGGAAGTCTCATGGTTTTTCTCGAGTTTCGGTGGGAACCTGGGGTATATTCTCGAGTTACGACGGGGATGGACCTTCCACCCACGTGTTCCTTCAGCGACGTCAGGACTCCTGCCTAGTTGCGAGGGACAACTCGGGATTCTCCTCGAGGCTTGGCAGGGCAATTGGGACGCCTCTCCAGCTGAGGCGGGAGACCAAGGGTCCCTTTCCACGTGCCACAGGGATCCTGGGACTCCTATCAAGTTTCACGAGGAGTCAGGCATCGTCTCCTTTGGAGGCACTGATCTCCGTGTACCTCTGGAGTTTTCAAAGGATGTGAGGCCTCCGGTCGCGATGAGGTGGGGAACTAGGTCTTTCTCTGTGGTCTCCACAGGGGATTCAGACATCCTTTCGTCTTGGGAGATGCAAGACGAGCCTGCATTCAAGTCACTGCAGGGATATCCGGCCTTATTTTGAGTCAGGGCATCGCGGTGTCCATTCCACTTGAGGCCGCAAACTCAGGGTCCCTCTCACATAGCTAGAGCTGAGAGAAGCCTCCTGTTCAGGTGCTTGTGGTAAGGTGGTATTCCTCTGGAGTCGAAGCCAGGGACTAACCTCTCATCTCGAGTTGATTTTTGGTCCACTGAGCTCTTTTGTGTTGCTACAGTGACCTCAGGATCCCTCTAGCCTTGAAACAGTGTTCTTGGGGTTTCTCTGGAGTGCCATCAAGGAAATCAAGGCTCCTTTCATGTGTGATGTGCAACACGGAATTGCTCTGCACGCAGTGCAGGTGAATCGGGCCTCATCTCCCGGCGAGGGGGAAGTCTCATGGTTTTTCTCGAGTTGCGGCGGGAACCTGGGGTATATTCTCGAGTTACGACGGGGATGGCCCTTCCACCCACGTGTTTGTTCAGCGACGTCAGGACTCCTGCCTAGTTGCGAGGGACAACTCGGGATTCTCCTCGAGGCTTGGCAGGGCAATTGGGACGCCTCTCCAGCTGAAGCGGAAGACCAAGGGTCCCTTTCCACGTGCCACAGGAATCCTGGGACTCCTATAAAGTTTCACAAGGAGTCAGGTATCGTCTCCTTTGGAGGCACTGATCTCCGCGCACCTCTGGAGTTTTCAAAGGATGTGAGGACTCCGGTCGCGATGAGGTGGGGAACTAGGTCTTCCTCTGTGGTCTCCACAGGGGATTCAGACATCCTTTCGTCTTGGGAGATGCAAGACGAGCCTGCATTCAAGTCACTGCAGGGATATCCGGCCTTATTTTGAGTCAGGGCATCGCGGTGTCCATTCCACTTGAGGCCGCAAACTCAGGGTCCCTCTCACATAGCTAGAGCTGAGAGAAGCCTCCTGTTCAGGTGCTTGTGTTAAGGTGGTATTCCTCTGGAGTCGAAGCCAGGGACTAACCTCTCATCTCGAGATGATTTTTGGTCCACGGAGCTCTTTCGTGTGGCTACAGTGACCTCAGGATCCCTCTAGCCTTGAAACAGTGTTCTTGGGGTTTCTCTGGAGTGCCATCAAGGAAATCAAGGCTCCTTTCATGTGTGATGTGCAACACAGAATTGCTCTGCACGCAGTGCAGGGAAATCGGGCCTCATCTCGCGGCGAGGGGGAAGTCTCATGGTTTTTCTCGAGTTGCGGCGGCAACCTGGGGTATATTCTCGAGTTACGACGGGGATGGCCCTTCCACCCACGTGTTTGTTCAGCGACGTCAGGACTAGTGCCTAGTTGCGAGGGACAACTTGGGATTCTCCTCAAGGCTTGGCAGGGCAATTGGGACGCCTCTCCAGCTGAGGCGGGAGACCAAGATTCCCTTTCCACTTGCCACAGGAATCCTGGGACTCCTATCAAATTTCACGAGGAGTCAGGCATCGTCCCCTTTGTAGGCACTGATCTCGGCGTACCTCTGGAGTTTTCAAAGGATTTGAAGCCTCCGGTCGCGATGAGGTGGGGAACTAGGTCTTTCTCTGTGGTCTCCACAAGGGATTCAAACATTCTCTCATCTTGGGAGATGCAAGACGAGCCTGCATTCAAGTCACTTCAGAGATATCTGGCCTTATATCGAGTCAGGGCATCGCGGTGTCCTTTCCACTTGAGACCGCAAACTCAGGGTCCCTCTCACATACCTAGAGCTGAGAGAAGCCTCCTCTTGAGGTGCTTGTGGTACGGTGGTATTCCTCTGGAGTCGAAGCCAGGGACTAACCTCTCATCTCGAGTTGATTTTTGGTCCACGGAGCTCTTCGTGTTGCCACAGTGACCTCAGGTTCCCTCTAGCCTTGAAACAGTATTCTTGGGGTTTGTCTGGATTGCCATCAAGGAAATCAAGGCTCCTTTCATGTGTGATGTGCAACACGGAATTGCTCTGCACGCAGTGCAGGGGAATCGGGCCTCATCTCGCGACGAGGGGAAGTCTAATGGTTTTTCTCGAGTTGCGGCGGGAAGCTGGGGTATATTCTCGAGTTACGACGGGGATGGCCCTTCCACCCACTTTTTTGTTCACACACGTCAGGATTCCTGCCTAGTTGTGAGGGACAACTCGGGATTCTCCTCGCGGCTTGGCAGGGCAATTGGGACGCCTCTCCAGCTGAGGCGGGAGACCAAGGGTCCCTTTCCACGTGCCACAGGAATCCTGGGACTCCTATCAAGTTTCACGAGGAGTCAGGCGTCGTCTCCTTTGGAGGCACTGATCTCCGCGTACCTCTGAAGTTTTCAAAGGATGTGAGGCCTCCGGTCCTGATGAGCTGGGGAACTAGGTCTTTCTCTGTTGTCTCCACAGGGGATTCAGACATCCTTTCGTCTTGGGAGATGCAAGACGAACCTGCATTCAAGTCACTGCAGGGATATCCGGGCTCATTTCGAGTCAGGGCATCGCAGTGTACATTCCCCTTGAGGCCGCAAACTCAGGGTCCCTCTCACATACCTAGAGCTGAGAGAAGCCTCCTCTTGAGGTGCTTGTGGTAAGGTGGTATTCCTCTGGAGTCGAAGCCAGGGACTAACCTCTCATCTCGAGTTGATTTTTGGTCCACAGAGCTGTTTCGTGTTGCTACAATGACCTCAGGATCCCTCTAGCCTTGAAACAGTGTTCTTAGGGTTTCTCTGGAGTGCCATCAAGAAAATCAAGGCTCCTTTCATGTGTGATGTGCAACACGGAATTGCTCTGCATGCAGTGCAGGAGAATCGAGCCTCATCACGCGGCGAGGGGGAAGTCTCATGGTTTTTCTCGAGTTGCGGCGGGAACCTGGGGTATATTCTCGAGTTATGACGGGGATGGCCCTTCCACCCACGTGTTTGTTCAGCGACGTCAGAACTCCTGCCTAGTTGCGAGGGACAACTCGGAATTCTCCTCGAGGCTTGGCAGGGCAATTGGGACGCCTCTCCAGCTGAGGCGGGAGACCAAGGGTCCCTTTCCACGTGCCACAGGAATCCTGGGACTCCTATCAAGTTTCACGAGGACTCAGGCATCGTCTCCTTTGAGGCACTGAACTCCGCGTACCTCTGAAATTTTCAAAAGATGTGAGGCCTCCTGTCGCGATGAGGTGGGGAACTAGGTCTTTCTCTGTGGTCTCAACAGGGGATTCAGACATCCTTTCGTCTTGGGAGATGCAAGACGAGCCTGCATTCAAGTCACTGCAGGGATATCTAGCCTTATTTCAAGTCAGGGCATCGCGGTGTCCATTCCACTTGAGGCCGCAAACTCAGGGTCCCTCTCACATACATAGAGATGAGGGAAGAAACCTCTTGTGGTGCTTGTGGTAAGGTGGTATTCCTCTGGAGTCGAAGCCAGGGACTAACCTCTCATCTCGAGTTGATTTTTGGGCTACGGAGCTCTTTCGTGTTGCTACAGTGACCTCAGGATCCCTCTAGCCTTGAAACAGTGTTCTTGGGGTTTCTCTGGAGTGCCATCAAGGAAATCAAGGCTCCTTTCATGTGTGATGTGCAACACGGAATTGCTCTGCACGCAGTGCAGGGGAATCGGGCCTCATCTCATGGCGATGGGGAAGTTTCATGGTTTTTCTCGAGTTGCGGCGGGAACCTGGGGTATATTCTCGAGTTACGACGGGGATGGCCCTTCCACACACGTGTTTGTTCAGCCACGTCAGGACTCCTGCCTAGTTGCGAGGGACAACTCGGGATTCTCCTCGAGGCTTGGCAGGGCAATTGGGACGCCTCTCCATCTGAGGCGGGAGACCAAGGGTCCCTTTTCACGTGCCACAGGAATCCTGGGACTCCTATCAAGTTTCACGAGGAGTCAGGCATCGTCTCCTTTGGAGGCACTGATCTCCGCGTACCTCTGGAGTTTTCAAAGGATGTGAGGCCTCCGGACGCGATGAGGTGGGGAACTAGGTCTTTCTCTGTTGTCTCCACAGGGGATTCAAACATCCTTTCATTTTGGGAGATGCAAGACGAGCCTGCATTCAAGTCACTGCAGGGATATCCGGCCTCATTTCGAGTCAGGGCATCGCAGTGTCCATTCCCCTTGAGGCCGCAAACTCAGGGTCCCTCTCACATACCTAGAGCTGAGAGAAGCCTCCTCTTGAGGTGCTTGTGGTAAGGTGGTATTCCTCTGGAGTCGAAGCCAGGGACTAACGTCTCATCTCGAGTTGATTTTTGGGCCACGGAGTTCTTTCGTGTTGCTACAGTGACCTCAAGATCCCTCTAGCCTTGAAACAGTGTTCTTGGGGTCTCTCTGCAGTGCCATCAAGGAAATCAATGCTCCTTTTATGTGCTATGTGCAACACGGAATTGTTCTGCACGCAGTGCAGGGGAGTCGGTCCTCATCTCGCTACGAAGGGGAAGTCTCATGATTTTTCTCGAGTTGCGGCGAGAAGCTGGGGTATATTCTCGAGTTACAACGGGGATTGCCCTTCCACACACGTGTTTGTTCAGCGACGGCAGGACTCCTGCCTAGTTGCGAGGGACAACTCGGGATTCTCCTCGAGGCTTGGCAGGGCAATTGGCACGCATGTTCAGCTGAGGCGGGAGACCAAGGGTCCCTTTCCACGTGCCACAGGAATCCTGGGACTCCTATCAAGTTTCACGAGGAGTCAGGCATCGTCTCCTTTGGAGGCACTGAACTTCGCGTACCTCTGAAGTTTTTAAAGGATGTGAGGCCTCCTGTCGCGATGAGGTGGGGAACTAGGTCTTCCTCTGTGGTCTACACAGGGGATTCCGACATCCTTTCCTCTTGGGAGATGCAAGACGAGCCTGCATTGAAGTCACTGCATGGATATCCGGCCTTATTTTGAGTCAGGGCATCGCGGTGTCCATTCCACTTGAGGCCGCAAACTCAGGGTCCCTCTCACATACCTAGAGCTGAGAGAAGCCTCCTCTTGAGGTGCTTGTGGAAAGGTGGTATTCCTCTGGAGTCGAAGCCAGGGACTAACCTCTCATCTCGAGTTGATTTTTGGTCCACGGAGCTCTTTCGTGTTGCTACAGTGACCTCAGGATCCCTCTAGCCTTGAAACAGTGTTCTTGGGGTTTCTCTGGAGTGCCATCAAGGAAATCAAGTCTCCTTTCATGTGTGATGTGCAACACGGAATTGCTCTGCACGCAGTGCAGGGGAATCGGGCCTCATCTCGCGGCGAGGGGGAAGTCTCATGGTTTTTCTCGTGTTGTGGCGGGAACCTGGGATATATTCTCGAGTTAGGACGGGGATGGCCCTTCCACCCACGTGTTTGTTCAGCGACGTCAGGATTCCTGCCTAGTTGTGAGGGACAACTCGGGATTCACCTCGAGGCTTGGCAGGGCAATTGGGACGCCTCTCCAGCTGAGGCGGGAGACCAAGGGTCCCTTTCCACGTGCCACAGGAATCCTGGGACACCTATCAAGTTTCACGAGGAGTCAGGCATCGTCTCCTTTGGAGGCACTGTACTCCGCGTACTTCTGAAGTTTTCAAAGTATTTGAGGCCTCCGGTCGCGATGAGGTGGGGAACTAGGTCTTTCTCTGTGGTATCCACAGGGGATTCAGACATCCTTTCGTCTTTGGAGATGCAAGACGAGCCTGCATTCAAGTCAGTGCAGGGATATCCGGCCTTATTTTGAGTCAGGGCATCGCGGTGTCCATTCCACTCGAGGCCGCAAACTCAGGGTCCCTCTCACATAGCTAGAGCTGAGAGAAGCCTCCTGTTCAGGTGCTTGTGGTAAGGTGGTATTCCTCTGGAGTCGAAGCCAGGGACTAACCTCTCATCTCGAGTTGATTTTTGGTCCACGGAGCTCTTTTGTGTTGCTACAGTGACCTCAGGATCCCTCTAGCCTTGAAACAGTGTTCTTGGGGTTTCTCTGGAGTGCCATCAAGAAAATCAAGGCTCCTTTCATGTTTGATGTGCAACACGGAATTGCTCTGCACGCAGTGCAGGTGAATCGGGCCTCATCTCCCGGCGAGGGGGAAGTCTCATGGTTTTTCTCGAGTTGCGGCGGGAACCTGGGGTATATTCTCGAGTTACGACGGGGATGGCCCTTCCACCCACGTGTTTGTTCAGCGACGTCAGGACTCCTGCCTAGTTGCGAGGGACAACTCGGGATTCTCCTCGAGGCTTGGCAGGGCAATTGGGACGCCTCTCCAGCTGAAGCGGGAGACAAAGGGTCCCTTTACACGTGCCACAGGAATCCTGGGACTCCTATAAAGTTTCACAAGGAGTCAGGTATCGTCTCCTTTGGAGGCACTGATCTCCGCGTACCTCTGGAGTTTTCAAAGGATGTGAGGACTCCGGTCGTCATGAGATGTGGATCTAGGTCTTTCCCTGTGGTCTCCACAGGGGATTCAGACATCCTTTCATCTTGGGAGATGCAAGACGAGCCTGCATTAAAGTCACTGCAGGGATATCCGGCCTTATTTCGCATCAGGGCATCGCGGTGTTCATTCCACTTGAGGCTGCAAACTCAGGGTCCCTCTCACATACCTAGAGCTGAGAGAAGCCTCCTCTTGAGGTGCTTGTGGTAAGGTGGTATTCCTCTGGAGTCGAAGCCAGGGACTACCCTCTCATCTCGAGTTGATTTTTGGTCCACGGAGCTCTTTTGTGTTGCTACAGTGACCTCAGGATCCCTCTAGCCTTGAAACAGTTTTCTTGGGGTTTCTCTGGAGTGCCATCAAGGAAATCAAGGCTCCTTTCATGTGTGATGTGCAACACGGAATTGCTCTGCACGCAGTGTAGGGGAATCGGGCCTCATCTCGCGGCGAGGGGGAAGTCTCATGGTTTTTCTCGAGTTTCGGTGGGAACCTGGGGTATATTCTCGAGTTACGACGGGGATGGACCTTCCACCCACGAGATCCTTCAGCGACGTCAGGACTCCTGCCTAGTTGCGAGGGACAACTCGGGATTCTCCTCGAGGCTTGGCAGGGCAATTGGGACACCTCTCCAGCTGAGGCGGGAGACCAAGGGTCCCTTTCCACGTGCCACAGGGATCCTGGGACTCCTATCAAGTTTCACGAGGAGTCAGGCATCGTCTCCTTTGGAGGCACTGATCTCCGTGTACCTCTGGAGTTTTCAAAGGATGTGAGGCCTCCGGTCGCGATGAGGTGGGGAACTAGGTCTTTCTCTGTGGTCTCCACAGGGGATTCAGACATCCTTTCGTCTTGGGAGATGCAAGACGAGCCTGCATTCAAGTCACTGCAGGGATATCCGGCCTTATTTCGAGTCAGGGCATCGCGGTGTCCATTCCACTTGAGGCCGCAAACTCAGGGTCCCTCTCACATAGCTAGAGCTGAGAGAAGCCTCCTCTTGAGGTGCTTGTGGTAAGGTGGTATTCCTCTGGAGTCGAATCCAGGGACTAACCTCTCATCTCGAATTGATTTTTGGTCCACGGAGCTCTTTCGTGTTGCTACAGTGATCTCAGGATCCCTCTAGCCTTGAAACAGTGTTCTTGGGGTTTCTCTGGAGTGCCATCAAGGAAATCAAGGCTCCTTTCATGTTTGATGTGCAACACGGAATTGCTCTGCACGCAGTGTAGGGGAAGCGGGCCTCATTTCGCGGCGAGGGGGAAGTCTCATGGTTTTTCTCGAGTTGCGGCGGGAACCTGGGGTATATTCTCGAGTTACGACGGGGATGGCCCTTCCACCCACGTGTTTGTTCAGCCACGTCAGGACTCCCGCCTAGTTGCGAGGGACAACTCGGGATTCTCCTCGAGGCTTGGCAGGGCAATTGGGACGCCTCTCCAGCTGAAGCGGAAGACCAAGGGTCCCTATCCACGGGCAACAGGAATCCTGGGACTCCTATAAAGTTTCACGAGGACTCAGGCATCGTCTTCTTTGGAGGCACTGATCTCCGCGTACCTCTGGAGTTTTCAAAGGATGTGAGGACTCCGGTCGTCATGAGATGGGGATCTAGGTCTTTCCCTGTGGTCTCCACAGGGGATTCAGACATCCTTTCATCTTGGGAGATGCAAGACGAGCCTGCATTCAAGTCACTGCAGGGATATCCGGCCTTATTTCGCGTCAGGGCATCGCGGTGTTCATTCCACTTGAGGCTGCAATCTCAGGGTCCCTCTCACATACCTAGAGCTGAGAGAAGCCTCCTCTTGAGATGCTTGTGGTAAGGTGGTATTCCTCTGGAGTCGAAGCCAGGGACTACCCTCTCATCTCGAGTTGATTTTTGTCCACGGAGCTCTTTCGTGTTGCTACAGTGACCTCAGGATCCCTCTAGCCTTGAAACAGTTTTCTTGGGGTTTCTCTGGAGTGCCATCAAGGAAATCAAGGCTCCTTTTATGTGTGATGTGCAACACGGAATTGCTCTGCACGCAGTGCAGGGGAATCGGGCCTCATCTCGCGGCGAGGGGACAGTCTCATGGTTTTTCTCGAGTTTCGGTGGGAACCTGGGGTATATTCTCGAGTTACGACGGGGATGGACCTTCCACCCACGTGTTTCTTTAGCGCCGTCAGGACTCCTGCCTAGTTGCGAGGGACAACTCGGGATTCTCCTCGAGGCTTGGCAGGGCAATTGGGACGCCTCTCCAGCTGAGGCGGGAGACCAAGGGTCCCTTTCCACGTGCCACAGGAATCCTGGGACTCCTATCAAGTTTCACGAGGAGTCAGGCATCGTCTCCTTTGGAGGCACTGACCTCCGTGTACCTCTGGAGTTTTCAAAGGATGTGAGGCCTCCGGTCGCGATCAGGTGGGTAACTAGGTCTTCCTCTGTGGTCTCCACAGGGGATTCAGACATCCTTTCATCTTGGGAGATGCAACACGAGCCTGCATTAAAGTCACTGCAGGGATATCCGGCCTTATATCGAGTCAGGGCATCGTGGTGTCCATTCCACTTGAGTCCGCAAACTCAGGATCCCTCTCACATACCTAGAGCTAAGAGAAGCCTCCTCTTCAGGTGCTTGTGGAAAGGTGGTATTCCTCTGGAGTCGAAGCCAGGGACTAACCTCTCATCTCGAATTGATTTTTGGTCCACGGAGCTCTTTCGTGTTGCTACAGTGACCTCAGGATACCTCTAGGCTTGAAACAGTGTTCTTGGGGTTTCTCTGGAGTGCCATCAAGGAAATCAAGGCTCCTTTCATGTGTGATGTGCAACACGGAATTGCTCTGCACACAGTGCAGGGGAATCGGGCCTCATCTCGCAGCGAGGGGGAAGTCTCATGGTTTTTCTCGAGTTGCGGTGGGAACCTGGGGTATATTGTCGAGTTACGACGGGGATGGCCCTTCCACCCACGTGTTTGTTCAGCGACCGCAGGACTCCTGCCTAGTTGCGAGGGACAACTCGGGATTCTCCTCGAGGCTTGGCAGGGCAATTGGGACGCCTCTCCAGCTGAGGCGGGAGATCAAGGGTCCCTTTCCACGTGCCACAGGAATCCTGGGACTCCTATTAAGTTTCACGAGGAGTCAGGCGTCGTCTCCTTTGGAAGCACTGATCTCTGCGTACCTCTGGAGTTTTCAAAGGATGTGAGGACTCCGGTCGCGATGAGGTGGGGAAGTAGGTCTATCTCTGTAGTCTCCACAGGGGATTCAGATATGCTTTCGTCTTGGGAGATGCAAGACGAGCCTGCATTCAAGTCACTGCATGGATATCCGGCCTTATTTCGAGTCAGGGCATCGCGGTGTCCATTCCACTTGAGGCCGCAAACTCAGGGTCCCTCTCACATACCTAGAGCTGAGAGAAGCCTCCTCTTGAGGTGCTTGTGGTAAGGTAGTATTCCTCTGGAGTCGAAGCCAGGGACTAACCTCTCATCTCGAGTTGATTTTTGGTCCACGGAGCTCTTTCGTGTTGCTACAGTGACCTCAGGATCCCTCTAGCCTTGAAACAGAGTTCTTGGGGTTTCTCTGGAGTGCCATCAAGGAAATCAAGGCTCCTTTCATGTGTGATGTGCAACACGGAATTGCTCTGAACGCAGTGCAGGGTAATCGGGCCTCATCTCCCAGCGAGGGGGAAGTCTCATGGTTTTTCTCGAGTTGCGGCGGGAACCTGGGGTATATTCTCGAGTTACGACGGGGATGGCCCTTCCACCCACGTGTTTGTTCAGCGCCGTCAGGACTCCTGCCTAGTTGCGAGGGACAACTCGGGATTCTCCTCGAGGCTTGGCAGGGCAATTGGGACGCCTCTCTAGCTGAAGCGGAAGACCAAGGGTCCCTTTCCACGTGCCACAGGAATCCTGGGACTCCTATAAAGTTTCACGAGGAGTCAGGCCTCGTCTCCTTTGGAGGCACTGATCTCCGCGTACCTCTGGAGTTTTCAAAGGATGTGAGGACTCCGGTCGTCATGAGATGGGGATCTAGGTCTCTCCCTGTGGTCTCCACAGGGGATTCAGACATCCTTTCATCTTGGGAGATGCAAGACGAGCCTGCATTCAAGTCACTGCAGGGATATCCGGCCTTATATCGAGTCAGGGCATCGCGGTGTCCATTCCACTCGAGGCCGCAAACTCAGGGTCCCTCTCACATACCTAGAGCTGAGAGAAGCCTCCTGTTCAGGTGCTTGTGGTAAGGTGGTATTCCTCTGGAGTCGAAGCCAGGGACTAACCTCTCATCTCGAGTTGATTTTTGGTCCACGGAGCTCTTTCGTGTTGCTACAGTGACCTCAGGATCCCTCTAGCCTTGAAACAGTGTTCTTGGGGTTTCTCAGGAGTGCCATCTAAGGAAATCAAGGCTCCTTTCATGTGTGATGTGCAACACGGAATTGCTCTGCACGCAGTGCAGGGGAATCGGGCCTCATCTCGCGGCGAGGGGGAAGTCTCATGGTTTTTCTCGAGTTGCGGCGGGAACCTGGGGTATATTCTCGAGTTACGACGGGGATGGCCCTTCCACCCACGTGTTTCTTCAGCGACGTCAGGACTCCTGCCTAGTTGCGAGCGACAACTCGGGATTCTCCTCGAGGCTTGGCAGGGCAATTGGGACGCCTCTCCAGCTGAGGCGGGAGACCAAGGGTCCCTTTCCACGTGCCACAGGAATCCTGGGACTCCTAAGAAGTTTCACGAGGAGTCAGGCCTCGTCCCCTTTGGAGGCACTGATCTCCGCGTACCTCTGGAATTTTCAAAGGATGTGAGGCCTCCGGTCGCGATGAGGTGGGGAACTAGGTCTTTCTCTGTGGTCTCCACAGGGGATTCAGACATCCTTTCGTCTTGGGAGATGCAAGACGAGCCTTCATTCAAGTCACTGCAGGGATATCCGGCCTTATTTTGAGTCAGGGCATCGCGGTGTCCATTCCAATCGAGGCCGCAAACTCAGGGTCCCTCTCACATAGCTAGAGCTGAGAGAAGCCTCCTGTTCAGGTGCTTGTGGTAAGGTGGTATTCCTCTGGAGTCGAAGCCAGGGACTGACCTCTCATCTCGAGTTGATTTTTGGTCCACGGAGCTCTTTTGTGTTGCTACAGTGACCTCAGGATCCCTCTAGCCTTGAAACAGTGTTCTTGGGGTTTCTCTGGAGTGCCATCAAGGAAATCAAGGCTCCTTTCATGTGTGATGTGCAACACGGAATTGGTCTGCACACAGTGCAGGGGAATCGGGCCTCATCTCGCAGCGAGGGGGAAGTCTCATGGTTTTTCTCGAGTTGCGGTGGGAACCTGGGGTAGATTGTCGAGTTACGACGGGGATGGCCCTTCCACCCACGTGCTTGTTCAGCGACGGCAGGACTCCTGCCTAGTTGCGAGGGACAACTCGGGATTCTCCTCGAGGCTTGGCAGGGCAATTGGGACGCCTCTCCAGCTGAGGCGGGAGATCAAGGGTCCCTTTCCCCGTGCCACAGGAATCCTGGGACTCCTATCAAGTTTCACGAGGAGTCACGCATCGTCTCCTTTGGAAGCACTGATATCTGCGTACCTCTGGAGTTTTCAAAGGATGTGAGGACTCCGGTCGCGATGAGGTGGGGAAGTTGGTCTATCTCTGTAGTCTCCACAGGGGATTCAGATATGCTTTCGTCTTGGGAGATGCAAGACGAGCCTGCATTCAAGTCTCTGCAGGGATATCCGGCCTTATTTCGAGTCAGGGAATAGCGGTGTCCATTCCACTTGAGGCCGCAAACTCAGAGTCCCTCTCACATACCTAGAGCTGAGAGAAGCCTCCTCTTGAGGTGCTTGTGGTAAGGTAGTATTCCTCTGGAGTCGAAGCCAGGGACTAACCTCTCATCTCGAGTTGATTTTTGGTCCACGGAGCTCTTTCGTGTTGCTACAGTGACCTCAGGATCCCTCTAGCCTTGAAACAGTGTTCTTGGGGTTTCTCTGGAGTGCCATCAAGGAAATCAAGGCTCCTTTCATGTGTGATGTGCAACACGGAATTGCTCTGCACGCAGTGCAGGGGAATCGGGCCTCATCTCCCGGCGAGGGGGAAGTCTCATGGTTTTTCTCGAGTTGCGGCGGGAACCTGGGGTATATTCTCGAGTTACGACGGGGATGGCCTTTCCACCCACGTGTTTGTTCAGCGACGTCAGGACTCCTGCCTAGTTGCGAGCGACAACTCGGGATTCTCCTCGAGGCTTGGCAGGGCAATTGGGACGCCTCTCCAGCTGAGGCGGGAGACCAAGGGTCCCTTTCCACGTGCCACAGGAATCCTGGGACTCCTATCAAGTTTCACGAGGAGTCAGGCATCGTCTCCTTTGGAGGCACTGATCTCCGTGTACCTCTGGAGTTTTCAAAGGATGTGAGGCCTCCGGTCGCGATGAGGTGGGGAACTAGGTCTTCCTCTGTGGTCTCCACAGGGGATTCAGACATCTTTTCTTCTTGAGAGATGCAACACGAGCCTGCATTAAAGTCACTGCAGGGATATCCGGCCTTATTTCGAGTCAGGGCATCGCGATGTCCATTCCACTTGAGGCCGCAAACTCAGGGTCCCTCTCACATACCTAGAGCTGAGAGAAGCCTCCTCTTCAGGTGCTTGTGGAAAGGTGGTATTCCTCTGGAGTCGAATCCAGGGACTAACCTCTCATCTCGAATTGATTTTTGGTCCACGGAGCTCTTTCGTGTTGCTACAGTGACCTCAGGATCCCTCTAGGCTTGAAACAGTGTTCTTGGGGTTTCTCTGGAGTGCCATCAAGGAAATCAAGGCTCCTTTCATGTTTGATGTGCAACACGGAATTGCTCTGCACGCAGTGCAGGGGAAGCGGGCCTCATCTCGCGGCGAGAGGGAAGTCTCATGGTTTTTCTCGAGTTGCGGCGGGAACCTGGGGTATATTCTCGAGTTACGACGGGCATGGCCCTTCCACACACGTGTTTGTTCAGCGACGTCAGGACTCCTGCCTAGTTGCGAGGGACAACTCGGGATTCTCCTCGAGGCTTGGCAGGGCAATTGGGACGCCTCTCTAGCTGAAGCGGAAGACCAAGGGTCCCTTTCCACGTGCCACAGGAATCCTGGGACTCCTATAAAGTTTCACGAGGAGTCAGGCCTCGTCTCCTTTGGAGGCACTGATCTCCGCGTACCTCTGGAGTTTTCAAAGGATGTGAGGACTCCGGTCGTCATGAGATGGGGATCTAGGTCTCTCCCTGTGGTCTCCACAGGGGATTCAGACATCCTTTCATCTTGGGAGATGCAAGACGAGCCTGCATTCAAGTCACTGCAGGGATATCCGGCCTTATATCGAGTCAGGGCATCGCGGTGTCCATTCCACTCGAGGCCGCAAACTCAGGGTCCCTCTCACATAGCTAGAGCTGAGAGAAGCCTCCTGTTCAGGTGCTTGTGGTAAGGTGGTATTCCTCTGGAGTCGAAGCCAGGGACTAACCTCTCATCTCGAGTTGATTTTTGGTCCACGGAGCTCTTTCGTGTTGCTACAGTGACCTCAGGATCCCTCTAGCCTTGAAACAGTGTTCTTGGGGTTTCTCAGGAGTGCCATCTAAGGAAATCAAGGCTCCTTTCATGTGTGATGTGCAACACGGAATTGCTCTGCACGCAGTGCAGGGGAATCGGGCCTCATCTCGCGGCGAGGGGGAAGTCTCATGGTTTTTCTCGAGTTGCGGCGGGAACCTGGGGTATATTCTCGAGTTACGACGGGGATGGCCCTTCCACCCACGTGTTTCTTCAGCGACGTCAGGACTCCTGCCTAGTTGCGAGGGACAACTCGGGATTCTCCTCGAGGCTTGGCAGGGCAATTGGGACGCCTCTCCAGCTGAGGCGGGAGACCAAGGGTCCCTTTCCACGTGCCACAGGAATCCTGGGACTCCTAAGAAGTTTCACGAGGAGTCAGGCCTCGTCCCCTTTGGAGGCACTGATCTCCGCGTACCTCTGGAATTTTCAAACGATGTGAGGCCTCCGGTCGCGATGAGGTGGGGAACTAGGTCTTTCTCTGTGGTCTCCACAGGGGATTCAGACATCCTTTCGTCTTGGGAGATGCAAGACGAGCCTTCATTCAAGTCACTGCAGGGATATCCGGCCTTATTTTGAGTCAGGGCATCGCGGTGTCCATTCCAATCGAGGCCGCAAACTCAGGGTCCCTCTCACATAGCTAGAGCTGAGAGAAGCCTCCTGTTCAGGTGCTTGTGGTAAGGTGGTATTCCTCTGGAGTCGAAGCCAGGGACTGACCTCTCATCTCGAGTTGATTTTTGGTCCACGGAGCTCTTTTGTGTTGCTACAGTGACCTCAGGATCCCTCTAGCCTTGAAACAGTGTTCTTGGGGTTTCTCTGGAGTGCCATCAAGGAAATCAAGGCTCCTTTCATGTGTGATGTGCAACACGGAATTGCTCTGCACACAGTGCAGGGGAATCGGGCCTCATCTCGCAGCGAGGGGGAAGTCTCATGGTTTTTCTCGAGTTGCGGTGGGAACCTGGGGTAGATTGTCGAGTTACGACGGGGATGGCCCTTCCACCCACGTGTTTGTTCAGCGACGGCAGGACTCCTGCCTAGTTGCGAGGGACAACTCGGGATTCTCCTCGAGGCTTGGCAGGGCAATTGGGACGCCTCTCCAGCTGAGGCGGGAGATCAAGGGTCCCTTTCCCCGTGCCACAGGAATCCTGGGACTCCTATCAAGTTTCACGAGGAGTCACGCATCGTCTCCTTTGGAAGCACTGATCTCTGCGTACCTCTGGAGTTTTCAAAGGATGTGAGGACTCCGGTCGCGATGAGGTGGGGAAGTTGGTCTATCTCTGTAGTCTCCACAGGGGATTCAGATATGCTTTCGTCTTGGGAGATGCAAGACGAGCCTGCATTCAAGTCACTGCAGGGATATCCGGCCTTATTTCGAGTCAGGGAATCGCGGTGTCCATTCCACTTGAGGCCGCAAACTCAGAGTCCCTCTCACATACCTAGAGCTGAGAGAAGCCTCCTCTTGAGGTGCTTGTGGTAAGGTAGTATTCCTCTGGAGTCGAAGCCAGGGACTAACCTCTCATCTCGAGTTGATTTTTGGTCCACGGAGCTCTTTCGTGTTGCTACAGTGACCTCAGGATCCCTCTAGCCTTGAAACAGTGTTCTTGGGGTTTCTCTGGAGTGCCATCAAGGAAATCAAGGCTCCTTTCATCTGTGATGTGCAACACGGAATTGCTCTGCACGCAGTGCAGGGGAATCGGGCCTCATCTCCCGGCGAGGGGGAAGTCTCATGGTTTTTCTCGAGTTGCGGCGGGAACCTGGGGTATATTCTCGAGTTACGACGGGGATGGCCTTTCCACCCACGTGTTTGTTCAGCGACGTCAGGACTCCTGCCTAGTTGCGAGCGACAACTCGGGATTCTCCTCGAGGCTTGGCAGGGCAATTGGGACGCCTCTCCAGCTGAGGCGGGAGACCAAGGGTCCCTTTCCACGTGCCACAGGAATCCTGGGACTCCTATCAAGTTTCACGAGAAGTCAGGCATCGTCTCCTTTGGAGGCACTGATCTCCGTGTACCTCTGGAGTTTTCAAAGGATGTGAGGCCTCCGGTCGCGATGAGGTGGGGAACTAGGTCTTCCTCTGTGGTCTCCACAGGGGATTCAGACATCTTTTCTTCTTGGGAGATGCAACACGAGCCTGCATTAAAGTCACTGCAGGGATATCCGGCCTTATTTCGAGTCAGGGCATCGCGATGTTCATTCCACTTGAGGCCGCAAACTCAGGGTCCCTCTCACATACCTAGAGCTGAGAGAAGCCTCCTCTTCAGGTGCTTGTGGAAAGGTGGTATTCCTCTGGAGTCGAATCCAGGGACTAACCTCTCATCTCGAATTGATTTTTGGTCCACGGAGCTCTTTCGTGTTGCTACAGTGACCTCAGGATCCCTCTAGGCTTGAAACAGTGTTCTTGGGGTTTCTCTGGAGTGCCATCAAGGAAATCAAGGCTCCTTTCATGTTTGATGTGCAACACGGAATTGCTCTGCACGCAGTGCAGGGGAAGCGGGCCTCATCTCGCGGCGAGGGGGAAGTCTCATGGTTTTTCTCGAGTTGCGGCGGGAACCTGGGGTATATTCTCGAGTTACGACGGGGATGGCCCTTCCACCCACGTGTTTGTTCAGCCACGTCAGGACTCCCGCCTAGTTGCGAGGGACAACTCGGGATTCTCCTCGAGGCTTGGCAGGGCAATTGGGACGCCTCTCCAGCTGAGGCGGGAGACCAAGGGTCCCTTTCCACGTGCCACAGGAATCCTGGGACTCCTAAGAAGTTTCACGAGGAGTCAGGCCTCGTCTCCTTTGGAGGCACTGATCTCCGCGTACCTCTGGAATTTTCAAACGATGTGAGGCCTCCGGTCGCGATGAGGTGGGGAACTAGGTCTTTCTCTGTGGTCTCCACAGGGGATTCAGACATCCTTTCGTCTTGGGAGATGCAAGACGAGCCTGCATTCAAGTCACTGCAGGGATATCCGGCCTTATTTTGAGTCAGGGCATCGCGGTGTCCATTCCACTCGAGGCCGCAAACTCAGGGTCCCTCTCACATAGCTAGAGCTGAGAGAAGCCTCCTGTTCAGGTGCTTGTGGTAAGGTGGTATTCCTCTGGAGTCGAAGCCAGGGACTAACCTCTCATCTCGAGTTGATTTTTGGTCCACGGAGCTCTTTTGTGTTGCTACAGTGACCTCAGGATCCCTCTAGCCTTGAAACAGTGTTCTTGGGGTTTCTCTGGAGTGCCATCAAGGAAATCAAGGCTCCTTTCATGTGTGATGTGCAACACGGAATTGCTCTGCACACAGTGCAGGGGAATCGGGCCTCATCTCGCAGCGAGGGGGAAGTCTCATGGTTTTTCTCGAGTTGCGGTGGGAACCTGGGGTATATTGTCGAGTTACGACGGTGATGGCCCTTCCACCCACGTGTTTGTTCAGCGACGGCAGGACTCCTGCCTAGTTGCGAGGGACAACTCGGGATTGTCCTCGAGGCTTGGCAGGGCAATTGGGACACCTCTCCAGCTGAGGCGGGAGATCAAGGGTCCCTTTCCACGTGCCACAGGAATCCTGGGACTCCTATCAAGTTTCACGAGGAGTCACGCATCGTCTCCTTTGGAAGCACTGATCTCTGCATACCTCTGGAATTTTCAAACGATGTGAGGCCTCCGGTCGCGATGAGGTGGGGAACTAGGTCTTTCTCTGTGGTCTCCACAGGGGATTCAGACATCCTTTCGTCTTGGGAGATGCAAGACGAGCCTTCATTCAAGTCACTGCAGGGATATCCGGCCTTATTTTGAGTCAGGGCATCGCGGTGTCCATTCCAATCGAGGCCGCAAACTCAGGGTCCCTCTCACATAGCTAGAGCTGAGAGAAGCCTCCTGTTCAGGTGCTTGTGGTAAGGTGGTATTCCTCTGGAGTCGAAGCCAGGGACTGACCTCTCATCTCGAGTTGATTTTTGGTCCACGGAGCTCTTTTGTGTTGCTACAGTGACCTCAGGATCCCTCTAGCCTTGAAACAGTGTTCTTGGGGTTTCTCTGGAGTGCCATCAAGGAAATCAAGGCTCCTTTCATGTGTGATGTGCAACACGGAATTGCTCTGCACACAGTGCAGGGGAATCGGGCCTCATCTCGCAGCGAGGGGGAAGTCTCATGGTTTTTCTCGAGTTGCGGTGGGAACCTGGGGTATATTGTCGAGTTACGACGGGGATGGCCCTTCCACCCACGTGTTTGTTCAGCGACGGCAGGACTCCTGCCTAGTTGCGAGGGACAACTCGGGATTCTCCTCGAGGCTTGGCAGGGCAATTGGGACGCCTCTCCAGCTGAGGCGGGAGATCAAGGGTCCCTTTCCCCGTGCCACAGGAATCCTGGGACTCCTATCAAGTTTCACGAGGAGTCACGCATCGTCTCCTTTGGAAGCACTGATCTCTGCGTACCTCTGGAGTTTTCAAAGGATGTGAGGCCTCCGGTCGCGATGAGGTGGGGAAGTAGGTCTATCTCTGTAGTCTCCACAGGGGATTCAGATATGCTTTCGTCTTGGGAGATGCAAGACGAGCCTGCATTCAAGTCACTGCAGGGATATCCGGCCTTATTTCGAGTCAGGGAATCGCGGTGTCCATTCCACTTGAGGCCGCAAACTCAGAGTCCCTCTCACATACCTAGAGCTGAGAGAAGCCTCCTCTTGAGGTGCTTGTGGTAAGGTAGTATTCCTCTGGAGTCGAAGCCAGGGACTAACCTCTCATCTCGAGTTGATTTTTGGTCCACGGAGCTCTTTCGTGTTGCTACAGTGACCTCAGGATCCCTCTAGCCTTGAAACAGTGTTCTTGGGGTTTCTCTGGAGTGCCATCAAGGAAATCAAGGCTCCTTTCATGTGTGATGTGCAACACGGAATTGCTCTGCACGCAGTGCAGGGGAATCGGGCCTCATCTCCCGGCGAGGGGGAAGTCTCATGGTTTTTCTCGAGTTGCGGCGGGAACCTGGGGTATATTCTCGAGTTACGACGGGGATGGCCTTTCCACCCACGTGTTTGTTCAGCGACGTCAGGACTCCTGCCTAGTTGCGAGGGACAACTCGGGATTCTCCTCGAGGCTTGGCAGGGCAATTGGGACGCCTCTCCAGCTGAGGCGGGAGACCAAGGGTCCCTTTCCACGTGCCACAGGAATCCTGGGACTCCTATCAAGTTTCACGAGGAGTCAGGCATCGTCTCCTTTGGAGGCACTGATCTCCGTGTACCTCTGGAGTTTTCAAAGGATGTGAGGCCTCCGGTCGCGATGAGGTGGGGAACTAGGTCTTCCTCTGTGGTCTCCACAGGGGATTCAGACATCTTTTCTTCTTGGGAGATGCAACACGAGCCTGCATTAAAGTCACTGCAGGGATATCCGGCCTTATTTCGAGTCAGGGCATCGCGATGTCCATTCCACTTGAGGCCGCAAACTCAGGGTCCCTCTCACATAGCTAGAGCTGAGAGAAGCCTCCTGTTCAGGTGCTTGTGGTAAGGTGGTATTCCTCTGGAGTCGAAGCCAGGGACTAACCTCTCATCTCGAGTTGATTTTTGGTCCACGGAGCTCTTTTGTGTTGCTACAGTGACCTCAGGATCCCTCTAGCCTTGAAACAGTGTTCTTGGGGTTTCTCTGGAGTGCCATCAAGGAAATCAAGGCTCCTTTCATGTGTGATGTGCAACACGGAATTGCTCTGCACACAGTGCAGGGGAATCGGGCCTCATCTCGCAGCGAGGGGGAAGTCTCATGGTTTTTCTCGAGTTGCGGTGGGAACCTGGGGTATATTGTCGAGTTACGACGGGGATGGCCCTTCCACCCACGTGTTTGTTCAGCGACCGCAGGACTCCTGCCTAGTTGCGAGGGACAACTCGGGATTCTCCTCGAGGCTTGGCAGGGCAATTGGGACGCCTCTCCAGCTGAGGCGGGAGATCAAGGGTCCCTTTCCACGTGCCACAGGAATCCTGGGACTCCTATCAAGTTTCACGAGGAGTCACGCATCGTCTCCTTTGGAAGCACTGATCTCTGCATACCTCTGGAGTTTTCAAAGGATGTGAGGCCTCCGGTCGCGATGAGGTGGGGAAGTAGGTCTATCTCTGTAGTCTCCACAGGGGATTCAGATATCCTTTCGTCTTGGGAGATGCAAGACGAGCCTGCATTCAATTCACTGCAGGGATATCCGGCCTTATTTCGAGTCAGGGCATCGCGGTGTCCATTCCACTTGAGGCCGCAAACTCAGGGTCCCTCTCACATACCTAGAGCTGAGAGAAGCCTCCTCTTGAGGTGCTTGTGGTAAGGTAGTATTCCTCTGGAGTCGAAGCCAGGGACTAACCTCTCATCTCGAGTTGATTTTTGGTCCACGGAGCTCTTTCGTGTTGCTACAGTGACCTCAGGATCCCTCTAGCCTTGAAACAGTGTTCTTGGGGTTTCTCTGGAGTGCCACCAAGGAAATCAAGGCTCCTTTCATGTGTGATGTGCAACACGGAATTGCTCTGCACGCAGTGCAGGGGAATCGGGCCTCATCTCCCGGCGAGGGGGAAGTCTCATTGTTTTTCTCGAGTTGCGGCGGGAACCTGGGGTATATTCTCGAGTTACGACGGGGATGGCCCTTCCACCCACGTGTTTGTTCAGCGACGTCAGGACTCCTGCCTAGTTGCGAGGGACAACTCGGAATTCTCCTCGAGGCTTGGCAGGGCAATTGGAACGCCTCTCCAGCTGAAGCGGAAGACCAAGGGTCCCTTTCCACGTGCCACAGGAATCCTGGGACTCCTATAAAGTTTCACAAGGAGTCAGGTATCGTCTCCTTTGGAGGCACTGATCTCCGCGTACCTCTGGAGTTTTAAAAGGATGTGAGGACTCCGGTCGTCATGAGATGTGGATCGAGGTCTTTCCCTGTGGTCTCCACAGGGGATTCAGACATCCTTTCATCTTGGGAGATGCAAGACGAGCCTGCATTAAAGTCACTGCAGGGATATCCGGCCTTATTTCGCGTCAGGGCATCGCGGTGTTCATTCCACTTGAGGCTGCAAACTCAGGTTCCCCGTCACATACCTAGAGCTGAGAGAAGCCTCCTCTTGAGGTGCTTGTGGTAAGGTGGTATTCCTCTGGAGTCGAAGCCAGGGACTACCCTCTCATCTCGAGTTGATTTTTGGTCCACGGAGCTCTTTCGTGTTGCTACAGTGACCTCAGGATCCCTCTAGCCTTGAAACAGTTTTCTTGGGGTTTCTCTGGAGTGCCATCAAGGAAATCAAGGCTCCTTTTATGTGTGATGTGCAACACGGAATTGCTCTGCACGCAGTGTAGGGGAATCGGGCCTCATCTCGCGGCGAGGGGGAAGTCTCATGGTTTTTCTCGAGTTTCTGTGGGAACCTGGGGTATATTCTCGAGTTACGACGGGGATGGACCTTCCACCCACGTGTTCCTTCAGCGACGTCAGGACTCCTGCCTAGTTGCGAGGGACAACTCGGGATTCTCCTCGAGGCTTGGCAGGGCAATTGGGACGCCTCTCCAGCTGAGGCGGGAGACCAAGGGTCCCTTTCCATGTGCCACAGGAATCCTGGGACTCCTAAGAAGTTTCACGAGGAGTCAGGCATCGTCTCCTTTGGAGGCACTGATCTCCGCGTAGCTCTGGAGTTTTCAAAGGATGTGAGGCCTCCGGTCGCGATGAGGTGGGGAACTAGGTCTTTCTCTGTGGTCTCCACAGGGGATTCAGACATCATTTCATCTTGGGAGATGCAAGACGAGCCTGCATTCAAGTCACTGCAGGGATATTCGGCCTTATTTCGAGTCAGGGCATCGCGGTGTCCATTCCACTTGAGGCCGCAAACTCAGGGTCCCTCTCACATACCTAGAGCTGAGAGAAGCCTCCTCTTGAGGTGCTTGTGGTAAGGTGGTATTCCTCTGAAGTCGAAGCCAGGGACTAACCTCTCATCTCGAGTTGATTTTTGGTCCACGGAGCTCTTTCGTGTTGCTACAGGGACCTCAGAATCCCTCTAGCCCTGAAACAGTGTTCTTGGGGTTTCTCTGGAGTGCCATCAAGGAAAGCAAGGCTCCTTTCATGTGTGATGTGCAACACGGAATTGCTCTGCACGCAGTGCAGGGGAATCGGGCCTCATCTCGCGGCAAGGGAGAAGTCTCATGGTTTTTCTCGAGTTGCGGCGGGAACCTGGGGTATATTCTCGAGTTACGACGGGGATGGCCCTTCCACCCACGTGTTTGTTCAGCGACGTCAGGACTCCTGCCTAGTTGCGAGGGACAACTCGGGATTCTCCTCGAGGCTTGGCAGGGCAATTGGGACGCCTCTCCAGCTGAGGCGGGAGACCAAGTGTCACTTTCAACGTGCCACAAGAATCCTGGGACTCCTAAGAAGTTTCACGAGGAGTCAGGCATCGTCTCCTTTGGAGGCACTGATCTCCGCGTACCTCTGGAGTTTTGAAAGGATGTGAGGCCTCCGGTCGCGATGAGGTGGGGAACTAGGTCTTTCTCTGTGGTCTCCACAGGGAATTCAGACATCCTTTCGTCTTGGGAGATGCAAGACGAGCCTGCATTCAAGTCACTGCAGGGATATCCGGCCTTATTTCCAGTCAGGGCATCGCGGTGTCCATTCCACTTGAGGCCGCAAACTCAGGGTCCCTCTCACATACCTAGAGCTGAGAGAAGCCTCCTCTTGAGGTGCTTGTGGTAAGGTGGTATTTCTCTGGAGTCGAAGCCAGGGACTAACCTCTCATCTCGAGTTGATTTTTGGTCCACGGAGCTCTTTCGTGTTGATACAGTGACCTCAGAATCCCTCTAGCCCTGAAACAGTGTTCTTGAGGTTTCTCTGGAGTGCCATCAAGGAAATAAAGGCTCCTTTCATGTGTGATGTGCAACACGGAATTGCTCTGCACGCAGTGCAGGGGAATCGGGCCTCATCTCGCGGCGAGGGGGAAGTCTCATGGTTTTTCTCGAGTTGCGGCGGGAACCTGGGGTATATTCTCGAGTTACGACGGGGATGGCCCTTCCAACCACGTGTTTGTTCAGCGACGTCAGGACTCCTGCCTAGTTGCGAGGGACAACTCGGGATTCGCCTGGAGGCTTGGCAGGGCAATTGGAACGCGTCTCCAGGTGAGGCGGGAGACCAAGGGTCCCTTTCCACGTGCCCCAGGAATCCTGGGACTCCTATCAAGTTTCACGAGGAGTCAGGCATCGTCTCCTTTGGAGGCACTGATCTCTGCGTACCTCTGGAGTTTTCAAAGGATGTGAGGCCTCCGGTCGCGATGAGGTGGGGAACTAGGTCTTTCTCTTTGGTCTCCACAGGGGATTCAGACATCCTTTCGTCTTGGGAGATGCAAGACGAGCCTGCATTGAAGTCACTGCATGGATATCCGGCCTTATTTCGAGTCACGGCATCGCGGTGTCCATTCCACTTGAGGCCGCAAACTCAGGGTCCCTCTCACATACCTAGAGCTGAGAGAAGCCTCCTCTTCAGGTACTTGTGGTAAGGTGTTATTTCTCTGGAGTAGAAGCCAGGGACTACCCTCTCATCGCGAGTTGATTTTTGGTCCATGGAGCTCTTTCGTGTTGCTACAGTGACCTCAGGATCCCTCTAGCCTTGAAACAGTGTTCTTGGGGTTTCTCTGGAGTGCCATCAAGGAAATCAAGGCTCCTTTCATGTGTGATGTGCAACACGGAATTGCTCTGTATGCAGTGCAGGGGAATCGGGCCTCATCTCACGGCGAGGGGGAAGTCTCATGGTTTTTCTCGAGTTGCGGCGGGGACTTGGGGTATATTCTCGAGTTACGACGGGGATGGCCCTTCCACCCACGTGTTTGTTCAGCGACGTCAGGACTCCTGCCTAGTTGCGAGGGAAAACTCGGGATTCTCCTCGAGGCTTGGCAGGTCAATTGGGACGCCTCTCCAGCTGAGGCGGGAGAACAAGAGTCCCTTTCCACGTGCCACAGGAATCCTGGGACTCCTAAGAAGTTTCACGAGGAGTCAGGCATCGTCTCCTTTGGAGCCACTGATCTCCGCGTTACTCTGGAATTTTCAACGGATGTGAGGCTTCCGGTCGCGATGAGGTGGGGAACTAGGTCTTTCTCTGTGGTCTCCACAGGGGATTCAGACATCCTTTCGACTTGGGAGATGCAAGACGAGCCTGCATTCAAGTCACTGCAGGGATATCCGGCCTTATTTCCAGTCAGGGCATCGCGGTGTCCATTCCACTTGAGGCCGCAAACTCAGGGTCCCTCTCACATACCTAGAGCTGAGAGAAGTCTCCTCTTCATGTGCTTGTGGTAAGGTGTTATATTTCTGGATTTGGAGCCAGGGACTACCCTCTCATCTCGAGTTGATTTTTGGTCCATGGAGCTCTTTCGTGTTGCTACAGTGACCTCACGATCCCTCTAGCCTTGAAACAGTGTTCTTGGGGTTTCTCTGGAGTGCCATCAAGGAAATCAAGGCTCCTTTCATGTGTGATGTGCAACACGGAATTGCTCTGCATGCAGTGCAGGGGAATCAGGCCTCATCTCGCGGCGAGGGGGAAGTCTCATGGTTTTTCTCGAGTTGCGGCGGAACCTGGGGTATATTCTCGAGTTACGACGGGGATGGCCCTTCCACACACGTGTTTGTTCAGCGACGTCGGGACTCCTGCCTAGTTGCAAGGGACAACTCAGGATTCGCCTGGAGGCTTGGCAGGGCAATTGGGACGCCTCTCCACCTGAGGCGGGAGACCAAGAGTCCCTTTCCACGTGCCACAGGAATCCTGGGACACCTATCAAGTTTCACGAGGAGTCAGGCATTGTCTCCTTTGGAGGCACTGATCTCCGCGTACCTCTGAAGTTTTCAAACGATGTGAGGCCTCCGGTCGCGATGAGGTGGGGAACTCGGTCTTTCTCTGTGGTCTCCTCAGGGGATTCAGACATCCTTTCGTCTTCGGAGATGCAAGACGAGCCTGCATTCAAGTCACTGCAGGGATATCCAACCTTATTTCGCGTCAGGGAATCGCGGTGTTCATTCCACTTGAGGCTGCAAAATCAGGGTCCCTCTCACATACCTAGAGCTGAGAGAAGCCTCCTCTTGAGGTGCTTGTGGTAAGTTGGTATTCCTCTGGAGTCGAAGCCAGGGACTACCCTCTCATCTCGAGTTGATTTTTGGTCCACAGAGCTCTTTCTTGTTGCTACAGTGACCTCAGGATCCCTCTAGCTTTGAAACAGTGTTCTTGGGGCTTCTCTGGAGTGCCATCAAGGAAATCAAGGCTCCTTTCATGTGTGATGTGCAACACGGAATTGCTCTGCACGCAGTGCAGGGGAAGCGGGCCTCATCTCGCGGCGAGGGGGAAGTCTCATGGTTTTTATCGAGTTGCGGCGGGAACCTGGGGTATATTCTCGAGTTACGACGGGGATGGCCCTTCCAACCACGTGTTTGTTCAGCGACGTCAGGACTCCTGCCTAGTTGCGAGGGACAACTCGGGATTCTCCTCGAGGCTTGGCAGGGCAATTGGGACGCCTCTCCAGCTGAGGCGGGAGACCAAGGGTCCCTTTCCACGTGCCACAAGAATCCTGGGACTCCTACGAAGTTTCACGAGGAGTCAGGCATCGTCTCCTTTGGAGGCACTGATCTCCGCGTACCTCTGGAGTTTTGAAAGGATGTGAGGCCTCCGGTCGCCATGAGGTTGGGAACTAGGTCTTTCTCTGTGGTCTCCACAGGGGATTCAGACATCCTTTCATCTTGGGAGATGCAAGACGAGCCTGCGTTCAAGTCACTGCAGGGATATCCGGCCTTATTTCGCGTCAGGGCATCGCAGTGTCCATTCCACTTGAGGCCTCAAACTCAGGGTCCCTCTCACATACCTAGAGCTGAGAGAAGCCTCCTCTTGAGGTGCTTGTGGTAAGGTGGTATTCCTCTGGAGTCGAAACCAGGGACTAACCTCTCATCTCGAGTTGATTTTTGGTCCACGGAGCTCTTTCGTGTTGCTACAGTGACCTCAGGATCCCTCTAGCCTTGAAACAGTGTTCTTGGGGTTTCTCTGGAGTGCCATCAAGGAAATCAAGGCTCCTTTCATGTTTGATGTGCAACACGGAATTGCTCTGCATGCAGTGCAGGGGAATCGGGCCTCATCTCACGGCAAGGGGGAAGTCTCATGGTTTTTCTCGAGTTGCGGCGGGAACCTGGGGTATATTCTCGAGTTACGAAGGGGATGGCAATTCCACACACGGGTTTGTTCAGCGACGTCAGGACTCCTGCCTAGTTGCGAGGGACAACTCGGGATTCTCCTGGAGGCTTGGTAGGGCAATTGGAACGCCTCTCCAGGTGAGGCGGGAGACCAAGGGTCCCTTTCCAAGTGCCACAGGAATCCTGGGACTCCTATCAAGTTTCCCGAGGAGTCAGGCATCGTCTACTTTGGAGGCACTGATCTCCGCGTAGCTCTGGAGTTTTCAAAGGATGTGAGGCCTCCGGTCGCGATGAGGTGGGGAACTAGGTCTTTCTCTGTGGTCTCCACAGGGGATTCAGACATCCTTTCATCTTGGGAGATGCAAGACGAGCCTGCATTCAAGTCACTGCAGGGATATCCGGCCTTATTTCGAGTCAGGGCATCGCGGTGTTCATTCCACTTGAGGCCGCAAACTCAGGGTCCCTCTCACATACCTAGAGCTGAGAGAAGCCTCCTCTTGAGGTGCTTGTGGTAAGGTGGTATTTCTCTGGAGTGGAAGCCAGGGACTAACCTCTCATCTCGAGTTGATTTTTGATCCACGGAGCTCTTTCGTGTTGCTACAGTGACCTCAGAATCCCTCTAGCCTTGAAACAGTGTTCTTGGGGTTTCTCTGGAGTGCCATCAAGGAAATCAAGGCTCCTTTCATGTGTGATGTGCAACACGGAATTGCTCTGCACGCAGTGCAGGGGAATCGAGCCTCATCTCGCGGCAAGGGGGAAGTCTCATGGTTTTTCTCGAGTTGCGTCGGGAACCTGGGGTATATTCTCGAGTTACGACGGGGATGGCCTTTCCACCCACGTGTTTGTTCAGCGACGTCAGGACTCCTGCCTAGTTGCGAGGGACAACTCGGGATTCTCCTGGAGGCTTGGCAGGGCAATTGGGACGCCTCTCCAGGTGAGGCGGGAGACCAATGGTCCCTTTCCACGTGCCACAGGAATCCTGGGACTCCTAAGAAGATTCACGAGGAGTCAGGCATCGTCTCCTTTGGAGGCACTGATCTCCGCGTACCTCTGGAGTTTTCAAAGGATGTGAGGCCTCCGGTCGCGATGAGGTGGGGAACTAGGTCTTTCTCTGTGGTCTCCACAGGGGATTCAGACATCCTTTCATCTTGGGAGATGCAAGACGAGCCTGCATTCAAGTCACTGCAGGGATATTCGGCCTTATTTCGAGTCAGGGCATCGCGGTGTCCATTCCACTTGAGGCCGCAAACTCAGGGTCCCTCTCACATACCTAGAGCTGAGAGAAGCCTCCTCTTGAGGTGCTTGTGGTAAGGTGGTATTTCTCTGGAGTCGAAGCCAGGGACTAACCTCTCATCTCGAGTTGATTTTTGGTCCACGGAGCTCTTTCGTTTTGATACAGTGACCTCAGAATCCCTCTAGCCCTGAAACAGTGTTCTTGAGGTTTCTCTGAAGTGCCATCAAGGAAATAAAGGCTCCTTTCATGTGTGATGTGCAACACGGAATTACTCTGCATGCAGTGCAGGGGAATCGGGCCTCATCTCGCGGCGAGGGGGAAGTCTCATGATTTTTCTCGAGTTGCGGCGGGAACCTGGGGTATATTCTCGAATTACGACGGGGATGGCCCTTCCAACCACGTGTTTGTCAGCGACGTCAGGACTTCTGCCTAGTTGCGAGGGACAACTCGGGATTCGCCTGGAGGCTTGGCAGGGTAATTGGAACGCCTCTCCAGGTGAGGCGGGAGACCAAGGGTCCCTTTCCACGTGCCCTAGGAATCCTGGGACTCCTAAGAAGTTTCACGAGGAGTCAGGCATCGTCTCCTTTGGAGGCACTGATCTCCGCGTACCTCTGGAGTTTTCAAAGGATGTGAGGCCTCCGGTCGCGATGAGGTGGGGAACTAGGTCTTTCTCTATGGTCTCCACAGGGGATTCAGACATCCTTTCGTCTTGGGAGATGCAAGACGAGCCTGCATTCAAGTCACTGCATGGATATCCGGCCTTATTTCGAGTCACGGCATCGCGGTGTCCATTCCACTTGAGGCCGCAAACTCAGGGTCCCTCTCACATACCTAGAGCTGAGAGAAGCCTCCTCTTCAGGTACTTGTGGTAAGGTGTTATTTCTCTGGAGTAGAAGCCAGGGACTACCCTCTCATCTCGAGTTGATTTTTGGTCCATGGAGCTCTTTCGTGTTGCTACAGTGACCTCAGGATCCCTCTAGCCTTGAAACAGTGTTCTTGGGGTTTCTCTGGAGTGCCATCAAGGAAATCAAGGCTCCTTTCATGTGTGATGTGCAACACGGAATTGCTCTGTATGCAGTGCAGGGGAATCGGGCCTCATCTCACGGCGAGGGGGAAGTCTCATGGTTTTTATCGAGTTGCGGCGGGGACTTGGGGTATATTCTCGAGTTACGACGGGGATGGCCCTTCCACCCACGTGTTTGTTCAGCGACGTCAGGACTCCTGCCTAGTTGCGAGGGAAAACTCGGGATTCTCCTCGAGGCTTGGCAGGTCAATTGGGACGCCTCTCCAGCTGAGGCGGGAGAACAAGAGTCCCTTTCCACGTGCCACAGGAATCCTGGGACTCCTAAGAAGTTTCACGAGGAGTCAGGCATCGTCTCCTTTGGAGGCACTGATCTCCACGTACCTCTGGAGTTTTCAAAGGATGTGAGGCCTCCGGTCGCGATGAGGTGGGGAACTAGGTCTTTCTCTGTGGTCTCCACAGGGGATTCAGACATCCTTTCATCTTGGGAGATGCAAGACGAGACTGCATTTAAGTCAATGCAGGGATATATGGCCTTATTTCGAGTCAGGGCATCGCGGTGTCCATTCCACTTGAGGCCGCAAACTCAGGGTCCCTCTCACATAGCTAGAGCTGAGAGAAGCCTCCTCTTGAGGTGCTTGTGGTAAGGTGGTATTTCTCTGGAGTTGAAGCCAGGGACTAACCTCTCATCTCGAGTTGATTTTTGGTCCACGGAGCTCTTTCGTGTTGCTACAGTGACCTCAGAATCCCTCTAGCCTTGAAACAGTGTTCTTGGGGTTTCTCTGGAGTGCCATCAAGGAAATCAAGGCTCCTTTCATGTTTGATGTGCAACACGGAATTGCTCTGCACGCAGTGCAGGGGAATCGGGCCTCATTTTGCGGCGAGGGGGAAGTCTCATGGTTTCTCTCGAGTTGCGGCGGGAACCTGGGGTATATTCTCGAGTTACGACGTGGATGGCCCTTCCACACACGTGTTTGTTCAGCGACGGCAGGACTCCTGCCTAGTTGCGAGGGACAACTCGGGATTCTCCTCGAGGCTTTGCAGGGCAATTGGGACGCCTCTCCAGCTGAGGCGGGAGACCAATTGTCCCTTTCCATGTGCCACAGGAATCCTGGGACTCCTAAGAAGTTTCACGAGGAGTCAGGCATCGTCTCCTTTGGAGCCACTGATCTCCGCGTACCTCTGGAATTTTCAACGGATGTGAGGCTTCCGGTCGCGATGAGGTGGGGAACTAGGTCTTTCTCTGTGGTCTCCACAGGGGATTCAGACATCCTTTCGACTTGGGAGATGCAAGACGAGCCTGCATTCAAGTCACTGCAGGGATATCCGGCCTTATTTCCAGTCAGGGCATCGCGGTGTCCATTCCACTTGAGGCCGCAAACTCAGGGTCCCTCTCACATACCTAGAGCTGAGAGAAGCCTCCTCTTCATGTGCTTGTGGTAAGGTGTTATTCCTCTGGATTTGGAGCCAGGGACTACCCTCTCATCTCGAGTTGATTTTTGGTCCATGGAGCTCTTTCGTGTTGCTACAGTGACCTCACGATCCCTCTAGCCTTGAAACAGTGTTCTTGGGGTTTCTCTGGAGTGCCATCAAGGAAATCAAGGCTCCTTTCATGTGTGATGTGCAACACGTAATTGCTCTGCATGCAGTGCAGGAGAATCAGGCCTCATCTCGCGCCGAGGGGGAAGTCTCATGGTTTTTCTCGAGTTGCGGCGGAACCTGGGGTATATTCTCGAGTTACGACGGGGATGGCCCTTCCACACAAGTGTTTGTTCAGCGACGTCGGGACTCCTGCCTAGTTGCAAGGGACAACTCAGGATTCTCCTCGAGGCTTGGCAGGGCAATTGGGACGCCTCTCCAGCTGAGGCGGGAGACCAAGAGTCCCTTTCCACGTGCCACAGAAATCCTGGGACACCTATCAAGTTTCACGAGGAGTCAGGCATTGTCTCCTTTGGAGGCACTGATCTCCGCGTACCTCTGAAGTTTTCAAAGGATGTGAGGCCTCCGGTCGCGATGAGGTGGGGAACTCGGTCTTTCTCTGTGGTCTCCACAGGGGATTCAGACATCCTTTCGTCTTCGGAGATGCAAGACGAGCCTGCATTCAAGTCACTGCAGGGATATCCAACCTTATTTCGCGTCAGGGAATCGCGGTGTTCATTCCACTTGAAGCTGCAAAATCAGGGTCCCTCTCACATACCTAGAGCTGAGAGAAGCCTCCTCTTGAGGTGCTTGTGGTAAGTTGGTATTCCTCTGGAGTCGAAGCCAGGGACTACCCTCTCATCTCGAGTTGATTTTTGGTCCACAGAGCTCTTTCTTGTTGCTACAGTGACCTCAGGATCCCTCTAGCTTTGAAACAGTGTTCTTGGGGCTTCTCTGGAGTGCCATCAAGGAAATCAAGGCTCCTTTCATGTGTGATGTGCAACACGGAATTGCTCTGCACGCAGGGCAGGGGAAGCGGGCCTCATCTCGCGGCGAGGGGGAAGTCTCATGGTTTTTCTCGAGTTGCGGCGGGAACCTGGGGTATATTCTCGAGTTACGACAGGGATGGCCCTTCCAACCACGTGTTTGTTCAGCGACGTCAGGACTCCTGCCTAGTTGCGAGGGACAACTCGTGATTCTCCTCGAGGCTTGGCAGGGCAATTGGGACGCCTCTCCACTGAGGCGGGAGACCAAGGGTCCCTTTCCACGTGCCACAGGAATCCTGGGACACCTATCAAGTTTCACGAGGAGTCATGCATCGTCTCCTTTGGAGGCACTGATCTCCGCGTACCTCTGGAGTTTTCAAAGGATGTGAGGCCTCCGGTCGCGATGAGGTTGGGAACTCGGTCTTTCTCTGTGGTCTCCACAGGGGATTCAGATATCCTTTCATTTTGGGAGATGCAAGACGAGCCTGCATTCAAGTCAGTGCAGGGATATCCGGCCTTATTTCGAATCAGGGCATCGCGGTGTCCATTCCACTTGAGGCCGCAAACTCAGGGTCCCTCTCACATACCTAGAGCTGAGAGAAGCCTCCTCTTGAGGTGCTTGTGGTAAGGTGGTATTCCTCAGGAGTCGAAGCCAGGGACTAACCTCTCATCTCGAGTTGATTTTTGGTCCACGGAGCTCTTTCGTGTGGCTACAGTGACCTCAGGATCCCTCTAGACTTGAAACAGTGTTCTTGGGGTTTCTCTGGTGTGCCATCAAGGAAATCAAGGCTCCTTTCATGTGTGATGTGCAACACGGAATTGCTCTGCACGCAGTGCAGGGGAATCGGGCCTCATCTCGCGGCGAGGGGGAAGTCTAATGGTTTTTCTCGAGGTGCGGCGGGAACCTGGGGTATATTCTCGAGTTACGACGGGGATGGCCCTTCCACACACGTGTTTGTTCGGCCACGTCAGGACTCCTGCCTAGTTGCGAGGCACAACTCGGGATTCTCCTCGAGGCTTGGCAGGGCAATTGGGACGCCTCTCCAGCTGAGGAGGGAGACCAAGGGTCCCTTTCCACGTGCCACAGGAATCCTGGGACTCCTATCAAGTTTCACGAGGAGTCAGGCCTCGTCTCCTTTAGAGGCACTGATCTCCGCGTACCTCTGGAGTTTTGAAAGGATGTGAGGCCTCCCGTCGCCATGAGGTGGGGAACTAGGTCTTTCTCTGTGGTCTCCACAGGGAATTCAGACATCCTTTCATCTTGGGAGATGCAAGACGAGCCTGCGTTCAAGTCACTGCAGGGATATCCGGCCTTATTTCTCGTCAGGGCATCGCAGTGTCCATTCCACTTGAGGCCGCAAAATCAGGGTCCCTCTCACATACATAGAGCTGAGAGAAGCCTCCTCTTGAGGTGCTTGTGGTAAGGTGGTATTCCTCTGGAGTCGAAACCAGGGACTAACCTCTCATCTCGAGTTGATTTTTGGTCCACGGAGCTCTTTCGTGTTGCTACAGTGACCTCAGGATCCCTCTAGCCTTGAAACAGTGTTCTTGGGGTTTCTCTGGAGTGCCATCAAGGAAATCAAGGCTCCTTTCATGTTTGATGTGCAACACGGAATTGCTCTGCATGCAGTGCAGGGGAATCGGGCCTCATCTCACGGCGAGGGGGAAGTCTCATGGTTTTTCTCGAGTTGCGGCGGGAACCTGGGGTATATTCTCGAGTTACGACGGGGATGGCAATTCCACACACGGGTTTGTTCAGCGACGTCAGGACTCCTGCCTAGTTGCGAGGGACAAATCGGGATTCTCCTGGAGGCTTGGCAGGGCAATTGGGACGCCTCTCCAGGTGAGGCGGGAGACCATGGGTCCCTTTCCACGTGCCACAGGAATCCTGGGACTCCTATCAAGTTTCACGAGGAGTCAGGCATCGTCTCCTTTGGAGGCACTGATCTCCGCATACCTCTGGAGTTTTCAAAGGATGTGAGGCCTCCGGTCGCGATGAGCTGGGGAACTAGGTCTTTCTCTGTGGTCTCCACAGGGGATTCAGACATCCTTTCGTCTTGGGAGATGCAAGACGAGCTTGCATTCAAGTCACTGCAGGGATATCCGGCCTTATTTCGCGTCAGGGCATCATAGTCTCCTTTCCACTTGAGGCCCCAAAATCAGGGTCCCTCTCACATACCTAGAGCTGAGAGAAGCCTCCTCTTGAGGTGCTTGTGGTAAGGTGGTATTCCTCTGGAGTCGAAACCAGGGACTACCCTCTCATCTCGAGTTGATTTTTGGTCCACGGAGCTCTTTCTTGTTGCTACAGTGACCTCAGGATCCCTCTAGCTTTGAAACAGTGTTCTTGGGGTTTCTCTGGAGTGCCATCAAGGAAATCAAGGCTCCTTTCATGTTTGATGTGCAACACGGAATTGCTCTGCACGCAGTGCAGGGGAAGCGGGCCTCATCTCGCGGCGAGGGGGAAGTCTCATGGTTTTTCTCGAGTTGCGGCGGGAACCTGGGGTATATTCTCGAGTTACGACGGGGATGGCCCTTCCAACGACGTGTTTGTTCAGCGACGTCAGGACTCCTGCCTAGTTGCGAGGGACAACTCGGGATTCTCCTCGTGGCTTGGCAGGGCAATTGGGACGCCTCTCCAGCTGAGGCGGGAGACCAAGGGTCCCTTTCCACGTGCCACAAGAATCCTGGGACTCCTAAGAAGTTTCACGAGGAGTCAGGCCTCGTCTCCTTTGGAGGCACTGATCTCCGCGTACCTCTGGAGTTTTGAAAGTATGTGAGGCCTCCGGTCGCCATGAGGTGGGGAACTAGGTCTTTCTCTGTGGTCTCCACAGGGGATTCAGACATCCTTTCATCTTGGGAGATGCAAGACGAGCCTGCATTCAAGTCACTGCAGGTATATCCGGCCTTATTTCGCGTCAGGGCATCGCGGTGTCCATTCCACTTGAGGCCGCAAAATCAGGTTCCCTGTCACATACCTAGAGCTGAGAGAAGCCTCCTCTTGAGGTGCTTGTGGTAAGGTGGTATTCCTCTGGAGTCGAAGCCAGGGACTAACCTCTCATCTCGAGTTGATTTTTGGTCCACGGAGCTCTTTCGTGTTGCTACAGTGACCTCAGGATCCCTCTAGCCTTGAAACAGTGTTCTTGGGGTTTCTCTGGAGTGCCATCAAGGAAATCAAGGCTCCTTTCATGTTTGATGTGCAACACGGAATTGCTCTGCATGCAGTGCAGGGGAATCGGGCCTCATCTCGCGGCGAGGGGGAAGTCTCATGGTTTTTCTCGAGTTGCGGCGGGAACCTGGGGTATATTCTCCAGTTACGATGGGGATGGCCCTTCCACACACGTGTTTGTTCAGCGACGTCAGGACTCCTGCCTAGTTGCGAGGGAAAACTTGGGATTCTCCTCGAGGCTTGGCAGGGCAATTGGGACGCCTCTCCATCTGAGGCGGGAGACCAAGGTTCCCTTTCCACTTGCCACAGAAATCCTGGGACTCCTATCAAGTTTCACGAGGAGTCAGGCATCGTCCCCTTTGCGGGCACTGATCGCTGGGGACCTCTGGAGTTTTCAAAGGATTTGAAGCCTCCGGTCGCGATGAGGTGGGGAACTAGGTTTTTCTCTGTGGTCTCCACAGGGGATTCAAATATCCTTTCATCTTGGGAGATGCAAGACGAGCCTGCATTCAAGTCACTTCAGAGATATCTGGCCTTATATCGAGTCAGGGCATCGCGGTGTCCATTTCACTTGAGACCGCAAACTCAGTGTCCCTCTCACATACCTAGAGCTGAGAGAAGCCTCCTCTTGAGGTGCTTGTGGTAAGGTGGTATTCCTCTGGAGTCGAAGCCAGGGACTAACCTCTCATCTCGAGTTGATTTTTGGGCCACGGAGCTCTTTCGTGTTGCCACAGAGACCTCAGGTTCCCTCTAGCCTTGAAACAGTGTTCTTGGGGTTTCTCTGGATTGCCATCAAGGAAATCAAGGCTCCTTTCATGTGTGATGTGCAACACGGAATTGCTCTGCACGCAGTGCAGGGGAATTGGGCCTCATCTCGCGGCGAGGGGAAGTCTCATGGTTTTTCTCGAGTTGCGGCTGGAAGCTGGGGTATATTCTCGAGTTACGACGGGGATGGCCCTTCCACCCACGTGTTTGTTCAGCGACGTCAGGACTCCTGCCTAGTTGCAAGGGACAACTCGGGATTCTCCTCGAGGCTTGGCAGGGCAATTGGGACGCCTCTCCAGCTGAGGCGGGAGACCAAGGGTCCCTTTCCACGTGCCACAGGAATCCTGGGACTCCTAAGAAGTTTCACGAGGAGTCAGGCCTCGTCTCCTTTGGAGGCACTGATCTCCGCGTACCTCTGGAATTTTCAAACAATGTGAGGCCTCCGGTCGCGATGAGGTGGGCAACTAGGTCTTTCTCTGTGGTCTCCACAGGGGATTCAGACATCCTTTCGTCTTGGGAGATGCAAGACGAGCCTGCATTCAAGTCACTGCAGGTATATCCGGCTTTATTTCGCGTCAGGGCATCGCGGTTTCCATTCCACTTGAGGCCGCAAAATCAGGTTCCCTGTCACATACCTAGAGTTGAGAGAAGCCTCCTCTTGAGGTGCTTGTGGTAAGGTGGTATTCCTCTGTAGTCGAAGCCAGGGACTAACCTCTCATCTCGAGTTGATTTTTGGTCCACGGAGCTCTTTCGTGTTGCTACAGTGACCTCAGGATCCCTCTAGCCTTGAAACAGTGTTCTTGGGGTTTCTCTGGAGTGCCATCAAGGAAATCAAGGCTCCTTTCATGTTTGATGTGCAACACGGAATTGCTCTGCATGCAGTGCAGGGGAATCGGGCCTCATCTCGCGGCGAGGGGGAAGTCTCATGGTTTTTCTCGAGTTGCGGCGGGAACCTGGGGTATATTCTCCAGTTACGACGGGGATGGCCCTTCCACACACGTGTTTGTTCAGCGACGTCAGGACTCCTGCCTAGTTGCGAGGGAAAACTTGGGATTCTCCTCGAGGCTTGGCAGGGCAATTGGGACGCCTCTCCAGGTGAGGCGGGAGACCAAGGGTCCCTTTCCATGTGCCACAGGAATCCTGGGACTCCTAAGAAGTTTCACGAGGAGTCAGGCATCGTCTCCTTTGGAGGCACTGATCTCCGCGTACCTCTGGAATTTTCAAAGGATGTGAGGCTTCCGGTCGCGATGAGGTGGGGAACTAGGTCTTTCTCTGTGGTCTCCACAGGGGATTCAGACATCCTTTCGTCTTGGGAGATGCAAGACGAGCCTGCATTCAAGTCAGTGCAGGGATATCCGGCCTTATTTCGAATCAGGGCATCGCGGTGTCCATTCCACTTGAGGCCGCAAACTCAGGGTCCCTCTCACATACCTAGAGCTGAGAGAAGCCTCCTCTTGAGGTGCTTGTGGTAAGGTGGTATGCCTCAGGAGTCGAAGCCAGGGACTAACCTCTCATCTCGAGTTGATTTTTGGTCCACGGAGCTCTTTCGTGTGGCTACAGTGACCTCAGGATCCCTCTAGCCTTGAAACAGTGTTCTTGGGGTTTCTCTGGTGTGCCATCAAGGAAATCAAGGCTCCTTTCATGTGTGATGTGCAACACGGAATTGCTCTGCACGCAGTGCAGGGGAATCGAGCCTCATCTCGCGGCGAGGGGGAAGTCTCATGGTTTTTCTCGAGTTGCGGCGGGAACCTGGGCTATATTCTCGAGTTACGACGTGGATGGCCCTTCCACACACGTGTTTGTTCGGCCACGTCAAGACTCCTGCCTAGTTGCGAGGGACAACTCGGGATTCTCCTCGAAGCTTGGCAGGGCAATTGGGACGCCTCTCCAGCTGAGGCGGGAGACCAAGGGTCCCTTTCCACGTGCCACAGGAATCCTGGGACTCCTATCAAGTTTCACGAGGAGTCAGGCATCGTCTCCTTTAGAGGCACAGATCTCCGCGTACCTCTGGAGTTTTCAAAGGATGTGAGGCCTCCGGTCGCGATGAGGTGGGGAACTAGGTCTTTCTCTGTTGTCTCCACAGGGGATTCAGACATCCTTTCATTTTGGGAGATGCAAGACGAGCCTGCATTCAAGTCACTGCATTGATATCCGGCCTTATTTCGAGTCAGGGCATCGCGGTGTCCATTCCACTTGAGGCCGCAAACTCAGGGTCCCTCTCACATACCTAGAGCTGAGAAAAGCCTCCTCTTGAGGTGCTTGAGGTAAGGTGGTATTCCTCTGGAGTCGAAGCCAGGGACCAACCTCTCATCTCGAGTTGATTTTTGGTCCACGGAGTTCTTTCATGTTGCTACAGTGACCTCAGGATTCCTCTAGCCTTGAAACAGTGTTCTTGGGGTTTCTCTGGAGTGCCATCAAGGAAATCAAGGCTCCTTTCATGTGTGATGTGCAACCCGGAATTGATATGCAGGCAGTGCAGGGGAATTGGGCCTCATCTCACGGCGATGGGGAAGTTTCATGGTTTTTCTCGAGTTGCGGCGGGAACCTGGGGTATATTCTCGAGTTACGACGGGGATTGCCCTTCCACCCACGTGTTTGTCAGCGACGTCAGGACTCCTGCCTAGTTGCGAGGGACAACTCGGGATTCTCCTCGAGGCTTGGCAGGGCAATTGGGACGCCTCTCCATCTGAGGCGGGAGACCAAGGGTCCCTTTCCACGTGCCACAGGAATCCTGGGACTCCTATCAAGTTTCACGAGGAGTCAGGCATCCTCTCCTTTGGAGGCACTGATCTTCACGTACCTCTGGAGTTTTTAAAGGATGTGAGGCCTCCGGTCGCGATGAGGTGGGGAACTAGGTCTTTCTCTGTGGTCTCCACAGGGGATTCAAACATCCTTTCATTTTGGGAGATGCAAGACGAGCCTGCATTCAAGTCAGTGCAGGGATATCCGGCCTTATTTCGAATCAGGGCATCGCGGTGTCCATTCCTCTAGAGGCCGCAAACTCAGGTTCCCTCTCACATACCTAGAGCTGAGAGAAGCCTCCTCTTGAGGTGCTTGTGGTAAGGTGGTATTCCTCTGGAGTCGAAGCCAGGGACTAACCTCTCATCTCGAGATGATTTTTGGTCCACGGAGCTCTTTCGTGTGGCTACAGTGACCTCAGGATCCCTCTAGCCTTGAAACAGTGTTCTTGGGGTTTCTCTGGAGTGCCATCAAGGAAATCAAGGCTCCTTTCATGTGTGATGTGCAACACAGAATTGCTCTGCACGCAGTGCAGGGGAATCGGGCCTCATCTCGCGGTGAGGGGGAAGTCTCATGGTTTTTCTCGAGTTGCGGCGGGAACCTGGGGTATATTCTCGAGTTACGACGGGGATGGCCTTTCCACCCACGTGTTTGTTCAGCGACGTCAGGACTCCTGCCTAGTTGCGAGGGAAAACTTGGGATTCTCCTCGAGGCTTGGCAGGGCAATTGGGACGCCTCTCCATCTGAGGCGGGAGACCAAGGTTCCCTTTCCACTTGCCACAGAAATCCTGGGACTCCTATCAAGTTTCACGAGGAGTCAGGCATCGTCCCCTTTGCGGGCACTGATCGCTGGGGACCTCTGGAGTTTTCAAAGGATTTGAAGCCTCCGGTCGCGATGAGGTGGGGAACTAGGTTTTTCTCTGTGGTCTCCACAGGGGATTCAAATATCCTTTCATCTTGGGAGATGCAAGACGAGCCTGCATTCAAGTCACTTCAGAGATATCTGGCCTTATATCGAGTCAGGGCATCGCGGTGTCCATTTCACTTGAGACCGCAAACTCAGTGTCCCTCTCACATACCTAGAGCTGAGAGAAGCCTCCTCTTGAGGTGCTTGTGGTAAGGTGGTATTCCTCTGGAGTCGAAGCCAGGGACTAACCTCTCATCTCGAGTTGATTTTTGGGCCACGGAGCTCTTTCGTGTTGCCACAGAGACCTCAGGTTCCCTCTAGCCTTGAAACAGTGTTCTTGGGGTTTCTCTGGATTGCCATCAAGGAAATCAAGGCTCCTTTCATGTGTGATGTGCAACACGGAATTGCTCTGCACGCAGTGCAGGGGAATTGGGCCTCATCTCGCGGCGAGGGGAAGTCTCATGGTTTTTCTCGAGTTGCGGCTGGAAGCTGGGGTATATTCTCGAGTTACGACGGGGATGGCCCTTCCACCCACGTGTTTGTTCAGCGACGTCAGGACTCCTGCCTAGTTGCAAGGGACAACTCGGGATTCTCCTCGAGGCTTGGCAGGGCAATTGGGACGCCTCTCCAGCTGAGGCGGGAGACCAAGGGTCCCTTTCCACGTGCCACAGGAATCCTGGGACTCCTAAGAAGTTTCACGAGGAGTCAGGCCTCGTCTCCTTTGGAGGCACTGATCTCCGCGTACCTCTGGAATTTTCAAACAATGTGAGGCCTCCGGTCGCGATGAGGTGGGCAACTAGGTCTTTCTCTGTGGTCTCCACAGGGGATTCAGACATCCTTTCGTCTTGGGAGATGCAAGACGAGCCTGCATTCAAGTCACTGCAGGTATATCCGGCTTTATTTCGCGTCAGGGCATCGCGGTTTCCATTCCACTTGAGGCCGCAAAATCAGGTTCCCTGTCACATACCTAGAGTTGAGAGAAGCCTCCTCTTGAGGTGCTTGTGGTAAGGTGGTATTCCTCTGTAGTCGAAGCCAGGGACTAACCTCTCATCTCGAGTTGATTTTTGGTCCACGGAGCTCTTTCGTGTTGCTACAGTGACCTCAGGATCCCTCTAGCCTTGAAACAGTGTTCTTGGGGTTTCTCTGGAGTGCCATCAAGGAAATCAAGGCTCCTTTCATGTTTGATGTGCAACACGGAATTGCTCTGCATGCAGTGCAGGGGAATCGGGCCTCATCTCGCGGCGAGGGGGAAGTCTCATGGTTTTTCTCGAGTTGCGGCGGGAACCTGGGGTATATTCTCCAGTTACGACGGGGATGGCCCTTCCACACACGTGTTTGTTCAGCGACGTCAGGACTCCTGCCTAGTTGCGAGGGAAAACTTGGGATTCTCCTCGAGGCTTGGCAGGGCAATTGGGACGCCTCTCCAGGTGAGGCGGGAGACCAAGGGTCCCTTTCCATGTGCCACAGGAATCCTGGGACTCCTAAGAAGTTTCACGAGGAGTCAGGCATCGTCTCCTTTGGAGGCACTGATCTCCGCGTACCTCTGGAATTTTCAAAGGATGTGAGGCTTCCGGTCGCGATGAGGTGGGGAACTAGGTCTTTCTCTGTGGTCTCCACAGGGGATTCAGACATCCTTTCGTCTTGGGAGATGCAAGACGAGCCTGCATTCAAGTCAGTGCAGGGATATCCGGCCTTATTTCGAATCAGGGCATCGCGGTGTCCATTCCACTTGAGGCCGCAAACTCAGGGTCCCTCTCACATACCTAGAGCTGAGAGAAGCCTCCTCTTGAGGTGCTTGTGGTAAGGTGGTATGCCTCAGGAGTCGAAGCCAGGGACTAACCTCTCATCTCGAGTTGATTTTTGGTCCACGGAGCTCTTTCGTGTGGCTACAGTGACCTCAGGATCCCTCTAGCCTTGAAACAGTGTTCTTGGGGTTTCTCTGGTGTGCCATCAAGGAAATCAAGGCTCCTTTCATGTGTGATGTGCAACACGGAATTGCTCTGCACGCAGTGCAGGGGAATCGAGCCTCATCTCGCGGCGAGGGGGAAGTCTCATGGTTTTTCTCGAGTTGCGGCGGGAACCTGGGCTATATTCTCGAGTTACGACGTGGATGGCCCTTCCACACACGTGTTTGTTCGGCCACGTCAAGACTCCTGCCTAGTTGCGAGGGACAACTCGGGATTCTCCTCGAAGCTTGGCAGGGCAATTGGGACGCCTCTCCAGCTGAGGCGGGAGACCAAGGGTCCCTTTCCACGTGCCACAGGAATCCTGGGACTCCTATCAAGTTTCACGAGGAGTCAGGCATCGTCTCCTTTAGAGGCACAGATCTCCGCGTACCTCTGGAGTTTTCAAAGGATGTGAGGCCTCCGGTCGCGATGAGGTGGGGAACTAGGTCTTTCTCTGTTGTCTCCACAGGGGATTCAGACATCCTTTCATTTTGGGAGATGCAAGACGAGCCTGCATTCAAGTCACTGCATTGATATCCGGCCTTATTTCGAGTCAGGGCATCGCGGTGTCCATTCCACTTGAGGCCGCAAACTCAGGGTCCCTCTCACATACCTAGAGCTGAGAAAAGCCTCCTCTTGAGGTGCTTGAGGTAAGGTGGTATTCCTCTGGAGTCGAAGCCAGGGACCAACCTCTCATCTCGAGTTGATTTTTGGTCCACGGAGTTCTTTCATGTTGCTACAGTGACCTCAGGATTCCTCTAGCCTTGAAACAGTGTTCTTGGGGTTTCTCTGGAGTGCCATCAAGGAAATCAAGGCTCCTTTCATGTGTGATGTGCAACCCGGAATTGATATGCAGGCAGTGCAGGGGAATTGGGCCTCATCTCACGGCGATGGGGAAGTTTCATGGTTTTTCTCGAGTTGCGGCGGGAACCTGGGGTATATTCTCGAGTTACGACGGGGATTGCCCTTCCACCCACGTGTTTGTCAGCGACGTCAGGACTCCTGCCTAGTTGCGAGGGACAACTCGGGATTCTCCTCGAGGCTTGGCAGGGCAATTGGGACGCCTCTCCATCTGAGGCGGGAGACCAAGGGTCCCTTTCCACGTGCCACAGGAATCCTGGGACTCCTATCAAGTTTCACGAGGAGTCAGGCATCCTCTCCTTTGGAGGCACTGATCTTCACGTACCTCTGGAGTTTTTAAAGGATGTGAGGCCTCCGGTCGCGATGAGGTGGGGAACTAGGTCTTTCTCTGTGGTCTCCACAGGGGATTCAAACATCCTTTCATTTTGGGAGATGCAAGACGAGCCTGCATTCAAGTCAGTGCAGGGATATCCGGCCTTATTTCGAATCAGGGCATCGCGGTGTCCATTCCTCTAGAGGCCGCAAACTCAGGTTCCCTCTCACATACCTAGAGCTGAGAGAAGCCTCCTCTTGAGGTGCTTGTGGTAAGGTGGTATTCCTCTGGAGTCGAAGCCAGGGACTAACCTCTCATCTCGAGATGATTTTTGGTCCACGGAGCTCTTTCGTGTGGCTACAGTGACCTCAGGATCCCTCTAGCCTTGAAACAGTGTTCTTGGGGTTTCTCTGGAGTGCCATCAAGGAAATCAAGGCTCCTTTCATGTGTGATGTGCAACACAGAATTGCTCTGCACGCAGTGCAGGGGAATCGGGCCTCATCTCGCGGTGAGGGGGAAGTCTCATGGTTTTTCTCGAGTTGCGGCGGGAACCTGGGGTATATTCTCGAGTTACGACGGGGATGGCCTTTCCACCCACGTGTTTGTTCAGCGACGTCAGGACTAGTGCCTAGTTGCGAGGCACAACTAGGGATTCTCCTCAAGGCTTGGCAGGGCAATTGGGATGCCTCTCCAGCTGAGGCGGGAGACCAAGATTCCCTTTCCACGTGCCACAGGAATCCTGGGACTCCTATCAAATTTCACGAGGAGTCAGGCATCGTCCCCTTTGGAGGCACTGATCTCCGCGTACCTCTGGAGTTTTCAAAGGATTTGAAGCCTCCGGTCGCGATGAGGTGGGGAACTAGGTCTTTCTCTGTGGTCTCCACAAGGGATTCAAACATTCTTTCATCTTGGGAGATGCAAGACGAGCCTGCATTCAAGTCACTTCAGAGATATCTGGCCTTATATCGAGTCAGGGTATCGCGGTGTCCTTTCCACTGGAGACCGCAAACTCAGGGTCCCTCTCACATACCTAGAGCTGAGAGAAGCCTCCTCTTGAGGTGCTTGTGGTACGGTGGTATTCCTCTGGAGTCGAAGCCAGGGACTAACCTCTCATCTCGAGTTGATTTTTGGTCCATGGAGCTCTTTCGTGTTGCCACAGAGACCTCAGGTTCCCTCTAGCCTTGAAACAGTGTTCTTGGGGTTTGTCTGGATTGCCATCAAGGAAATCAAGGCTCCTTTCATGTGTGATGTGCAACACGGAATTGCTCTGCACGCAGTGCAGGGGAATCGGGCCTCATCTCGCGGCGAGGGAGAAGTCTCATGGTTTTTTTCGAGTTGTGGAGGGAACCTGTGGTATATTCTCGAGTTACAACGGGGATGGCCCTCCCACCCACGTGTTTGTTCAGCGACGTCAGGACTCCTGCCTAGTTGCGAGGGACAACTCGGGATTCGCCTGGAGGCTTGGCAGGGCAATTGGGATGCCTCTCCAGGTGAGGCGGGAGACCAAGGGTCCCTTTCCACGTGCCACAGGAATCCTGGGACTCCTATCATGTTTCACGAGGAGTCAGGCCTCGTCTCCTTTGGAGGCACTGATCTCCGCGTACCTCTGGAGTTTTCAAAGGATGTGAGGCCTCCGGTCGCCATGAGGTGGGGAACTAGGTCTTTCTCTGTGGTCTCCACAGGGGATTCAGACATCCTTTCATTTTGGGAGATGCAAGACGAGACTGCATTCAAGTCAATGCAGGGATATATGGCCTTATTTCGAGTCAGGGCATCGCGGTGTCCATTCCACTTGAGGCCGCAAACTCAGGGTCCCTCTCACATAGCTAGAGCTGAGAGAAGCCTCCTCTTGAGGTGCTTGTGGTAAGGTGGTATTTTTCTGGAGTTGAAGCCAGGGACTAACCTCTCATCTCGAGTTGATTTTTGGTCCACGGAGCTCTTTCATGTTGCTACAGTGACCTCAGAATCCCTCTAGCCTTGAAACAGTGTTCTTGGGGTTTCTCTGGAGTGCCATCAAGGAAATCAAGTCTCCTTTCATGTTTGATGTGCAACACGGAATTGCTCTGCACGCAGTGCAGGGGAATCGGGCCTCATTTTGCGGCGAGGGGGAAGTCTCATGGTTTCTCTCGAGTTGCGGCGGGAACCTGGGGTATATTCTCGAATTTCGACGTGGATGGCCCTTCCACACACGTGTTTGTTCAGCGACGTAAGGACTCCTGCCTAGTTGCGAGGGACAACTCGGGATTCTCCTCGAGGCTTGGCAGGGCAATTGGGACGCCTCTCCAGCTGAGGCGGGAGACCAAGGGTCCCTTTCCATGTGCCACAGGAATCCTGGGACTCCTAAGAAGTTTCACGAGGAGTCAGGCATCGTCTCCTTTGGAGCCACTGATCTCCGCGTACCTCTGGAATTTTCAACGGATGTGAGGCTTCCGGTCGCGATGAGGTGGGGAACTAGGTCTTTCTCTGTGGTCTCCACAGGGGATTCAGACATCCTTTCGACTTGGGAGATGCAAGACGAGCCTGCATTCAAGTCACTGCAGGGATATCCGGCCTTATTTCCAGTCAGGGCATCGCGGTGTCCATTCCACTTGAGGCCGCAAACTCAGGGTCCCTCTCACATACCTAGAGCTGAGAGAAGCCTCCTCTTCATGTGCTTGTGGTAAGGTGTTATTCCTCTGGATTTGGAGCCAGGGACTACCCTCTCATCTCGAGTTGATTTTTGGTCCATGGAGCTCTTTCGTGTTGCTACAGTGACCTCACGATCCCTCTAGCCTTGAAACAGTGTTCTTGGGGTTTCTCTGGAGTGCCATCAAGGAAATCAAGGCTCCTTTCATGTGTGATGTGCAACACGGAATTGCTCTGCATGCAGTGCAGGGGAATCAGGCCTCATCTCGCGCCGAGGGGGAAGTCTCATGGTTTTTCTCGAGTTGCGGCGGAACCTGGGGTATATTCTCGAGTTACGACGGGGATGGCCCTTCCACACACGTGTTTGTTCAGCGACGTCGGGACTCCTGCCTAGTTGCAAGGGACAACTCAGGATTCTCCTCGAGGCTTGGCAGGGCAATTGGGACGCCTCTCCAGCTGAGGCGGGAGACCAAGAGTCCCTTTCCACGTGCCACAGGAATCCTGGGACACCTATCAAGTTTCACGAGGAGTCAGGCATTGTCTCCTTTGGAGGCACTGATCTCCGCGTACCTCTGAAGTTTTCAAAGGATGTGAGGCCTCCGGTCGCGATGAGGTGGGGAACTCGGTCTTTCTCTGTGGTCTCCACAGGGGATTCAGACATCCTTTCGTCTTCGGAGATGCAAGACGAGCCTGCATTCAAGTCACTGCAGGGATATCCTCTAGCTTTGAAACAGTGTTCTTGGGGCTTCTCTGGAGTGCCATCAAGGAAATCAAGGCTCCTTTCATGTGTGATGTGCAACACGGAATTGCTCTGCACGCAGTGCAGGGGAAGCGGGCCTCATCTCAGGGCGAGGGGGAAGTCTCATGGTTTTTCTCGAGTTGCGGCGGGAACCTGGGGTATATTCTCGAGTTACGACGGGGATGGCCCTTCCAACCACGTGTTTGTTCAGCGACGTCAGGACTCCTGCCTAGTTGCGAGGGACAACTCGTGATTCTCCTCGAGGCTTGGAAGGGCAATTGGGACGCCTCTCCACTGAGGCGGGAGACCAAGGGTCCCTTTCCACGTGCCACAGGAATCCTGGGACTCCTATCAAGTTTCACGAGGAGTCATGCATCGTCTCCTTTGGAGGCACTGATCTCCGCGTACCTCTGGAGTTTTCAAAGGATGTGAGGCCTCCGGTCGCGATGAGGTGGGGAACTCGGTCTTTCTCTGAGGTCTCCACAGGGGATTCAGATATCCTTTCATTTTGGGAGATGCAAGACGAGCCTGCATTCAAGTCAGTGCAGGGATATCCGGCCTTATTTCGAATCAGGGCATCGCGGTGTCCATTCCACTTGAGGCCGCAAACTCAGGGTCCCTCTCACATACCTAGAGCTGAGAGAAGCCTCCTCTTGAGGTGCTTGCGGTAAGGTGGTATGCCTCAGGAGTCGAAGCCAGGGACTAACCTCTCATCTCGAGTTGATTTTTGGTCCACGGAGCTCTTTCGTGTGGCTACAGTGACCTCAGGATCCCTCTAGCCTTGAAACAGTGTTCTTGGGGTTTCTCTGGTGTGCCATCAAGGAAATCAAGGCTCCTTTCATGTGTGATGTGCAACACGGAATTGCTCTGCACGCAGTGCAGGGGAATCGGGCCTCATCTCGCGGCGAGGGGGAAGTCTCATGGTTTTTCTCGAGTTGCGGCGGGAACCTGGGCTATATTCTCGAGTTACGACGGGGATGGCCCTTCCACACACGTGTTTGTTCGGCCACGTCAGGACTCCTGCCTAGTTGCGAGGCACAACTCGGGATTCTCCTCGAGGCTTGGCAGGGCAATTGGGACGCCTCTCCAGCTGAGGCGGGAGACCAAGGGTCCCTTTCCACGTGCCACAGGAATCCTGGGACTCCTATCAAGTTTCACGAGGAGTCAGGCCTCGTCTCCTTTAGAGGCACTGATCTCCGCGTACCTCTGGAGTTTTGAAAGGATGTGAGGCCTCCCGTCGCCATGAGGTGGGGAACTAGGTCTTTCTCTGTGGTCTCCACAGGGGATTCAGACATCCTTTCATCTTGGGAGATGCAAGACGAGCCTGCGTTCAAGTCACTGCAGGGATATCCGGCCTTATTTCGCGTCAGGGCATCGCAGTGTCCATTCCACTTGAGGCCGCAAAATCAGGGTCCCTCTCACATACATAGAGCTGAGAGAAGCCTCCTCTTGAGGTGCTTGTGGTAAGGTGGTATTCCTCTGGAGTCGAAACCAGGGACTAACCTCTCATCTCGAGTTGATTTTTGTCCACGGAGCTCTTTCGTGTTGCTACAGTGACCTCAGGATCCCTCTAGCCTTGAAACAGTGTTCTTGGGGTTTCTCTGGAGTGCCATCAAGGAAATCAAGGCTCCTTTCATGTTTGATGTGCAACACGGAATTGCTCTGCATGCAGTGCAGGGGAATCGGGCCTCATCTCACGGCGAGGGGGAAGTCTCATGGTTTTTCTCGAGTTGCGGCGGGAACCTGGGGTATATTCTCGAGTTACGACGGGGATGGCAATTCCACACACGGGTTTGTTCAGCGACGTCAGGACTCCTGCCTAGTTGCGAGGGACAACTCGGGATTCTCCTGGAGGCTTGGCAGGGAAATTGGTACGCCTCTCCAGGTGAGGCGGGAGACCAAGGGTCCCTTTCCACGTGCCACAGGAATCCTGGGACTCCTATCAAGTTTCACGAGGAGTCAGGCATCGTCTCCTTTGGAGGCACTGATCTCCGCATACCTCTGGAGTTTTCAAAGGATGTGAGGCCTCCGGTCGCGATGAGGTGGGGAACTAGGTCTTTCTCTGTGGTCTCCTCAGGGGATTCAGACATCCTTTCGTCTTGGGAGATGCAAGACGAGTCTGCATTCAAGTCACTGCAGGGATATCCGGCCTTATTTCGAGTCAGGGCATCACAGTCTCCATTCCACTTGAGGCCCCAAAATCAGGGTCCCTCTCACATACCTAGAGCTGAGAGAAGCCTCCTCTTGAGGTGCTTGTGGTAAGGTGGTATTCCTCTGGAGTCGAAACCAGGGACTACCCTCTCATCTCGAGTTGATTTTTGGTCCACGGAGCTCTTTCTTGTTGCTACAGTGACCTCAGGATCCCTCTAGCTTTGAAACAGTGTTCTTGGGGTTTCTCTGGAGTGCCATCAAGGAAATCAAGGCTCCTTTCATGTTTGATGTGCAACACGGAATTGCTCTGCACGCAGTGCAGGGGAAGCGGGCCTCATCTCGCGGCGAGGGGGAAGTCTCATGGTTTTTCTCGAGTTGCGGCGGGAACCTGGGGTATATTCTCGAGTTACGACGGGGATGGCCCTTCCAACGACGTGTTTGTTCAGCGACGTCAGGACTCCTGCCTAGTTGCGAGGGACAACTCGGGATTATCCTCGTGGCTTGGCAGGGCAATTGGGACGCCTCTCCAGCTGAGGCGGGAGACCAAGGGTCCCTTTCCACGTGCCACAAGAATCCTGGGACTCCTAAGAAGTTTCACGAGGAGTCAGGCATCGTCTCCTTTGGAGGCACTGATCTCCGCGTACCTCTGGAGTTTTGAAAGTATGTGAGGCCTCCGGTCGCCATGAGGTGGGGAACTAGGTCTTTCTCTGTGGTCTCCACAGGGGATTCAGACATCCTTTCATCTTGGGAGATGCAAGACGAGCCTGCATTCAAGTCACTGCAGGGATATCCGGCCTTATTTCGCGTCAGGGCATCGCGGTGTCCATTCCACTTGAGGCCGCAAAATCAGGTTCCCTGTCACATACCTAGAGCTGAGAGAAGCCTCCTCTTGAGGTGCTTGTGGTAAGGTGGTATTCCTCTGTAGTCGAAGCCAGGGACTAACCTCTCATCTCGAGTTGATTTTTGGTCCACGGAGCTCTTTCTTGTTGCTACAGTGACCTCAGGATCCCTCTAGCCTTGAAACAGTGTTCTTGGGGTTTCTCTGGAGTGCCATCAAGGAAATCAAGGCTCCTTTCATGTTTGATGTGCAACACGGAATTGCTCTGCATGCAATGCAGGGGAATCGGGCCTCATCTCGCGGCGAGGGGGAAGTCTCATGGTTTTTCTCGAGTTGCGGCGGGAACCTGGGGTATATTCTCCAGTTACGACGGGGATGGCCCTTCCACACACGTGTTTGTTCAGCGACGTCAGGACTCCTGCCTAGTTGCGAGGGAAAACTTGGGATTCTCCTCGAGGCTTGGCAGGCCAATTGGGACGCCTCTCCAGCTGAGGCGGGAGACCAAGGGTCCCTTTCCATGTGCCACAGGAATCCTGGGACTCCTAAGAAGTTTCACGAGTAGTCAGGCATCGTCTCCTTTGGAGGCACTGATCTCCGCGTACCTCTGGAATTTTCAAAGGATGTGAGGCTTCCGGTCGCGATGAGGTGGGGAACTAGGTCTTTCTCTGTGGTCTCCACAGGGGATTCAGACATCCTTTCGTCTTGGGAGATGCAAGACGAGCCTGCATTCAAGTCAGTGCAGGGATATCCGGCCTTATTTCGAATCAGGGCATCGCGGTGTCCATTCCACTTTAGGCCGCAAACTCAGGGTCCCTCTCACATACCTAGAGCTGAGAGAAGCCTCCTCTTGAGGTGCTTGTGGTAAGGTGGTATGCCTCAGGAGTCGAAGCCAGGGACTAACCTCTCATCTCGAGTTGATTTTTGGTCCACGGAGCTCTTTCGTGTGGCTACAGTGACCTCAGGATCCCTCTAGCCTTGAAACAGTGTTCTTGGGGTTTCTCTGGTGTGCCATCAAGGAAATCAAGGCTCCTTTCATGTGTGATGTGCAACACGGAATTGCTCTGCACGCAGTGCAGGGGAATCGGGCCTCATCTCGCGGCGAGGGGGAAGTCTCATGGTTTTTCTCGAGTTGCGGCGGGAACCTGGGCTATATTCTCGAGTTACGACGGGGATGGCCCTTCCACACACGTGTTTGTTCGGCCACGTCAAGACTCCTGCCTAGTTGCGAGGGACAACTCGGGATTCTCCTCGAGGCTTGGCAGGGCAATTGGGACGCCTCTCCAGCTGAGGCGGGAGACCAAGGGTTCCTTTCCACGTGCCACAGGAATCCTGGGACTCCTATCAAGTTTCACGAGGAGTCAGGCCTCGTCTCCTTTAGAGGCACTGATCTCCGCGTACCTGTGGAGTTTTCAAAGGATGTGAGGCCTCCGGTCGCGATGAGGTGGGGAACTAGGTCTTTCTCTGTTGTCTCCACAGGGGATTCAGACATCCTTTCATTTTGGGAGATGCAAGACGAGCCTGCATTCAAGTCACTGCATTGATATCCGGCCTTATTTCGCGTCAGGGCATCGCGGTGTCCATTCCACTTGAGGCCGCAAAATCAGGTTCCCTGTCACATACCTAGAGCTGAGAGAAGCCTCCTCTTGAGGTGCTTGTGGTAAGGTGGTATTCCTCTGTAGTCGAAGCCAGGGACTAACCTCTCATCTCGAGTTGATTTTTGGTCCACGGAGCTCTTTCTTGTTGCTACAGTGACCTCAGGATCCCTCTAGCCTTGAAACAGTGTTCTTGGGGTTTCTCTGGAGTGCCATCAAGGAAATCAAGGCTCCTTTCATGTTTGATGTGCAACACGGAATTGCTCTGCATGCAATGCAGGGGAATCGGGCCTCATCTCGCGGCGAGGGGGAAGTCTCATGGTTTTTCTCGAGTTGCGGCGGGAACCTGGGGTATATTCTCCAGTTACGACGGGGATGGCCCTTCCACACACGTGTTTGTTCAGCGACGTCAGGACTCCTGCCTAGTTGCGAGGGAAAACTTGGGATTCTCCTCGAGGCTTGGCAGGCCAATTGGGACGCCTCTCCAGGTGAGGCGGGAGACCAAGGGTCCCTTTCCATGTGCCACAGGAATCCTGGGACTCCTAAGAAGTTTCACGAGGAGTCAGGCATCGTCTCCTTTGGAGGCACTGATCTCCGCGTACCTCTGGAATTTTCAAAGGATGTGAGGCTTCCGGTCGCGATGAGGTGGGGAACTAGGTCTTTCTCTGTGGTCTCCACAGGGGATTCAGACATCCTTTCGTCTTGGGAGATGCAAGACGAGCCTGCATTCAAGTCAGTGCAGGGATATCCGGCCTTATTTCGAATCAGGGCATCGCGGTGTCCATTCCACTTGAGGCCGCAAACTCAGGGTCCCTCTCACATACCTAGAGCTGAGAAAAGCCTCCTCTTGAGGTGCTTGAGGTAAGGTGGTATTCCTCTGGAGTCGAAGCCAGGGACCAACCTCTCATCTCGAGTTGATTTTTGGTCCACGGAGTTCTTTCATGTTGCTACAGTGACCTCAGGATCCCTCTAGCCTTGAAACAGTGTTCTTGGGGTTTCTCTGGAGTGCCATCAAGGAAATCAAGGCTCCTTTCATGTTTGATGTGCAACACGGAATTGCTCTGCATGCAGTGCAGGGGAATCGGGCCTCATCTCGCGGCGAGGGGGAAGTCTCATGGTTTTTCTCGAGTTGCGGCGGGAACCTGGGGTATATTCTCCAGTTACGATGGGGATGGCCCTTCCACACACGTGTTTGTTCAGCGACGTCAGGACTCCTGCCTAGCTGCGAGGGAAAACTTGGGATTCTCCTCGAGGCTTGGCAGGGCAATTGGGACGCCTCTCCATCTGAGGCGGGAGACCAAGGTTCCCTTTCCACTTGCCACAGAAATCCTGGGACTCCTATCAAGTTTCACGAGGAGTCAGGCATCGTCCCCTTTGCGGGCACTGATCGCTGGGGACCTCTGGAGTTTTCAAAGGATTTGAAGCCTCCGGTCGCGATGAGGTGGGGAACTAGGTTTTTCTCTGTGGTCTCCACAGGGGATTCAAACATCCTTTCATCTTGGGAGATGCAAGACGAGCCTGCATTCAAGTCACTTCAGAGATATCTGGCCTTATATCGAGTCAGGGCATCGCGGTGTCCATTTCACTTGAGACCGCAAACTCAGGGTCCCTCTCACATACCTAGAGCTGAGAGAAGCCTCCTCTTGAGGTGCTTGTGGTAAGGTGGTATTCCTCTGGAGTCGAAGCCAGGGACTAACCTCTCATCTCGAGTTGATTTTTGGGCCACGGAGCTCTTTCGTGTTGCCACAGAGACCTCAGGTTCCCTCTAGCCTTGAAACAGTGTTCTTGGGGTTTCTCTGGATTGCCATCAAGGAAATCAAGGCTCCTTTCATGTGTGATGTGCAACACGGAATTGCTCTGCACGCAGTGCAGGGGAATTGGGCCTCATCTCGCGGCGAGGGGAAGTCTCATGGTTTTTCTCGAGTTGCGGCTGGAAGCTGGGGTATATTCTCGAGTTACGACGGGGATGGCCCTTCCACCCACGTGTTTGTTCAGCGACGTCAGGACTCCTGCCTAGTTGCAAGGGACAACTCGGGATTCTCCTCGAGGCTTGGCAGGGCAATTGGGACGCCTCTCCAGCTGAGGCGGGAGACCAAGGGTCCCTTTCCACGTGCCACAGGAATCCTGGGACTCCTAAGAAGTTTCACGAGGAGTCAGGCCTCGTCTCCTTTGGAGGCACTGATCTCCGCGTACCTCTGGAATTTTCAAACAATGTGAGGCCTCCGGTCGCGATGAGGTGGGCAACTAGGTCTTTCTCTGTGGTCTCCACAGGGGATTCAGACATCCTTTCGTCTTGGGAGATGCAAGACGAGCCTGCATTCAAGTCACTGCAGGTATATCCGGCTTTATTTCGCGTCAGGGCATCGCGGTTTCCATTCCACTTGAGGCCGCAAAATCAGGTTCCCTGTCACATACCTAGAGTTGAGAGAAGCCTCCTCTTGAGGTGCTTGTGGTAAGGTGGTATTCCTCTGTAGTCGAAGCCAGGGACTAACCTCTCATCTCGAGTTGATTTTTGGTCCACGGAGCTCTTTCGTGTTGCTACAGTGACCTCAGGATCCATCTAGCCTTGAAACAGTGTTCTTGGGGTTTCTCTGGAGTGCCATCAAGGAAATCAAGGCTCCTTTCATGTTTGATGTGCAACACGGAATTGCTCTGCATGCAGTGCAGGGGAATCGGGCCTCATCTCGCGGCGAGGGGGAAGTCTCATGGTTTTTCTCGAGTTGCGGCGGGAACCTGGGGTATATTCTCCAGTTACGACGGGGATGGCCCTTCCACACACGTGTTTGTTCAGCGACGTCAGGACTCCTGCCTAGTTGCGAGGGAAAACTTGGGATTCTCCTCGAGGCTTGGCAGGGCAATTGGGACGCCTCTCCAGGTGAGGCGGGAGACCAAGGGTCCCTTTCCATGTGCCACAGGAATCCTGGGACTCCTAAGAAGTTTCACGAGGAGTCAGGCATCGTCTCCTTTGGAGGCACTGATCTCCGCGTACCTCTGGAATTTTCAAAGGATGTGAGGCTTCCGGTCGCGATGAGGTGGGGAACTAGGTCTTTCTCTGTGGTCTCCACAGGGGATTCAGACATCCTTTCGTCTTGGGAGATGCAAGACGAGCCTGCATTCAAGTCAGTGCAGGGATATCCGGCCTTATTTCGAATCAGGGCATCGCGGTGTCCATTCCACTTGAGGCCGCAAACTCAGGGTCCCTCTCACATACCTAGAGCTGAGAGAAGCCTCCTCTTGAGGTGCTTGTGGTAAGGTGGTATGCCTCAGGAGTCGAAGCCAGGGACTAACCTCTCATCTCGAGTTGATTTTTGGTCCACGGAGCTCTTTCGTGTGGCTACAGTGACCTCAGGATCCCTCTAGCCTTGAAACAGTGTTCTTGGGGTTTCTCTGGTGTGCCATCAAGGAAATCAAGGCTCCTTTCATGTGTGATGTGCAACACGGAATTGCTCTGCACGCAGTGCAGGGGAATCGAGCCTCATCTCGCGGCGAGGGGGAAGTCTCATGGTTTTTCTCGAGTTGCGGCGGGAACCTGGGCTATATTCTCGAGTTACGACGTGGATGGCCCTTCCACACACGTGTTTGTTCGGCCACGTCAAGACTCCTGCCTAGTTGCGAGGGACAACTCGGGATTCTCCTCGAAGCTTGGCAGGGCAATTGGGACGCCTCTCCAGCTGAGGCGGGAGACCAAGGGTCCCTTTCCACGTGCCACAGGAATCCTGGGACTCCTATCAAGTTTCACGAGGAGTCAGGCATCGTCTCCTTTAGAGGCACAGATCTCCGCGTACCTCTGGAGTTTTCAAAGGATGTGAGGCCTCCGGTCGCGATGAGGTGGGGAACTAGGTCTTTCTCTGTTGTCTCCACAGGGGATTCAGACATCCTTTCATTTTGGGAGATGCAAGACGAGCCTGCATTCAAGTCACTGCATTGATATCCGGCCTTATTTCGAGTCAGGGCATCGCGGTGTCCATTCCACTTGAGGCCGCAAACTCAGGGTCCCTCTCACATACCTAGAGCTGAGAAAAGCCTCCTCTTGAGGTGCTTGAGGTAAGGTGGTATTCCTCTGGAGTCGAAGCCAGGGACCAACCTCTCATCTCGAGTTGATTTTTGGTCCACGGAGTTCTTTCATGTTGCTACAGTGACCTCAGGATTCCTCTAGCCTTGAAACAGTGTTCTTGGGGTTTCTCTGGAGTGCCATCAAGGAAATCAAGGCTCCTTTCATTTGTGATGTGCAACCCGGAATTGATATGCAGGCAGTGCAGGGGAATTGGGCCTCATCTCACGGCGATGGGGAAGTTTCATGGTTTTTCTCGAGTTGCGGCGGGAACCTGGGGTATATTCTCGAGTTACGACGGGGATGGCCCTTCCACCCAAGTGTTTGTCAGCGACGTCAGGACTCCTGCCTAGTTGCGAGGGACAACTCGGGATTCTCCTCGAGGCTTGGCAGGGCAATTGGGACGCCTCTCCATCTGAGGCGGGAGACCAAGGGTCCCTTTCCACGTGCCACAGGAATCCTGGGACTCCTATCAAGTTTCACGAGGAGTCAGGCATCCTCTCCTTTGGAGGCACTGATCTTCACGTACCTCTGGAGTTTTTAAAGGATGTGAGGCCTCCGGTCGCGATGAGGTGGGGAACTAGGTCTTTCTCTGTGGTCTCCACAGGGGATTCAAACATCCTTTCATTTTGGGAGATGCAAGACGAGCCTGCATTCAAGTCAGTGCAGGGATATCCGGCCTTATTTCGAGTCAGGGCATCGCGGTGTCCATTCCTCTAGAGGCCGCAAACTCAGGTTCCCTCTCACATACCTAGAGCTGAGAGAAGCCTCCTCTTGAGGTGCTTGTGGTAAGGTGGTATTCCTCTGGAGTCGAAGCCAGGGACTAACCTCTCATCTCGAGATGATTTTTGGTCCACGGAGCTCTTTCGTGTGGCTACAGTGACCTCAGGATCCCTCTAGCCTTGAAACAGTGTTCTTGGGGTTTCTCTGGAGTGCCATCAAGGAAATCAAGGCTCCTTTCATGTGTGATGTGCAACACAGAATTGCTCTGCACGCAGTGCAGGGGAATCGGGCCTCATCTCGCGGTGAGGGGGAAGTCTCATGGTTTTTCTCGAGTTGCGGCGGGAACCTGGGGTGTATTCTCGAGTTACGACGGGGATGGCCTTTCCACCCACGTGTTTGTTCAGCGACGTCAGGACTAGTGCCTAGTTGCGAGGCACAACTAGGGATTCTCCTCAAGGCTTGGCAGGGCAATTGGGATGCCTCTCCAGCTGAGGCGGGAGACCAAGATTCCCTTTCCACTTGCCACAGGAATCCTGGGACTCCTATCAAATTTCACGAGGAGTCAGGCATCGTCCCCTTTGGAGGCACTGATCTCCGCGTACCTCTGGAGTTTTCAAAGGATGTGAAGCCTCCGGTCGCGATGAGGTGGGGAACTAGGTCTTTCTCTGTGGTCTCCACAAGGGATTCAAACATTCTTTCATCTTGGGAGATGCAAGACGAGCCTGCATTCAAGTCACTTCAGAGATATCTGGCCTTATATCGAGTCAGGGTATCGCGGTGTCCTTTCCACTTGAGACCGCAAACTCAGGGTCCCTCTCACATACCTAGAGCTGAGAGAAGCCTCCTCTTGAGGTGCTTGTGGTACGGTGGTATTCCTCTGGAGTCGAAGCCAGGGACTAACCTCTCATCTCGAGTTGATTTTTGGTCCATGGAGCTCTTTCGTGTTGCCACAGAGACCTCAGGTTCCCTCTAGCCTTGAAACAGTGTTCTTGGGGTTTGTCTGGATTGCCATCAAGGAAATCAAGGCTCCTTTCATGTGTGATGTGCAACACGGAATTGCTCTGCACGCAGTGCAGGGGAATCGGGCCTCATCTCGCGGCGAGGGAGAAGTCTCATGGTTTTTTTCGAGTTGTGGAGGGAACCTGTGGTATATTCTCGAGTTACAACGGGGATGGCCCTCCCACCCACGTGTTTGTTCAGCGACGTCAGGACTCCTGCCTAGTTGCGAGGGACAACTCGGGATTCGCCTGGAGGCTTGGCAGGGCAATTGGGATGCCTCTCCAGGTGAGGCGGGAGACCAAGGGTCCCTTTCCACGTGCCACAGGAATCCTGGGACTCCTATCAAGTTTCACGAGGAGTCAGGCCTCGTCTCCTTTGGAGGCACTGATCTCCGCGTACCTCTGGAGTTTTCAAAGGATGTGAGGCCTCCGGTCGCCATGAGGTGGGGAACTAGGTCTTTCTCTGTGGTCTCCACAGGGGATTCAGACATCCTTTCATCTTGGGAGATGCAAGACGAGACTGCATTCAAGTCAATGCAGGGATATATGGCCTTATTTCGAGTCAGGGCATCGCGGTGTCCATTCCACTTGAGGCCGCAAACTCAGGGTCCCTCTCACATACCTAGAGCTGAGAGAAGCCTCCTCTTCATGTGCTTGTGGTAAGGTGTTATTCCTCTGGATTTGGAGCCAGGGACTACCCTCTCATCTCGAGTTGATTTTTGGTCCATGGAGCTCTTTCGTGTTGCTACAGTGACCTCACGATCCCTCTAGCCTTGAAACAGTGTTCTTGGGGTTTCTCTGGAGTGCCATCAAGGAAATCAAGGCTCCTTTCATGTGTGATGTGCAACACGGAATTGCTCTGCATGCAGTGCAGGGGAATCAGGCCTCATCTCGCGCCGAGGGGGAAGTCTCATGGTTTTTCTCGAGTTGCGGCGGAACCTGAGGTATATTCTCGAGTTACGACGGGGATGGCCCTTCCACACACGTGTTTGTTCAGCGACGTCGGGACTCCTGCCTAGTTGCAAGGGACAACTCAGGATTCTCCTCGAGGCTTGGCAGGGCAATTGGGACGCCTCTCCAGCTGAGGCGGGAGACCAAGAGTCCCTTTCCACGTGCCACAGGAATCCTGGGACACCTATCAAGTTTCACGAGGAGTCAGGCATTGTCTCCTTTGGAGGCACTGATCTCCGCGTACCTCTGAAGTTTTCAAAGGATGTGAGGCCTCCGGTCGCGATGAGGTGGGGAACTCGGTCTTTCTCTGTGGTCTCCACAGGGGATTCATACATCCTTTCGTCTTCGGAGATGCAAGACGAGCCTGCATTCAAGTCACTGCAGGGATATCCTCTAGCTTTGAAACAGTGTTCTTGGGGCTTCTCTGGAGTGCCATCAAGGAAATCAAGGCTCCTTTCATGTGTGATGTGCAACACGGAATTGCTCTGCACGCAGTGCAGGGGAAGCGGGCCTCATCTCAGGGCGAGGGGGAAGTCTCATGGTTTTTCTCGAGTTGCGGCGGGAACCTGGGGTATATTCTCGAGTTACGACGGGGATGGCCCTTCCAACCACGTGTTTGTTCAGCGACGTCAGGACTCCTGCCTAGTTGCGAGGGACAACTCGTGATTCTCCTCGAGGCTTGGAAGGGCAATTGGGACGCCTCTCCACTGAGGCGGGAGACCAAGGGTCCCTTTCCACGTGCCACAGGAATCCTGGGACTCCTAAGAAGTTTCACGAGGAGTCAGGCATCGTCTCCTTTGGAGGCACTGATCTCCGCGTACCTCTGGAATTTTCAAAGGATGTGAGGCTTCCGGTCGCGATGAGGTGGGGAACTAGGTCTTTCTCTGTGGTCTCCACAGGGGATTCAGACATCCTTTCGTCTTGGGAGATGCAAGACGAGCCTGCATTCAAGTCAGTGCAGGGATATCCGGCCTTATTTCGAATCAGGGCATCGCGGTGTCCATTCCACTTTAGGCCGCAAACTCAGGGTCCCTCTCACATACCTAGAGCTGAGAGAAGCCTCCTCTTGAGGTGCTTGTGGTAAGGTGGTATGCCTCAGGAGTCGAAGCCAGGGACTAACCTCTCATCTCGAGTTGATTTTTGGTCCACGGAGCTCTTTCGTGTGGCTACAGTGACCTCAGGATCCCTCTAGCCTTGAAACAGTGTTCTTGGGGTTTCTCTGGTGTGCCATCAAGGAAATCAAGGCTCCTTTCATGTGTGATGTGCAACACGGAATTGCTCTGCACGCAGTGCAGGGGAATCGGGCCTCATCTCGCGGCGAGGGGGAAGTCTCATGGTTTTTCTCGAGTTGCGGCGGGAACCTGGGCTATATTTCGAGTTACGACGGGGATGGCCCTTCCACACACGTGTTTGTTCGGCCACGTCAAGACTCCTGCCTAGTTGCGAGGGACAACTCGGGATTCTCCTCGAGGCTTGGCAGGGCAATTGGGACGCCTCTCCAGCTGAGGCGGGAGACCAAGGGTTCCTTTCCACGTGCCACAGGAATCCTGGGACTCCTATCAAGTTTCACGAGGAGTCAGGCCTCGTCTCCTTTAGAGGCACTGATCTCCGCGTACCTCTGGAGTTTTCAAAGGATGTGAGGCCTCCGGTCGCGATGAGGTGGGGAACTAGGTCTTTCTCTGTTGTCTCCACAGGGGATTCAGACATCCTTTCATTTTGGGAGATGCAAGACGAGCCTGCATTCAAGTCACTGCATTGATATCTGGCCTTATTTCGCGTCAGGGCATCGCGGTGTCCATTCCACTTGAGGCCGCAAAATCAGGTTCCCTGTCACATACCTAGAGCTGAGAGAAGCCTCCTCTTGAGGTGCTTGTGGTAAGGTGGTATTCCTCTGTAGTCGAAGCCAGGGACTAACCTCTCATCTCGAGTTGATTTTTGGTCCACGGAGCTCTTTCTTGTTGCTACAGTGACCTCAGGATCCCTCTAGCCTTGAAACAGTGTTCTTGGGGTTTCTCTGGAGTGCCATCAAGGAAATCAAGGCTCCTTTCATGTTTGATGTGCAACACGGAATTGCTCTGCATGCAATGCAGGGGAATCGGGCCTCATCTCGCGGCGAGGGGGAAGTCTCATGGTTTTTCTCGAGTTGCGGCGGGAACCTGGGGTATATTCTCCAGTTACGACGGGGATGGCCCTTCCACACACGTGTTTGTTCAGCGACGTCAGGACTCCTGCCTAGTTGCGAGGGAAAACTTGGGATTCTCCTCGAGGCTTGGCAGGCCAATTGGGACGCCTCTCCAGCTGAGGCGGGAGACCAAGGGTCCCTTTCCATGTGCCACAGGAATCCTGGGACTCCTAAGAAGTTTCACGAGGAGTCAGGCATCGTCTCCTTTGGAGGCACTGATCTCCGCGTACCTCTGGAATTTTCAAAGGATGTGAGGCTTCCGGTCGCGATGAGGTGGGGAACTAGGTCTTTCTCTGTGGTCTCCACAGGGGATTCAGACATCCTTTCGTCTTGGGAGATGCAAGACGAGCCTGCATTCAAGTCAGTGCAGGGATATCCGGCCTTATTTCGAATCAGGGCATCGCGGTGTCCATTCCACTTGAGGCCGCAAACTCAGGGTCCCTCTCACATACCTAGAGCTGAGAAAAGCCTCCTCTTGAGGTGCTTGAGGTAAGGTGGTATTCCTCTGGAGTCGAAGCCAGGGACCAACCTCTCATCTCGAGTTGATTTTTGGTCCACGGAGTTCTTTCATGTTGCTACAGTGACCTCAGGATCCCTCTAGCCTTGAAACAGTGTTCTTGGGGTTTCTCTGGAGTGCCATCAAGGAAATCAAGGCTCCTTTCATGTGTGATGTGCAACCCGGAATTGCTCTGCACGCAGTGCAGGGGAATCGGGCCTCATCTCGCGGTGAGGGGGAAGTCTCATGGTTTTTTTCGAGTTGTGGCGGGAACCTGTGGTATATTCTCGAGTTACAACGGGGATGGCCCTCCCACCCACGTGTTTGTTCAGCGACGTCAGGACTCCTGCCTAGTTGCGAGGGACAACTCGGGATTCTCCTGGAGGCTTGGCAGGGCAATGGGATGCCTCTCCATCTGAGGCGGGAGACCAAGGGTCCCTTTCCACGTGCCACAGGAATCCTGGGACTCCTATCAAGTTTCACGAGGAGTCAGGCATCGTCCCCTTTGGAGGCACTGATCTCCGCGTACCTCTGGAGTTTTCAAAGCATTTGAGGCCTCCGGTCGCGATGAGGTGGGGAACTAGGTCTTTCTCTGTGGTCTCCACACGGGATTCAAACATCCTTTCATTTTGGGAGATGCAAGACGAGCCTGCATTCAAGTCACTTCAGAGATATCTGGCCTTATTTCGAGTCAGGGCATCGCGGTGTCCATTCCACTTGAGGCCGCAAACTCAGGTTCCCTCTCACATACCTAGAGCTGAGAGAAGCCTCCTCTTGAGGTGCTTGTGGTAAAGTGGTATTCCTCTGGAGTCGAAGCCAGGGACTAACCTCTCATCTCGAGTTGATTTTTGGTCCACGGAGCTCTTTCGTGTGGCTACAGTGACCTCAGGATCCCTCGAGCCTTGAAACAGTGTTCTTGGGGTTTCTCTGGAGTGCCATCAAGGAAATCAAGGCTCCGTTCATGTGTGTTGTGCAACACAGAATTGCTCTGCACGCAGTGCAGGGGAATCGGGCCTCATCTCGCGGCGAGGGGGAAGTCTCATGGTTTTTCTCGAGTTGCGGCGGGAACCTGGGGTATATTCTCGAGTTACGACGGGGATGGCCCTTCCACACACGGGTTTGTTCAGCGACGTCAGGACTCCTGCCTAGTTGCGAGGGACAACTCGGGATTCTCCTGGAGGCTTGGCAGGGCAATTGGTACGCCTCTCCAGGTGAGGCGGGAGACCAAGAGTCCCTTTCCACGTGCCACAGGAATCCTGGGACTCCTATCAAGTTTCACGAGGAGTCAGGCATCGTCTCCTTTGGAGGCACTGATCTCCGCATACCTCTGGAGTTTTCAAAGGATGTGAGGCCTCCGGTCGCGATGAGCTGGGGAACTAGGTCTTTCTCTGTGGTCTCCTCAGGGGATTCAGACAACCTTTCGTCTTGGGAGATGCAAGACGAGTCTGCATTCAAGTCACTGCAGGGATATCCGGCCTTATTTCGCGTCAGGGCATCACAGTCTCCATTCCACTTGAGGCCCCAAAATCAGGGTCCCTCTCACATACCTAGAGCTGAGAGAAGCCTCCTCTTGAGGTGCTTGTGGTAAGGTGGTATTCCTCTGGAGTCGAAACCAGGGACTACCCTCTCATCTCGAGTTGATTTTTGGTCCACGGAGCTCTTTCTTGTTGCTACAGTGACCTCAGGATCCCTCTAGCCTTGAAACAGTGTTCTTGGGGTTTCTCTGGAGTGCCATCAAGGAAATCAAGGCTCCTTTCATGTTTGATGTGCAACTCGGAATTGCTCTGCATGCAATGCAGGGGAATCGGGCCTCATCTCGCGGCGAGGGGGAAGTCTCATGGTTTTTCTCGAGTTGCGGCGGGAACCTGGGGTATATTCTCCAGTTACGACGGGGATGGCCCTTCCACACACGTGTTTGTTCAGCGACGTCAGGACTCCTGCCTAGTTGCGAGGGAAAACTTGGGATTCTCCTCGAGGCTTGGCAGGCCAATTGGGACGCCTCTCCAGCTGAGGCGGGAGACCAAGGGTCCCTTTCCATGTGCCACAGGAATCCTGGGACTCCTAAGAAGTTTCACGAGGAGTCAGGCATCGTCTCCTTTGGAGGCACTGATCTCCGCGTACCTCTGGAATTTTCAAAGGATGTGAGGCTTCCGGTCGCGATGAGGTGGGGAACTAGGTCTTTCTCTGTGGTCTCCACAGGGGATTCAGACATCCTTTCGTCTTGGGAGATGCAAGACGAGCCTGCATTCAAGTCAGTGCAGGGATATCCGGCCTTATTTCGAATCAGGGCATCGCGGTGTCCATTCCACTTGAGGCCGCAAACTCAGGGTCCCTCTCACATACCTAGAGCTGAGAAAAGCCTCCTCTTGAGGTGCTTGAGGTAAGGTGGTATTCCTCTGGAGTCGAAGCCAGGGACCAACCTCTCATCTCGAGTTGATTTTTGGTCCACGGAGTTCTTTCATGTTGCTACAGTGACCTCAGGATCCCTCTAGCCTTGAAACAGTGTTCTTGGGGTTTCTCTGGAGTGCCATCAAGGAAATCAAGGCTCCTTTCATGTGTGATGTGCAACCCGGAATTGCTCTGCACGCAGTGCAGGGGAATCGGGCCTCATCTCGCGGTGAGGGGGAAGTCTCATGGTTTTTTTCGAGTTGTGGCGGGAACCTGTGGTATATTCTCGAGTTACAACGGGGATGGCCCTCCCACCCACGTGTTTGTTCAGCGACGTCAGGACTCCTGCCTAGTTGCGAGGGACAACTCGGGATTCTCCTGGAGGCTTGGCAGGGCAATGGGATGCCTCTCCATCTGAGGCGGGAGACCAAGGGTCCCTTTCCACGTGCCACAGGAATCCTGGGACTCCTATCAAGTTTCACGAGGAGTCAGGCATCGTCCCCTTTGGAGGCACTGATCTCCGCGTACCTCTGGAGTTTTCAAAGCATTTGAGGCCTCCGGTCGCGATGAGGTGGGGAACTAGGTCTTTCTCTGTGGTCTCCACACGGGATTCAAACATCCTTTCATTTTGGGAGATGCAAGACGAGCCTGCATTCAAGTCACTTCAGAGATATCTGGCCTTATTTCGAGTCAGGGCATCGCGGTGTCCATTCCACTTGAGGCCGCAAACTCAGGTTCCCTCTCACATACCTAGAGCTGAGAGAAGCCTCCTCTTGAGGTGCTTGTGGTAAAGTGGTATTCCTCTGGAGTCGAAGCCAGGGACTAACCTCTCATCTCGAGTTGATTTTTGGTCCACGGAGCTCTTTCGTGTGGCTACAGTGACCTCAGGATCCCTCTAGCCTTGAAACAGTGTTCTTGGGGTTTCTCTGGAGTGCCATCAAGGAAATCAAGGCTCCGTTCATGTGTGTTGTGCAACACAGAATTGCTCTGCACGCAGTGCAGGGGAATCGGGCCTCATCTCGCGGCGAGGGGGAAGTCTCATGGTTTTTCTCGAGTTGCGGCGGGAACCTGGGGTATATTCTCGAGTTACGACGGGGATGGCCCTTCCACACACGGGTTTGTTCAGCGACGTCAGGACTCCTGCCTAGTTGCGAGGGACAACTCGGGATTCTCCTGGAGGCTTGGCAGGGCAATTGGTACGCCTCTTCAGGTGAGGCGGGAGACCAAGGGTCCCTTTCCACGTGCCACAGGAATCCTGGGACTCCTATCAAGTTTCACGAGGAGTCAGGCATCGTCTCCTTTGGAGGCACTGATCTCCGCATACCTCTGGAGTTTTCAAAGGATGTGAGGCCTCCGGTCGCGATGAGCTGGGGAACTAGGTCTTTCTCTGTGGTCTCCTCAGGGGATTCAGACAACCTTTCGTCTTGGGAGATGCAAGACGAGTCTGCATTCAAGTCACTGCAGGGATATCCGGCCTTATTTCGCGTCAGGGCATCACAGTCTCCATTCCACTTGAGGCCCCAAAATCAGGGTCCCTCTCACATACCTAGAGCTGAGAGAAGCCTCCTCTTGAGGTGCTTGTGGTAAGGTGGTATTCCTCTGGAGTCGAAACCAGGGACTACCCTCTCATCTCGAGTTGATTTTTGGTCCACGGAGCTCTTTCTTGTTGCTACAGTGACCTCAGGATCCCTCTAGCTTTGAAACAGTGTTCTTGGGGTTTCTCTGGAGTGCCATCAAGGAAATCAAGGCTCCTTTCATGTTTGATGTGCAACACGGAATTGCTCTGCACGCAGTGCAGGGGAAGCGGGCCTCATCTCGCGGCGAGGGGGAAGTCTCATGGTTTTTCTCGAGTTGCGGCGGGAACCTGGGGTATATTCTCGAGTTACGACGGGGATGGCCCTTTCAACGACGTGTTTGTTCAGCGACGTCAGGACTCCTGCCTAGTTGCGAGGGACAACTCGGGATTCTCCTCGTGGCTTGGCAGGGCAATTGGGACGCCTCTCCAGCTGAGGCGGGAGACCAAGGGTCCCTTTCCACGTGCCACAAGAATCCTGGGACTCCTAAGAAGTTTCACGAGGAGTCAGGCATCGTCTCCTTTGGAGGCACTGATCTCCGCGTACCTCTGAAGTTTTGAAAGTATGTGAGGCCTCCGGTCGCCATGAGGTGGGGAACTAGGTCTTTCTCTGTGGTCTCCACAGGGGATTCAGACATCCTTTCATCTTGGGAGATGCAAGACGAGCCTGCATTCAAGTCACTGCAGGTATATCCGGCCTTATTTCGCGTCAGGGCATCGCGGTGTCCATTCCACTTGAGGCCGCAAAATCAGGTTCCCTGTCACATACCTAGAGCTGAGAGAAGCCTCCTCTTGAGGTGCTTGTGGTAAGGTGGTATTCCTCTGGAGTCGAAGCCAGGGACTAACCTCTCATGTCGAGTTGATTTTTGGTCCACGGAGCTCTTTCGTGTTGCTACAGTGACCTCAGGATCCCTCTAGCCTTGAAACAGTGTTCTTGGGGTTTCTCTGGAGTGCCATCAAGGAAATCAAGGCTCCTTTCATGTGTGATGTGCAACACGGAATTGCTCTGCACGCAGTGCAGGGGAATCGGGCCTCATCTCGCGGCGAGGGGGAAGTCTCATGGTTTTTCTCGAGTTGCGGCGGGAACCTGGGGTATATTCTCCAGTTACGACGGGGATGGCCCTTCCACCCACGTGTTTCTTCAGCGACGTCAGGACTCCTGCCTAGTTGCGAGGGAAAACTTGGGATTCTCCTCGAGGCTTGGCAGGCCAATTGGGACGCCTCTCCAGCTGAGGCGGGAGACCAAGGGTCCCTTTCCATGTGCCACAGGAATCCTGGGACTCCTAAGAAGTTTCACGAGGAGTCAGGCATCGTCTCCTTTGGAGGCACTGATCTCCGCGTACCGCTGGAATTTTCAAAGGATGTGAGGCTTCCGGTCGCGATGAGGTGGGGAACTAGGTCTTTCTCTGTGGTCTCCACAGGGGATTCAGACATCCTTTCGTCTTGGGAGATGCAAGACGAGCCTGCATTCAAGTCAGTGCAGGGATATCCGGCCTTATTTCGAATCAGGGCATCGCGGTGTCCATTCCACTTGAGGCCGCAAACTCAGGGTCCCTCTCACATACCTAGAGCTGAGAGAAGCCTCCTCTTGAGGTGCTTGTGGTAAGGTGGTATGCCTCAGGAGTCGAAGCCAGGGACTAACCTCTCATCTCGAGTTGATTTTTGGTCCACGGAGCTCTTTCGTGTGGCTACAGTGACCTCAGGATCCCTCTAGCCTTGAAACAGTGTTCTTGGGGTTTCTCTGGTTTACCATCAAGGAAATCAAGGCTCCTTTCATGTGTGATGTGCAACACGGAATTGCTCTGCACGCAGTGCCGGGGAATCGGGCCTCATCTCGCGGCGAGGGGGAAGTCTCATGGTTTTTCTCGAGTTGCGGCGGGAACCTGGGCTATATTCTTGAGTTACAACGGGGATGGCCCTTCCACACACGTGTTTGTTCGGCCACGTCAAGACTCCTGCCTAGTTGCGAGGGACAACTCGGTATTCTCCTCGAGGCTTGGCAGGGCAATTGGGACGCCTCTCCAGCTGAGGCGGGAGACCAAGGGTTCCTTTCCACGTGCCACAGGAATCCTGGGACTCCTATCAAGTTTCACGAGGAGTCAGGCCTCGTCTCCTATAGAGGCACTGATCTCCGCGTACCTCTGAAGTTTTCAAAGGATGTGAGGCCTCCGGTCGCGATGAGGTGGGGAACTAGGTCTTTCTCTGTTGTCTCCACAGGGGATTCAGACATCCTTTCATTTTGGGAGATGCAAGACGAGCCTGCATTCAAGTCACTGCATTGATATCCGGCCTTATTTCGAGTCAGGGCATCGCGGTGTCCATTCCACTTGAGGCCGCAAACTCAGGGTCCCTCTCACATACCTAGAGCTGAGAAAAGCCTCCTCTTGAGGTGCTTGAAGTAAGGTGGTATTCCTCTGGAGTCGAAGCCAGGGACCAACCTCTCATCTCGAGTTGATTTTTGGTCCACGGAGTTCTTTCATGTTGCTACAGTGACCTCAGGATCCCTCTAGCCTTGAAACAGTGTTCTTGGGGTTTCTCTGGAGTGCCATCAAGGAAATCAAGGCTCCTTTCATGTGTGATGTGCAACCCGGAATTGCTCTGCACGCAGTGCAGGGGAATCGGGCCTCATCTCGCGGTGAGGGGGAAGTCTCATGGTTTTTTTCGAGTTGTGGCGGGAACCTGTGGTATATTCTCGAGTTACGACGGGGATGGCCCTCCCACCCACGTGTTTGTTCAGCGACGTCAGGACTCCTGCCTAGTTGCGAGGGACAACTCGGGATTCTCCTGGAGGCTTGGCAGGGCAATTGGGATGCCTCTCCATCTGAGGCGGGAGACCAAGGGTCCCTTTCCACGTGCCACAGGAATCCTGGGACTCCTATCAAGTTTCACGAGGAGTCAGGCATCGTCCCCTTTGCGGGCACTGATCGCTGGGTACCTCTGGAGTTTTCAAAGGATTTGAAGCCTCCGGTCGCGATGAGGTGGGGAACTAGGTTTTTCTCTGTGGTCTCCACAGGGGATTCAAACATCCTTTCATCTTGGGAGATGCAAGACGAGCCTGCATTCAAGTCACTTCAGAGATATCTGGCCTTATATCGAGTCAGGGCATCGCGGTGTCCATTTCACTTGAGACCGCAAACTCAGGGTCCCTCTCACATACCTAGAGCTGAGAGAAGCCTCCTCTTGAGGTGCTTGTGGTAAGGTGGTATTCCTCTGGAGTCGAAGCCAGGGACTAACCTCTCATCTCGAGTTGATTTTTGGGCCACGGAGCTCTTTCGTGTTGCCACAGAGACCTCAGGTTCCCTCTAGCCTTGAAACAGTGTTCTTGGGGTTTCTCTGGATTGCCATCAAGGAAATCAAGGCTCCTTTCATGTGTGATGTGCAACACGGAATTGCTCTGCACGCAGTGCAGGGGAATCGGGCCTCATCTCGCGGCGAGGGGGAAGTCTCATGGTTTTTCTCGAGTTGCGGCTGGAAGCTGGGGTATATTCTCGAGTTACGACGGGGATGGCCCTTCCACCCACGTGTTTGTTCAGCGACGTCAGGACTCCTGCCTAGTTGCGAGGGACAACTCGGGATTCTCCTGGAGGCTTGGCAGGGCAATTGGTACGCCTCTCCAGGTGAGGCGGGAGACCAAGGGTCCCTTTCCACGTGCCACAGGAATCCTGGGACTCCTATCAAGTTTCACGAGGAGTCAGGCATCGTCTCCTTTGGAGGCACTGATCTCCGCATACCTCTGGAGTTTTCAAAGGATGTGAGGCCTCCGGTCGCGATGAGCTGGGGAACTAGGTCTTTCTCTGTGGTCTCCTCAGGGGATTCAGACAACCTTTCGTCTTGGGAGATGCAAGACGAGTCTGCATTCAAGTCACTGCAGGGATATCCGGCCTTATTTCGCGTCAGGGCATCACAGTCTCCATTCCACTTGAGGCCCCAAAATCAGGGTCCCTCTCACATACCTAGAGCTGAGAGAAGCCTCCTCTTGAGGTGCTTGTGGTAAGGTGGTATTCCTCTGGAGTCGAAACCAGGGACTACCCTCTCATCTCGAGTTGATTTTTGGTCCACGGAGCTCTTTCTTGTTGCTACAGTGACCTCAGGATCCCTCTAGCTTTGAAACAGTGTTCTTGGGGTTTCTCTGGAGTGCCATCAAGGAAATCAAGGCTCCTTTCATGTTTGATGTGCAACACGGAATTGCTCTGCACGCAGTGCAGGGGAAGCGGGCCTCATCTCGCGGCGAGGGGGAAGTCTCATGGTTTTTCTCGAGTTGCGGCGGGAACCTGGGGTATATTCTCGAGTTACGACGGGGATGGCCCTTTCAACGACGTGTTTGTTCAGCGACGTCAGGACTCCTGCCTAGTTGCGAGGGACAACTCGGGATTCTCCTCGTGGCTTGGCAGGGCAATTGGGACGCCTCTCCAGCTGAGGCGGGAGACCAAGGGTCCCTTTCCACGTGCCACAAGAATCCTGGGACTCCTAAGAAGTTTCACGAGGAGTCAGGCATCGTCTCCTTTGGAGGCACTGATCTCCGCGTACCTCTGAAGTTTTGAAAGTATGTGAGGCCTCCGGTCGCCATGAGGTGGGGAACTAGGTCTTTCTCTGTGGTCTCCACAGGGGATTCAGACATCCTTTCATCTTGGGAGATGCAAGACGAGCCTGCATTCAAGTCACTGCAGGTATATCCGGCCTTATTTCGCGTCAGGGCATCGCGGTGTCCATTCCACTTGAGGCCGCAAAATCAGGTTCCCTGTCACATACCTAGAGCTGAGAGAAGCCTCCTCTTGAGGTGCTTGTGGTAAGGTGGTATTCCTCTGGAGTCGAAGCCAGGGACTAACCTCTCATGTCGAGTTGATTTTTGGTCCACGGAGCTCTTTCGTGTTGCTACAGTGACCTCAGGATCCCTCTAGCCTTGAAACAGTGTTCTTGGGGTTTCTCTGGAGTGCCATCAAGGAAATCAAGGCTCCTTTCATGTGTGATGTGCAACACGGAATTGCTCTGCACGCAGTGCAGGGGAATCGGGCCTCATCTCGCGGCGAGGGGGAAGTCTCATGGTTTTTCTCGAGTTGCGGCGGGAACCTGGGGTATATTCTCCAGTTACGACGGGGATGGCCCTTCCACCCACGTGTTTCTTCAGCGACGTCAGGACTCCTGCCTAGTTGCGAGGGAAAACTTGGGATTCTCCTCGAGGCTTGGCAGGCCAATTGGGACGCCTCTCCAGCTGAGGCGGGAGACCAAGGGTCCCTTTCCATGTGCCACAGGAATCCTGGGACTCCTAAGAAGTTTCACGAGGAGTCAGGCATCGTCTCCTTTGGAGGCACTGATCTCCGCGTACCGCTGGAATTTTCAAAGGATGTGAGGCTTCCGGTCGCGATGAGGTGGGGAACTAGGTCTTTCTCTGTGGTCTCCACAGGGGATTCAGACATCCTTTCGTCTTGGGAGATGCAAGACGAGCCTGCATTCAAGTCAGTGCAGGGATATCCGGCCTTATTTCGAATCAGGGCATCGCGGTGTCCATTCCACTTGAGGCCGCAAACTCAGGGTCCCTCTCACATACCTAGAGCTGAGAGAAGCCTCCTCTTGAGGTGCTTGTGGTAAGGTGGTATGCCTCAGGAGTCGAAGCCAGGGACTAACCTCTCATCTCGAGTTGATTTTTGGTCCACGGAGCTCTTTCGTGTGGCTACAGTGACCTCAGGATCCCTCTAGCCTTGAAACAGTGTTCTTGGGGTTTCTCTGGTTTACCATCAAGGAAATCAAGGCTCCTTTCATGTGTGATGTGCAACACGGAATTGCTCTGCACGCAGTGCCGGGGAATCGGGCCTCATCTCGCGGCGAGGGGGAAGTCTCATGGTTTTTCTCGAGTTGCGGCGGGAACCTGGGCTATATTCTTGAGTTACAACGGGGATGGCCCTTCCACACACGTGTTTGGTCGGCCACGTCAAGACTCCTGCCTAGTTGCGAGGGACAACTCGGTATTCTCCTCGAGGCTTGGCAGGGCAATTGGGACGCCTCTCCAGCTGAGGCGGGAGACCAAGGGTTCCTTTCCACGTGCCACAGGAATCCTGGGACTCCTATCAAGTTTCACGAGGAGTCAGGCCTCGTCTCCTATAGAGGCACTGATCTCCGCGTACCTCTGAAGTTTTCAAAGGATGTGAGGCCTCCGGTCGCGATGAGGTGGGGAACTAGGTCTTTCTCTGTTGTCTCCACAGGGGATTCAGACATCCTTTCATTTTGGGAGATGCAAGACGAGCCTGCATTCAAGTCACTGCATTGATATCCGGCCTTATTTCGAGTCAGGGCATCGCGGTGTCCATTCCACTTGAGGCCGCAAACTCAGGGTCCCTCTCACATACCTAGAGCTGAGAAAAGCCTCCTCTTGAGGTGCTTGAAGTAAGGTGGTATTCCTCTGGAGTCGAAGCCAGGGACCAACCTCTCATCTCGAGTTGATTTTTGGTCCACGGAGTTCTTTCATGTTGCTACAGTGACCTCAGGATCCCTCTAGCCTTGAAACAGTGTTCTTGGGGTTTCTCTGGAGTGCCATCAAGGAAATCAAGGCTCCTTTCATGTGTGATGTGCAACCCGGAATTGCTCTGCACGCAGTGCAGGGGAATCGGGCCTCATCTCGCGGTGAGGGGGAAGTCTCATGGTTTTTTTCGAGTTGTGGCGGGAACCTGTGGTATATTCTCGAGTTACAACGGGGATGGCCCTCCCACCCACGTGTTTGTTCAGCGACGTCAGGACTCCTGCCTAGTTGCGAGGGACAACTCGGGATTCTCCTGGAGGCTTGGCAGGGCAATTGGGATGCCTCTCCATCTGAGGCGGGAGACCAAGGGTCCCTTTCCACGTGCCACAGGAATCCTGGGACTCCTATCAAGTTTCACGAGGAGTCAGGCATCGTCCCCTTTGCGGGCACTGATCGCTGGGTACCTCTGGAGTTTTCAAAGGATTTGAAGCCTCCGGTCGCGATGAGGTGGGGAACTAGGTTTTTCTCTGTGGTCTCCACAGGGGATTCAAACATCCTTTCATCTTGGGAGATGCAAGACGAGCCTGCATTCAAGTCACTTCAGAGATATCTGGCCTTATATCGAGTCAGGGCATCGCGGTGTCCATTTCACTTGAGACCGCAAACTCAGGGTCCCTCTCACATACCTAGAGCTGAGAGAAGCCTCCTCTTGAGGTGCTTGTGGTAAGGTGGTATTCCTCTGGAGTCGAAGCCAGGGACTAACCTCTCATCTCGAGTTGATTTTTGGGCCACGGAGCTCTTTCGTGTTGCCACAGAGACCTCAGGTTCCCTCTAGCCTTGAAACAGTGTTCTTGGGGTTTCTCTGGATTGCCATCAAGGAAATCAAGGCTCCTTTCATGTGTGATGTGCAACACGGAATTGCTCTGCACGCAGTGCAGGGGAATCGGGCCTCATCTCGCGGCGAGGGGGAAGTCTCATGGTTTTTCTCGAGTTGCGGCTGGAAGCTGGGGTATATTCTCGAGTTACGACGGGGATGGCCCTTCGACCCACGTGTTTGTTCAGCGACGTCAGGACTCCTGCCTAGTTGCGAGGGACAACTCGGGATTCTCCTCGAGGCTTGGCAGGGCAATTGGGACGCCTCTAAAGCTGAGGCGGGAGACCAAGGGTCCCTTTCCACGTGCCACAGGAATCCTGGGACTCCTATCAAGTTTCACGAGGAGTCAGGCATCGTCCCCTTTGCGGGCACTGATCGCTGGGTACCTCTGGAATTTTCAAAGGATGTGAGGCCTCCGGTCGCGATGAGGTGGGCAACTAGGTCTTTCTCTGTGGTCTCCACAGGGGATTCAGACATCCTTTCGTCTTGGGAGATGCAAGACGAGCCTGCATTCAAGTCACTGCAGGTATATCCGGCCTTATTTCGAGTCAGGGCATCGCGGTGTCCATTCCACTTGAGGCCGCAAAATCAGGTTCCCTGTCACATACCTAGAGCTGAGAGAAGCCTCCTCTTGAGGTGCTTGTGGTAAGGTGGTATTCCTCTGTAGTCGAAGCCAGGGACTAACCTCTCATCTCGAGTTGATTTTTGGTCCACGGAGCTCTTTCGTGTTGCTACAGTGACCTCAGGATCCCTCTAGCCTTGAAACAGTGTTCTTGGGGTTTCTCTGGAGTGCCATCAAGGAAATCAAGGCTCCTTTCATGTTTGATGTGCAACACGGAATTGCTCTGCATGCAGTGCAGGGGAATCGGGCCTCATCTCGCGGCGAGGGGGAAGTCTCATGGTTTTTCTCGAGTTGCGGCGGGAACCTGGGGTATATTCTCCAGTTACGTCGGGGATGGCCCTTCCACACACGTGTTTGTTCAGCGACCGCAGGACTCCTGCCTAGTTGCGAGGGAAAACTTGGGATTCTCCTCGAGGCTTGGCAGGCCAATTGGGACGCCTCTCCAGCTGAGGCGGGAGACCAAGGGTCCCTTTCCATGTGCCACAGGAATCCTGGGACTCCTAAGAAGTTTCACGAGTAGTCAGGCATCGTCTCCTTTGGAGGCACTGATCTCCGCGTACCTCTGGAATTTTCAAAGGATGTGAGGCTTCCGGTCGCGATGAGGTGGGGAACTAGGTCTTTCTCTGTGGTCTCCACAGGGGATTCAGACATCCTTTCATCTTGGGAGATGCAAGACGAGCCTGCATTCAAGTCACTGCATTGATATCCGGCCTTATTTCGAGTCAGGGCATCGCGGTGTCCATTCCACTTGAGGCCGCAAACTCAGGGTCCCTCTCACATACCTAGAGCTGAGAAAAGCCTCCTCTTGAGGTGCTTGAGGTAAGGTGGTATTCCTCTGGAGTCGAAGCCAGGGACCAACCTCTCATCTCGAGTTGATTTTTGGTCCACGGAGCTCTTTCATGTTGCTACAGTGACCTCAGGATCCCTCTAGCCTTGAAACAGTGTTCTTGGGGTTTCTCTGGAGTGCCATCAAGGAAATCAAGGCTCCTTTCATGTGTGATGTGCAACCCGGAATTGATATGCAGGCAGTGCAGGGGAATTGGGCCTCATCTCACGGCGATGGGGAAGTTTCATGGTTTTTCTCGAGTTGCGGCGGGAACCTGGGGTATATTCTCGAGTTACGACGGGGATGGCCCTTCCACCCACGTGTTTGTCAGCGACGTCAGGACTCCTGCCTAGTTGCGAGGGACAACTCGGGATTCTCCTCGAGGCTTGGCAGGGCAATTGGGACGCCTCTCCATCTGAGGCGGGAGACCAAGGGTCCCTTTCCACGTGCCACAGGAATCCTGGGACTCCTATCAATTTTCACGAGGAGTCAGGCATCCTCTCCTTTGGAGGCACTGATCTCCACGTACCTCTGGAGTTTTCAAAGGATGTGAGGCCTCCGGTCGCGATGAGGTGGGGAACTAGGTCTTTCTCTGTGGTCTCCACAGGGGATTCAAACATCCTTTCATTTTGGGAGATGCAAGACGAGCCTGCATTCAAGGCACTTCAGAGATATCTGGCCTTATTTCGAGTCAGGGCATCGCGGTGTCCATTCCACTTGAGTCCGCAAACTCAGGTTCCCTCTCACATACCTAGAGCTGAGAGAAGCCTCCTCTTGAGGTGCTTGTGGTAAAGTGGTATTCCTCTGGAGTCGAAGCCAGGGACTAACCTCTCATCTCCAGTTGATTTTTGGTCTACGGAGCTCTTTCGTGTGGCTTCAGTGACCTCAGGATCCCTCTAGCCTTGAAGCAGTGTTCTTGGGGTTTCTCTGGAGTGCCATCAAGGAAATCAAGGCTCCGTTCATGTGTGTTGTGCAACACAGAATTGCTCTGCACGCAGTGCAGGGGAATCGGGCCTCATCTCGCGGCGAGGGGGAAGTCTCATGGTTTTTCTCGAGTTGTGGCGGGAACCTGGGGTATATTCTCGAGTTACGACGGGGATGGCCCTTCCACACACGTGTTTGTTCAGCGACGTCAGGACTCCTGCCTAGTTGCGAGGGACAACTTGGGATTCTCCTCAAGGCTTGGCATGGCAATTGGGACGCCTCTCCATCTGAGGCGGGATACCAAGGTTCCCTTTCCACTTGCCACAGGAATCCTGGGACTCCTATCAAGTTTCACGAGGAGTCAGGCATCGTCCCCTTTGCGGGCACTGATCGCTGGGTACCTCTGGAGTTTTCAAAGGATTTGAAGCCTCCGGTCGTGATGAGGTGGGGAACTAGGTCTTTCTCTGTGGTCTCCACAGGGGATTCAAACATCCTTTCATCTTGGGAGATGCAAGACGAGCCTGCATTCAAGTCACTTCAGAGATATCTGGCCTTATATCGAGTCAGGGCATCGCGGTGTCCATTTCACTTGAGACCGCAAACTCAGGGTCCCTCTCACATACCTAGAGCTGAGAGAAGCCTCCTCTTGAGGTGCTTGTGGTAAGGTGGTATTCCTCTGGAGTCGAAGCCAGGGACTAACCTCTCATCTCGAGTTGATTTTTGGGCCACGGAGCTCTTTCGTGTTGCCACAGAGACCTCAGGTTCCCTCTAGCCTTGAAACAGTGTTCTTGAGGTTTCTCTGGATTGCCATCAAGGAAATCAAGGCTCCTTTCATGTGTGATGTGCAACACGGAATTGCTCTGCACGCAGTGCAGGGGAATCGGGCCTCATCTCGCGGCGAGGGGAAGTCTCCTGGTTTTTCTCGAGTTGCGGCTGGAAGCTGGGGTATATTCTCGAGTTACGACGGGGATGGCCCTTCCACCCACGTGTTTGTTCAGCGACGTCAGGACTCCTGCCTAGTTGCGAGGGACAACTCGGGATTCTCCTCGAGGCTTGGCAGGGCAATTGGGACGCCTCTCCAGCTGAGGCGGGAGATCAAGGGTCCCTTTCCACGTGCACAGGAATCCTGGGACTCCTATCAAGTTTCACGAGGAGTCACGCATCGTCTCCTTTGGAAGCACTGATCTCTGCGTACCTCTGGAGTTTTCAAAGGACGTGAGGACTCCGGTCGCGATGAGGTGGGGAAGTAGGTCTATCTCTGTAGTCTCCACAGGGGATTCAGATATCCTTTCGTCTTGGGAGATGCAAGACGAGCCTGCATTCAAGTCACTGCAGTTATATCCGGCCTTATTTCGAGTCAGGGCATCGCGGTGTCCATTCCACTTGAGGCCGCAAACTCAGGGTCCCTCTCACATACCTAGAGCTGAGAGAAGCCTCCTCTTGAGGTGCTTGTGGTAAGGTAGTATTCCTCTGGAGTCGAAGCCAGGGACTAACCTCTCATCTCGAGTTGATTTTTGGTCCACGGAGCTCTTTCGTGTTGCTACAGTGACCTCAGGATCCCTCTAGCCTTGAAACAGTGTTCTTGGGGTTTCTCTGGAGTGCCATCAAGGAATTCAAGGCTCCTTTCATGTGTGATGTGCAACACGGAATTGCTCTGCACGCAGTGCAGGGGAATCAGGCCTCATCTCGCGGCGAGGGGGAAGTCTCATGGTTTTTCTCGAGTTGCGGCGGGAACCTGGGGTATATTCTCGAGTTATGACGGGGATGGCCCTTCCACCCACGTGTTTGTTCAGAGACGTCAGGACTCCTGCCTAGTTGCGAGGGACAACTCGGGATTCTCCTCGAGGCTTGGCAGGGCAATTGGGACGCCTCTCCAGCTGAAGCGGAAGACCAAGGGTCCCTTTCCACGTGCCACAGGAATCCTGGGACTCCTATCAAGTTTCACGAGGAGTCAGGTATCGTCTCCTTTGGAGGCACTGATCTCCGCGTACCTCTGGAGTTTTCAAAGGATATGAGGACTCCGGTCGTCATGAAATGGGGATCTAGGTCTTTCCCTGTGGTCTCCACAGGGGATTCAGACATCCTTTCATCTTGGGAGATGCAAGACGAGCCTGCATTCAAGTCACTGCACGGATATCCGGCCTTATTTCGAGTCAGGGCATCGCGGTGTTCATTCCACTTGAGGCTGCAAACTCAGGGTCCCTCTCACATACCTAGAGCTGAGAGAAGCCTCCTCTTGAGGTGCTTGTGGTAAGGTGGTATTCCTCTGGAGTCGAAGCCAGGGACTACCCTCTCATCTCGAGTTGATTTTTGGTCCACGGAGCTCTTTTGTGTTGCTACAGTGACCTCAGGATCCCTCTAGCCTTGAAACAGTTTTCTTGGGGTTTCTCTGGAGTGCCATCAAGGAAATCAAGGCTCCTTTTATGTGTGATGTGCAACACGGAATTGCTCTGCACGCAGTGCAGGGGAATCGGGCCTCATCTCGCGGCGAGGGGGAAGTCTCATGGTTTTTCTCGAGTTTCGGGGGGAACCTGGGGTATATTCTCGAGTTACGACGGGGATGGACCTTCCACCCACGTGTTCCTTCAGCGACGTCAGGACTCCTGCCTAGTTGGGAGGGACAACTCAGGATTCTCCTCGAGGCTTGGCAGGGCAATTGGGACGCCTCTCCAGCTGAGGCGGGAGACCAAGGGTCCCTTTCCACGTGCCACAGGAATCCTGGGACTCCTATCAAGTTTCACGAGGAGTCAGGCATCGTCTCCTTTGGAGGCACTGATCTCCGTGTACCTCTGGAGTTTTCAAAGGATGTGAGGCCTCCGGTCGCGATGAGGTGGGGAACTAGGTCTTTCTCTGTGGTCTCCACAGGGGATTCAGACATCCTTTCATTTTGGGAGATACAAGACGAGCCTGCATTCAAGTCACTGCAGGGATATCCGGCCTTATTTTGAGTCAGGGCATCGTGGTTTCCATTCCATTTGAGGCCGCAAACTCAGGGTCCCTCTCACATAGCTAGAGCTGAGGGAAGCCTCCTGTTCAGGTGCTTGTGATAAGGTGGTATTCCTCTGGATTCGAAGCCAGGGACTAACCTCTCATCTCGAGTTGATTTTTGGTCCACGGAGCTCTTTCGTGTTGCTACAGTGAGCTCAGGATCCCTCTAGCCTTGAAACAGTGTTCTTGGGGTTTCTCTGGAATGCCATCAAGGAAATCAATGCTCCTTTCATGTTTGATGTGCAACACGGAATTGCTCTGCACGCAGTGCAGGGGAATCGGGCCTCATCTCGCAGCGAGGGGGAAGTCTCATGGTTTTTCTCGAGTTGCGGTGGAACCTGGGGTATATTCTCGAGTTACCACGGGGATGGCCCTTCCAACGACGTGTTTGTTCAGCCACGTCAGGACTCCTGCCTAGTTGCGAGGGACAACTCGGGATTCTCCTCGAGGCTTGGCAGGGCAATTGGTACGCCTCTCCAGCTGAGGCGGGAGACCAAGGGTCCCTTTCCACGTGCCACAGGAATCCTGGGACTCCTATCAAGTTTCACGAGGAGTCAGGCATCGTCTCCATTGGAGGCACTGATCTCCACGTACCTCTGGAGTTTTCAAAGGATGTAAGGCCTCCGGTCGCGATGAGTTGGGGAAGTAGGTCTTTCTCTGTGGTCTCCACAGGGGATTCAGACATCCTTTCGTCTTGGGAAATGCAAGACGAGCCTGCATTCAAGTCACTGCAGGGATATCCGGCCTTATTTCGAGTCAGGGCATCGCGGTGTCCATTCCACTTGAGGCCACAAACACAGGGTCCCTCTCACATACATAGAGCAGTGAGAAGCCTCCTCTTGAGGTGCTTGTGGTAAGGTGGTATTCCTCTGGAGTCGAAGCCAGGGACTAACCTCTCATCTCGTGTTGATTTTTGGTCCACTGAGCTCTTTCGTGTTGCTACATTGACCTCAGGATCCTTCTAGCCTTGAAACAGTGTTCTTGGGGATTCTCTGGAGTACCATCAAGGAAATCAAGGCTCCTTTCATGTGTCATGTGCATCACGGAATTGCTCTACACGCAGTGCAGGGGAATCGGGCCTCATCTCGCGGCGAGGGGGAAGTCTCATGGTTTTTCTCGAGTTTCGGTGGGAACCTGGGGTGTATTCTCGAGTTACGACGGGGATGGAACTTCCACCCACGTGTTTCTTCAGCGACGTCAGGACTCCTGCCTAGTTGCGAGGGACAACTCGGGATTCTCCTCGAGGCTTGGCAGGGCAATTGGAACGCCTCTCCAGCTGAGGCGGGAGACGAAGGGTTCCTTTCCACGTGCCACAGGAATCCTGGGACTCCTATCAAGTTTCACGAGGAGTCAAGCATCGTCTCTTTGGAGGCACTGATCTCCGCGTACCTCTGGAGTTTTCAAAGGATATGAGGACTCCGGTCGTCATGAAATGGGGATCTAGGTCTTTCCCTGTGGTCTCCACAGGGGATTCAGACATCCTTTCATCTTGGGAGATGCAAGACGAGCCTGCATTCAAGTCACTGCACGGATATCCGGCCTTATTTCGCGTCAGGGCATCGCGGTGTTCATTCCACTTGAGGCTGCAAACTCAGGGTCCCTCTCACATACCTAGAGCTGAGAGAAGCCTCCTCTTGAGGTGCTTGTGGTAAGGTGGTATTCCTCTGGAGTCGAAGCCAGGGACTACCCTCTCATCTCGAGTTGATTTTTGGTCCACGGAGCTCTTTTGTGTTGCTACAGTGACCTCAGGATCCCTCTAGCCTTGAAACAGTTTTCTTGGGGTTTCTCTGGAGTGCCATCAAGGAAATCAAGGCTCCTTTTATGTGTGATGTGCAACACGGAATTGCTCTGCACGCAGTGCAGGGGAATCGGGCCTCATCTCGCGGCGAGGGGGAAGTCTCATGGTTTTTCTCGAGTTTCGGGGGGAACCTGGGGTATATTCTCGAGTTACGACGGGGATGGACCTTCCACCCACGTGTTCCTTCAGCGACGTCAGGACTCCTGCCTAGTTGGGAGGGACAACTCAGGATTCTCCTCGAGGCTTGGCAGGGCAATTGGGACGCCTCTCCAGCTGAGGCGGGAGACCAAGGGTCCCTTTCCACGTGCCACAGGAATCCTGGGACTCCTATCAAGTTTCACGAGGAGTCAGGCATCGTCTCCTTTGGAGGCACTGATCTCCGTGTACCTCTGGAGTTTTCATAGGATGTGAGGCCTCCGGTCGCGATGAGGTCGGTAACTAGGTCTTCCTCTGTGGTCTCCACAGGGGATTCAGACATCTTTTCATCTTGGGAGATGCAACAAGAGCCTGCATTAAAGTCACTGCAGGGATATCCGGCCTTATTTCGAGTCAGGGCATCGCGGTGTCCATTCCACTTGAGGCCGCAAACTCAGGGTCCCTCTCACATACATAGAGCTGAGAGAAGCCTCCTCTTCAGGTGCTTGTGGAAAGGTGGTATTCCTCTGGAGTCGAAGCCAGGGACTAACCTCTCATCTCGAATTGATTTTTGGTCCACGGAGCTCTTTCGAGTTGCTACAGTGACCTCAGGATCCCTCTTGGCTTGAAACAGTGTTCTTGGGGTTTCTCTGGAGTGCCATCAAGGAAATCAAGGCTCCTTTCATGTTTGATGTGCAACACGGAATTGCTCTGCACGCAGTGCAGGGGAATCGGGCCTCATCTCGCGGCCAGGGGGAAGTCTCATGGTTTTTCTCGAGGTGCGGCGAGAACCTGGGGTATATTCTCGAGTTACGACGGGGATGCCCTTCCACACACGTGTTTGTTCAGCGACGGCAGGACTCCTGTCTAGTTGCGAGGGACAACTCGGGATTCTCCTCAAGGGTTGGAAGGGCAATTGGGACGCCTCTCCAGCTGAGGCGGGAGACCAAGGGTCCCTTTCCACGTGCCACAGGAATCCTGGGACTCCTATCAAGTTTCACGAGGAGTCAGGCATCGTCTCCTTTGGAGGCACTGATCTCCGCGTACCTCTGGAGTTTTCAAAGGATGTGAGGCCTCCGGTCGCGATGAGGTGGGGAACTAGGTCTTTCTCTGTGGTCTCCACAGGGGATTCAGACATCCTTTCGTCTTGGGAGATGCAAGACGAGGCTGCATTCAAGTCAATGCAGGGAAATCCGGCCTTATTTCGAATCAGGGCATCGAGGTGTCCATTCCACTTGAGGCCGCAAACTCAGGGTCCCTCTCACATACCTAGAGCTGAGAGAAGCCTCCTCTTCAGGTACTTGTGGTAAGGTGTTATTTCTCTGGAGTAGAAGCCAGGGACTACCCTCTCATCTCGAGTTGATTTTTGGTCCTCGGAGCTCTTTCGTGTTGCTACAGTGACCTCAGAATCCCTCTAGCCTTGAAACAGTGTTCTTGCGGTTTCTCTGGAGTGCCATCAAGGAAATCAAGGCTCCTTTCATGTGTGATGTGCAACACGGAATTGCTCTGCACGCAGTGTAGGGGAATCAGGCCTCATTTTGCGGCGAGGGGGAAGTCTCATGGTTTTTCTCGAGTTGCGGCGGGAACCTGGGGTATATTCTCCAGTTACGACGGGGATGGCCCTTCCACACACGTGTTTGTTCAGCGACGTCAGGACTCCTGCCTAGTTGCGAGGGACAACTCGGGATTCTCCTCGAGGCTTGGCAGGCCAATTGGGACGCCTCTCCAGCTGAGGCCGGAGACCAAGGGTCCCTTTCCATGTGCCACAGGAATCCTGGGACTCCTAAGAAGTCTCACGAGGAGTCAGGCATCGTCTCCTTTGGAGGCACTGATCTCCGCGTACCTCTGGAATTTTCAACGGATGTGAGGCTTCCGGTCGCGATGAGGTGGGGAACTAGGTCTTTCTCTGTGGTCTCCACAGGGGATTCAGACATCCTTTCGACTTGGGAGATGCAAGACGAGCCTGCATTCAAGTCACTGCAGGGATATCCGGCCTTATTTCCAGTCAGGGCATCGCGGTGTCCATTCCACTTGAGGCCGCAAACTCAGGGTCCCTCTCACATACCTAGAGCTGAGAGAAGTCTCCTCTTGAGGTGCTTGTGGTAAGGTGTTATTCCTCTGGATTTGGAGCCAGGGACTACCCTCTCATCTCGAGTTGATTTTTGGTCCATGGAGCTCTTTCGTGTTGCTACAGTGACCTCAGGATCCCTCTAGCCTTGAAACAGTGTTCTTGGGGTTTCTCTGGAGTGCCATCAAGGAAATCAAGGCTCCTTTCATGTGTGATGTGCAACACGGAATTGCTCTGCATGCAGTCCAGGGGAATCAGGCCTCATCTCGCGGCGAGGGGGAAGTCTCATGGTTTTTCTCGAGTTGCGGCGGGAACCTGGGGTATATTCTCGAGTTACGACGGGGATGGCCCTTCCACACACGGGTTGGTTCAGCGACGTCGGGACTCCTGCCTAGTTGCGAGGGACAACTCGGGATTCTCCTTGAGGCTTGGCAGGGCAATTGGGACGCCTCTCCAGGTGAGGCGGGAGACCAAGGGTCCCTTTCCACGTGCCACAGGAATCCTGGGACTCCTATCAAGTTTCACGAGGAGTCAGGCATCGTCTACTTTGGAGGTACTGATCTCCGCGTAGCTCTGGAGTTTTCAAAGGATGTGAGGCCTCCGGTCGCGATGAGGTGGGGAACTAGGTCTTTCTCTGTGGTCTCCACAGGGGATTCAGACATCCTTTCATCTTGGGAGATGCAAGACGAGCCTGCATTCAAGTCACTGCAGGGATATCCGGCCTTATTTCGAGTCAGGGCATTGCGGTGTCCATTCCACTTGAGGCCGCAAACTCAGGGTCCCTCTCACATACCTAGAGCTGAGAGAAGAATCCTCTTGAGGTGCTTGTGGTAAGGTGGTATTTCTCTGGAGTGGAAGCCAGGGACTAACCTCTCCTCTCGAGTTGATTTTTATTCCACGGAGCTCTTTCGTGTTGCTACAGTGACCTCAGAATCCCTCTAGCCTTGAAACAGTGTTCTTGGGGTTTCTCTGGAGTGCCATCAAGGAAATCAAGGCTTCTTTCATGTGTGATGTGCAACACGGAATTGCTCTGCATGCAGTGCAGGGGAATCGGGCCTCATCTCGCGGCAAGGGGGAAGTCTCATGGTTTTTCTCGAGTTGCGGCGGAAACCTGGGGTATATTCTCGAGTTACGACGGAGATGGCCCTTCCACCCACGTGTTTGTTCAGCGACGTCAGGACTCCTGCCTAGTTGCGAGGGACAATTCGGGATTCTCCTGGAGGCTTGGCAGGGCAATTGGGACGCTTCTCCAGGTGAGGCGGGAGACCAAGGGTCCCTTTCCACGTGCCACAGGAATCCTGGGACTCCTAAGAAGTTTCACGAGGAGTCAGGCATCGTCTCCTTTGGAGGCACTGATCTCCGCGTACCTCTGGAGTTTTCAAAGGATGTGAGGCCTCCGGTCGCGATGAGGTGGGGAACTAGGTCTTTCTCTGTGGTCTCCACAGGGGATTCAGACATCCTTTCATCTTGGGAGATGCAAGACGAGCCTGCATTCAAGTCACTGCAGGGATATTCGGCCTTATTTCGAGTCAGGGCATCGCGGTGTCCATTCCACTTGAGGCCGCAAACTCAGGGTCCCTCTCACATACCTAGAGCTGAGAGAAGCCTCCTCTTGAGGTGCTTGTGGTAAGGTGGTATTCCTCTGGAGTTGAAGCCAGGGACTAACCTCTCATCTCGAGTTGATTTTTGGTCCACGGAGCTCTTTCGTGTTGCTAAGTGACCTCAGAATCCCTCTAGCCCTGAAACAGTGTTCTTGATGTTTCTCTGGAGTGCCATCAAGGAAATCAAGGCTCCTTTCATGTGTGATGTGCAACACGGAATTGCTCAGCACGCAGTGCAGGGGAATCGGGCCTCATCTCGCGGCGAGGGGGAAGTCTCATGGTTTTTCTTGAGTTGCGGCGGGAACCTGGGGTATATTCTCGAGTTACGACGGGGATGGCCCTTCCACCCACGTGTTTGTTCAGCGACGTCAGGACTCCTGCCTAGTTGCGATGGACAACTCGGGATTCTCCTGGAGGCTTGGCAGGGCAATTGGAACGCCTCTCCAGGTGAGGCGGGAGACCAAGGGTCCCTTTCCACGTGCCACAGGAATCCTGGGACTCCTATCAAGTTTCACGAGGAGTCAGGCATCGTCTCCTTTGGAGGCACTGATCTCCGCGTACCTCTGGAGTTTTCAAAGGATGTGAGGCCTCCGGTCGCGATGAGGTGGGGAACTAGGTCTTTCTCTGTGGTCTCCACAGAGGATTCAGACATCCTTTCATCTTGGGAGATGCAAGACCAGCCTGCATTCAAGTCAATGCAGGGATATACGGCCTTATTTCGAGTCAGGGCATCGCGGAGTCCATTCCACTTGAGGCCGCAAACTCAGGGTCCCTCTCACATACCTAGAGCTGAGAGAAGCCTCCTCTTGAGGTGCTTGTGGTAAGGTGTTATTCCTCTGGATTTGGAGCCAGGGACTACCCTCTCATCTCGAGTTGATTTTTGGTCCATGGAGCTCTTTCGTGTTGCTACAGTGACCTCAGGATCCCTCTAGCCTTGAAACAGTGTTCTTGGGGTTTCTCTGGAGTGCCATCAAGGAAATCAAGGCTCCTTTCATGTGTGATGTGCAACACGGAATTGCTCTGCATGCAGTGCAGGGGAATCAGGCCTCATCTCGCGGCGAGGGGGAAGTCTCATGGTTTTTCTCGAGTTGCGGTGGAACCTGGGGTATATTCTCGAGTTACGACGGGGATGGCCCTTCCAACGACGTGTTTGTTCAGCGACGTCAGGACTCCTGCCTAGTTGCGAGGGACAACTAGGGATTCTCCTCGAGGCTTGGCAGGGCAATTGGGACGCCTCTCCAGCTGAGGCGGGAGACCAAGGGTCCCTTTCCACGTGCCACAAGAATCCTGGGACTCCTAAGAAGTTTCACGAGGAGTCAGGCATCGTCTCCTTTAGAGGCACTGATCTCCGCGTACCTCTGGAGTTTTGAAAGGATGTGAGGCCTCCGGTCGCCATGAGGTGGGGAACTAGGTCTTTCTCTGTGGTCTCCACTGGGGATTCAGACATCCTTTCGTCTTGGGAGATGCAAGACGAGCCTGCGTTCAAGTCACTGCAGGGATATCCGGCCTTATTTCGCGTCAGGGCATCGCAGTGTCCATTCCACTTGAGGCCGCAAAATCAGGGTCCCTCTCACATACATAGAGCTGAGAGAAGCCTCCTCTTGAGGTGCTTGTGGTAAGGTGGTATTCCTCTGGAGTCGAAACCAGGGACTAACCTCTCATCTCGAGTTGATTTTTGGTCCACGGAGCTCTTTCTTGTTGCTACAGTGACCTCAGGATCCCTCTAGCTTTGATACAGTGTTCTTGGGGTTTCTCTGGAGTGCCATCAAGGAAATCAAGGCTCCTTTCACGTGTGATGTGCAACACGGAATTGCTCTGCACGCAGTGCAGGGGAAGCGGGCCTCATCTCGCGGCGAGGGGGAAGTCTCATGGTTTCTCTCGAGTTGCGGCGGGAACCTGGGGTATATTCTCGAGTTACGACGGGGATGGCCCTTCCACACACGTGTTTGTTCAGCGACGTCGGGACTCCTGCCTAGTTGCGAGGGACAACTCGGGATTCTCCTCGAGGCTTGGCAGGGCAATTGGGACGCCTCTCCAGCTGAGGCGGGAGACCAAGGGTCCCTTTCCATGTGCCACAAGAATCCTGGGACTCCTTAGAAGTTTCACGAGGAGTCAGGCATCGTCTCCTTTGGAGGCACTGATCTCCGCGTACCTCTGGACTTTTGAAAGGATGTGAGGCCTCCGGTCGCCATGAGGTGGGGAACTAGGTCTTTCTCTGTGGTCTCCACAGGGGATTCAGACATCCTTTCATCTTGGGAGATGCAAGACGAGCCTGCATTCAAGTCACTGCAGGTATATCCAGCCTTATTTCGCGTCAGGGCATCGCGGTGTCCATTCCACTTGAGGCCGCAAACTCAGGTTCCCTCTCACATACCTAGAGCTGAGAGAAGCCTCCTCTTGAGGTGCTTGTGGTAAGGTGGTATTCCTCTGGAGTCGAAGCCAGGGACTAACCTCTCATCTCGAGTTGATTTTTGGTCCACGGAGCTCTTTCGTGTTGCTACAGTGACCTCAGGATCCCTCTAGCCTTGAAACAGTGTTCTTGGGGATTCTCTGGAGTGCCATCAAGGAAATCAAAGCTCCTTTCATGTTTGATGTGCAACACGGAATTGCTCTGCATGCAGTGCAGGGGAATCGGGCCTCATCTCGCAGCGAGGGGGAAGTCTCATGGTTTTGCTCGAGTTGCGGCGGTAACCTGGGGTATATTCTCCAGTTACGACGGGGATGTCCCTTCCACACACGTGTTTGTTCAGCAACGTCAGGACTCCTGCCTAGTTGCGAGGGAAAACTTGGGATTCTCCTCGAGGCTTGGCAGGCCAATTGGGACGCCTCTCCAGCTGAGGCGGGAGACCAAGGGTCCCTTTCCACGTGCCACAGGAATCCTGGGACTCCTAAGAAGTTTCCCGAGGAGTCAGGCATCGTCTCCTTTGGAGGCACTGATCTCCGCGTACCTCTGGAATTTTCAAAGGATGTGAGGCCTCCGGTCGCGATGAGGTGGGGAACTAGGTCTTTCTCTGTGGTCTCCACAGGGGATTCAGACATCCTTTCGTCTTGGGAGATGCAAGACGAGCCTGCATTCAAGTCACTGCAGGGATATCCGGCCTTATTTCCAGTCAGGGCATTGCGGTGTCCATTCCACTTGAGGCCGCAAACTCAGGGTCCCTCTCACATACCTAGAGCTGAGAGAAGCCTCCTGTTCAGGTGCTTGTGGTAAGGTGTTATTCCTCTGGAGTTGAAGCCAGGGACTACCCTCTCATCTCGAGTTGATTTTTGGTCCATGGAGCTCTTTCGTGTTGCTACAGTGACCTCAGGATCCCTCTAGCCTTGAAAGTGTTCTTGGGGTTTCTCTGGAGTGCCATCAAGGAAATGAAGGCTTCTTTCATGTGTGATGTGCAACACGGAATTGCTCTGCACGCAGTGCAGGGGAATCGAGCCTCATCTCGCGGCAAGGGGGAAGTCTCATGGTTTTTCTCGAGTTGCGGCGGAAACCTGGGGTATATTCTCGAGTTACGACGGGGATGGCCCTTCCACCCACGTGTTTGTTCAGCGACGTCAGGACTCCTGCCTAGTTGCGAGGGACAATTCGGGATTCTCCTCGAGGCTTGGCAGGGAAATTGGGACGCCTCTCCAGGTGAGGCTGGAGACCAAGAGTCCCTTTCCACGTGCCACAGGAATCCTGGGACTCCTAAGAAGTTTCACGAGGAGTCAGGCATCGTCTCCTTTGGAGGCACTGATCTCCGCGTACCTCTGGAGTTTTCAAAGGATGTGAGGCCTCCGGTCGCGATGAGGTGGGGAACTAGGTCTTTCTCTGTGGTCTCCACAGGGGATTCAGACATCCTTTCATCTTGGGAGATGCAAGACGAGCCTGCATTCAAGTCACTGCAGGGATATTCGGCCTTATTTCGAGTCAGGGCATCGCGGTGTCCATTCCACTTGAGGCCGCAAACTCAGGGTCCCTCTCACATACCTAGAGCTGAGAGAAGCCTCCTCTTGAGGTGCTTGTGGTAAGGTAGTATTTCTCTGGAGTCGAAGCCAGGGACTAACCTCTCATCTCGAGTTGATTTTTGGTCCACGGAGCTCTTTCGTGTTGCTACAGTGACCTCAGAATCCCTCTAGCCCTGAAACAGTGTTCTTGATGTTTCTCTGGAGTGCCATCAAGGAAATCAAGGCTCCTTTCATGTGTGATGTGCAACACGGAATTGCTCTGCATGCAGGGCAGCGGAATCGGGCCTCATCTCGCGGCGAGGGGAAAGTCTCATGGTTTTTCTCGAGTTGCGGCGGGAACCTGGGGTATATTCTCGAGTTACGACGGGGATGGCCCTTCCACCCACGTGTTTGTTCAGCGACGTCAGGACTCCTGCCTAGTTGCGAGGGACAACTCGGGATTCTCCTGGAGGCTTGGCAGGGCAATTGGAACGCCTCTCCAGGTGAGGCGGGAGACCAAGGGTCCCTTTCCACATGCCACAGGAATCCTGGGACTCCTATCAAGTTTCACGAGGAGTCAGGCATCGTCTCCTTTGGAGGCACTGATCTCCGCGTACCTCTGGAGTTTTCAAAGGATGTGAGGCCTCCGGTCGCGATGAGGTGGGGAACTAGGTTTTCTCTTTGGTCTCCACAGGGGATTCAGACATCCTTTCGTCTTGGGAGATGCAAGACGAGCCTGCATTGAAGTCACTGCATGGATATCCGGCCTTATTTCGAGTCAGGGCATCGCGGTGTCCATTCCACTTGAGGCCGCAAACTCAGGGTCCCTCTCACATACCTAGAGCTGAGAGAAGCCTCCTCTTCAAGTACTTGTGGTAAGGTCTTATTTCTCTGGAGTAGAAGCCAGGGACTAACCTCTCATCTCGAGTTGATTTTTGGTCCATGGAGATCTTTCGTGTTGCTACAGTGACCTCAGGATCCCTCTAGCCTTGAAACACTGTTCTTGGGGTTTCTCTGGAGTACCATCAAGGAAATCAAGGCTCCTTTCATGTGTGATGTGCAACACGGAATTGCTCTGCATGCAGTGCAGGGGAATCGGGCCTCATCTCACGGCGAGGGGGAAGTCTCATGGTTTTTCTCGAGTTGCGGCGGGGACTTGGGGTATATTCTCGAGTTACGACGGGGATGGCCCTTCCACCCACGTGTTTGTTCAGCGACGTCAGGACTCCTGCCTAGTTGCGAGGGAAAACTCGGGATTCTCCTCGAGGCTTGGCAGGTCAATTGGGACGCCTCTCCAGCTGAGGCGGGAGACCAAGAGTCCCTTTCACGTGCCACAGGAATCCTGGGACTCCTAAGAAGTTTCACGAGGAGTCAGGCATCGTCTCCTTTGGAGGCACTGATCTCCGCGTACCTCTGGAGTTTTCAAAGGATGTGAGGCCTCCGGTCGCGATGAGGTGGGAAACTAGGTCTTTCTCTGTGGTCTCCACAGGGGATTCAGACATCCTTTCATCTTGGGAGATGCAAGACGAGCCTGCATTCAAGTCACTGCAGGGATATCCGGCCTTATTTCGAGTCAGGGCATCGCGGTGTCCATTCCACTTGAGGCCGCAAACTCAGGGTCCCTCTCACATACCTAGAGCTGAGAGAAGCCTCCTCTTCATGTGCTTGTGGTAAGGTGTTATTCCTCTGGATTTGGAGCCAGGGACTACCCTCTCATCTCGAGTTGATTTTTGGTCCATGGAGCTCTTTCGTGTTGCTACAGTGACCTCAGGATCCCTCTAGCCTTGAAACAGTGTTCTTGGGGTTTCTCTGGAGTGCCATCAAGGAAATCAAGGCTCCTTTCATGTGTGATGTGCAACACGGAATTGCTCTGCATGCAGTGCAGGGGAATCAGGCCTCATCTCGCGGCGAGGGGGAAGTCTCATGGTTTTTCTGGAGTTGCGGTGGAACCTGGGGTATATTCTCGAGTTACGACGGGGATGGCCCTTCCAACGACGTGTTTGTTCAGCGACGTCAGGACTCCTGCCTATTTGCGAGGGACAACTCGGGATTCTCCTCGAGGCTTGGCACGGCAATTGGGACGCCTCTCCACTGAGGCGGGAGACCAAGGGTCCCTTTCCACGTGCCACAAGAATCCTGGGACTCCTAAGAAGTTTCACGAGGAGTCAGGCATCGTATCCTTTGGAGGCACTGATCTCCGCGTACCTCTGGAGTTTTGAAAGGATGTGAGGCCTCCGGTCGGGATGAGGTGGGGAACTAGGTCTTTCTCTGTGGTCTCCACAGGGGATTCAGACATCCTTTCATCTTGGGAGATGCAAGACGAGCCTGCGTTCAAGTCACTGCAGGGATATCCGGCCTTATTTCGCGTCAGGGCATCGCAGTGTCCATTCCACTTGAGGCCGCAAAATCAGGGTCCCTCTCACATACATAGAGCTGAGAGAAGCCTCCTCTTGAGGTGCTTGTGGTAAGGTGGTATTCCTCTGGAGTCGAAACCAGGGACTAACCTCTCATCTCGAGTTGATTTTTGGTCCACGGAGCTCTTTCGTGTTGCTACAGTGACCTCAGGATCCCTCTAGCCTTGAAACAGTGTTCTTGGGGTTTCTCTGGAGTGCCATCAAGGAAATCAAGGCTCCTTTCATGTGTGATGTGCAACACGGAATTGCTCTGCATGCAGTGCAGGGGAATCGGGCCTCATCTCGCGGCGAGGGGAAAGTCTCATGGTTTCTCTCGAGTTGCGGCGGGAACCTGGGGTATATTCTCGAGTTACGACGGGGATGGCAATTCCACACACGGGTTTGTTCCGCGACGTCAGGACTCCTGCCTAGTTGCGAGGGACAACTCGGGATTCTCCTGGAGGCTTGGCAGGGCAATTGGAACGCCTCTCCAGGTGAGGCGGGAGACCAAGGGTCCCTTTCCACGTGCCACAGGAATCCTGGGACTCCTATCAAGTTTCCCGAGGAGTCAGGCATCGTCTCCTTTGGAGGCACTGATCTCCGCATACCTCTGGAGTTTTCAAAGGATGTGAGGCCTCCGGTCGCGATGAGGTGGGGAACTAGGTCTTTCTCTGTTTTCTCCACAGGGGATTCAGACATCCTTTCGTCTTGGGAGATGCAAGACGAGTCTGCATTCAAGTCACTGCAGGGATATCCGGCCTTATTTCGCGTCAGGGCATCGCAGTCTCCATTCCACTTGAGGCCGCAAACTCAGGGTCCCTCTCACATACCTAGAGCTGAGAGAAGCCTCCTCTTGAGGTGCTTGTGGTAAGGTGGTATTCCTCTGGAGTCGAAACCAGGGACTACCCTCTCATCTCGAGTTGATTTTTGGTCCACGGAGCTCTTTCTGTTGCTACATTGACCTCAGGATCCCTCTTGCTTTGATACAGTGTTCTTGGGGTTTCTCTGGAGTGCCATCAAGGAAATCAAGGCTCCTTTCACGTGTGATGTGCAACACGTAATTGCTCTGCACGCAGTGCAGGGGAATCGGGCCTCATCTCGCAGCGAGGGGGAAGTCTCATGGTTTTTCTCGAGTTGCGGCGGTAACCTGGGGTATATTCTCCAGTTACGACGGGGATGTCCCTTCCACACACGTGTTTGTTCAGCAACGTCAGGACTCCTGCCTAGTTGCGAGGGAAAACTTGGGATTCTCCTCGAGGCTTGGCAGGCCAATTGGGACGCCTCTCCAGCTGAGGCGGGAGACCAAGGGTCCCTTTCCATGTGCCACAGGAATCCTGGGACTCCTAAGAAGTTTCCCGAGGAGTCAGGCATCGTCTCCTTTGGAGGCACTGATCTCCGCGTACCTCTGGAATTTTCAAAGGATGTGAGGCTTCCGGTCGCGATGAGGTGGGGAACTAGGTCTTTCTCTGTGGTCTCCACAGGGGATTCAGACATCCTTTCATCTTGGGAGATGCAAGACGAGCCTGCATTCAAGTCACTGCAGGGATATCCGGCCTTATTTCCAGTCAGGGCATTGCGGTGTCCATTCCACTTGAGGCCGCAAACTCAGGGTCCCTCTCACATACCTAGAGCTGAGAGAAGCCTCCTCTTCAGGTGCTTGTGGTAAGGTGTTATTCCTCTGGAGTAGAAGCCAGGGACTACCCTCTCATCTCGATTTGATTTTTGGTCCATGGAGCTCTTTCGTGTTGCTACAGTGACCTCAGGATCCCTCTAGCCTTGAAACAGTGTTCTTGGGTTTTCTCTGGAGTGCCATCAAGGAAATCAAGGCTCCTTTCATGTGTGATGTGCAACACGGAATTGCTCTGCATGCAGTGCAGGGGAATCAGGCCTCATCTCGCGACGAGGGGGAAGTCTCATGGTTTTTATCGAGTTGCAGCGGAACCTGGGGTATATTCTCGAGTTACGACGGGGATGGCCCTTCCACACACGTGTTTGTTCAGCGACGTCGGGACTCCTGCCTAGTTGCGAGGGACAACTCGGGATTCTCCTTGAGGCTTGGCAGGGCAATTGGAACGCCTCTCCAGCTGAGGCGGGAGACCAAGCGTCCCTTTCCACGTGCCACAGGAATCCTGGGACACCTATCAAGTTTCACGAGGAGTCAGGTATTGTCTCCTTTGGAGGCACTGATTTCCGCGTACCTCTGAAGTTTTCAAAGGATGTGAGGCCTCCGGTCGTGATGAGGTGGGGAACTAGGTCTTTCTCTGTGGTCTCCACAGGGGATTCAGACATCCTTTCGTCTTGGGAGATGCAAGACGAGTCTACATTCAAGTCACTGCAGGGATATCCGGCCTTATTTCGCGTCAGGGCATCGCAGTCTCCATTCCACTTGAGGCCGCAAAATCAGGGTCCCTCTCACATACCTAGAGCTGAGAGAAGCCTCCTCTTGAGGTGCTTGTGGTAAGGTGGTATTCCTCTGGAGTCGAAACCAGGGACTACCCTCTCATCTCGAGTTGATTTTTGGTCCACGGAGCTCTTTCTGTTGCTACATTGACCTCAGGATCCCTCTTGCTTTGATACAGTGTTCTTGGGGTTTCTCTGGAGTGCCATCAAGGAAATCAAGGCTCCTTTCACGTGTGATGTGCAAGACGGAATTGCTCTGCACGCAGTGCAGGGGAATCGGGCCTCATCTCGCGGCGAGGGGGAAGTCTCATGGTTTTTCTCGAGTTGCGGCGGTAACCTGGGGTATATTCTCGAGTTACGACGGGGATGGCCCTTCCACCCACGTGTTTGTTCAGCGACGTCAGGACTCCTGCCTAGTTGCGAGGGACAACTCGGGATTCTCCTGGAGGCTTGGCAGGGCAATTGGAACGCCTCTCCAGGTGAGGCGGGAGACCAAGGGTCCCTTTCCACATGCCACAGGAATCCTGGGACTCCTATCAAGTTTCACGAGGAGTCAGGCATCGTCTCCTTTGGAGGCACTGATCTCCGCGTACCTCTGGAGTTTTCAAAGGATGTGAGGCCTCCGGTCGCGATGAGGTGGGGAACTAGGTTTTTCTCTTTGGTCTCCACAGGGGATTCAGACATCCTTTCGTCTTGGGAGATGCAAGACGAGCCTGCATTGAAGTCACTGCATGGATATCCGGCCTTATTTCGAGTCAGGGCATCGCGGTGTCCATTCCACTTGAGGCCGCAAACTCAGGGTCCCTCTCACATACCTAGAGCTGAGAGAAGCCTCCTCTTCATGTGCTTGTGGTAAGGTGTTATTCCTCTGGATTTGGAGCCAGGGACTACCCTCTCATCTCGAGTTGATTTTTGGTCCATGGAGCTCTTTCGTGTTGCTACAGTGACCTCAGGATCCCTCTAGCCTTGAAACAGTGTTCTTGGGGTTTCTCTGGAGTGCCATCAAGGAAATCAAGGCTCCTTTCATGTGTGATGTGCAACACGGAATTGCTGTGCATGCAGTGCAGGGGAATCAGGCCTCATCTCGCGGCGAGGGGGAAGTCTCATGGTTTTTCTGGAGTTGCGGTGGAACCTGGGGTATATTCTCGAGTTACGACGGGGATGGCCCTTCCAACGACGTGTTTGTTCAGCGACGTCAGGACTCCTGCCTAGTTGCGAGGGACAACTCGGGATTCTCCTCGAGGCTTTGCACGGCAATTGGGACGCCTCTCCACTGAGGCGGGAGACCAAGGGTCCCTTTCCACGTGCCACAAGAATCCTGGGACTCCTAAGAAGTTTCACGAGGAGTCAGGCATCGTCTCCTTTGGAGGCACTGATCTCCGCGTACCTCTGGAGTTTTGAAAGGATGTGAGGCCTCCGGTCGCGATGAGGTGGGGAACTAGGTCTTTCTCTGTGGTCTCCACAGGGGATTCAGACATCCTTTCATCTTGGGAGATGCAAGACGAGCCTGCGTTCAAGTCACTGCAGGGATATCCGGCCTTATTTCGCGTCAGGGCATCGCAGTGTCCATTCCACTTGAGGCCGCAAAATCAGGGTCCCTCTCACATACATAGAGCTGAGAGAAGCCTCCTCTTGAGGTGCTTGTGGTAAGGTGGTATTCCTCTGGAGTCGAAACCATGGACTAACCTCTCATCTCGAGTTGATTTTTGGTCCACGGAGCTCTTTCGTGTTGCTACAGTGACCTCAGGATCCCTCTAGCCTTGAAACAGTGTTCTTGGGGTTTCTCTGGAGTGCCATCAAGGAAATCAAGGCTCCTTTCATGTGTGATGTGCAACACGGAATTGCTCTGCATGCAGTGCAGGGGAATCGGGCCTCATCTCGCGGCGAGGGGGAAGTCTCATGGTTTCTCTCGAGTTGCGGCGGGAACCTGGGGTATATTCTCGAGTTACGACGGGGATGGCAATTCCACACACGTGTTTGTTCCGCGACGTCAGGACTCCTGCCTAGTTGCGAGGGACAACTCGGGATTCTCCTGGAGGCTTGGCAGGGCAATTGGAACGCCTCTCCAGGTGAGGCGGGAGACCAAGGGTCCCTTTCCACGTGCCACAGGAATCCTGGGACTCCTATCAAGTTTCCCGAGGAGTCAGGCATCGTCTCCTTTGGAGGCACTGATCTCCGCGTACCTCTGGAGTTTTCAAAGGATGTGAGGCCTCCGGTCGCGATGAGGTGGGGAACTAGGTCTTTCTCTGTTTTCTCCACAGGGGATTCAGACATCCTTTCGTCTTGGGAGATGCAAGACGAGTCTGCATTCAAGTCACTGCAGGGATATCCGGCCTTATTTCGAGTCAGGGCATCGCACTGTCCATTCCACTTGAGGCCGCAAAATCAGGGTCCCTGTCACATACCTAGAGCTGAGAGAAGCCTCCTCTTGAGGTGCTTGTGGTAAGGTGGTATTCCTCTGGAGTCGAAACCAGGGACTACCCTCTCATCTCGAGTTGATTTTTGGTCCACGGAGCTCTTTCTGTTGCTACATTGACCTCAGGATCCCTCTTGCTTTGATACAGTGTTCTTGGGGTTTCTCTGGAGTGCCATCAAGGAAATCAAGGCTCCTTTCACGTGTGATGTGCAACACGTAATTGCTCTGCACGCAGTGCAGGGGAATCGGGCCTCATCTCGCAGCGAGGGGGAAGTCTCATGGTTTTTCTCGAGTTGCGGCGGTAACCTGGGGTATATTCTCCAGTTACGACGGGGATGGCCCTTCCACACACGTGTTTGTTCAGCAACGTCAGGACTCCTGCCTAGTTGCGAGGGAAAACTGGGGATTCTCCTCGAGGCTTGGCAGGCCAATTGGGACGCCTCTCCAGCTGAGGCGGGAGACCAAGGGTCCCTTTCCACGTGCCACAGGAATCCTGGAACTCCTATCAAGTTTGACGAGGAGTCAGGCATTGGCTCCTTTGGAGGCACTGATCTCCGCGTACCTCTGGAGTTTTCAAAGGATGTGAGGCCTCCGGTCGCGATGAGGTGGGGACCTTGGTCTTTCTCTGTGGTCTCCACTGGGGATTCAGACATCCTTTCGTCTTGGGAGATGCAAGACGAGCCTGCATTCAAGTCCCTGCAGGGATATCCGGCCTTATTTCGAGTCAGGGCATCGCACTGTCCATTCCACTTGAGGCCGCAAAATCAGGGTCCCTGTCACATACCTAGAGCTGAGAGAAGCCTCCTCTTGAGGTGCTTGTGGTAAGGTGGTATTCCTCTGGATTCGAAGCCAGGGACTAACCTCTCATCTCGAGTTGATTTTTGGTCCCCGGAGCTCTTTCGTGTTGCTACAGTGACCTCAGGATCACTCTAGCCTTGAAACAGTGTTCTTGGGGTTTCTCTGCAGTGCCATCAAGGAAATCAAGGCTCCTTTCATGTGTGATGTGCAACACGGAATTGCTCTGCACGCAGTGTAGGGGAATCAGGCCTCATCTCGCGGCTAGGGGGAAGTCTCATGGTTTTTCTCGAGTTGCAGCGGGAACCTGGGGTATATTCTCGAGTTACGACGGGCATGGCCCTGCCACACACGTGTTTGTTCAGCGACGTCAGGACTCCTGCCTAGTAGCGAGGGACAACTCGGGATTCTCCTCGAGGCTTGGCAGGGCAATTGGGACGCCTCTCCAGCTGAGGCGGGAGACCAAGGGTCCCTTTCCACGTGCCACAGGAATCCTGGAACTCCTATCAAGTTTGACGAGGAGTCAGGCATTGGCTCCTTTGGAGGCACGGATCTCCGCGTACCTCTGGAGTTTTCAAAGGATGTGAGGCCTCCGGTCGCGATGAGGTGGGGACCTAGGTCTTTCTCTGTGGTCTCCACTGGGGATTCAGACATCCTTTCGTCTTGGGAGATGCAAGACGAGCCTGCATTCAAGTCCCTGCAGGGATATCCGGCCTTATCTCGCGTCAGGGCATCGCACTGTCCATTCCACTTGAGGCCGCAAAATCAGGGTCCCTGTCACATACCTAGAGCTGAGAGAAGCCTCCTCTTGAGGTGCTTGTGGTAAGGTGGTATTCCTCTGGATTCGAAGCCAGGGACTAACCTCTCATCTCGAGTTGATTTTTGGTCCCCGGAGCTCTTTCGTGTTGCTACAGTGACCTCAGGATCACTCTAGCCTTGAAACAGTGTTCTTGGGGTTTCTCTGCAGTGCCATCAAGGAAATCAAGGCTCCTTTCATGTGAGATGTGCAACACGGAATTGCTCTGCACGCAGTGTAGGGGAATCAGGCCTCATCTCGCGGCTAGGGGGAAGTCTCATGGTTTTTCTCGAGTTGCAGCGGGAACCTGGGGTATATTCTCGAGTTACGACGGGCATGGCTCTGCCACACACGTGTTTGTTCAGCGACGTCAGGACTCCTGCCTAGTAGCGAGGGACAACTCGGGATTCTCCTCGAGGCTTGGCAGGGCAATTGGGACGCCTCTCCAGCTGAGGCGGGAGACCAAGGGTCCCTTTCCACGTGCCACAGGAATCCTGGAACTCCTATCAAGTTTGACGAGGAGTCAGGCATTGGCTCCTTTGGAGGCACTGATCTCCGCGTACCTCTGGAGTTTTCAAAGGATGTGAGGCCTCCGGTCGCGATGAGGTGGGGACCTAGGTCTTTCTCTGTGGTCTCCACTGGGGATTCAGACATCCTTTCGTCTTGGGAGATGCAAGACGAGCCTGCATTCAAGTCCCTGCAGGGATATCCGGCCTTATTTCGAGTCAGGGCATCGCGGTGTCCATTCCACTTGAGGCCGCAAACTCAGGGTCCCTCTCACATACCTAGAGCTGAGAGAAGCCTCCTCTTGAGGTGTTTGTGGTAAGGTGGTATTCCTCTGGAGTCGAAGCCAGGGACTAACCTCTCATCTCTAGTTGATTCTTGGTCCACGGAGCTCTTTCGTGTTGCTACAGTGACCTCAGGATCCCTCTAGCCTTGAAACAGTGTTCTTGGGGTTTCTCTGCAGTGCCATCAAGGAAATCAAGGCTCCTTTCATGTGTGATGTGCAACACGGAATTGCTCTGCACGCAGTGTAGGGGAATCAGGCCTCATCTCGCGGCTAGGGGGAAGTCTCATGGTTTTTCTCGAGTTGCAGCGGGAACCTGGGGTATATTCTCGAGTTACGACGGGCATGGCCATGCCACACACGTGTTTTGTTCAGCGACGTCAGGACTCCTGCCTAGTTGCGAGGGACAACTCGGGATTCTCCTCGAGGCTTGGCAGGGCAATTGGGACGCCTCTCCAGCTGAGGCGGGAGACCAAGGGTCCCTTTCCACGTGCCACAGGAATCCTGGGACTCCTATAAAGTTTCACGAGGAGTCAGGCATCGTCTCCTTTGGAGGCACTGATCTCCGCGTACCTCTGGAGTTTTCAAAGGATGTGAGGCCTCCGGTCGCGATGAGGTGGGGAACTAGGTCTTTCTCTGTGGTCTCCACAGGGGATTCAGACATCCTTTCATCTTGGGAGATGCAAGACGAGTCTGCATTGAAGTCACTGCAGGGATATCCGGCCTTATTTCGCGTCAGGGCATCACAGTCTCCATTCCACTTGAGGCCGCAAAATCAGGGTCCCTCTCACATACCTAGAGCTGAGAGAAGCCTCCTCTTGAGGTGCTTGTGGTAAGGTGGTATTCCTCTGGAGTCGAAGCCAGGGACTAACCTCTCATCTCGAGTTGATTTTTGGTCCACGGAGCTCTTTCATGTTGCTACAGTGACCTCAGGATCCCTCTAGCCTTGAAACAGTGTTCTTGGGGTTTCTCTGGAGTGCCATCAAGGAAATCAAGGCTCCTTTCATGTTTGATGTGCAACACGGAATTGCTCTGCATGCAGTGCAGGGGAATCGGGCCTCATCTCACGGCGAGGGGGAAGTCTCATGGTTTCTCTCGAGTTGCGGCGGGAACCTGGGGTATATTCTCGAGTTACGACGGGGATGGCAATTCCACACACGGGTTTGTTCCGCGACGTCAGGACTCCTGCCTAGTTGCGAGGGACAACTCGGGATTCTCCTGGAGGCTTGGCAGGGCAATTGGAACGCCTTTCCAGGTGAGGCGGGAGACTAAGGGTCCCTTTCCACGTGCCACAGGAATCCTGGGACTCCTATCAAGTTTCACGAGGAGTCAGGCATCGTCTACTTTGGAGGCACTGATCTCCGCGTACCTCTGGAGTTTTCAAAGGATGTGAGGCCTCCGGGCGCGATGAGGTGGGGAACTAGGTCTTTCTCTGTGGTCTCCACAGGGGATTCAGATATCCTTTCATCTTAGGAGATGCAAGACGAGCCTGCATTCAAGTCAGTGCAGGGATATCCGGCCTTATTTCGAGTCAGGGCATCGCGGTGTCCATTCCACTTGAGGCTGCAAACTCAGGGTCCCTCTCAAATACCTAGAGCTGAGAGAAGCCTCCTCTTGAGGAGATTGTGGTAAGGTGGTATTCCTCTGGAGTCGAAGCCAGGGACTACCCTCTCATCTCGAGTTGATTTTTGGTCCACGGAGCTCTTTTGTGTTGCTACAGTGACCTCAGGATCCCTCTAGCCTTGAAACAGTGTTCTTGGGGTTTCTCTGGAGTGCCATGATGGAAATCAAGGCTCCTTTCATGTTAGATGTGCAACACGGAATTGATCGGCATGCAGTGCAGGGGAATTTCGCCTCGTCTCGCAGCGAGGGGGAAGTCTCATGGTTTTTCTCGAGTTGCGGCGGGAACCTGGGGTATATTCTCGAGTTACGACGGGGATGGCCCTTCCACCCACGTGTTTGTTCAGCGACGTCCGGACTCCTGCCTAGTTGCGAGGGACAACTCGGGATTCTTCTCCAGGCTTTGCAGGGCAATTGGGACGCCTCTCCAGCTGAGGCGGGAGACCAAGTGTCCCTTTCCACGTGCCACAGGAATCCTGGGACTCCTATCAAGTTTCACGAGGAGTCAGGCATCGTCTCCTTTGGAGGCACTAATCTCCGCGTACCTCTGGAGTTTTCAAAGGATGTGAGGCCTCCGGTCGCCATGAGGTGGGGAGCTAGTTCTTTTTCTGTGGTCTCCACAGGGGATTCAGACATCCTTTCATCTTGGGAGATGCAAGACGAGCCTGCATTCAAGTCACTGGAGGGATATCCGGCCTTATTTCGAGTCAGGGCATCGCGGTGTCCATTCCACTTGAGGCCGCAAACTCAGGGTCCCTCTCACATACCTAGAGCTGAGAGAAGCCTCCTCTTGAGGTGTTTGTGGTAAGGTGGTATTCCTCTGGAGTCGAAGCCAGGGACTAACCTCTCATCTCTAGTTGATTCTTGGTCCACGGAGCTCTTTCGTGTTGCTACAGTGACTTCAGGATCCCTCTAGCCTTGAAACAGTGTTCTTGGGGTTTCTCTGCAGTGCCATCAAGGAAATCAAGGCTCCTTTCATGTGTGATGTGCAACACGGAATTGCTCTGCACGCAGTGTAGGGGAATCAGGCCTCATCTCGCGGCTAGGGGGAAGTCTCATGGTTTTTCTCGAGTTGCAGCGGGAACCGGGGGTATATTCTCGAGTTATGACGGGCATGGCCCTGCCACACACGTGTTTTGTTCAGCGACGTCAGGACTCCTGCCTAGTTGTGAGGGACAACTCGGGATTCTCCTCGAGGCTTGGCAGGGCAATTGGGACGCCTCTCCAGCTGAGGCGGGAGACCAAGGGTCCCTTTCCACGTGCCACAGGAATCCTGGGACTCCTATCAAGTTTCACGAGGAGTCAGGCATCGTCTCCTTTGGAGGCACTGATCTCCGCGTACCTCTGGAGTTTTCAAAGGATGTGAGGCCTCCGGTCGCGATGAGGTGGGGAACTAGGTCTTTCTCTGTGGTCTCCACAGGGGATTCAGACATCCTTTCATCTTGGGAGATGCAAGACGAGTCTGCATTGAAGTCACTGCAGGGATATCCGGCCTTATTTCGCGTCAGGGCATCACAGTCTCCATTCCACTTGAGGCCGCAAAATCAGGGTCCCTCTCACATACCTAGAGCTGAGAGAAGCCTCCTCTTGAGGTGCTTGTGGTAAGGTGGTATTCCTCTGGAGTCGAAGCCAGGGACTAACCTCTCATCTCGAGTTGATTTTTGGTCCACGGAGCTCTTTCATGTTGCTACAGTGACCTCAGGATCCCTCTAGCCTTGAAACAGTGTTCTTGGGGTTTCTCTGGAGTGCCATCAAGGAATTCAAGGCTCCTTTCATGTTTGATGTGCAACACGGAATTGCTCTGCATGCAGTGCAGGGGAATCGGGCCTCATCTCACGGCGAGGGGGAAGTCTCATGGTTTCTCTCGAGTTGCGGCGGGAACCTGGGGTATATTCTCGAGTTACGACGGGGATGGCAATTCCACACACGGGTTTGTTCAGCGACGTCAGGACTCCTGCCTAGTTGCGAGGGACAACTCGGGATTCTCCTGGAGGCTTGGCAGGGCAATTGGAACGCCTTTCCAGGTGAGGCGGGAGACCAAGGGTCCCTTTCCACGTGCCACAGGAATCCTGGGACTCCTATCAAGTTTCACGAGGAGTCAGGCATCGTCTACTTTGGAGGCACTGATCTCCGCGTACCTCTGGAGTTTTCAAAGGATGTGAGGCCTCCGGGCGCGATGAGGTGGGGAACTAGGTCTTTCTCTGTGGTCTCCACAGGGGATTCAGATATCCTTTCATCTTAGGAGATGCAAGACGAGCCTGCATTCAAGTCAGTGCAGGGATATCCGGCCTTATTTCGAGTCAGGGCATTGCGGTGTCCATTCCACTTGAGGCTGCAAACTCAGGGTCCCTCTCACATACCTAGAGCTGAGAGAAGCCTCCTCTTGAGGTGCTTGTGGTAAGGTGGTATTCCTCTGGAGTCGAAGCCAGGGACTAACCTCTCATCTCGAGTTGATTTTTGGTTCACGGAGCTCTTTCGTGTGGCTACAGTGACCTCAGGATCCCTCTAGCCTTGAAACTGTGTTCTTGGGGTTTCTCTGGAGTGCCATCAAGGAAATCAAGGCTCTTTTCATGTGTGATGTGCAACACGGAATTACTCTGCACGCAGTGCAGGGGAATCTGGCCTCATCTCGCGGCGAGGGGGAAGTCTCATGGTTTTTCTCGAGTTGCGGCGGGAACCTGGGGTATATTCTCGAGTTACGACGGGGATGGCCCTTCCACACACGTGTTTGTTCAGCGACGTCAGGACTCCTGCCTAGTTGCGAGGGACAACTCGGGATTCTCCTCGAGGCTTGGCAGGGCAATTGGGACGCCTCTCCAGCTGAGGCGGGAGACCAAGGGTCCCTTTCCACGTGCCACAGGAATCCTGGGACTCCTATCAAGTTTCATGAGGAGTCAGGCATCGTCTCCTTTGGAGACACTGATCTCCGCGTACCTCTGGAGTTTTCAAAGGATGTGAGGCCTCCGGTCGCGATGAGGTGGGGAACTAGGTCTTTCTCTGTGGTCTGCACAGGGGATTCAGACATCCTTTCGTCTTGGGAGATGCAAGACGAGTCTGCGTTCAAGTCACTGCAGGGATATCCGGCCTTATTTCGCGTCAGGGCATCGCACTGTCCATTCCACTTGAGGCCGCAAAATCAGGGTCCCTGTCACATACCTAGAGCTGAGAGAAGCCTCCTCTTGAGGTGCTTGTGGTAAGGTGGTATTCCTCTGGATTCGAAGCCAGGGACTAACCTCTCATCTCGAGTTGATTTTTGGTCCCCGGAGCTCTTTCGTGTTGCTACAGTGACCTCAGGATCACTCTAGCCTTGAAACAGTGTTCTTGGGGTTTCTCTGCAGTGCCATCAAGGAAATCAAGGCTCCTTTCATGTGTGATGTGCAACACGGAATTGCTCTGCACGCAGTGTAGGGGAATCAGGCCTCATCTCGCGGCTAGGGGGAAGTCTCATGGTTTTTCTCGAGTTGCAGCGGGAACCTGGGGTATATTCTCGAGTTACGACGGGCATGGCCCTGCCACACACGTGTTTGTTCAGCGACGTCAGGACTCCTGCCTAGTAGCGAGGGACAACTCGGGATTCTCCTCGAGGCTTGGCAGGGCAATTGGGACGCCTCTCCAGCTGAGGCGGGAGACCAAGGGTCCCTTTCCACGTGCCACAGGAATCCTGGAACTCCTATCAAGTTTGACGAGGAGTCAGGCATTGGCTCCTTTGGAGGCACTGATCTCCGCGTACCTCTGGAGTTTTCAAAGGATGTGAGGCCTCCGGTCGCGATGAGGTGGGGACCTAGGTCTTTCTCTGTGGTCTCCACTGGGGATTCAGACATCCTTTCGTCTTGGGAGATGCAAGACGAGCCTGCATTCAAGTCCCTGCAGGGATATCCGGCCTTATTTCGCGTCAGGGCATCGCACTGTCCATTCCACTTGAGGCCGCAAAATCAGGGTCCCTGTCACATACCTAGAGCTGAGAGAAGCCTCCTCTTGAGGTGCTTGTGGTAAGGTGGTATTCCTCTGGATTCGAAGCCAGGGACTAACCTCTCATCTCGAGTTGATTTTTGGTCCCCGGAGCTCTTTCGTGTTGCTACAGTGACCTCAGGATCACTCTAGCCTTGAAACAGTGTTCTTGGGGTTTCTCTGCAGTGCCATCAAGGAAATCAAGGCTCCTTTCATGTGTGATGTGCAACACGGAATTGCTCTGCACGCAGTGTAGGGGAATCAGGCCTCATCTCGCGGCTAGGGGGAAGTCTCATGGTTTTTCTCGAGTTGCAGCGGGAACCTGGGGTATATTCTCGAGTTACGACGGGCATGGCCCTGCCACACACGTGTTTGTTCAGCGACGTCAGGACTCCTGCCTAGTAGCGAGGGACAACTCGGGATTCTCCTGGAGGCTTGGCAGGGCAATTGGGACGCCTCTCCAGCTGAGGCGGGAGACCAAGGGTCCCTTTCCACGTTCCACAGGAATCCTGGAACTCCTATCAAGTTTGACGAGGAGTCAGGCATTGGCTCCTTTGGAGGCACTGATCTCCGCGTACCTCTGGAGTTTTCAAAGGATGTGAGGCCTCCGGTCGCGATGAGGTGGGGACCTAGGTCTTTCTCTGTGGTCTCCACTGGGGATTCAGACATCCTTTCGTCTTGGGAGATGCAAGACGAGCCTGCATTCAAGTCCCTGCAGGGATATCCGGCCTTATTTCGAGTCAGGGCATCGCGGTGTCCATTCCACTTGAGGCCGCAAACTCAGGGTCCCTCTCACATACCTAGAGCTGAGAGAAGCCTCCTCTTGAGGTGTTTGTGGTAAGGTGGTATTCCTCTGGAGTCGAAGCCAGGGACTAACCTCTCATCTCTAGTTGATTCTTGGTCCACGGAGCTCTTTCGTGTTGCTACAGTGACCTCAGGATCCCTCTAGCCTTGAAACAGTGTTCTTGGGGTTTCTCTGCAGTGCCATCAAGGAAATCAAGGCTCCTTTCATGTGTGATGTGCAACACGGAATTGCTCTGCACGCAGTGTAGGGGAATCAGGCCTCATCTCGCGGCTAGGGGGAAGTCTCATGGTTTTTCTCGAGTTGCAGCGGGAACCTGGGGTATATTCTCGAGTTACGACGGGGATGGCCCTGCCACACACGTGTTTTGTTCAGCGACGTCAGGACTCCTGCCTAGTTGCGAGGGACAACTCGGGATTCTCCTCGAGGCTTGGCAGGGCAATTGGGACGCCTCTCCAGCTGAGGCGGGAGACCAAGGGTCCCTTTCCACGTGCCACAGGAATCCTGGGACTCCTATCAAGTTTCACGAGGAGTCAGGCATCGTCTCCTTTGAAGGCACTGATCTCCGCGTACCTCTGGAGTTTTCAAAGGATGTGAGGCCTCCGGTCGCGATGAGGTGGGGAACTAGGTCTTTCTCTGTGGTCTCCACAGGGGATTCAGACATCCTTTCATCTTGGGAGATGCAAGACGAGTCTGCATTCAAGTCACTGCAGGGATATCCGGCCTTATTTCGCGTCAGGGCATCACAGTCTCCATTCCACTTGAGGCCGCAAAATCAGGGTCCCTCTCACATACCTAGAGCTGAGAGAAGCCTCCTCTTGAGGTGCTTGTGGTAAGGTGGTATTCCTCTGGAGTCGAAGCCAGGGACTAACCTCTCATCTCGAGTTGATTTTTGGTCCACGGAGCTCTTTCATGTTGCTACAGTGACCTCAGGATCCCTCTAGCCTTGAAACAGTGTTCTTGGGGTTTCTCTGGAGTGCCATCAAGGAAATCAAGGCTCCTTTCATGTTTGATGTGCAACACGGAATTGCTCTGCATGCAGTGCAGGGGAATCGGGCCTCATCTCACGGCGAGGGGGAAGTCTCATGGTTTCTCTCGAGTTGCGGCGGGAACCTGGGGTATATTCTCGAGTTACGACGGGGATGGCAATTCCACACACGGGTTTGTTCCGCGACGTCAGGACTCCTGCCTAGTTGCGAGGGACAACTCGGGATTCTCCTGGAGGCTTGGCAGGGCAATTGGAACGCCTTTCCAGGTGAGGCGGGAGACCAAGGGTCCCTTTCCACGTGCCACAGGAATCCTGGGACTCCTATCAAGTTTCACGAGGAGTCAGGCATCGTCTACTTTGGAGGCACTGATCTCCGCGTACCTCTGGAGTTTTCAAAGGATGTGAGGCCTCCGGGCGCGATGAGGTGGGGAACTAGGTCTTTCTCTGTGGTCTCCACAGGGGATTCAGATATCCTTTCATCTTAGGAGATGCAAGACGAGCCTGCATTCAAGTCAGTGCAGGGATATCCGGCCTTATTTCGAGTCAGGGCATCGCGGTGTCCATTCCACTTGAGGCTGCAAACTCAGGGTCCCTCTCAAATACCTAGAGCTGAGAGAAGCCTCCTCTTGAGGAGATTGTGGTAAGGTGGTATTCCTCTGGAGTCGAAGCCAGGGACTACCCTCTCATCTCGAGTTGATTTTTGGTCCACGGAGCTCTTTTGTGTTGCTACAGTGACCTCAGGATCCCTCTAGCCTTGAAACAGTGTTCTTGGGGTTTCTCTGGAGTGCCATGATGGAAATCAAGGCTCCTTTCATGTGTGATGTGCAACACGGAATTGATCGGCATGCAGTGCAGGGGAATTTCGCCTCATCTCGCAGCGAGGGGGAAGTCTCATGGTTTTTCTCGAGTTGCGGCGGGAACCTGGGGTATATTCTCGAGTTACGACGGGGATGGCCCTTCCACCCACGTGTTTGTTCAGCGTCGTCCGGACTCCTGCCTAGTTGCGAGGGACAACTCGGGATTTTTCTCCAGGCTTTGCAGGGCAATTGGGACGCCTCTCCAGCTGAGGCGGGAGACCAAGTGTCCCTTTCCACGTGCCACAGGAATCCTGGGACTCCTATCAAGTTTCACGAGGAGTCAGGCATCGTCTCCTTTGGAGGCACTAATCTCCGCGTACCTCTGGAGTTTTCAAAGGATGTGAGGCCTCCGGTCGCCATGAGGTGGGGAGCTAGTTCTTTTTCTGTGGTCTCCACAGGGGATTCAGACATCCTTTCATCTTGGGAGATGCAAGACGAGCCTGCATTCAAGTCACTGGAGGGATATCCGGCCTTATTTCGAGTCAGGGCATCGCGGTGTCCATTCCACTTGAGGCCGCAAACTCAGGGTCCCTCTCACATACCTAGAGCTGAGAGAAGCCTCCTCTTGAGGTGTTTGTGGTAAGGTGGTATTCCTCTGGAGTCGAAGCCAGGGACTAACCTCTCATCTCTAGTTGATTCTTGGTCCACGGAGCTCTTTCGTGTTGCTACAGTGACTTCAGGATCCCTCTAGCCTTGAAACAGTGTTCTTGGGGTTTCTCTGCAGTGCCATCAAGGAAATCAAGGCTCCTTTCATGTGTGATGTGCAACACGGAATTGCTCTGCACGCAGTGTAGGGGAATCAGGCCTCATCTCGCGGCTAGGGGGAAGTCTCATGGTTTTTCTCGAGTTGCAGCGGGAACCGGGGGTATATTCTCGAATTATGACGGGCATGGCCCTGCCACACACGTGTTTTGTTCAGCGACGTCAGGACTCCTGCCTAGTTGCGAGGGACAACTCGGGATTCTCCTCGAGGCTTGGCAGGGCAATTGGGACGCCTCTCCAGCTGAGGCGGGAGACCAAGGGTCCCTTTCCACGTGCCACAGGAATCCTGGGACTCCTATCAAGTTTCACGAGGAGTCAGGCATCGTCTCCTTTGGAGGCACTGATCTCCGCGTACCTCTGGAGTTTTCAAAGGATGTGAGGCCTCCGGTCGCGATGAGGTGGGGAACTAGGTCTTTCTCTGTGGTTTCCACAGGGGATTCAGACATCCTTTCATCTTGGGAGATGCAAGACGAGTCTGCATTCAAGTCACTGCAGGGATATCCGGCCTTATTTCGCGTCAGGGCATCACAGTCTCCATTCCACTTGAGGCCGCAAAATCAGGGTCCCTCTCACATACCTAGAGCTGAGAGAAGCCTCCTCTTGAGGTGCTTGTGGTAAGGTGGTATTCCTCTGGAGTCGAAGCCAGGGACTAACCTCTCATCTCGAGTTGATTTTTGGTCCACGGAGCTCTTTCATGTTGCTACAGTGACCTCAGGATCCCTCTAGCCTTGAAACAGTGTTCTTGGGGTTTCTCTGGAGTGCCATCAAGGAAATCAAGGCTCCTTTCATGTTTGATGTGCAACACGGAATTGCTCTGCATGCAGTGCAGGGGAATCGGGCCTCATCTCGCGGCGAGGGGGAAGTCTCATGGTTTCTCTCGAGTTGCGGCGGGAACCTGGGGTATATTCTCGAGTTACGACGGGGATGGCAATTCCACACACGGGTTTGTTCAGCGACGTCAGGACTCCTGCCTAGTTGCGAGGGACAACTCGGGATTCTCCTGGAGGCTTGGCAGGGCAATTGGAACGCCTTTCCAGGTGAGGCGGGAGACCAAGGGTCCCTTTCCACGTGCCACAGGAATCCTGGGACTCCTATCAAGTTTCACGAGGAGTCAGGCATCGTCTACTTTGGAGGCACTGATCTCCGCGTACCTCTGGAGTTTTCAAAGGATGTGAGGCCTCCGGGCGCGATGAGGTGGGGAACTAGGTCTTTCTCTGTGGTCTCCACAGGGGATTCAGATATCCTTTCATCTTAGGAGATGCAAGACGAGCCTGCATTCAAGTCAGTGCAGGGATATCCGGCCTTATTTCGAGTCAGGGCATCGCGGTGTCCATTCCACTTGAGGCTGCAAACTCAGGGTCCCTCTCACATACCTAGAGCTGAGAGAAGCCTCCTCTTGAGGTGATTGTGGTAAGGTGGTATTCCTCTGGAGTCGAAGCCAGGGACTACCCTCTCATCTCGAGTTGATTTTTGGTCCACGGAGCTCTTTTGTGTTGCTACAGTGACCTCAGGATCCCTCTAGCCTTGAAACAGTGTTCTTGGGGTTTCTCTGGAGTGCCATGATGGAAATCAAGGCTCCTTTCATGTGTGATGTGCAACACGGAATTGCTCTGCACGCAGTGCAGGGGAATCGGGCCTCATCTCGCGGCGAGGGGGAAGTCTCATGGTTTTTCTCGAGTTGCGGCGGGAACCTGGGGTATATACTCGAGTTACGACGGGGATGGCCCTTCCACCCACGTGTTTGTTCAGCGACGTCAGGACTCCTGCCTAGTTGCGAGGGACAACTCGGGATTCTCCTCGAGGCTTGGCAGGGCAATTGGGACGCCTCTCCAGCTGAGGCGGGAGACCAAGGGTCCCTTTCCACGTGCCACAGGAATCCTGGGACTCCTATCAAGTTTCACGAGGAGTCAGGCATCGTCTCCTTTGGAGGCACTGATCTCCGCGTACCTCTGGAGTTTTCAAAGCATTTGAGGCCTCCGGTCGCGATGAGGTGGGGAACTAGGTCTTTCTCTGTGGTCTCCACAGGGGATTCAGACATCCTTTCATCTTGGGAGATGCAAGACGAGTCTGCATTCAAGTCACTGCAGGGATATCCGGCCTTATTTCGCGTCAGGGCATCACAGTCTCCATTCGACTTGAGGCCGCAAAATCAGGGTCCCTCTCACATACCTAGAGCTGAGAGAAGCCTCCTCTTGAGGTGCTTGTGGTAAAGTGGTATTCCTCTGGAGTCGAAGCCAGGGACTAACCTCTCATCTCGAGTTGATTTTTGGTCCACGGAGCTCTTTCATGTTGCTACAGTGACCTCAGGATCCCTCTAGCCTTGAAACAGTGTTCTTGGGGTTTCTCTGGAGTGCCATCAAGGAAATCAAGGCTCCTTTCGTGTTAGATGTGCAACACGGAATTGATCGGCATGCAGTGCAGGGGAATCTCGTCTCATCTCGCAGCGAGGGGGAAGTCTCATGGTTTTTCTCGAGTTGCGGCGGGAACCTGGGGTATATTCTCGAGTTACGACGGGGATGGCCCTTCCACCCACGTGTTTGTTCAGCGACGTCCGGACTCCTGCCTAGTTGCGAGGGACAACTCGGGATTCTTCTCCAGGCTTTGCAGGGCAATTGGGACGCCTCTCCAGCTGAGGCGGGAGACCAAGTGTCCCTTTCCACGTGCCACAGGAATCCTGGGACTCCTATCAAGTTTCACGAGGAGTCAGGCATCGTCTCCTTTGGAGGCACTAATCTCCGCGTACCTCTGGAGTTTTCAAAGGATGTGAGGCCTCCGGTCGCCATGAGGTGGGGAGCTAGTTCTTTTTCTGTGGTCTCCACAGGGGATTCAGACATCCTTTCATCTTGGGAGATGCAAGACGAGCCTGCATTCAAGTCACTGCAGGGATATCCGGCCTTATTTCGCGTCAGAGTATCACAATGTCCATTCCACTTGAGGCCGCAAAATCAGGGTCCCTCTCACATACCAAGAGCTGAGAGAACCCTCCTCTTGAGTTGCTTGTGGTAAGGTGGTATTCCTCTGGATTCGAAGCCAGGGACTAACCTCTCATCTCGAGTTGATTTTTGGTCCACGGAGCTCTTTCGTGTTGCTACAGTGACCTCAGGATCCCTCTAGCCTTGAAACAGTGTTCTTGGGGTTTCTCTGGAGTGCCATGAAGGAAATCAAGGCTCCTTTCATGTTTGATGTGCAACACTGAATTGCTCTGCATGCAGTGCAGGGGAATCGGGCCTCATCTCACGGCGAGGGGGCAGTCTCATGGTTTTTCTCGAGTTGCGGCGGGAACCTGGGGTATATTCTCGAGTTACCATGGGGAGGGCCCTTCCACACACGTGTTTGTTCAGCGACGTCAGGACTCCTGCCTAGTTGCGAGGGACAACTCGGGATTCTCCTCGAGGCTTGGCAGGGCAATTGGGACGCCTCTCCAGCTGAGGCGGGAGACCAAGGGTCCCTTTCCACGTGCCACAGGAATCCTGGGACTCCTATCAAGTTTGACGAGGAGTCAGGCATTGGCTCCTTTGGAGGCTCTGATCTCCGCGTACCTCTGGAGTTTTCAAAGGATGTGAGGCCTCCGGTCGCGATGAGGTGGGGACCTAGGTCTTTCTCTGTGGTCTCCATAGGGGATTCAGACATCCTTTCGTCTTGGGAGATGCAAGACGAGCCTGCATTCAAGTCACTGCAGGGATATCCGGCCTTATTTCGAGTCAGGGCATTGCGGTGCCCATTCGACTTGAGGCTGCAAACTCAGGGTCCCTCTCACATACCTAGAGCTGAGAGAAGCCTCCTCTTGAGGTGCTTGTGGTAAGGTGGTATTCCTCTGGAGTCGAAGCCAGGGACTAACCTCTCATCTCGAGTTGATTTTTGGTTCACGAAGCTCTTTCGTGTGGCTACAGTGACCTCAGGATCCCTCTAGCCTTGAAACTGTGTTCTTGGGGTTTCTCTGGAGTGCCATCAAGGAAATCAAGGCTCTTTTCATGTGTGATGTGCAACACGGAATTACTCTGCACGCAGTGCAGGGGAATCTGGCCTCATCTCGCGGCGAGGGGGAAGTCTCATGGTTTTTCTCGAGTTGCGGCGGGAACCTGGGGTATATTCTCGAGTTACGACGGGGATGGCCCTTCCACACACGTGTTTGTTCAGCGACGTCAGGACTCCTGCCTAGTTGCGAGGGACAACTCGGGATTCTCCTCGAGGCTTGGCAGGGCAATTGGGACGCCTCTCCAGCTGAGGCGGGAGACCAAGGGTCCCTTTCCACGTGCCACAGGAATCCTGGGACTCCTATCAAGTTTCATGAGGAGTCAGGCATCGTCTCCTTTGGAGACACTGATCTCCGCGTACCTCTGGAGTTTTCAAAGGATGTGAGGCCTCCGGTCGCGATGAGGTGGGGAACTAGGTCTTTCTCTGTGGTCTCCACAGGGGATTCAGACATCCTTTCGTCTTGGGAGATGCAAGACGAGTCTGCGTTCAAGTCACTGCAGGGATATCCGGCCTTATTTCGCGTCAGGGCATCGCACTGTCCATTCCACTTGAGGCCGCAAAATCAGGGTCCCTGTCACATACCTAGAGCTGAGAGAAGCCTCCTCTTGAGGTGCTTGTGGTAAGGTGGTATTCCTCTGGATTCGAAGCCAGGGACTAACCTCTCATCTCGAGTTGATTTTTGGTCCACGGAGCTCTTTCGTGTTGCTACAGTGACCTCAGGATCACTCTAGCCTTGAAACAGTGTTCTTGGGGTTTCTCTGCAGTGCCATCAAGGAAATCAAGGCTCCTTTCATGTGTGATGTGCAACACGGAATTGCTTTGCACGCAGTGTAGGGGAATCAGGCCTCATCTCGCGGCTAGGGGGAAGTCTCATGGTTTTTCTCGAGTTGCAGCGGGAACCTGGGGTATATTCTCGAGTTACGACGGGCATGGCCCTGCCACACACGTGTTTTGTTCAGCGACGTCAGGACTCCTGCCTAGTTGCGAGGGACAACTCGGGATTCTCCTCGAGGCTTGGCAGGGCAATTGGGAAGCCTCTCCAGCTGAGGCGGGAGACCAAGGGTCCCTTTCCACGTGCCACAGGAATCCTGGGACTCCTATCAAGTTTCATGAGGAGTCAGGCATCGTCTCCTTTGGAGGCACTGATCTCTGCGTACGTTTGGAGTTATGAAAGGATGTGAGGCCTCCGGTCGCGATGAGGTGGGGAACTACGTCTTTCTCTGTGGTCTCCACAGGGGATTCAGACATCCCTTCATCTTGGGAGATGCAAGACGAGCCTGCATTCAAGTCCCTGCAGGGATATCCGGCCTTATTTCGAGTCAGGGCATCGCGGTGTCCATTCCACTTGAGGCCGCAAACTCAGGGTCCCTCGCACATACCTAGAGCTGAGAGAAGCTTCCTCTTGAGGTGTTTGTGGTAAGGTGGTATTCCTCTGGAGTCGAAGCCAGGGACTAACCTCTCATCTCGAGTTGATTTTTGGTCCACGGAGCTCTTTCGTGTTGCTACAGTGACCTCAGGATCCCTCTACCCTGGAAACAGTGTTCTTGGGGTTTCTCTGGAGTGCCATCAAGGAAATCAAGGCTCCTTTCATGTGTGATGTGCAACACGGAATTGCTCTGCACGCAGTGCAGGGGAATCGGGCCTCATCTGGCGGCGAGGGGGAAGTCTCATGGTTTTTCTCGAGTTGCGGCGGGAACTTGGGGTATATTCTCGAGTTACGACGGAGATGGCCCTTCCACACACGTGTCTGTTCAGCGACGTCAGGACTCCTGCCTAGTTGCGAGGGACAACTCAGGATTCTCCTCGAGGCTTGGCAGGGCAATTGGGACGCCTCTCCAGCTGAGGCGGGAGACCAAGGGTCCCTTTCCACGTGCCACAGGAATCCTGGGACTCCTATCAAGTTTCAGGAGGAGTCAGGCATCGTCTCCTTTGGAGGCACTGATATCCGCGTACCTCTGGCGTTTTCAAAGGATGTGAGGCCTCCGGTCGCGATGAGGTGGGAAGCTAGGTCTTTCTCTGTGGTCTCCACAGGGGATTCAGACATCCTTTCGTCTTGGGAGATGCAAGACGAGCCTGCATTCAAGTCACTGCAGGGTTATCCGGCCTTATTTCGAGTCAGGGCATCGCGGTGTCCATTCCACTTGAGGCCGCAAACTCAGGGTTCCTCTCACATACCTAGAGCTGAGAGAAGCGTCCTCTTGAGGTGCTTATGGTAAGGTGGTATTCCTCTGGAGTCAAAGCCAGGGACTAACCTCTCATCTCGAGTTGATTTTTGGTTCACGGAGCTCTTTCGTGTGGCTACAGTGACCTCTGGATCCCTCTAGCCTTGAAACAGTGTTCTTGGGGTTTCTCTGGAGTGCCATCAAGGAAATCAAGGCTCCTTTCATGTGTGATGTGCAACACGGAATTGCTCTCCACGCAGTGCAGGGGAATCGGGTCTCATCTCGCGGCGAGGGGGAAGTCTCATGGTTTTTCTCGAGTTGCGGCGGGAACCTGGGGTATATTTTCGAGTTACGACGGGGATGGCCCTTCCACCCACGTGTTTGTTCAGCGACGGCAGGACTCCTGCCTAGTTGCGAGGGACAACTCGGGATTCTCCTCGAGGCTTGGCAGGGCAATTGGGACGCCTCTCCAGCTGAGGCGGGAGACCAAGTGTCCCTTTCCACGTGCCACAGGAATCCTGGGACTCCTATCAAGTTTCACGAGGAGTCAGGCATCGTCTCCTTTGGAGGCACTGATCTCCGCGTGCCTCTGGAGTTTTCAAAGGATGTGAGGCCTCCGGTCGCGATGAGGTGGGGAACTAGGTGTTTGTCTGTGGTCTGCACAGGGGATTCAGACATCTTTTCGTCTTGGGAGATGCAAGACGAGCCTGCATTCAAGTCACTGCAGGGATATCCGGCCTTATTTCGAGTCAGGGCATCACAGTGTCCATTCCACTTGAGGCCGCAAACTCAGGGTACCTCTCACATACCTAGAGCTGAGAGAAGCCTCCTCTTGAGGTGCTTGTGGTAAGGTGGTATTCCTCTGGAGTCGAAGCTAGGGACTAACCTCTCATCTCGAGTTGATTTTTGGTCTACGGAGTTTTTTCCTGTTGCTACAGTGACCTCAGGTTCCCTCTAGCCTTGAAACAGTGTTCTTGGGGTTTCTCTGGAGTGCGATCAAGGAAATCAAGGCTACTTTCATGTGTGATGTGCAACACAGAATTGCTCTGCACGCAGTGCAGGATATCGGGCCTCATTTTGCGGCGAGGGGGAAGTCTCATGGTTTTTTTCGAGTTGCGGCGGGAACCTGGGGTATATTATCGAGTTACGACGGGGATGGCCCTTCCACACACGTGTTTGTTCAGCGACGTCAGGACTCCTGCCTAGTTGCGAGGGACAACTCGGGATTCTCCTCGAGGCTTGGCAGGGCAATTGGGACGCCTCTCCAGCTGAGGCGGGAGACCAAGGGTCCCTTTCCACGTGCCACAGGAATCCTGGGACTCCTATCAAGTTTGACGAGGAGTCAGGCATTGGCTCCTTTGGATGCACTGATCTCCGCGTACCTCTGGAGTTTTCAAAGGATGTGAGGCCTCCGGTCGCGATGAGGTGGGGACCTAGGTCTTTCTCTGTGGTCTCCACAGGGGATTCAGACATCCTTTCGTCTTGGGAGATGCAAGACGAGCCTGCATTCAAGTCACTGCAGGGATATCCGGCCTTATTTCGAGTTAGGGCATCGTGGTGTCCATTCGACTTGAGGCTGCAAACTCAGGGTCCCTCTCACATACCTAGAGCTGAGAGAAGCCTCCTCTTGAGGTGCTTGTGGTAAGGTGGTATTCCTCTGGAGTCGAAGCCAGGGACTAACCTCTCATCTCGAGTTGATTTTTGGTCCACGGAGCTCTTTCGTGTGGCCACAGTGACCTCTGGATCCCTCTAGCCTTGAAACAGTGTTCTTGGGGTTTCTCTGGAGTGCCATCAAGGAAATCAAGGCTCCTTTCATGTGTGATGTGCAACACGGAATTGCTCTGCACACAGTGCAGGGGAATCGGGCCTCATCTCGCGGCGAGGGGGAAGTCTCATGGTTTTTCTCGAGTTGCGGCGGGAACCTGGGGTATATTCTCGAGTTACGACGGGGATGGCCCTTCCACCCACGTGTTTGTTCAGCGACGGCAGGACTCCTGCCTAGTTGCGAGGGACAACTCGGGATTCTCCTCGAGGCTTGGCAGGGCACTTGGGACTTCTCTCCAGCTGAGGCGGGAGACCAAGTGTCCCTTTCCACGTGCCACAGGAATCCTGGGACTCCTATCAAGTTTCACGAGGAGTCAGGCATCGTCTCCTTTGGAGGCACTGATCTCCGCGTGCCTCTGGAGTTTTCAAAGGATGTGAGGACTCCGGTCGCGATGAGGTGGGGAACTAGGTCTTTCTCTATGGTCTGCACAGGGGATTCAGACATCCTTTCGTCTTGGGAGATGCAAGACGAGCCTGCATTCAAGTCACTGCAGGGATATCCGGCCTTATTTCGGGTCAGGGCATCACAGTGTCCATTCCACTTGAGGCCGCAAACTCAGGGTCCCTCTCACATACCTAGAGCTGAGAGAAGCCTCCTCTTGAGGTGCTTGTGGTAAGGTGGTATACCTCTGGAGTCGAAGCCAGGTACTAACCTCTCATCTCGAGTTGATTTTTGGTCCTCGGAGCTCTTTCGTGTGGCTACAGTGACCTCAGGATCCCTCTAGCCTTGAAACAGTGCTCTTGGGGTTTCTCTTGAGTGCCATCAAGGAAATCAAGGCTCTTTTCATGTGTGATGTGCAACACGGAATTGCTCTGCACGCAGTGCAGGGGAATCCGGCCTCATCTCGCGGCGAGGGGGAAGTCTCATGGTTTTTCTCGAGTTGCGGCGGGAACCTGGGGTATATTCTCGAGTTACGATGGGGATGGCCCTTCCACACACGTGTTTGTTCAGCGACGGCAGGACTCCTGCCTAGTTGCGAGGGACAACTCGGGATTCTCCTCGAGGCTTGGCAGGGCAATTGGGACGCCTCTCCAGCTGAGGCGGGAGACCAAGGGTCCCTTTCCACGTGCCACAGGAATCCTGGGACTCCTATCAAGTTTGACGAGGAGTCAGGCATTGGCTCCTTTGGAGGCTCTGATCTCCGCGTACCTCTGGAGTTTTCAAAGGATGTGAGGCCTCCGGTCGCGATGAGGTGGGGACCTAGGTCTTTCTCTGTGGTCTCCATAGGGGATTCAGACATCCTTTCGTCTTGGGAGATGCAAGACGAGCCTGCATTCAAGTCACTGCAGGGATATCCGGCCTTATTTCGAGTCAGGGCATTGCAGTGCCCATTCGACTTGAGGCTGCAAACTCAGGGTCCCTCTCACATACCTAGAGCAGAGAGAAGCCTCCTCTTGAGGTGCTTGTGGTAAGGTGGTATTCCTCTGGAGTCGAAGCCAGGGACTAACCTCTCATCTCGAGTTGATTTTTGGTTCACGGAGCTCTTTCGTGTGGCTACAGTGACATCAGGATCCCTCTAGCCTTGAAACTGTGTTCTTGGGGTTTCTCTGGAGTGCCATCAAGGAAATCAAGGCTCTTTTCATGTGTGATGTGCAACACGGAATTACTCTGCACGCAGTGCAGGGGAATCTGGCCTCATCTCGCGGCGAGGGGGAAGTCTCATGGTTTTTCTCGAGTTGCGGCGGGAACCTGGGGTATATTCTCGAGTTACGACGGGGATGGCCCTTCCACACACGTGTTTGTTCAGCGACGTCAGGACTCCTGCTTAGTTGCGAGGGACAACTCGGGATTCTCCTTGAGGCTTGGCAGGGCAATTGGGACGCCTCTCCAGCTGAGGCGGGAGACCAAGGGTCCCTTTCCACGTGCCACAGGAATCCTGGGACTCCTATCAAGTTTCATGAGGAGTCAGGCATCGTCTCCTTTGGAGACACTGATCTCCGCGTACCTCTGGAGTTTTCAAAGGATGTGAGGCCTCCGGTCGCGATGAGGTGGGGAACTAGGTCTTTCTCTGTGGTCTGCACAGGGGATTCAGACATCCTTTCGTCTTGGGAGATGCAAGACGAGCCTGCGTTCAAGTCACTGCAGGGATATCCGGCCTTATTTCGCGTCAGGGCATCGCACTGTCCATTCCACTTGAGGGCGCAAAATCAGGGTCCCTCTCACATACCTAGAGCTGAGAGAAGCCTCCTCTTGAGGTGCTTGTGGTAAGGTGGTATTCCTCTGGATTCGAAGCCAGGGACTAACCTCTCATCTCGAGTTGATTTTTGGTCCACAGAGCTCTTTCGTGTTGCTACAGTGACCTCAGGATCCCTCTAGCCTTGAAACAGTGTTCTTGGGGTTTCTCTGCAGTGCCATCAAGGAAATCAAGGCTCCTTTCATGTGTGATGTGCAACACGGAATTGCTCTGCACGCAGTGTAGGGGAATCAGGCCTCATCTCGCGGCTAGGGGGAAGTCTCATGGTTTTTCTCGAGTTGCAGCGGGAACCTGGGGTATATTCTCGAGTTACGACGGGCATGGCCCTGCCACACACGTGTTTGTTCAGCGACGTCAGGACTCCTGCCTAGTAGCGAGGGACAACTCGGGATTCTCCTCGAGGCTTGGCAGGGCAATTGGGACGCCTCTCTAGCTGAGGCGGGAGACCAAGGGTCCCTTTCCACGTGCCACAGGAATCCTGGAACTCCTATCAAGTTTGACGAGGAGTCAGGCATCGTCTCCTTTGGAGGCACTGATCTCCGCGTACCTCTGGAGTTTTCAAAGGATGTGAGGCCTCCGGTCGCGATGAGGTGGGGACCTAGGTCTTTCTCTGTGGTCTCCACTGGGGATTCAGACATCCTTTCGTCTTGGGAGATGCAAGACGAGCCTGCATTCAAGTCACTGCAGGGATATCCGGCCTTATTTCGAGTCAGGGCATCGTGGTGTCCATTCGACTTGAGGCTGCAAATTCAGGGTCCCTCTCAGATACCTAGAGCTGAGAGAAGCCTCCTCTTGAGGTGCTTGTGGTAAGGTGGTATTCCTCTGGAGTCGAAGCCAGGGACTAACCCCTCATCTCGAGTTGATTTTTGGTCCACGGAGCTTTTTCGTGTTGCTACAGTGACCTCAGGATCCCTCTAGCCTTGAAACAGTGTTCTTGGAGTTTCTCTTGAGTGTCATCAAGGAAATCAAGGCTCCTTTCATGTGTGATGTGCAACACGGAATTGCTCTGCACGCAGTGCAGGGGAATCGGCCCTCATCCCGCAGCGAGGGGGAAGTCTCATGGTTTTTCTCGAGTTGCGGCGGGAACCTGGGGTATATTCTCGAGTTACGATGGAGATGGCCCTTCCACCCACGTGTTTCTTCAGCGACGTCAGGACTCCTGCCTAGTTGCGAGGGACAACTCGGGATTCTCCTCGAGGCTGGACAGGGCAATTGGGACGCCTCTCCAGCTGAGGCGGGAACCAAGTGTCCCTTTCCACGTGCCACAGGAATCCTGGGACTCCTATCAAGTTTCACGAGGAGTCAGGCATCGTCTCCTTTGGAGGCACTGATCTCCGCGTTCCTCTGGAGTTTTCAAAGGATGTGAGGCCTCCGGTCGCGATGAGGTGGGGAACTAGGTGTTTGTCTGTGGTCTGCACAGGGGATTCAGACATCTTTTCGTCTTGGGAGATGCAAGACGAGCCTGCATTCAAGTCACTGCAGGGATATCCGGCCTTATTTCGAGTCAGGGCATCACAGTGTCCATTCCACTTGAGGCCGCAAACTCAGGGTACTTCTCACATACCTAGAGCTGAGAGAAGCCTCCTCTTGAGGTGCTTGTGGTAAGGTGGTATTCCTCTGGAGTCGAAGCCAGGGACTAACCTCTCATCTCGAGTTGATTTTTGGTCTACGGAGTTTTTTCCTGTTGCTACAGTGACCTCAGGTTCCCTCTAGCCTTGAAACAGTGTTCTTGGGGTTTCTCTGGAGTGCCATCAAGGAAATCAAGGCTACTTTCATGTGTGATGTGCAACACGGAATTGCTCTGCACGCAGTGCAGGATATCGGGCCTCATTTTGCGGCGAGGGGGAAGTCTCATGGTTTTTTTCGAGTTGCGGCGGGAACCTGGGGTATATTATCGAGTTACGACGGGGATGGCCCTTCCACACACGTGTTTGTTCAGCGACGTCAGGACTCCTGCCTAGTTGCGAAGGACAACTCGGGATTCTCCTCGAGGCTTGGCAGGGCAATTGGGACGCCTCTCCAGCTGAGGCGGGAGACCAAGGGTCCCTTTCCACGTGCCACAGGAATCCTGGGACTCCTATCAAGTTTCACGAGGAGTCAGGCATCGTCTCCTTTGGAGGCACTGATCTCCGCGTACCTCTGGAGTTTTCAAAGGATGTGAGGCCTCCGGTGGCGATGAGATGGGGAACAGGGTCTTTCTCTGTGGTCTGCACAGGGGATTCAGACATCCTTTCGTCTTGGGAGATGCAAGACGAGCCTGCATTCAAGTCACTGCAGGGATATCCGGCCTTATTTCGCGTCAGGGCATCGCAGTGTCCATTCCACTTGAGGCCGCAAAATCAGGGTCCCTCTCACATACCTAGAGCTGAGAGAAGCCTCCTCTTGAGGTGCTTGTGGTAAGGTGGTATTCCTCTGGAGTCGAAGCTAGGGACTAACCTCTCATCTCGAGTTGATTTTTGGTTCACGGAGCTCTTTCGTGTTGCTACAGTGACCTCAGGATCCCTCTAGCCTTGAAACAGTGTTCTTGGGGTTTCTCTGGAGTGCCATCAAGGAAATCAAGGCTCCTTTCATGTGTGATGTGCAACACGGAATTGCTCTGCACGCAGTGCAGCGGAATCGGGCCTGATCTCGCGGCGAGGGGGAAGTCTCATGGTTTTTCTCGAGTTGCGGCGGGAACCTGGGGTATATTCTCGAGTTACGACGGGGATGGCCCTTCCACCCACGTGTTTGTTCAGCGACGTCAGGACTCCTGCCTAGTTGCGAGGGACAACTCGGGATTCTCCTCGAGGCTTGGCAGGGCAATTGGGACGCCTCTCCAGCTGAGGCGGGAGACCAAGGGTCCCTTTCCACGTGCCACAGGAATCCAGGGACTCCTATCAAGTTTGACGAGGAGTCAGGCATTGGCTCCTTTGGATGCACTGATCTCCGTGTACCTCTGGAGTTTTCAAAAGATGTGAGGCCTCCGGTCGCGATGAGGTGGGGACCTTGGTCTTTCTCTGTGGTCTCCACAGGGGATTCAGACATCCTTTCGTCTTGGGAGATGCAAGACGAGCCTGCATTCAAGTCACTGCAGGGATATCCGGCCTTATTTCGAGTCAGGGCATCGTGGTGTCCATTCGACTTGAGGCTGCAAACTCAGGGTCCCTCTCACATACCTAGAGCTGAGAGAAGCCTCCTCTTGAGGTGCTTGTGGTAAGGTGGTATTCCTCTGGAGTCGAAGCCAGGGACTAACCTCTCATCTCGAGTTGATTTTTGGTCCACGGAGCTCTTTCGTGTGGCCACAGTGACCTCTGGATCCCTCTAGCCTTGAAACAGTGTTCTTGGGGTTTCTCTGGAGTGCCATCAAGGAAATCAAGGCTCCTTTCATGTGTGATGTGCAACACGGAATTGCTCTGCACGCAGTGCAGGGGAATCCGGCCTCATCTCGCGGCGAGGGGGAAGTCTCATGGTTTTTCTCGAGTTGCGGCGGGAACCTGGGGTATATTCTCCAGTTACGATGGGGATGGCCCTTCCACACACGTGTTTGTTCAGCGACGGCAGGACTCCTGCCTAGTTGCGAGGGACAACTCGGGATTCTCCTCGAGGCTTGGCAGGGCAATTGGGACGCCTCTCCAGCTGAGGCGGGAGACCAAGGGTCCCTTTCCACGTGCCACAGGAATCCTGGGACTCCTATCAAGTTTGACGAGGAGTCAGGCATTGGCTCCTTTGGAGGCTCTGATCTCCGCGTACCTCTGGAGTTTTCAAAGGATGTGAGGCCTCCGGTCGCGATGAGGTGGGGACCTAGGTCTTTCTCTGTGGTCTCCATAGGGGATTCAGACATCCTTTCGTCTTGGGAGATGCAAGACGAGCCTGCATTCAAGTCACTGCAGGGATATCCGGCCTTATTTCGAGTCAGGGCATTGCAGTGCCCATTCGACTTGAGGCTGCAAACTCAGGGTCCCTCTCACATACCTAGAGCTGAGAGAAGCCTCCTCTTGAGGTGCTTGTGGTAAGGTGGTATTCCTCTGGAGTCGAAGCCAGGGACTAACCTCTCATCTCGAGTTGATTTTTGGTTCACGGAGCTCTTTCGTGTGGCTACAGTGACATCAGGATCCCTCTAGCCTTGAAACTGTGTTCTTGGGGTTTCTCTGGAGTGCCATCAAGGAAATCAAGGCTCTTTTCATGTGTGATGTGCAACACGGAATTACTCTGCACGCAGTGCAGGGGAATCTGGCCTCATCTCGCGGCGAGGGGGAAGTCTCATGGTTTTTCTCGAGTTGCGGCGGGAACCTGGGGTATATTCTCGAGTTACGACGGGGATGGCCCTTCCACACACGTGTTTGTTCAGCGACGTCAGGACTCCTGCCTAGTTGCGAGGGACAACTCGGGATTCTCCTTGAGGCTTGGCAGGGCAATTGGGACGCCTCTCCAGCTGAGGCGGGAGACCAAGGGTCCCTTTCCACGTGCCACAGGAATCCTGGGACTCCTATCAAGTTTCATGAGGAGTCAGGCATCGTCTCCTTTGGAGACACTGATCTCCGCGTACCTCTGGAGTTTTCAAAGGATGTGAGGCCTCCGGTCGCGATGAGGTGGGGAACTAGGTCTTTCTCTGTGGTCTGCACAGGGGATTCAGACATCCTTTCGTCTTGGGAGATGCAAGACGAGCCTGCGTTCAAGTCACTGCAGGGATATCCGGCCTTATTTCGCGTCAGGGCATCGCGGTGTCCATTCCACTTGAGGCCGCAAAATCAGGGTCCCTCTCACATACCTAGAGCTGAGAGAAGCCTCCTCTTGAGGTGCTTGTGGTAAGGTGGTATTCCTCTGGATTCGAAGCCAGGGACTAACCTCTCATCTCGAGTTGATTTTTGGTCCACAGAGCTCTTTCGTGTTGCTACAGTTACCTCAGGATCCCTCTAGCCTTGAAACAGTGTTCTTGGGGTTTCTCTGCAGTGCCATCAAGGAAATCAAGGCTCCTTTCATGTGTGATGTGCAACACGGAATTGCTCTGCACGCAGTGTAGGGGAATCAGGCCTCATCTCGCGGCTAGGGGGAAGTCTCATGGTTTTTCTCGAGTTGCAGCGGGAACCTGGGGTATATTCTCGAGTTACGACGGGCATGGCCCTGCCACACACGTGTTTGTTCAGCGACGTCAGGACTCCTGCCTAGTAGCGAGGGACAACTCGGGATTCTCCTCGAGGCTTGGCAGGGCAATTGGGACGCCTCTCTAGCTGAGGCGGGAGACCAAGGGTCCCTTTCCACGTGCCACAGGAATCCTGGAACTCCTATCAAGTTTGACGAGGAGTCAGGCATCGTCTCCTTTGGAGGCACTGATCTCCGCGTACCTCTGGAGTTTTCAAAGGATGTGAGGCCTCCGGTCGCGATGAGGTGGGGACCTAGGTCTTTCTCTGTGGTCTCCACTGGGGATTCAGACATCCTTTCGTCTTGGGAGATGCAAGACGAGCCTGCATTCAAGTCACTGCAGGGATATCCGGCCTTATTTCGAGTCAGGGCATCGTGGTGTCCATTCGACTTGAGGCTGCAAATTCAGGGTCCCTCTCACAAACCTAGAGCTGAGAGAAGCCTCCTCTTGAGGTGCTTGTGGTAAGGTGGTATTCCTCTGGAGTCGAAGCCAGGGACTAACCCCTCATCTCGAGTTGATTTTTGGTCCACGGAGCTTTTTCGTGTTGCTACAGTGACCTCAGGATCCCTCTAGCCTTGAAACAGTGTTCTTGGAGTTTCTCTTGAGTGTCATCAAGGAAATCAAGGCTCCTTTCATGTGTGATGTGCAACACGGAATTGCTCTGCACGCAGTGCAGGGGAATCGGCCCTCATCCCGCAGCGAGGGGGAAGTCTCATGGTTTTTCTCGAGTTGCGGCGGGAACCTGGGGTATATTCTCGAGTTACGATGGAGATGGCCCTTCCACCCACGTGTTTCTTCAGCGACGTCAGGACTCCTGCCTAGTTGCGAGGGACAACTCGGGATTCTCCTCGAGGCTGGACAGGGCAATTGGGACGCCTCTCCAGCTGAGGCGGGAACCAAGTGTCCCTTTCCACGTGCCACAGGAATAATGGGACTCCTATCAAGTTTCACGAGGAGTCAGGCATCGTCTCCTTTGGAGGCACTGATCTCCGCGTTCCTCTGGAGTTTTCAAAGGATGTGAGGCCTCCGGTCGCGATGAGGTGGGGAACTAGGTGTTTGTCTGTGGTCTGCACAGGGGATTCAGACATCTTTTCGTCTTGGGAGATGCAAGACGAGCCTGCATTCAAGTCACTGCAGGGATATCCGGCCTTATTTCGAGTCAGGGCATCACAGTGTCCATTCCACTTGAGGCCGCAAACTCAGGGTACTTCTCACATACCTAGAGCTGAGAGAAGCCTCCTCTTGAGGTGCTTGTGGTAAGGTGGTATTCCTCTGGAGTCGAAGCCAGGGACTAACCTCTCATCTCGAGTTGATTTTTGGTCTACGGAGTTTTTTCCTGTTGCTACAGTGACCTCAGGTTCCCTCTAGCCTTGAAACAGTGTTCTTGGGGTTTCTCTGGAGTGCCATCAAGGAAATCAAGGCTACTTTCATGTGTGATGTGCAACACGGAATTGCTCTGCACGCAGTGCAGGATATCGGGCCTCATTTTGCGGCGAGGGGGAAGTCTCATGGTTTTTTTCGAGTTGCGGCGGGAACCTGGGGTATATTATCGAGTTACGACGGGGATGGCCCTTCCACACACGTGTTTGTTCAGCGACGTCAGGACTCCTGCCTAGTTGCGAAGGACAACTCGGGATTCTCCTCGAGGCTTGGCAGGGCAATTGGGACGCCTCTCCAGCTGAGGCGGGAGACCAAGGGTCCCTTTCCACGTGCCACAGGAATCCTGGAACTCCTATCAAGTTTCACGAGGAGTCAGGCATCGTCTCCTTTGGAGGCACTGATCTCCGCGTACCTCTGGAGTTTTCAAAGGATGTGAGGCCTCCGGTGGCGATGAGATGGGGAACAGGGTCTTTCTCTGTGGTCTGCACAGGGGATTCAGACATCCTTTCGTCTTGGGAGATGCAAGACGAGCCTGCATTCAAGTCACTGCAGGGATATCCGGCCTTATTTCGAGTCAGGGCATCGCGGTGTCCATTCCACTTGAGGCCGCAAACTCAGGGTCCCTCTCACATACCTAGAGCTGAGAGAAGCCTCCTCTTGAGGTGCTTGTGGTAAGGTGGTATTCCTCTGGAGTCGAAGCTAGGGACTAACCTCTCATCTCGAGTTGATTTTTGGTTCACGGAGCTCTTTCGTGTTGCTACAGTGACCTCAGGATCCCTCTAGCCTTGAAACAGTGTTCTTGGGGTTTCTCTGGAGTGCCATCAAGGAAATCAAGGCTCCTTTCATGTGTGATGTGCAACACGGAATTGCTCTGCACGCAGTGCAGCGGAATCGGGCCTGATCTCGCGGCGAGGGGGAAGTCTCATGGTTTTTCTCGAGTTGCGGCGGGAACCTGGGGTATATTCTCGAGTTACGACGGGGATGGCCCTTCCACACACGTGTTTGTTCAGCGACGTCAGGACTCCTGCCTAGTTGCGAGGGACAACTCGGGATTCTCCTCGAGGCTTGGCAGGGCAATTGGGACGCCTCTCCACCTGAGGCGGGAGACCAAGGGTCCCTTTCCACGTGCCACAGGAATCCAGGGACTCCTATCAAGTTTGACGAGGAGTCAGGCATTGGCTCCTTTGGATGCACTGATCTCCGTGTACCTCTGGAGTTTTCAAAAGATGTGAGGCCTCCGGTCGCAATGAGGTGGGAAACTTGGTCTTTCTCTGTGGTCTCCACAGGGGATTCAGACATCCTTTCGTCTTGGGAGATGCAAGACGAGCCTGCATTCAAGTCACTGCAGGGATATCCGGCCTTATTTCGAGTCAGGGCATCGTGGTGTCCATTCGACTTGAGGCTGCAAACTCAGGGTCCCTCTCACATACCTAGAGCTGAGAGAAGCCTCCTCTTGAGGTGCTTGTGGTAAGGTGGTATTCCTCTGGAGTCGAAGCCAGGGACTAACCTCTCATCTCGAGTTGATTTTTGGTCCACGGAGCTCTTTCGTGTGGCCACAGTGACCTCTGGATCCCTCTAGCCTTGAAACAGTGTTCTTGGGGTTTCTCTGGAGTGCCATCAAGGAAATCAAGGCTCCTTTCATGTGTGATGTGCAACACGGAATTGCTCTGCACACACTGCAGGGGAATCGGGCCTCATCTCGCGGCGAGGGGGAAGTCTCATGATTTTTCTCGAGTTGCGGCGGGAACCTGGGGTATATTCTCGAGTTACGACGGGGATGGCCCTTCCACCCACGTGTTTGTTCAGCGACGGCAGGACTCCTGCCTAGTTGCGAGGGACAACTCGGGATTCTCCTCGAGGCTTGGCAGGGCACTTGGGACTTCTCTCCAGCTGAGGCGGGAGACCAAGTGTCCCTTTCCACGTGCCACAGGAATCCTGGGACTCCTATCAAGTTTCACGAGGAGTCAGGCATCGTCTCCTTTGGAGGCACTGATCTCCGCGTACCTCTGGAGTTTTCAAAGGATGTGAGGACTCCGGTCGCGATGAGGTGGGGAACTAGGTCTTTCTCTGTGGTCTGCACAGGGGATTCAGACATCCTTTCGTCTTGGGAGATGCAAGACGAGCCTGCATTCAAGTCACTGCAGGGATATCCAGCCTTATTTCCAGTCAGGGCATCACAGTGTCCATTCCACTTGAGGCCGCAAATTCAGGGTCCCTCTCACATACCTAGAGCTGAGAGAAGCCTCCTCTTGAGGTGCTTGTGGTAAGGTGGTATTCCTCTGGAGTCGAAGCCAGGGACTAACCTCTCATCTCGAGTTGATTTTTGGTCTACGGAGTTTTTTCCTGTTGCTACAGTGACCTCAGGTTCCCTCTAGCCTTGAAACAGTGTTCTTGGGGTTTCTCTGGAGTGCCATCAAGGAAATCAAGGCTACTTTCATGTGTGATGTGCAACACGGAATTGCTCTGCACGCAGTGCAGGATATCGGGCCTCATTTTGCGGCGAGGGGGAAGTCTCATGGTTTTTTTCGAGTTGCGGCGGGAACCTGGGGTATATTATCGAGTTACGACGGGGATGGCCCTTCCACACACGTGTTTGTTCAGCGACGTCAGGACTCCTGCCTAGTTGCGAAGGACAACTCGGGATTCTCCTCGAGGCTTGGCAGGGCAATTGGGACGCCTCTCCAGCTGAGGCGGGAGACCAAGGGTCCCTTTCCACGTGCCACAGGAATCCTGGGACTCCTATCAAGTTTCACGAGGAGTCAGGCATCGTCTCCTTTGGAGGCACTGATCTCCGCGTACCTCTGGAGTTTTCAAAGGATGTGAGGCCTCCGGTGGCGATGAGATGGGGAACAGGGTCTTTCTCTGTGGTCTGCACAGGGGATTCAGACATCCTTTCGTCTTGGGAGATGCAAGACGAGCCTGCATTCAAGTCACTGCAGGGATATCCGGCCTTATTTCGCGTCAGGGCATCGCAGTGTCCATTCCACTTGAGGCCGCAAAATCAGGGTCCCTCTCACATACCTAGAGCTGAGAGAAGCCTCCTCTTGAGGTGCTTGTGGTAAGGTGGTATTCCTCTGGAGTCGAAGCTAGGGACTAACCTCTCATCTCGAGTTGATTTTTGGTTCACGGAGCTCTTTCGTGTTGCTACAGTGACCTCAGGATCCCTCTAGCCTTGAAACAGTGTTCTTGGGGTTTCTCTGGAGTGCCATCAAGGAAATCAAGGCTCCTTTCATGTGTGATGTGCAACACGGAATTGCTCTGCACGCAGTGCAGCGGAATCGGGCCTGATCTCGCGGCGAGGGGGAAGTCTCATGGTTTTTCTCGAGTTGCGGCGGGAACCTGGGGTATATTCTCGAGTTACGACGGGGATGGCCCTTCCACACACGTGTTTGTTCAGCGACGTCAGGACTCCTGCCTAGTTGCGAGGGACAACTCGGGATTCTCCTCGAGGCTTGGCAGGGCAATTGGGACGCCTCTCCAGCTGAGGCGGGAGACCAAGGGTCCCTTTCCACGTGCCACAGGAATCCAGGGACTCCTATCAAGTTTGACGAGGAGTCAGGCATTGGCTCCTTTGGATGCACTGATCTCCGTGTACCTCTGGAGTTTTCAAAAGATGTGAGGCCTCCGGTCGCGATGAGGTGGGAAACTTGGTCTTTCTCTGTGGTCTCCACAGGGGATTCAGACATCCTTTCGTCTTGGGAGATGCAAGACGAGCCTGCATTCAAGTCACTGCAGGGATATCCGGCCTTATTTCGAGTCAGGGCATCGTGGTGTCCATTCGACTTGAGGCTGCAAACTCAGGGTCCCTCTCACATACCTAGAGCTGAGAGAAGCCTCCTCTTGAGGTGCTTGTGGTAAGGTGGTATTCCTCTGGAGTCGAAGCCAGGGACTAACCTCTCATCTCGAGTTGATTTTTGGTCCACGGAGCTCTTTCGTGTGGCCACAGTGACCTCTGGATCCCTCTAGCCTTGAAACAGTGTTCTTGGGGTTTCGCTGGAGTGCCATCAAGGAAATCAAGGCTCCTTTCATGTGTGATGTGCAACACGGAATTGCTCTGCACACACTGCAGGGGAATCGGGCCTCATCTCGCGGCGAGGGGGAAGTCTCATGATTTTTCTCGAGTTGCGGCGGGAACCTGGGGTATATTCTCGAGTTACGACGGGGATGGCCCTTCCACCCACGTGTTTGTTCAGCGACGGCAGGACTCCTGCCTAGTTGCGAGGGACAACTCGGGATTCTCCTCGAGGCTTGGCAGGGCACTTGGGACTTCTCTCCAGCTGAGGCGGGAGACCAAGTGTCCCTTTCCACGTGCCACAGGAATCCTGGGACTCCTATCAAGTTTCACGAGGAGTCAGGCATCGTCTCCTTTGGAGGCACTGATCTCCGCGTACCTCTGGAGTTTTCAAAGGATGTGAGGACTCCGGTCGCGATGAGGTGGGGAACTAGGTCTTTCTCTGTGGTCTGCACAGGGGATTCAGACATCCTTTCGTCTTGGGAGATGCAAGACGAGCCTGCATTCAAGTCACTGCAGGGATATCCGGCCTTATTTCCAGTCAGGGCATCACAGTGTCCATTCCACTTGAGGCCGCAAATTCAGGGTCCCTCTCACATACCTAGAGCTGAGAGAAGCCTCCTCTTGAGGTGCTTGTGGTAAGGTGGTATTCCTCTGGAGTCGAAGCCAGGGACTAACCTCTCATCTCAAGTTGATTTTTGGTCTACGGAGTTCTTTCGTGTTGCTACAGTGACCTCAGGTTCCCTCTAGCCTTGAAACAGTGTTCTTGGGGTTTCTCTGGAGTGCCATCAAGGAAATCAAGGCTCCTTTCATGTGTGATGTGCAACACGGAATTGCTCTGCACGCAGTGCAGGATATCGGGCCTCATTTTGCGGCGAGGGGGAAGTCTCATGGTTTTTTTCGAGTTGCGGCGGGAACCTGGGGTATATTCTCGAGTTACGACGGGGATGGCCCTTCCACACACGTGTTTGTACAGCGACGTCAGGACTCCTGCCTAATTGCGAGGGATAACTCGGGATTCTCCTCGAGGCTTGGCAGGGCAATTGGGACGCCACTCCAGCTGAGGCGGGAGACCAAGGGTCCCTTTCCACGTGCCACAGGAATCCTGGGACTCCTATCAAGTTTCACGAGGAGTCAGGCATCGTCTCCTTTGGAGGCACTGATCTCCGCATACCTCTGGAGTTTTCAAAAGATGTGAGGCCTCCGGTCGTGATGAGATGGGGAACTAGGTCTTTCTCTGTGGTCTGCACAGGGGATTCAGACATCCTTTCGTCTTGGGAGATGCAAGACGAACCTGCATTCAAGTCACTGCAGGGATATCCGGCCTTATTTCGAGTCAGGGCATCGCAGTGTCCATTCCACTTGAGGCCGCAAAATCAGGGTCCCTCTCACATACATAGAGCTGAGAGAAGCCTCCTCTTGAGGTGCTTGTGGTAAGGTGGTATTCCTCTGGAGTCGAAGCCAGGGACTAACCTCTCTTCTCGAGTTGATTTTTGGTCCACGGAGCTCTTTCGTGTTGCTACAGTGACCTCAGGATCCCTCTAGCCTTGAAACAGTGTTCTTGGGGTTTCTCTGGAGTGCCATAAAGGAAATCAAGGCTCCTTTCATGTGTGATGTGCAACACGGAATTGCTCTGCACGCAGTGTAGGGGAATCAGGCCTCTTCTCGCGGCGAGGGGGAAGTCTCATGGTTTTTCTCGAGTTGCGGCGGGAACCTGGGGTATAGTCTCGAATTACGACGGGGATGGCCCTTCCACCCACGTGTTTGTTCAGCGACGGCAGGACTCCTGCCTAGTTGCGAGGGACAACTCGGGATTCTCCTCGAGGCTTGGCAGGGCAATTGGGACGCCTCTCCAGCTGAGGCGGGAGACCAAGGGTCCCTTTCCACGTGCCACAGGAATCCTGGGACTCCTATCAAGTTTCACGAGGAGTCAGGCATTGGCTCCTTTGGAGGCACTGATCTCCGCGTACCTCTGGAGTTTTCAAAGGATGTGAGGCCTCCGGTCGCGATGAGGTGGGGAACTAGGTCTTTCTCTGTGGTCTCCACAGGGGATTCAGACATCCTTTCATCTTGGGAGATGCAAGACGAGCCTGCATTCAAGTCACTGCAGGGATATCCGGCCTTATTTCGAGTCAGGGCATCGTGGTGTCCATTCGACTTGGGGCTGCAAACTCAGGGTCCCTCTCACATACCTAGAGCTGAGAGAAGCCTCCTCTTGAGGTGCTTGTGGTAAAGTGGTACTCCTCTGGAGTCGAAGCCAGGGACTAACCCCTCATCTCGAGTTGATTTTTGGTCCACGGAACTCTTTCATGTTGCTACAGTGACCTCAGGATCCCTCTAGCCTTGAAACAGTGTTCTTGGGGTTTCTCTGGAGTGCCATCAAGGAAATCAAGGCTCCTTTCATGTGTGATGTGCAACACGGAATTGCTCTGCACGCAGTGCAGGGGAATCGGCCCTCATCTCGCAGCGAGGGGGAAGTCTCATGGTTTTTCTCGAGTTGCGGCGGGAACCTGGGGTATATTCTCGAGTTACCACGGGGATGGCCCTTCCACCCACGTGTTTGTTCAGCGACGTCAGGACTCCTGCCTAGTTGCGAGGGACAACTCGGGATTCTCCTCGAGGCTGGGCAGGACAATTGGGACGCCTCTCCATCTGTGGCGGTAGACGAAGTGTCCCTTTCCACGTGCCACAGGAATCCTGGGCCTCCTATCAAGTTTCACGAGGAGTCAGGCATCGTCTCCTTTGGAGGCACTGATCTCTGCGTATCTCTGGAGTTATGAAAGGATGTGAGGCCTCCGGTCGCGATGAGGTGGGGAACTAGGTCTTTCTCTTGGTCTCCAGAGGGGATTCAGTCATCCTTTCATCTTGGGAGATGCAAGACGAGCCTGCATTCAAGTCCCTGCAGGGATATCCGGCCCTATTTCGAGTCAGGGCATCGCGGTGTCCATTCCACTTGAGGCCGCAAACTCAGGGTCCCTCTCACATACCTAGAGCTGAGAGAAGCCTCCTCTTGAGGTGCTTGTGGTAAGGTGGTATTCCTCTGGAGACGTAGCCAGGGACTAACCTCTCATCTCGAGTTGATTTTTGGTCCACGGAGCTCTTTTGTGTTGCTACAGTGACCTCAGGATCCCTCTAGCCTTGAAACAGTGTTCTTGGGGTTTCTCTGGAGTGCCATCAAGGAAATCAAGGCTCCTTTCATGTGTGATGTGCAACACGGAATTCCTCTGCACACAGTGCAGGGGAATCGGGCCTCATCTCGCGGCGAGGGGGAAGTCTCATGGTTTTTCTCGAGTTGCGGCGGGAACCTGGGGTATATTATCGAGTTACGACGGGGATGGCCCTTCCACACAAGTGTTTGTTCAGCGACGGCAGGACTCCTGCCTAGTTGCGAGGGACAACTCGGGATTCTCCTCGAGGCTTGGCAGGGCAATTGGGACGCCTCTCCAGCTGAGGCGGGAGACCAAGGGTCCCTTTCCACGTGCCACAGGAATCCTGGGACTCCTATCAAGTTTCACGAGGAGTCAGGCATTGGCTCCTTTGGAGGCACTGATCTCCGCGTACCTCTGGAGTTTTCAAAGGATGTGAGGCCTCCGGTCGCGATGAGGTGGGGAACTAGGTCTTTCTCTGTGGTCTCCACAGGGGATTCAGACATCCTTTCGTCTTGGGAGATGCAAGACGAGCCTGCATTCAAGTCACTGCTGGGATATCCGGCCTTATTTCGAGTCAGGGCATCGTGGTGTCCATTCGACTTGGGGCTGCAAACTCAGGGTCCCTCTCACATACCTAGAGCTGAGAGAAGCCTCCTCTTGAGGTGCTTGTGGTAAAGTGGTATTCCTCTGGAGTCGAAGTCAGGGACTAACCCCTCATCTCGAGTTGATTTTTGGTCCACGGAACTCTTTCATGTTGCTACAGTGACCTCAGGATCCCTCTAGCCTTGAAACAGTGTTCTTGGGGTTTCTCTGGAGTGCCATCAAGGAAATCAAGGCTCCTTTCATGTGTGATGTGCAACACGGAATTGCTCTGCACGCAGTGCAGGGGAATCGGCCCTCATCTCGCAGCGAGGGGGAAGTCTCATGGTTTTTCTCGAGTTGCGGCGGGAACCTGGGGTATATTCTCGAGTTACCACGGGGATGGCCCTTCCACCCACGTGTTTGTTCAGCGACGTCAGGACTCCTGCCTAGTTGCGAGGGACAACTCGGGATTCTCCTCGAGGCTGGGCAGGACAATTGGGACGCCTCTCCATCTGTGGCGGTAGACCAAGGGTCCCTTTCCACGTGCCACAGGAATCCTCGGACTCCTATCAAGTTTCACGAGGAGTCAGGCATCGTCTCCTTTGGAGGCACTGATCTCTGCGTATCTCTGGAGTTATGAAAGGATGTGAGGCCTCCGTTCGCGATGAGGTGGGGAACTAGGTCTTTCTCTTGGTCTCCAGAGGGGATTCAGTCATCCTTTCATCTTGGGAGATGCAAGACGAGCCTGCATTCAAGTCCCTGCAGGGATATCCGGCCCTATTTCGAGTCAGGGCATCGCGGTGTCCATTCCACTTGAGGCCGCAAACTCAGGGTCCCTCTCACATACCTAGAGCTGAGAGAAGCCTCCTCTTGAGGTGCTTGTGGTAAGGTGGTATTCCTCTGGAGACGTAGCCAGGGACTAACCTCTCATCTCGAGGTGATTTTTGGTCCACGGAGCTCTTTTGTGTTGCTACAGTGACCTCAGGATCCCTCTAGCCTTGAAACAGTGTTCTTGGGGTTTCTCTGGAGTGCCATCAAGGAAATCAAGGCTCCTTTCATGTGTGATGTGCAACACGGAATTCCTCTGCACACAGTGCAGGGGAATCGGGCCTCATCTCGCGGCGAGGGGGAAGTCTCATGGTTTCTCTCGAGTTGCGGCGGGAACCTGGGGTATATTCTCGAGTTACGACGGGGATGGCCCTTCCACACACGTGTTTGTTCAGCGACGGCAGGATTCCTGCCTAGTTGCGAGGGACAACTCGGGATTCTCCTCGAGGCTGGGCAGGGCAATTGGGACGCCTCTCCATCTTTGGCGGTAGACCATGGGTCCCTTTCCACACGCCACAGGAATCCTCAGACTCCTATCAAGTTTCATGAGGAGTCAGGCATCGTCTCCTTTGGAGGCACTGATCTCTGCGTACCTCTGGAGTTATGAAAGGATGTGAGGCCTCCGGTCGCGATGAGGTGGGGAACTAGGTCTTTCTCTGTGGTCTCCACAGGGGATTCAGACATCCTTTCATCTTGGGAGATGCAAGACGAGCCTGCATTCAAGTCCCTGCAGGGATATCCGGCCCTATTTCGAGTCAGGGCATCGCGGTGTCCATTCCACTTGTGGCCGCAAACTCACGGTCCATCTCACATACCTAGAGCTGAGAGAAGCCTCCTCTTGAGGTGCTTGTGGTAAGGTGGTATTCCTCTGGAGACGAAGCCAGGGACTAACCTCTCATCTCGAGTTGATTTTTGGTCCATGGAGCTCTTTTGTGTTGCTACAGTGACCTCAGGATCCCTCTAGCCTGGAAACAGTGTTCTTGGGGTTTCTCTGGAGTGCCATCAAGGAAATCAAGGCTCCTTTCATGTGTGATGTGCAACACGGAATTGCTCTGCACGCAGTGCAGGGGAATCGGGCCTCATCTCACGGCGAGGGGGAAGTCTCATGGTTTTTCTCGAGTTGCGGCGGGAACCTGGGGTATATTCTCGAGTTACGACGGGGATGGCCCTTCCACGCACGTGTTTGTTCAGCGACGGCAGTACTCCTGCCTAGTTGCGAGGGACAACTCGGGATTCTCCTCGAGGCTTGGCAGGGCAATTGGGACGCCTCTCCAGCTGAGGCGGGAGACCAAGGGTCCCTTTCCATGTGCCACAGGAATCCTGGGACTCCTATCAAGTTTGACGAGGAGTCAGGCATTGGCTCCTTTGGAGGCACTGATCTCCGCGTACCTCTGGAGTTTTCAAAGGATGTGAGGCTTCCGGTCGCGATGAGGTGGGGACCTAGGTCTTTCTCTGTGGTCTCCACAGGGGATTCAGACATCCTTTCGTCTTGGGAGATGCAAGACGAGCCTGCATTCAAGTCACTGCAGGGATATCCGGCATTATTTCGAGTTAGGGCATCGTGGTGTCCATTCGACTTGAGGCTGCAAACTCAGGGTCCCTCTCACATACCTAGAGCTGAGAGAAGCCTCCTCTTGAGGTGCTTGTGGTAAGGTGGTATTCCTCTGGAGTCGAAGCCAGGGACTAACCCCTCATCTCGAGTTGATTTTTGGTCCACGGAGCTTTTTCATGTTGCTACAGTGACCTCAGGATCCCTCTAGCCTTGAAACAGTGTTCTTGGGGTTTCTCTGGAGTGCCATCAAGGAAATCAAGGCTCCTTTCATGTGTGATGTGCAACACGGAATTGCTCTGCACGCAGTGCCGGGGAATCGGCCCTCATCTCGCAGCGAGGGGGAACTCTCATGGTTTTTCTCGAGTTGCGGCGGGAACCTGGGGTATATTCTCGAGTTACGACGGGGATGGCCCTTCCACCCACGTGTTTCTTCAGCCACGTCAGGACTCCTGTCTAGTTGTGAGGGACAACTCGGGATTCTCCTCGAGGCTGGGCAGGGCAATTGGGACGCCTCTCTATCTGTGGCGGTAGACCATGGGTCCCTTTCCACATGCCACAGGAATCCTCGGACTCCTATCAAGTTTCATGAGGAGTCAGGCATCGTCTCCTTTGGAGGCACTGATCTCTGCGTACCTCTGGAGTTATGAAAGGATGTGAGGCCTCCGGTCGCGATGAGGTGTGGAACTAGGTCTTTCTCTGTGGTCTCCACAGGGGATTCAGACATCCTTTCATCTTGGGAGATGCAAGACGAGCCTGCATTCAAGTCCCTGCAGAGATATCCGGCCCTATTTCGAGTCAGGGCATCGCGGTGTCCATTCCACTTGTGGCCGCAAACTCACGGTCCATCTCACATACCTAGAGCTGAGAGAAGCCTCCTCTTGAGGTGCTTGTGGTAAGGTGGTATTCCTCTGGAGACGAAGCCAGGGACTAACCTCTCATCTCGAGTTGATTTTTGGTCCATGGAGCTCTTTTGTGTTGCTACAGTGACCTCAGGATCCCTCTAGCCTGGAAACAGTGTTCTTGGTGTTTCTTTGGAGTGCCATCAAGGAAATCAAGGCTCCTTTCATGTGTGATGTGCAACACGGAATTGCTCTGCACGCAGTGCAGGGGAATCGGGCCTCATTTCGCGGCGAGGGGGAAGTCTCATGGTTTTTCTCGAGTTGCGGCGGGAACCTGGGGTATATTCTCGAGTTACGACGGGGATGGCCCTTCCACACACGTGTTTGTTCAGCGACGTCAGGACTCCTGCCTAGTTGCGAGGGACAACTCGGGATTCTCCTCGAGGCTTGGCAGGGCAATTGGGACGCCTCTCCAGCTGAGGCGGGAGACCAAGGGTCCCTTTCCACGTGCCACAGGAATCCTGGGACTCCTATCAATTTTCACGAGGAGTCAGGCATTGTCTCCTTTGGAGGCACTGATCTCCGCGTACCTCTGGAGTTTTCAAAGGATGTGAGGCCTCCGGTCGCGATGAGATGGGGAACTAGGTCTTTCTCTGTGGTCTGCACAGGGGATTCAGACATCCTTTCGTCTTGGGAGATGCAGGACGAGCCTGCATTCAAGTCACTGCAGGGATATCCGGCCTTATTTCGCGTCAGGGTATCGCAGTGTCCATTCCACTTGAGGCCGCAAAATCAGGGTCCCTCTCACATGCTTAGAGCTGAGAGAAGCCTCCCCTTGAGGTGCTTGTGGTAAGGTGGTATTCCTCTGGAGTCGAAGCCAGGGACTAACCCCTCATCTCGAGTTGATTTTTGGTCCACGGAGCTCTTTCATGTTGCTACAGTGACCTCAGGATCCCTCTAGCCTTGAAACAGTGTTCTTGGGGTCTCTCTGGAGTGCCATCAAGGAAATCAAGGCTCCTTTCATGTGTGATGTGCAACACGGAATTGCTCTGCACGCAGTGTAGGGGAATCAGGCCTCATCTCGCGGCTAGGGGGAAGTCTCATGGTTTTTCTCGAGTTGCAGCGGGAACCTGGGGTATATTCTCGAGTTACGACGGGCATGGCCCTGCCACACACGTGTTTGTTCAGCGACGTCAGGACTCCTGCCTAGTAGCGAGGGACAACTCGGGATTCTCCTCGAGGCTTGGCAGGGCAATTGGGACGCCTCTCTAGCTGAGGCGGGAGACCAAGGGTCCCTTTCCACGTGCCACAGGAATCCTTTAACTCCTATCAAGTTTGACGAGGAGTCAGGCATTGGCTCCTTTGGAGGCACTGATCTCCGCGTACCTCTGGAGTTTTCAAAGGATGTGAGGCCTCCGGTCGCGATGAGGTGGGGACCTAGGTCTTTCTCTGTGGTCTCCACTGGGGATTCAGACATCCTTTCGTCTTGGGAGATGCAAGACGAGCCTGCATTCAAGTCACTGCAGGGATATCCGGCCTTATTTCGAGTCAGGGCATCGTGGTGTCCATTCGACTTGAGGCTGCAAACTCAGGGTCCCTCTCACATACCTAGAGCTGAGAGAAGCCTCCTCTTGAGGTGCTTGTGGTAAGGTGGTATTCCTCTGGAGTCGAAGCCAGGGACTAACCCCTCATCTCGAGTTGATTTTTCGTCCACGGAGCTTTTTCGTGTTGCTACAGTGACCTCAGGATCCCTCTAGCCTTGAAACAGTGTTCTTGGAGTTTCTCTGGAGTGCCATCAAGGAAATCAAGGCTCCTTTCATGTGTGATGTGCAACACGGAATTGCTCTGCACGCAGTGCAGGGGAATCGGCCCTCATCTCGCAGCGAGGGGGAAGTCTCATGGTTTTTCTCGAGTTGCGGCGGGAACCTGGGGTATATTCTCGAGTTACGATGGAGATGGCCCTTCCACCCACGTGTTTCTTCAGCCACGTCAGGACTCCTGCCTAGTTGCGAGGGACAACTCGGGATTCTCCTCGAGGCTGGACAGGGCAATTGGGACACCTGTCCATCTGTGGCGGTAGACCAAGGGTCCCTTTCCACGTGCCACAGGAATCCTCGGACTCCTATCAAGTTTCATGAGGAGTCAGGCATCGTCTCCTTTGGAGGCACTGATCTCTGCGTACGTCTGGAGTTATGAAAGGATGTGAGGCCTCCGGTCGCGATGAGGTGGGGAACTACGTCTTTCTCTGTGGTCTCCACAGGGGATTCAGACATCCCTTCATCTTGGGAGATGCAAGACGAGCCTGCATTCAAGTCACTGCAGGGATATCCGGCCTTATTTCGAGTCAGGGCATCGCGGTGTCCATTCCACTTGAGGCCGCAAACTCAGGGTCCCTCTCACATACCTAGAGCTGAGAGAAGCCTCCTCTTGAGGTGCTTGTGGTAAGGTGGTATTCCTCTGGAGTCGAAGCCAGGGACTAACCTCTCATCTCGAGTTGATTTTTGGTTCACGGAGCTCTTTCGTGTGGCTACAGTGACCTCTGGATCCCTCTAGCCTTGAAACAGTGTTCTTGGGGTTTCTCTGGAGTGCCATCAAGGAAATCAAGGCTCCTTTCATGTGTGATGTGCAACACGGAATTGCTCTCCACGCAGTGCAGGGGAATCGGGTCTCATCTCGCGGCGAGGGGGAAGTCTCATGGTTTTTCTCGAGTTGCGGCGGGAACCTGGGGTATATTCTCGAGTTACGACGGGGATGGCCCTTCCACCCACGTGTTTGTTCAGCGACGGCAGGACTCCTGCCTAGTTGCGAGGGACAACTCGGGATTCTCCTCGAGGCTTGGCAGGGCAATTGGGACGCCTCTCCAGCTGAGGCGGGAGACCAAGTGTCCCTTTCCACGTGCCACAGGAATCCTGGGACTCCTATCAAGTTTCACGAGGAGTCAGGCATCGTCTCCTTTGGAGGCACTGATCTCCGCGTGCCTCTGGAGTTTTCAAAGGATGTGAGGCCTCCGGTCGCGATGAGGTGGGGAACTAGGTGTTTGTCTGTGGTCTGCACAGGGGATTCAGACATCTTTTCGTCTTGGGAGATGCAAGACGAGCCTGCATTCAAGTCACTGCAGGGATATCCGGCCTTATTTCGAGTCAGGGCATCACAGTGTCCATTCCACTTGAGGCCGCAAACTCAGGGTACCTCTCACATACCTAGAGCTGAGAGAAGCCTCCTCTTGAGGTGCTTGTGGTAAGGTGGTATTCCTCTGGAGTCGAAGCCAGGGACTAACCTCTCATCTCGAGTTGATTTTTGGTCTACGGAGTTTTTTCCTGTTGCTACAGTGACCTCAGGTTCCCTCTAGCCTTGAAACAGTGTTCTTGGGGTTTCTCTGGAGTGCCATCAAGGAAATCAAGGCTACTTTCATGTGTGATGTGCAACACGGAATTGCTCTGCACGCAGTGCAGGATATCGGGCCTCATTTTGCGGCGAGGGGGAAGTCTCATGGTTTTTTTCGAGTTGCGGCGGGAACCTGGGGTATATTATCGAGTTACGACGGGTATGGCCCTTCCACACACGTGTTTGTTCAGCGACGTCAGGACTCCTGCCTAGTTGCGAGGGACAACTCGGGATTCTCCTCGAGGCTTGGCAGGGCAATTGGGAGGCCTCTCCAGCTGAGGCGGGAGACCAAGGGTCCCTTTCCACGTGCCACAGGAATCCTGGGACTCCTATAAAGTTTCACGAGGAGTCAGGCATCGTCTCCTTTGGAGGCACTGATCTCCGCATACCTCTGGAGTTTTCAAAGGATGTGAGGCCTCCGGTCGCGATGAGATGGGGAACAGGGTCTTTCTCTGTGGTCTGCACAGGGGATTCAGACATCCTTTCGTCTTGGGAGATGCAAGACGAGCCTGCATTCAAGTCACTGCAGGGATATCCGGCCTTATTTCGAGTCAGGGCATCGCAGTGTCCATTCCACTTGAGGCCGCAAAATCAGGGTCCCTCTCACATACCTAGAGCTGAGAGAAGCCTCCTCTTGAGGTGCTTGTGGTAAGGTGGTATTCCTCTGGAGTCGAAGCCAGGGACTAACCTCTCATCTCGAGTTGATTTTTGGTCCACGGAGTTCTTTCGTGTTGCTACAGTGACCTCAGGATCCCTCTAGCCTTGAAACAGTGTTCTTGGGGTTTCTCTGGAGTGCCATCAAGGAAATCAAGGCTCCTTTCATGTGTGATGTGCAACACGGAATTGCTCTGCACGCAGTGCAGCGGAATCGGGCCTGATCTCGCGGCGAGGGGGAAGTCTCATGGTTTTTCTCGAGTTGCGGCGGGAACCTGGGGTATATTCTCGAGTTACGATGGGGATGGCCCTTCCACACACGTGTTTGTTCAGCGACGGCAGGACTCCTGCCTCGTTGCGAGGGACAACTCGGGATTCTCCTCGAGGCTTGGCAGGGCAATTGGGACGCCTCTCCAGCTGAGGCGGGAGACCAAGGGTCCCTTTCCACGTGCCACAGGAATCCTGGGACTCCTATCAAGTTTGACGAGGAGTCAGGCATTGTCTCCTTTGGAGGCACTGATCTCCGCGTACCTCTGGAGTTTTCAAAGGATGTGAGGCCTCCGGTCGCGATGAGGTGGGGACCTAGGTCTTTCTCTGTGGTCTCCACAGGGGATTCAGACATCCTTTCGTCTTGGGAGATGCAAGACGAGCCTGCATTCAAGTCACTGCAGGGATATCCGGCCTTATTTCGAGTCAGGGCATCGTGGTGTCCATTCGACTTGAGACTGCAAACTCAGGGTCCCTCTCACATACCTAGAGCTGAGAGAAGCCTCCTCTTGAGGTGCTTGTGGTAAGGTGGTATTCCTCTGGATTCGAAGCCAGGGACTAACCTCTCATCTCGAGTTGATTTTTGGTCCACGGAGCTCTTTCGTGTGGCCACAGTGACCTCTGGATCCCTCTAGCCTTGAAACAGTGTTCTTGGGGTTTCTCTGGAGTGCCATCAAGGAAATCAAGGCTCCTTTCATGTGTGATGTGCAACACGGAATTGCTCTGCACACAGTGCAGGGGAATCGGGCCTCATCTCGCGGCGAGGGGGAAGTCTCATGGTTTTTCTCGAGTTGCGGCGGGAACCTGGGGTATATTATCGAGTTACGACGGGGATGGCCTTTCCACCCACGTGTTTGTTCAGCGATGGCAGGACTCCTGCCTAGTTGCGAGGGACAACTCGGGATTCTCCTCGAGGCTTGGCAGGGCAATTGGGACTTCTCTCCAGCTGAGGCGGGAGACCAAGTGTCCCTTTCCACGTGCCACAGGAATCCTGGGACTCCTATCAAGTTTCACGAGGAGTCAGGCATCGTCTCCTTTGGAGGCACTGATCTCCGCGTGCCTCTGGAGTTTTCAAAGGATGTGAGGACTCCGGTCGCGATGAGGTGGGGAACTAGGTCTTTCTCTGTGGTCTGCACAGGGGATTCAGACATCCTTTCGTCTTGGGAGATGCAAGACGAGCCTGCATTCAAGTCACTGCAGGGATATCCGGCCTTATTTCCAGTCAGGGCATCACAGTGTCCATTCCACTTGAGGCCTCAAACTCAGGGTCCCTCTCACATACCTAGAGCTGAGAGAAGCCTCCTCTTGAGGTGCTTGTGGTAAGGTGGTATTCCTCTGGAGTCGAAGCCAGGGACTAACCTCTCATCTCAAGTTGATTTTTGGTCTACGGAGTTCTTTCGTGTTGCTACAGTGACCTCAGGTTCCCTCTAGCCTTGAAACAGTGTTCTTGGGGTTTCTCTGGAGTGCCATCAAGGAAATCAAGGCTCCTTTCATGTGTGATGTGCAACACGGAATTGCTCTGCACGCAGTGCAGGATATCGGGCCTCATTTTGCGGCGAGGGGGAAGTCTCATGGTTTTTTTCGAGTTGCGGCGGGAACCTGGGGTATATTCTCGAGTTACGACGGGGATGGCCCTTCCACACACGTGTTTGTACAGCGACGTCAGGACTCCTGCCTAATTGCGAGGGATAACTCGGGATTCTCCTCGAGGCTTGGCAGGGCAATTGGGACGCCTCTCCAGCTGAGGCGGGAGACCAAGGGTCCCTTTCCACGTGCCACAGGAATCCTGGGACTCCTATCAAGTTTCACGAGGAGTCAGGCATCGTCTCTTTTGGAGGCACTGATCTCCGCATACCTCTGGAGTTTTCAAAAGATGTGAGGCCTCCGGTCGCGATGAGGTGGGGAACTAGGTCTTTCTCTGTGGTCTGCACAGGGGATTCAGACATCCTTTCGTCTTCGGAGATGCAAGACGAACCTGCATTCAAGTCACTGCAGGGATATCCGGCCTTATTTCGCGTCAGGGCATCGCAGTGTCCATTCCACTTGAGGCCGCAAAATCAGGGTCCCTCTCACATACATAGAGCTGAGAGAAGCCTCCTCTTGAGGTGCTTGTGGTAAGGTGGTATTCCTCTGGAGTCGAAGCCAGGGACTAACCTCTCTTCTCGAGTTGATTTTTGGTCCACGGAGCTCTTTCGTGTTGCTACAGTGACCTCAGGATCCCTCTAGCCTTGAAACAGTGTTCTTGGGGTTTCTCTGGAGTGCCATAAAGAAAATCAAGGCTCCTTTCATGTGTGATGTGCAACACGGAATTGTTCTGCACGCAGTGTAGGGGAATCAGGCCTTTTCTCGCGGCGAGGGGGAAGTCTCATGGTTTTTCTCGAGTTGCGGCGGGAACCTGGGGTATATTCTCGAATTACGACGGGGATGGCCCTTCCACCCACGTGTTTGTTCAGCGACGGCAGGACTCCTGCCTAGTTGCGAGGGACAACTCGGGATTCTCCTCGAGGCTTGGCAGGGCAATTGGGACGCCTCTCCAGCTGAGGCGGGAGACCAAGGGTCCCTTTCCACGTGCCACAGGAATCCTGGGACTCCTATCAAGTTTCACGAGGAGTCAGGCATTGGCTCCTTTGGAGGCACTGATCTCCGCGTACCTCTGGAGTTTTCAAAGGATGTGAGGCCTCCGGTCGCGATGAGGTGGGGAACTAGGTCTTTCTCTGTGGTCTCCACAGGGGATTCAGACATCCTTTCGTCTTGGGAGATGCAAGACGAGCCTGCATTCAAGTCACTGCAGGGATATCCGGCCTTATTTCGAGTCAGGGCATCGTGGTGTCCATTCGACTTGGGGCTGCAAACTCAGGGTCCCTCTCACATACCTAGAGCTGAGAGAAGCCTCCTCTTGAGGTGCTTGTGGTAAAGTGGTATTCCTCTGGAGTCGAAGCCAGGGAATAACCCCTCATCTCGAGTTGATTTTTGGTCCACGGAACTCTTTCATGTTGCTACAGTGACCTCAGGATCCCTCTAGCCTTGAAACAGTGTTCTTGGGGTTTCTCTGGAGTGCCATCAAGGAAATCAAGGCTCCTTTCATGTGTGATGTGCAACACGGAATTGCTCTGCACGCAGTGCAGGGGAATCGGCCCTCATCTCGCAGCGAGGGGGAAGTCTCATGGTTTTTCTCGAGTTGCGGCGGGAACCTGGGGTATATTCTCGAGTTACCACGGGGATGGCCCTTCCACCCACGTGTTTGTTCAGCGACGTCAGGACTCCTGCCTAGTTGCGAGGGACAACTCGGGATTCTCCTCGAGGCTGGGCAGAACAATTGGGACGCCTCTCCATCTGTGGCGGTAGACCAAGGGTCCCTTTCCACGTGCCACAGGAATCCTCGGACTCCTATCAAGTTTCACGAGGAGTCAGGCATCGTCTCCTTTGGAGGCACTGATCTCTGCGTATCTCTGGAGTTATGAAAGGATGTGAGGCCTCCGGTCGCGATGAGGTGGGGAACTAGGTCTTTCTCTTGGTCTCCAGAGGGGATTCAGTCATCCTTTCATCTTGGGAGATGCAAGACGAGCCTGCATTCAAGTCCCTGCAGGGATATCCGGCCCTATTTCGAGTCAGGGCATCGCGGTGTCCATTCCACTTGAGGCCGCAAACTCAGGGTCCCTCTCACATACCTAGAGCTGAGAGAAGCCTCCTCTTCAGGTGCTTGTGGTAAGGTGGTATTCCTCTGGAGACGTAGCCAGGGACTAACCTCTCATCTCGAGTTGATTTTTGGTCCACGGAGCTCTTTTGTGTTGCTACAGTGACCTCAGGATCCCTCTAGCCTTGAAACAGTGTTCTTGGGGTTTCTCTGGAGTGCCATCAAGGAAATCAAGGCTCCTTTCATGTGTGATGTGCAACACGGAATTCCTCTGCACACAGTGCAGGGGAATCGGGCCTCATCTCGCGGCGAGGGGGAAGTCTCATGGTTTTTCTCGAGTTGCGGCGGGAACCTGGGGTATATTATCGAGTTACGACGGGGATGGCCCTTCCACACACGTGTTTGTTCAGCGACGGCAGGACTCCTGCCTAGTTGCGAGGGACAACTCGGGATTCTCCTCGAGGCTTGGCAGGGCAATTGGGACGCCTCTCCAGCTGAGGCGGGAGACCAAGTGTCCCTTTCCACGTGCCACAGGAATCCTGGGACTCCTATCAAGTTTCACGAGGAGTGAGGCATCGTCTCCTTTGGAGGCACTGATCTCCGCGTACCTCTGGAGTTTTCAAAGGATGTGAGGCCTCCGGTCGCGATGTGGTGGGGAACTAGGTCTTTCTCTGTGGTCTGCACAGGGGATTCAGACATCCTTTCGTCTTGGGAGATGCAAGACGAGCCTGCATTCAAGTCACTGCAGGGATACCCGGCCTTATTTCGAGTCAGGGCATCGTGGTGTCCATTCGACTTGAGGCTGCAAACTCAGGGTCCCTCTCACATACCTAGAGCTGAGAGAAGCCTCCTCTTGAGGTGCTTGTGGTAAGGTGGTATTCCTCTGGAGTCGAAGCCAGGGACTAACCCCTCATCTCGAGTTGATTTTTGGTCCACGGAGCTCTTTCGTGTTTCTACAGTGACCTCAGGATCCCTCTAGCCTTGAAACAGTGTTCTTGGGGTTTCTCTGGAGTGCCATCAAGGAAATCAAGGCTCCTTTCATGTGTGATGTGCAACACGGAATTGCTCTGCACGCAGTGCAGGGGAATCGGGCCTCATCTCGCGGCGAGGGGGAAGTCTCATGGTTTTTCTCGAGTTGCGGCGGGAACCTGGGGTATATTCTCGAGTTACGACGGGGATGGCCCTTCCACGCACGTGTTTGTTCAGTGACGGCAGTACTCCTGCCTAGTTGCGAGGGACAACTCGGGATTCTCCTCGAGGCTTGGCAGGGCAATTGGGACGCCTCTCCAGCTGAGGCGGGAGACCAAGGGTCCCTTTCCATGTGCCACAGGAATCCTGGGACTCCTATCAAGTTTGACGAGGAGTCAGGCATTGGCTGCTTTGGAGGCACTGATCTCCGCGTACCTCTGGAGTTTTCAAAGGATGTGAGGCTTCCGGTCGCGATGAGGTGGGGACCTAGGTCTTTCTCTGTGGTCTCCACAGGGGATTCAGACATCCTTTCGTCTTGGGAGATGCAAGACGAGCCTGCATTCAAGTCACTGCAGGGATATCCGGCATTATTTCGAGTCAGGGCATCACAGTGTCCATTCCACTTGAGGCCACAAACTCAGGGTCCCTCTCACATACCTAGAGCTGAGAGAAGCCTCCTCTTGAGGTGCTTGAGGTAAGGTGGTATTCCTCTGGAGTCGAAGCCAGGGACTAACCTCTCATCTCGAGTTGATTTTTGGTCCATGGAGCTCTTTCGTGTTGCTACAGTGACCTCAGGTTCCCTCTAGCCTTGAAACAGTGTTCTTGGGGTTTCTCTGGAGTGCCATCAAGGAAATCAAGGCTCCTTTCATGTGTGATGTGCAACACGGAATTGCTCTGCACGCAGTGAAGGATATCGGGCATCATTTTGCGGAGAGGGGGAAGTCTCATGGTTTTTCTCGAGCTGCGGCAGGAACCTGGGGTATATTCTCGAGTTACGACGGGGATGGCCCTTCCACACTCGTGTTTGTTCAGCGACGTCAGGACTCCTGCCTAGTTGCGAGGGACAACTCGGGATTCTCCTCGAGGCTTGGCAGGGCAATTGGGACGCCTCTCCAGCTGAGGCGGGAGACCAAGGGTCCCTTTCCACGTGCCACAGGACTCCTGGGACTCCTATCAAGTTTCACAAGGAGTCAGGCATCGTCTCCTTTGGAGGCACTGATCTCCGCGTACCTCTGGAGTTTTCAAAGGATGTGAGGCCTCCGGTCGCGATGAGGTGGGGAACTAGGTCTTTCTCTGTGGTCTGCACAGGGGATTCAGACATCCTTTCGTCTTGGGAGATGCAAGACGAGCCTGCATTCAAGTCACTGCAGTGATACCCGGCCTTATTTCGAGTCAGGGCATCGTGGTGTCCATTCGACTTGAGGCTGCAAACTCAGGGTCCCTCTCACATACCTAGAGCTGAGAGAAGCCTCCTCTTGAGGTGCTTGTGGTAAGGTGGTATTCCTCTGGAGTCGAAGCCAGGGACTAACCCCTCATCTCGAGTTGATTTTTGGTCCACGGAGCTCTTTCGTGTTTCTACAGTGACCTCAGGATCCCTCTAGCCTTGAAACAGTGTTCTTGGGGTTTCTCTGGAGTGCCATCAAGGAAATCAAGGCTCCTTTCATGTGTGATGTGCAACACGGAATTGCTCTGCACGCAGTGTAGGGGAATCAGGCCTCATCTCGCGGCGAGGGGGAAGTCTCATGGTTTTTCTCGAGTTGCGGCGGGAACCTGGGGTATATTCTCGAGTTACGACGGGGATGGCCCTTCCACGCACGTGTTTGTTCAGCGACGGCAGGACTCCTGTCTAGTTGCGAGGGACAACTCGGGATTCTCCTCGAGGCTTGGCAGGGCAATTGGGACGCCTCTCCAGCTGAGGCGGGAGACCAAGGGTCCCTTTCCATGTGCCACAGGAATCCTGGGACTCCTATCAAGTTTGACGAGGAGTCAGGCATTGGCTCCTTTGGAGGCACTGATCTCCGCGTACCTCTGGAGTTTTCAAAGGATGTGAGGCTTTCGGTCGCGATGAGGTGAGGACCTAGGTCTTTCTCTGTGGTCTCCACAGGGGATTCAGACATCCTTTCGTTTTGGGAGATGCAAGACGAGCCTGCATTCAAGTCACTGCAGGGATATCCGGCCTTATTTCGAGTTAGGGCATCGTGGTGTCCATTCGACTTGAGGCTGCAAACTCAGGGTCCCTCTCACATACCTAGAGCTGAGAGAAGCCTCCTCTTGAGGTGCTTGTGGTAAGGTGGTATTCCTCTGGAGTCGAAGCCAGGGACTAACCCCTCATCTCGAGTTGATTTTTGGTCCACGGAGCTTTTTCATGTTGCTACAGTGACCTCAGGATCCCTCTAACCTTGAAACAGTGTTCTTGGGGTTTCTCTGGAGTGCCATCAAGGAAATCAAGGCTCCTTTCATGTGTGATGTGCAACACGGAATTGCTCTGCACGCAGTGCCGGGGAATCGGCCCTCATCTCGCGGCGAGGGGGAACTCTCATGGTTTTTCTCGAGTTGCGGCGGGAACCTGGGGTATATTCTCGAGTTACGACGGGGATGGCCCTTCCACCCACGTGTTTCTTCATCCACGTCAGGACTCCTGTCTAGTTGCGAGGGACAACTCGGGATTCTCCTCGAGGCTGGTCAGGGGAATTGGGACGCCTCTCCATCTGTGGCGGTAGACCATGGGTCCCTTTCCACATGCCACAGGAATCCTCGGACTCCGATCAAGTTTCACGAGGAGTCAGGCATCGTCTCCTTTGGAGGCACTGATCTCTGCGTACCTCTGGAGTTATGAAAGGATGTGAGGCCTCCGGTCGCGATGAGGTGTGGAACTAGGTCTTTCTCTGTGGTCTCCACAGGGGATTCAGACATCCTTTCATCTTGGGAGATGCAAGACGAGCCTGCATTCAAGTCCCTGCAGAGATATCCGGCCCTATTTCGAGTCAGGGCATCGCGGTGTCCATTCCACTTGTGGCCGCAAACTCACGGTCCATCTCACATACCTAGAGCTGAGAGAAGCCTCCTCTTGAGGTGCTTGTGGTAAGGTGGTATTCCTCTGGAGACGAAGCCAGGGACTAACCTCTCATCTCGAGTTGAGTTTTGGTCCATGGAGCTCTTTTGTGTTGCTACAGTGACCTCAGGATCCCTCTAGCCTGGAAACAGTGTTCTTGGGGTTTCTCTGGAGTGCCATCAAGGAAATCAAGGCTCCTTTCATGTGTGATGTGCAACACGGAATTGCTCTGCACGCAGTGCAGGGGAATCGGGCCTCATCTCGCGGCGAGTGGGAAGTCTCATGGTTTTTCTCGAGATGAGGCAGGAACCTGGGGTATATTCTCGAGTTACGACGGGGATGGCCCTTCCACACACGTGTTTGTTCAGCGACGTCAGGACTCCTGCCCCGTTGCGAGGGACAACTCGGGATTCTCATCGAGGCTGGGCAGGGCAATTGGGACGCCTCTCCAGCTGAGGCGGGAGACCAAGTGTCCCTTTCCACGTGCCACAGGAATCCTGGGACTCCTATCAAGTTTCACGAGGAGTCAGGCATCGTCTCCTTTGGAGGCACTGATCTCCGCGTTCCTCTGGAGTTTTCAAAGGATGTGAGGCCTCCGGTCGCGATGAGGTGGGGAACTAGGTCTTTCTCTGTGGTCTCCACAGGGGATTCAGACATCCTTTCGGTTTGGGAGATGCAAGACGATCCTGCATTCAAATCACTGCAGGGATATCCGGCCTTATTTCGAGTCAGGGCATCGCGGTGTCCATTCCCCTTGAGGCCGCAAACTCAGGGTCCCTCTCACATACCTAGAGCTGAGAGAAGCCTCCTCTAGAGGTGCTTGTGGTAAGGTGATATTAATCTGGAGTCGAAGCCAGGGACTAACCTCTCATCTCGAGTTGATTTTTGGTCCACGGAGTTCTTTCGTGTTGCTACAGTGACCTCAGGATCCCTCTAGCCTTGAAACAGTGTTCTTGGGGTTTCTCTGGAGTGCCATGAAGGAAATCAAGGCTCCTTTCATGTGTGATGTGCAACACGGAATTGCTCTGCACGTAGTGCAGGGGAATCGGGCCTCATCTCGCGGCAAGGGGGAAGTCTCATGGTTTTTCTCGAGTTGCGGCTGGAACCTGGGGTGTATTCTCGAGTTACGACGGGGATGGCCCTTCCACCCACGTGTTTGTTCAGCGACGTCAGGACTCCTGCCTAGTTCCGAGGGACAACTCGGGATTCTCCTCGAGGCTTGGCAGGGCAATTGGGACGCCTCTCCAGCTGAGGCGGGAGACCAAGGGTCCCTTTCTATGTGTCACAGGAATCCTGGAACTCCTATCAAGTTTCACGAGGAGTCAGGCATCGTCTCCTTTGGAGGCACTGATCTCCGCGTACCTCTGGAGTTTTCAAAGGATGTGAGGCCTCCGGTCGCGATGAGGTGGGGAACTAGGTCTTTTTCTGTGGTCTCCACAGGGGATTCAGACATCCTTTCATCTTGGGAGATGCAAGACGAGCCTGCATTCAAGTCACTGCAGGGATATCCCGCCTTATTTCGAGTCAGGGCATCGCGGTGTCCATTCCACTTGAGGCCGCTCACTCACATACCTAGAGCTGAGAGAAGCCTCCTCTTGAGGTGCTTGTGGTAAGGTGGTATTCCTCTGGAGTCGAAGCCAGGGACTAACCTCTCATCTCGAGTTGATTTTTGGCCCACGGAGCTCTTTCGTGTTGCTACAGTGACCTCAGGATCCCTCTAGCCTTGAAACAGTGTTCTTGGGGTTTCTCTGGAGTGCCATCAAGGAAATCAAGGCTCCTTTCATGTGTGATGTGCAACACGAGATTGCTCTGCACGCAGTGCATGGGAATCGGGCCTCATCTCGCGGCGAGGGGGAAGTCTCATGGTTTATCTCGAGTTGCGGCGGGAACCTGGGGTATATTCTCGAGTTACGACGGGGATGGCCCTTCCACCCACGTGTCTGTTCAGCGACGACAAGACTCCTGCCTAGTTGCGAGGGACAACTCGGGATTCTCCTCGAGGCTTGGCAGGGCAATTGGGACGCCTCTCCAGCTGAGGTGGGAGACCAAGTGTCCCTTTCCACGTGCCACAGGAATCCTGGGACTCTTATGAAATTTCACGAGGAGTCAGGCATCGTCTCCTTTGGAGGCACTGATCTCCGCGTACCTCTGGAGTTTTCAAAGGATGTGAGGCCTCCGGTCGCCATGAGGTGGTGAACTAGGTCTTTCTCTGTGGTCTCCACAGGGGATTCAGACATCCTTTCCTCTTGGGAGAAGCAAGACGAGCCTGCATTCAAGTCACTGCAGGGATATCCGGCCTTATTTCGCGTCAGGGCATCGCAGTGTCCATTCGATTTGAGGCCGCAAAATCAGGGTCCTTCTCACATACCTAGAGCTGAGAGAAGCCTCCTCTTGAGGTGCTTGTGGTAAGGTGGTATTCCTCTGGAGTCGAAGCCAGGGACTAACCCCTATTTTCGAGTTGATTTTTGGTCCACGGAGCTCTTTCGTGTTGCTACAGTGACCTCAGGATCCCTCTACCCTTGAAACAGTGTTCTTGGGGTTTCTCTGGAGTGCCATCAAGGAAATCAAGGCTCCTTTCATGTGTGATGTGCAACACGAAATTGCTCTGCACGCAGTGTAGGGGAATCGGGCCTCATCGCGCGGCGATGGGAAAGTCTCATGGTTTTTCTCGAGTTGCGGCGGGAACCTGGGGTATATTCTCGAATTACGACGGGGATGGCCCTTCCACCCACGTGTTTGTTCAGCGACGTCAGGACTCCTGCCTAGTTGCGAGGGACAACTCGGGATTCTCATCGAGGCTTGGCAGGGCAATTGGGACGCCTCTCCAGCTTAGGCGGGAGACCAAGGTTCCCTTTCCTCGTGCCACTGGAATCCTGGGACTCCTATCAAGTTTCACGAGGAGTCAGGCATCGTCTCCTTTGGAGGCACTGTTCTCCGCGTACCTCTGGAGTTTTCAAAGGATGTGAGGCCTCCGGTCGCGATGAGGTGGGGAACTAGGTCTTTCTCTGTGGTCTCCACAGGGGATTCAGACATCCTTTCGTCTTGGGAGATGCAAGACGAGCCTGCATTCAAGTCACTGCAGGGATATCCGGCCTTATTTTGAGTCCGGGCATCGCGGTGTCCATTCCACTTGAGGCCGCAAACTCAGGGTCCCTCTCACATACCTAGAGCTGAGAGAAGCCTCCTCTTGAGGTGCTTGTGGTAAGGTGGTATTCCTCTGGAGTCGAAGCCAGGGACTAACCCCTCATCTCGAGTTGATTTTTGGTGCACGGAGCTCTTTCATGTTGCTACAGTGACCTCAGGATCCCTCTAGCCTTGAAACAGTGTTCTTGGGGTTTCTCTGGAGTGCCATCAAGGAAATCAAGGCTCCTTTCATGTGTGATGTGCAACCCGGAATTGCTCTGCACGTAGTGCAGGGGAATCGGGCCTGATCTCGCGGCGAGGGGGAAGTCTCATGGTTTTTCTCGAGTTGCGGCGGGAACCTGGGGTATATTCTCGAGTTACGACAGGGATGGCCCTTCCACCCACGTGTTTGTTCAGCGACGTCAGGACTCCTGCCTAGTTGCGAGGGACAACTCGGGATTCTCCTCGAGGCTTGGCAGGGCAATTGGGACGCCTCTCCAGCTGAGGCGGGAGACCAAGAGTCCCTTTCCACGTGCCACAGGAATCCTGGGCCTCCTATCAAGTTTCACGAGGAGTCAGGCATCGTCTCCTTTGGAGGCACTGTTCTCCGCGTACCTCTGGAGTTTTCAAAGGATGTAAGGCCTCCAGTCGCGATGAGGTGGGGAGCTAGGTCTTTCTCTGTGGTCTCCACAGGGGATTCAGACATCCTTTCGTCTTGGGAGATGCAAGACGTGCCTGCATTCTAGTCACAGCAGGGATATCCGGCCTTATTTCGAGTCAGGGCATAGCGGTGTCCATTCCACTTGAGGCTGCAAACTCAGGGTCCCTCTCACATACCTAGAGCTGAGAGAAGCCTCCTCTTGAGGTGCTTGTGGTAAGGTGGTATTCCTCTGGAGTCGAAGCCAGGGACTAACCCCTATTCTCGAGTTGATTTTTGGGCCACGGAGCTCTTTCGTGTTGCTACAGTGACCTCAGGATCCCTCTAGCCTTGAAGCAGTGTTCTTGGGGTTTCTCTGGAGTGCCATTAAGGAAATCAAGGCTCCTTCCATGTGTGATGTGCAGCACGGAATTGCGCTGCATGCAGTACAAGGGAATCGGGCCTCATCTCGCGGCGAGGGGAAAGTCTCATGGTTTTTCTCGAGTTGCGGCGGGAACCTGGGGAATATTCTCGAGTTACGATGGGGATGGCCCTTCCACCCACGTGTTTGTTCAGCGACGTCAGGACTCCTGCCTAGTTGCGAGGGACAACTCGGGATTCTCCTCGAGGCTTGGCAGGGCAATTGGGACACCTCTCCAGCTGAGGCGGGAGACCAAGGGTCCCTTTCCACGTGCCACAGGAATCCTGGGACTCCTATCATGTTTCACGAGGAGTCAGGCATCGTCTCCTTTGTAGGCACTGATCTCCGCGTTCCTCTGGAGTTTTCAAAGGATGTGAGGCCTCCTGTCGCGATGAGGTGGGGAACTAGGCCTTTCTCTGTGGTCTCCACAGAGGATTCAGACATCTTTTTGTCTTGGGAGATGCAAGACGAGCCTACATTTATGTCAATGCAGGGATATCCGGCCTTATTTCGAGTCAGGGCATTGCGGTGTCCATTCCACTTGAGGCCGCAAACTCAGGGTCCCTCTCACATAGCTAGAGCTGAGAGAAGCCTCCTCTTGAGGTGCTTGTGGTAAGGTGGTATTCCTCTGGACTCGAAGCCAGGGACTAACCTCTCATGTCGAGTTGATTTTTGGGCCACGGAGCTCTTTCGTGTTGCTACAGTGACCTAAGGATCCCTCTAGCCTTGAAACAGTGTTCTTCGGGTTTCTCTGGAGTGCCATCAAGGAAATCAAGGCTCCGTTCATGTGTGATGTGCAACACGGAATTGCTCTGCATGCAGTGCAGGAGAATCGAGCCTCATCTCGCGGCGAGGGGGATGTCTCATGGTTTTTCTCGAGTTGCGGGGGGACCCTGAGGTATATTCTCGAGTTATGACGGGGATGGACCTTCCACTCACGTGTTTGTTCAGCGACGTCAGGACTCCTGCCTAGTTGCTAGGGACATCTCGGGATTCTCATCGAGGCTGGGCAGGGCAATTGGGACGCCTCTCCAGCTGAGGCGGGAGACCAAGTGTCCCTTTCCACGTGCCACAGGAATCCTGGGACTCCTATCAAGTTTCACGAGGAGTCAGGCATCGTCTCCTTTGGAGGCACTGATCTCCGCGTTCCTCTGGAGTTTTCAAAGGATGTGAGGCCTCCGGTCGCGATGAGGTGGGGAACTAGGTCTTTCTCTGTGGTCTCCACAGGGGATTCAGACATCCTTTCGGTTTGGGAGATGCAAGACGATCCTGCATTCAAATCACTGCAGGGATATCCGGCCTTATTTCGAGTCAGGGCATCGCGGTGTCCATTCCCCTTGAGGCCGCAAACTCAGGGTCCCTCTCACATACCTAGAGCTGAGAGAAGCCTCCTCTAGAGGTGCTTGTGGTAAGGTGATATTAATCTGGAGTCGAAGCCAGGGACTAACCTCTCATCTCGAGTTGATTTTTGGTCCACGGAGTTCTTTCGTGTTGCTACAGTGACCTCAGGATCCCTCTAGCCTTGAAACAGTGTTCTTGGGGTTTCTCTGGAGTGCCATGAAGGAAATCAAGGCTCCTTTCATGTGTGATGTGCAACACGGAATTGCTCTGCACGTAGTGCAGGGGAATCGGGCCTCATCTCGCGGCAAGGGGGAAGTCTCATGGTTTTTCTGGAGTTGCGGCTGGAACCTGGGGTGTATTCTCGAGTTACGACGGGGATGGCCCTTCCACCCACGTGTTTGTTCAGCGACGTCAGGACTCCTGCCTAGTTCCGAGGGACAACTCGGGATTCTCCTCGAGGCTTGGCAGGGCAATTGGGACGCCTCTCCAGCTGAGGCGGGAGACCAAGGGTCCCTTTCTATGTGTCACAGGAATCCTGGAACTCCTATCAAGTTTCACGAGGAGTCAGGCATCGTCTCCTTTGGAGGCACTGATCTCCGCGTACCTCTGGAGTTTTCAAAGGATGTGAGGCCTCCGGTCGCGATGAGGTGGGGAACTAGGTCTTTTTCTGTGGTCTCCACAGGGGATTCAGACATCCTTTCATCTTGGGAGATGCAAGACGAGCCTGCATTCAAGTCACTGCAGGGATATCCCGCCTTATTTCGAGTCAGGGCATCGCGGTGTCCATTCCACTTGAGGCCGCACACTCACATACCTAGAGCTGAGAGAAGCCTCCTCTTGAGGTGCTTGTGGTAAGGTGGTATTCCTCTGGAGTCGAAGCCAGGGACTAACCTCTCATCTCGAGTTGATTTTTGGCCCACGGAGCTCTTTCGTGTTGCTACAGTGACCTCAGGATCCCTCTAGCCTTGAAACAGTGTTCTTGGGGTTTCTCTGGAGTGCCATCAAGGAAATCAAGGCTCCTTTCATGTGTGATGTGCAACACGAGATTGCTCTGCACGCAGTGCATGGGAATCGGGCCTCATCTCGCGGCGAGGGGGAAGTCTCATGGTTTATCTCGAGTTGCGGCGGGAACCTGGGGTATATTCTCGAGTTACGACGGGGATGGCCCTTCCACCCACGTGTCTGTTCAGCGACGTCAAGACTCCTGCCTAGTTGCGAGGGACAACTCGGGATTCTCCTCGAGGCTTGGCAGGGCAATTGGGACGCCTCTCCAGCTGAGGTGGGAGACCAAGTGTCCCTTTCCACGTGCCACAGGAATCCTGGGACTCTTATGAAATTTCACGAGGAGTCAGGCATCGTCTCCTTTGGAGGCACTGATCTCCGCGTACCTCTGGAGTTTTCAAAGGATGTGAGGCCTCCGGTCGCCATGAGGTGGGGAACTAGGTCTTTCTCTGTGGTCTCCACAGGGGATTCAGACATCCTTTCCTCTTGGGAGAAGCAAGACGAGCCTGCATTCAAGTCACTGCAGGGATATCCGGCCTTATTTCGCGTCAGGGCATCGCAGTGTCCATTCGATTTGAGGCCGCAAAATCAGGGTCCTTCTCACATACCTAGAGCTGAGAGAAGCCTCCTCTTGAGGTGCTTGTGGTAAGGTGGTATTCCTCTGGAGTCGAAGCCAGGGACTAACCCCTATTTTCGAGTTGATTTTTGGTCCACGGAGCTCTTTCGTGTTGCTACAGTGACCTCAGGATCCCTCTACCCTTGAAACAGTGTTCTTGGGGTTTCTCTGGAGTACCATCAAGGAAATCAAGGCTCCTTTCATGTGTGATGTGCAACACGAAATTGCTCTGCACGCAGTGTAGGGGAATCGGGCCTCATCGCGCGGCGATGGGAAAGTCTCATGGTTTTTCTCGAGTTGCGGCGGGAACCTGGGGTATATTCTCGAATTACGACGGGGATGGCCCTTCCACCCACGTGTTTGTTCAGCGACGTCAGGACTCCTGCCTAGTTGCGAGGGACAACTCGGGATTCTCATCGAGGCTTGGCAGGGCAATTGGGACGCCTCTCCAGCTTAGGCGGGAGACCAAGGTTCCCTTTCCTCGTGCCACTGGAATCCTGGGACTCCTATCAAGTTTCACGAGGAGTCAGGCATCGTCTCCTTTGGAGGCACTGTTCTCCGCGTACCTCTGGAGTTTTCAAAGGATGTGAGGCCTCCGGTCGCGATGAGGTGGGGAACTAGGTCTTTCTCTGTGGTCTCCACAGGGGATTCAGACATCCTTTCGTCTTGGGAGATGCAAGACGAGCCTGCATTCAAGTCACTGCAGGGATATCCGGCCTTATTTTGAGTCCGGGCATCGCGGTGTCCATTCCACTTGAGGCCGCAAACTCAGGGTCCCTCTCACATACCTAGAGCTGAGAGAAGCCTCCTCTTGAGGTGCTTGTGGTAAGGTGGTATTCCTCTGGAGTCGAAGCCAGGGACTAACCCCTCATCTCGAGTTGATTTTTGGTGCACGGAGCTCTTTCTTGTTGCTACAGTGACCTCAGGATCCCTCTAGCCTTGAAACAGTGTTCTTGGGGTTTCTCTGGAGTGCCATCAAGGAAATCAAGGCTCCTTTCATGTGTGATGTGCAACCCGGAATTGCTCTGCATGTAGTGCAGGGGAATCGGGCCTCATCTCGCGGCGAGGGGGAAGTCTCATGGTTTTTCTCGAGTTGCGGCGGGAACCTGGGGTATATTCTCGAGTTACGACAGGGATGGCCCTTCCACCCACGTGTTTGTTCAGCGACGTCAGGACTCCTGCCTAGTTGCGAGGGACAACTCGGGATTCTCCTCGAGGCTTGGCAGGGCAATTGGGACGCCTCTCCAGCTGAGGCGGGAGACCAAGAGTCCCTTTCCACGTGCCACAGGAATCCTGGGCCTCCTATCAAGTTTCACGAGGAGTCAGGCATCGTCTCCTTTGGAGGCACTGTTCTCCGCGTACCTCTGGAGTTTTCAAAGGATGTAAGGCCTCCAGTCGCGATGAGGTGGGGAGCTAGGTCTTTCTCTGTGGTCTCCACAGGGGATTCAGACATCCTTTCGTCTTGGGAGATGCAAGACGTGCCTGCATTCTAGTCACAGCAGGGATATCCGGCCTTATTTCGAGTCAGGGCATAGCGGTGTCCATTCCACTTGAGGCTGCAAACTCAGGGTCCCTCTCACATACCTAGAGCTGAGAGAAGCCTCCTCTTGAGGTGCTTGTGGTAAGGTGGTATTCCTCTGGAGTCGAAGCCAGGGACTAACCCCTATTCTCGAGTTGATTTTTGGGCCACGGAGCTCTTTCGTGTTGCTACAGTGACCTCAGGATCCCTCTAGCCTTGAAGCAGTGTTCTTGGGGTTTCTCTGGAGTGCCATCAAGGAAATCAAGGCTCCTTCCATGTGTGATGTGCAGCACGGAATTGCGCTGCATGCAGTACAAGGGAATCGGGCCTCATCTCGCGGCGAGGGGAAAGTCTCATGGTTTTTCTCGAGTTGCGGCGGGAACCTGGGGAATATTCTCGAGTTACGATGGGGATGGCCCTTCCACCCACGTGTTTGTTCAGCGACGTCAGGACTCCTGCCTAGTTGCGAGGGACAACTCGGGATTCTCCTCGAGGCTTGGCAGGGCAATTGGGACACCTCTCCAGCTGAGGCGGGAGACCAAGGGTCCCTTTCCACGTGCCACAGGAATCCTGGGACTCCTATCAAGTTTCACGAGGAGTCAGGCATCGTCTCCTTTGTAGGCACTGATCTCCGCGTTCCTCTGGAGTTTTCAAAGGATGTGAGGCCTCCTGTCGCGATGAGGTGGGGAACTAGGCCTTTCTCTGTGGTCTCCACAGAGGATTCAGACATCTTTTTGTCTTGGGAGATGCAAGACGAGCCTACAATTATGTCAATGCAGGGATATCCGGCCTTATTTCGAGTCAGGGCATTGCGGTGTCCATTCCACTTGAGGCCGCAAACTCAGGGTCCCTCTCACATACCTAAGGCTGAGAGAAGTCTCCTCTTGAGGTGCTTGTGGTTAGGTGGTATTCCTCTGGAGTCGAAGTTAGGGACAAACCTCTCATCTCGAGTTGATTTTTGGTCCACGGAGCTCTTTCTTGTTGCTACAGTGACCTCAGGATCCCTCTAGCCTTCAAACAGTGTTCTTGGGGTTTCTCTGGAGTGCCATCAAGGAAATCAAGGCTCCTTTCATGTGTGATGTGCAACACGGAATTGCTCTGCACGCAGTGCAGGGGAATCGGGCCTCATCTCGCGGCAAGGGGGAATTCTCATGGTTTTTCTCGAGTTGCGGCGGGAACCTGGGGTATATTCTGGAGTTACGCGGGGATGGCCCTTCCACACACGTGTATGTTCAGCCACGTCAGGACTCCTGCCTAGTTGCGAGGGACAACTCGGGATTCTCCTCGAGGCTTGGCAGGGCAATTGGGACGCCTCTCGAGCTGAGGCGGGAGACCAAGTGTACCTTTCCACGTGCCACAGGAATCCTGGGTCTCCTATCAAGTTTCACGAGGAGTCAGGCATCGTCTCCTTTGGAGGCACTGATCTCCGCGTACCTCTGGAGTTTTCAAAGGATGTGAGGCCTCCGGTCGCGATGAGGTGGGGAACGAGTTCTTTCTCTGTGGTTTCCACAGGGGATTCAGACATCCTTTCGGTTTGGGAGATGCAAGACGATCCTGCATTCAAATCACTGCAGGGATATCCGGCCTTATTTCGAGTCAGGGCATCGCGGTGTCCATTCCCCTTGAGGCCGCAAACTCAGGGTCCCTCTCACATACCTAGAGCTGAGAGAAGCCTCCTCTAGAGGTGCTTGTGGTAAGGTGATATTAATCTGGAGTCGAAGCCAGGGACTAACCTCTCATCTCGAGTTGATTTTTGGTCCACGGAGTTCTTTCGTGTTGCTACAGTGACCTCAGGATCCCTCTAGCCTTGAAACAGTGTTCTTGGGGTTTCTCTGGAGTGCCATGAAGGAAATCAAGGCTCCTTTCATGTGTGATGTGCAACACGGAATTGCTCTGCACGTAGTGCAGGGGAATCGGGCCTCATCTCGCGGCAAGGGGGAAGTCTCATGGTTTTTCTCGAGTTGCGGCTGGAACCTGGGGTGTATTCTCGAGTTACGACGGGGATGGCCCTTCCACCCACGTGTTTGTTCAGCGACGTCAGGACTCCTGCCTAGTTCCGAGGGACAACTCGGGATTCTCCTCGAGGCTTGGCAGGGCAATTGGGACGCCTCTCCAGCTGAGGCGGGAGACCAAGGGTCCCTTTCTATGTGTCACAGGAATCCTGGAACTCCTATCAAGTTTCACGAGGAGTCAGGCATCGTCTCCTTTGGAGGCACTGATCTCCGCGTACCTCTGGAGTTTTCAAAGGATGTGAGGCCTCCGGTCGCGATGAGGTGGGGAACTAGGTCTTTTTCTGTGGTCTCCACAGGGGATTCAGACATCCTTTAATCTTGGGAGATGCAAGACGAGCCTGCATTCAAGTCACTGCAGGGATATCCCGCCTTATTTCGAGTCAGGGCATCGCGGTGTCCATTCCACTTGAGGCCGCACACTCACATACCTAGAGCTGAGAGAAGCCTCCTCTTGAGGTGCTTGTGGTAAGGTGGTATTCCTCTGGAGTCGAAGCCAGGGACTAACCTCTCATCTCGAGTTGATTTTTGGCCCACGGAGCTCTTTCGTGTTGCTACAGTGACCTCAGGATCCCTCTAGCCTTGAAACAGTGTTCTTGGGGTTTCTCTGGAGTGCCATCAAGGAAATCAAGGCTCCTTTCATGTGTGATGTGCAACACGAGATTGCTCTGCACGCAGTGCATGGGAATCGGGCCTCATCTCGCGGCGAGGGGGAAGTCTCATGGTTTATCTCGAGTTGCGGCGGGAACCTGGGGTATATTCTCGAGTTACGACGGGGATGGCCCTTCCACCCACGTGTCTGTTCAGCGACGTCAAGACTCCTGCCTAGTTGCGAGGGACAACTCGGGATTCTCCTCGAGGCTTGGCAGGGCAATTGGGACGCCTCTCCAGCTGAGGTGGGAGACCAAGTGTCCCTTTCCACGTGCCACAGGAATCCTGGGACTCTTATGAAATTTCACGAGGAGTCAGGCATCGTCTCCTTTGGAGGCACTGATCTCCGCGTACCTCTGGAGTTTTCAAAGGATGTGAGGCCTCCGGTCGCCATGAGGTGGGGAACTAGGTCTTTCTCTGTGGTCTCCACAGGGGATTCAGACATCCTTTCCTCTTGGGAGAAGCAAGACGAGCCTGCATTCAAGTCACTGCAGGGATATCCGGCCTTATTTCGCGTCAGGGCATCGCAGTGTCCATTCGATTTGAGGCCGCAAAATCAGGGTCCTTCTCACATACCTAGAGCTGAGAGAAGCCTCCTCTTGAGGTGCTTGTGGTAAGGTGGTATTCCTCTGGAGTCGAAGCCAGGGACTAACCCCTATTTTCGAGTTGATTTTTGGTCCACGGAGCTCTTTCGTGTTGCTACAGTGACCTCAGGATCCCTCTACCCTTGAAACAGTGTTCTTGGGGTTTCTCTGGAGTACCATCAAGGAAATCAAGGCTCCTTTCATGTGTGATGTGCAACACGAAATTGCTCTGCACGCAGTGTAGGGGAATCGGGCCTCATCGCGCGGCGATGGGAAAGTCTCATGGTTTTTCTCGAGTTGCGGCGGGAACCTGGGGTATATTCTCGAATTACGACGGGGATGGCCCTTCCACCCACGTGTTTGTTCAGCGACGTCAGGACTCCTGCCTAGTTGCGAGGGACAACTCGGGATTCTCATCGAGGCTTGGCAGGGCAATTGGGACGCCTCTCCAGCTTAGGCGGGAGACCAAGGTTCCCTTTCCTCGTGCCACTGGAATCCTGGGACTCCTATCAAGTTTCACGAGGAGTCAGGCATCGTCTCCTTTGGAGGCACTGTTCTCCGCGTACCTCTGGAGTTTTCAAAGGATGTGAGGCCTCCGGTCGCGATGAGGTGGGGAACTAGGTCTTTCTCTGTGGTCTCCACAGGGGATTCAGACATCCTTTCGTCTTGGGAGATGCAAGACGAGCCTGCATTCAAGTCACTGCAGGGATATCCGGCCTTATTTTGAGTCCGGGCATCGCGGTGTCCATTCCACTTGAGGCCGCAAACTCAGGGTCCCTCTCACATACCTAGAGCTGAGAGAAGCCTCCTCTTGAGGTGCTTGTGGTAAGGTGGTATTCCTCTGGAGTCGAAGCCAGGGACTAACCCCTCATCTCGAGTTGATTTTTGGTGCACGGAGCCCTTTCATGTTGCTACAGTGACCTCAGGATCCCTCTAGCCTTGAAACAGTGTTCTTGGGGTTTCTCTGGAGTGCCATCAAGGAAATCAAGGCTCCTTTCATGTGTGATGTGCAACCCGGAATTGCTCTGCATGTAGTGCAGGGGAATCGGGCCTCATCTCGCGGCGAGGGGGAAGTCTCATGGTTTTTCTCGAGTTGCGGCGGGAACCTGGGGTATATTCTCGAGTTACGACAGGGATGGCCCTTCCACCCACGTGTTTGTTCAGCGACGTCAGGACTCCTGCCTAGTTGCGAGGGACAACTCGGGATTCTCCTCGAGGCTTGGCAGGGCAATTGGGACGCCTCTCCAGCTGAGGCGGGAGACCAAGAGTCCCTTTCCACGTGCCACAGGAATCCTGGGCCTCCTATCAAGTTTCACGAGGAGTCAGGCATCGTCTCCTTTGGAGGCACTGTTCTCCGCGTACCTCTGGAGTTTTCAAAGGATGTAAGGCCTCCAGTCGCGATGAGGTGGGGAGCTAGGTCTTTCTCTGTGGTCTCCACAGGGGATTCAGACATCCTTTCGTCTTGGGAGATGCAAGACGTGCCTGCATTCTAGTCACAGCAGGGATATCCGGCCTTATTTCGAGTCAGGGCATAGCGGTGTCCATTCCACTTGAGGCTGCAAACTCAGGGTCCCTCTCACATACCTAGAGCTGAGAGAAGCCTCCTCTTGAGGTGCTTGTGGTAAGGTGGTATTCCTCTGGAGTCGAAGCCAGGGACTAACCCCTATTCTCGAGTTGATTTTTGGGCCACGGAGCTCTTTCGTGTTGCTACAGTGACCTCAGGATCCCTCTAGCCTTGAAGCAGTGTTCTTGGGGTTTCTCTGGAGTGCCATCAAGGAAATCAAGGCTCCTTCCATGTGTGATGTGCAGCACGGAATTGCGCTGCATGCAGTACAAGGGAATCGGGCCTCATCTCGCGGCGAGGGGAAAGTCTCATGGTTTTTCTCGAGTTGCGGCGGGAACCTGGGGAATATTCTCGAGTTACGATGGGGATGGCCCTTCCACCCACGTGTTTGTTCAGCGACGTCAGGACTCCTGCCTAGTTGCGAGGGACAACTCGGGATTCTCCTCGAGGCTTGGCAGGGCAATTGGGACACCTCTCCAGCTGAGGCGGGAGACCAAGGGTCCCTTTCCACGTGCCACAGGAATCCTGGGACTCCTATCAAGTTTCACGAGGAGTCAGGCATCGTCTCCTTTGTAGGCACTGATCTCCGCGTTCCTCTGGAGTTTTCAAAGGATGTGAGGCCTCCTGTCGCGATGAGGTGGGGAACTAGGCCTTTCTCTGTGGTCTCCACAGAGGATTCAGACATCTTTTTGTCTTGGGAGATGCAAGACGAGCCTACAATTATGTCAATGCAGGGATATCCGGCCTTATTTCGAGTCAGGGCATTGCGGTGTCCATTCCACTTGAGGCCGCAAACTCAGGGTCCCTCTCACATACCTAAGGCTGAGAGAAGTCTCCTCTTGAGGTGCTTGTGGTTAGGTGGTATTCCTCTGGAGTCGAAGTTAGGGACAAACCTCTCATCTCGAGTTGATTTTTGGTCCACGGAGCTCTTTCTTGTTGCTACAGTGACCTCAGGATCCCTCTAGCCTTCAAACAGTGTTCTTGGGGTTTCTCTGGAGTGCCATCAAGGAAATCAAGGCTCCTTTCATGTGTGATGTGCAACACGGAATTGCTCTGCACGCAGTGCAGGGGAATCGGGCCTCATCTCGCGGCAAGGGGGAATTCTCATGGTTTTTCTCGAGTTGCGGCGGGAACCTGGGGTATATTCTGGAGTTACGCGGGGATGGCCCTTCCACACACGTGTATGTTCAGCCACGTCAGGACTCCTGCCTAGTTGCGAGGGACAACTCGGGATTCTCCTCGAGGCTTGGCAGGGCAATTGGGACGCCTCTCGAGCTGAGGCGGGAGACCAAGTGTACCTTTCCACGTGCCACAGGAATCCTGGGTCTCCTATCAAGTTTCACGAGGAGTCAGGCATCGTCTCCTTTGGGGGCACTGATCTCCGCGTACCTCTGGAGTTTTCAAAGGATGTGAGGCCTCCGGTCGCGATGAGGTGGGGAACGAGTTCTTTCTCTGTGGTTTCCACAGGGGATTCAGACATCCTTTCGTCTTGGGAGATGCAAGATGAGCCTGCATTCAATTCACTGCACGAATATCCGGCCTTATTTCGCGTCAGGCCATCGCAGTGTCCATTCCACTTGAGGCCGCAAATTCAGGGTCCCTCTCACATACCTAGAGCTGAGAGAAGCCTCCTCTTTAGGTGCTTGTGGTAAGGTGGTATTCCTCTGGAGTCGAAGCCAGGGACTAACCTCTCATCTCGAGTTGATTTTTGGTCCACGGAGCTCTTTCGTGTTGCTACAGTAACCTCAGGATCCCTCTAGCCTTGAAACAGTGTTCTTGGGGTTTCTCTGGAGTGCCATCAAGGAAAACAAGGCTCCTTTCATGTGTGATGTGCAACACGGAATTGCTCTGCATGCAGTGCAGGAGAATCGAGCCTCATCTCGCGGCGAGGGGGATGTCTCATGGTTTTTCTCGAGTTGCGGCGGGACCCTGAGGTATATTCTCGAGTTATGACGGGGATAGCCCTTCCAGCCACGTGTTTGTTCAGCGACGTCAGGACTCCTGCCTAGTTGCGAGGGACAACTCGGGATTCTCCTCGAGGCTTGGCAGGGCAATTGGGCCGCCTCTCCATCTGAGGCGGGAGACCAAGGGTCCCTTTCCACGTGCCACAGGAATCCTGGGACTCGTATCAAGTTTCTTGAGGAATCAGGCATCGTCTCCTTTGGAGGCACTGATCTCCGCGTACCTCTGGAGTTTTCAAAGGATGTGAGGCTTCCGGTCGCGATGAGGTGGGGAACTAGGTCTTTCTCTGTGGTTTCCGCAGGGGATTCAGACATCCTTTCATCTTGGAGATGCAAGACGAGCCTGCATTCAAGTCACTGCAGGGATATCCAGCCTTATTTCGAGTCAGGGCTTCGTGGTGTCCATTCCACTTGAGGCCGCAAACTCAGGGTCCCTCTCACATACCTAGAGCTGAGAGAAGCCTCCTCTTGAGGTGCTTGCAGTAAGGTGGTATTCCTCTGGAGTCGAAGCCAGGGACTAACCTCTCATGTCGAGTTGATTTTTGGGCCACGGAGCTCTTTCGTGTTGCTACAGTGACCTAAGGATCCCTCTAGCCTTGAAACAGTGTTCTTCGGGTTTCTCTGGAGTGCCATCAAGGAAATCAAGGCTCCGTTCATGTGTGATGTGCAACACGGAATTGCTCTGCATGCAGTGCAGGAGAATCGAGCCTCATCTCGCGGCGAGGGGGATGTCTCATGGTTTTTCTTGAGTTGCGGCGGGACCCTGAGGTATATTCTCGAGTTATGACGGGGATGGACCTTCCACTCACGTGTTTGTTCAGCGACGTCAGGACTCCTGCCTAGTTGCTAGGGACATCTCGGGATTCTCATCGAGGCTGGGCAGGGCAATTGGGACGCCTCTCCAGCTGAGGCGGGAGACCAAGGGTCCCTTTCCACGTGCCACAGGAATCCTGGGACTCCTATCAAGTTTCACGAGGAGTCAGGCATCGTCTCCTTTGGAGGCACTGATCTCCGCGTACCTCTGGAGTTTTCAAAGGATGTGAGGCCTCCGGTCGCGATGAGGTGGGGAACTAAGTCTTTCTCTGTGGTCTCCACAGGGGATTCAGACATCCTTTCATCTTGGGAGATGCAAGACGAGCCTGCATTCAAGTCACTGCAGGGATATCCCGCCTTATTTCGAGTCAGGGCATCGCGGTGTCCATTCCACTTGAGGCCGCACACTCACATACCTAGAGCTGAGAGAAGCCTCCTCTTGAGGTGCTTGTGGTAAGGTGGTATTCCTCTGGAGTCGAAGCCAGGGACTAACCTCTCATCTCGAGTTGATTTTTGGCCCACGGAGCTCTTTCGTGTTGCTACAGTGACCTCAGGATCCCTCTAGCCTTGAAACAGTGTTCTTGGGGTTTCTCTGGAGTGCCATCAAGGAAATCAAGGCTCCTTTCATGTGTGATGTGCAACACGAGATTGCTCTGCACGCAGTGCATGGGAATCGGGCCTCATCTCGCGGCGAGGGGGAAGTCTCATGGTTTTTCTCGAGTTGCGGCGGGAACCTGGGGTATATTCTCGAGTTACGACGGGGATGGCCCTTCCACCCACGTGTCTGTTCAGCGACGTCAAGACTCCTGCCTAGTTGCGAGGGACAACTCGGGATTCTCCTCGAGGCTTGGCAGGGCAATTGGGACGCCTCTCCAGCTGAGGTGGGAGACCAAGTGTCCCTATCCACGTGCCACAGGAATCCTGGGACTCTTATGAAATTTCACGAGGAGTCAGGCATCGTCTCCTTTGGAGGCACTGATCTCCGCGTACCTCTGGAGTTTTCAAAGGATGTGAGGCCTCCGGTCGCCATGAGGTGGGGAACTAGGTCTTTCTCTGTGGTCTCCACAGGGGATTCAGACATCCTTTCCTCTTGGGAGAAGCAAGACGAGCCTGCATTCAAGTCACTGCAGGGATATCCGGCCTTATTTCGCGTCAGGGCATCGCAGTGTCCATTCGATTTGAGGCCGCAAAATCAGGGTCCTTCTCACATACCTAGAGCTGAGAGAAGCCTCCTCTTGAGGTGCTTGTGGTAAGGTGGTATTCCTCTGGAGTCGAAGCCAGGGACTAACCCCTATTTTCGAGTTGATTTTTGGTCCACGGAGCTCTTTCGTGTTGCTACAGTGACCTCAGGATCCCTCTACCCTTGAAACAGTGTTCTTGGGGTTTCTCTGGAGTGCCATCAAGGAAATCTAGGCTCCTTTCATGTGTGATGTGCAACACGAAATTGCTCTGCACGCAGTGTAGGGGAATCGGGCCTCATCGCGCGGCGATGGGAAAGTCTCATGGTTTTTCTCGAGTTGCGGCGGGAACCTGGGGTATATTCTCGAATTACGACGGGGATGGCCCTTCCACCCACGTGTTTGTTCAGCGACGTCAGGACTCCTGCCTAGTTGCGAGGGACAACTCGGGATTCTCATCGAGGCTTGGCAGGGCAATTGGGACGCCTCTCCAGCTTAGGCGGGAGACCAAGGTTCCCTTTCCTCGTGCCACTGGAATCCTGGGACTCCTATCAAGTTTCACGAGGAGTCAGGCATCGTCTCCTTTGGAGGCACTGTTCTCCGCGTACCTCTGGAGTTTTCAAAGGATGTGAGGCCTCCGGTCGCGATGAGGTGGGGAACTAGGTCTTTCTCTGTGGTCTCCACAGGGGATTCAGACATCCTTTCGTCTTGGGAGATGCAAGACGAGCCTGCATTCAAGTCACTGCAGGGATATCCGGCCTTATTTTGAGTCCGGGCATCGCGGTGTCCATTCCACTTGAGGCCGCAAACTCAGGGTCCCTCTCACATACCTAGAGCTGAGAGAAGCCTCCTCTTGAGGTGCTTGTGGTAAGGTGGTATTCCTCTGGAGTCGAAGCCAGGGACTAACCCCTCATCTCGAGTTGATTTTTGGTGCACGGAGCTCTTTCATGTTGCTACAGTGACCTCAGGATCCCTCTAGCCTTGAAACAGTGTTCTTGGGGTTTCTCTGGAGTGCCATCAAGGAAATCAAGGCTCCTTTCATGTGTGATGTGCAACACGGAATTGCTCTGCACGTAGTGCAGGGGAATCGGGCCTCATCTCGCGGCGAGGGGGAAGTCTCATGGTTTTTCTCGAGTTGCGGCGGGAACCTGGGGTATATTCTCGAGTTACGACAGGGATGGCCCTTCCACCCACGTGTTTGTTCAGCGACGTCAGGACTCCTGCCTAGTTCCGAGGGACAACTCGGGATTCTCCTCGAGGCTTGGCAGGGCAATTGGGACGCCTCTCCAGCTGAGGCGGGAGACCAAGAGTCCCTTTCCACGTGCCACAGGAATCCTGGGCCTCCTATCAAGTTTCACGAGGAGTCAGGCATCGTCTCCTTTGGAGGCACTGTTCTCCGCGTACCTCTGGAGTTTTCAAAGGATGTGAGGCCTCCAGTCGCGATGAGGTGGGGAGCTAGGTCTTTCTCTGTGGTCTCCACAGGGGATTCAGACATCCTTTCGTCTTGGGAGATGCAAGACGTGCCTGCATTCTAGTCACAGCAGGGATATCCGGCCTTATTTCGAGTCAGGGCATAGCGGTGTCCATTCCACTTGAGGCTGCAAACTCAGGGTCCCTCTCACATACCTAGAGCTGAGAGAAGCCTCCTCTTGAGGTGCTTGTGGTAAGGTGGTATTCCTCTGGAGTCGAAGCCAGGGACTAACCCCTATTCTCGAGTTGATTTTTGGGCCACGGAGCTCTTTCGTGTTGCTACAGTGACCTCAGGATCCCTCTAGCCTTGAAGCAGTGTTCTTGGGGTTTCTCTGGAGTGCCATCAAGGAAATCAAGGCTCCTTCCATGTGTGATGTGCAGCACGGAATTGCGCTGCATGCAGTACAAGGGAATCGGGCCTCATCTCGCGGCGAGGGGAAAGTCTCATGGTTTTTCTCGAGTTGCGGCGGGAACCTGGGGAATATTCTCGAGTTACGATGGGGATGGCCCTTCCACCCACGTGTTTGTTCAGCGACGTCAGGACTCCTGCCTAGTTGCGAGGGACAACTCGGGATTCTCCTCGAGGCTTGGCAGGGCAATTGGGACACCTCTCCAGCTGAGGCGGGAGACCAAGGGTCCCTTTCCACGTGCCACAGGAATCCTGGGACTCCTATCAAGTTTCACGAGGAGTCAGGCATCGTCTCCTTTGTAGGCACTGATCTCCGCGTTCCTCTGGAGTTTTCAAAGGATGTGAGGCCTCCTGTCGCAATGAGGTGGGGAACTAGGCCTTTCTCTGTGGTCTCCACAGAGGATTCAGACATCTTTTTGTCTTGGGAGATGCAAGACGAGCCTACATTTATGTCAATGCAGGGATATCCGGCCTTATTTCGAGTCAGGGCATTGCGGTGTCCATTCCACTTGAGGCCGCAAACTCAGGGTCCCTCTCACATACCTAAGGCTGAGAGAAGTCTCCTCTTGAGGTGCTTGTGGTTAGGTGGTATTCCTCTGGAGTCGAAGTTAGGGACAAACCTCTCATCTCGAGTTGATTTTTGGTCCACGGAGCTCTTTCTTGTTGCTACAGTGACCTCAGGATCCCTCTAGCCTTCAAACAGTGTTCTTGGGGTTTCTCTGGAGTGCCATCAAGGAAATCAAGGCTCCTTTCATGTGTGATGTGCAACACGGAATTGCTCTGCACGCAGTGCAGGGGAATCGGGCCTCATCTCGCGGCGAGGGGGAAATCTCATGGTTTTTCTCGAGTTGCGGCGGGAACCTGGGGTATATTCTCAAGTTAGGACGGGGATGGCCCTTGCACCCACGTGTTTGTTCAGCGACGTCAGGACTCCTGCCTAGTTGCGAGGGACAACTCGGGATTCTCCTCGAGGCTTGGCAGGGCAATTGGGACGCCTCTCCAGCTGAGGCGGGAGACCATGGGTCCCTTTCCACGTGCCACAGGAATCCTGGGACTCCTATCAAGTTTCATGAGGAGTCAGGCATCGTCTCCTTTGGAGGCACTGATCTCCGCGTACCTCTGGAGTTTTCAAAGGATGTGAGGCCTCCGGTCGCGATGAGGTGGGGAACTAGGTCTTTCTCTGTGGTCTCCACAGAGGATTCAGACATCCTTTTGTCTTGAGAGATGCAAGACGAGCCTGCATTTATGTCAATGCAGGGATATCCGGCCTTATTTCGAGTCAGGGCATTGCGTTGTCCATTCCACTTGAGGCTGCAAACTCAGGGTCCCTCTCACATACATAGAGCTGAGAGAAGCCTCCTCTTGAGGTGCTTGTGGTAAGGTGGTATTCCTCTGGAGTTGAAGCCAGGGACTACCCTCTCATCTCGACTTGATTTCTGGTCCACGGAGCTCTTTCATGTTGCTACAGTGACCTCAGGATTCCTCTAGCCTTGAAACAGTGTTCTTGGGGTTTCTCTGGAGTGCCATCAAGGAAATCAAGGCTCCTTTCATGTGTGATGTGCAACACGGAATTGCTCTGCATGCAGTGCAGGGGAATCGGGCCTCATCTCGCGGCGAGGGGGAAGTCTCATGGTTTTTCTCGAGTTGCGGCGGGAACCTGGGGTATATTCTCGAGTTACGACGGGGATGGCCCTTCCACCCACGTGTCTGTTCAGCGACGTCAGGACTCCTGCCTAGTTGCGAGGGACAACTCGGGATTCTCCTCGAGGCTGGCAGGGCAATTGGGACGCCTCTCCAGCTGAGGCGGGAGACCAAGGGTCCCTTTCCACGTGCCACAGGAATCCTGGGACTCCTATCAAGATTCACGAGGAGTCAGGCATCGTCTCCTTTGTAGGCACTGATCTCCGCGTTCCTCTGGAGTTTTCAAAGGATGTGAGGCCTCCTGTCGCGATGAGGTGGGGAACTAGGTCTTTCTCTGTGGTCTCCACAGAGGATTCAGACATCTTTTTGTCTTGGGAGATGCAAGACGAGCCTACATTTATGTCAATGCAGGGATATCCGGCCTTATTTCCAGTCAGGGCATTGCGGTGTCCATTCCACTTGAGGCCGCAAACTCAGGGTCCCTCTCACATACCTAAGGCTGAGAGAAGTCTCCTCTTGAGGTGCTTGTGGTTGGGTGGTATTCCTCTGGAGTCGAAGTTAGGGACAAACCTCTCATCTCGAGTTGATTTTTGGTCCACGGAGCTCTTTCTTGTTGCTACAGTGACCTCAGGATCCCTCTAGCCTTGAAACAGTGTTCTTGGGGTTTCTCTGGAGTGCCATCAAGGAAATCAAGGCTCCTTTCATGTGTGATGTGCAACACGGAATTGCTCTGCACGCAGTGCAGGGGAATCGGGCCTCATCTCGCGGCGAGGGGGAAGTCTCATGGTTTTTCTCGAGTTGCGGCCGGAACCTGGGGTATATTCTCGAGTTAGGACGGGGATGGCCCTTCCACCCACGTGTTTGTTCAGCGACGTCAGGACTCTTGCCTAGTTGCAAGGGACAACTCGGGATTCTCCTCGAGGCTTGGCAGGGCAATTGGGACGCCTCTCCAGCTGAGGCGGGAGACCATGGGTCCCTTTCCACGTGCCACAGGAATCCTGGGACTCCTATCAAGTTTCATGAGGAGTCAGGCATCGTCTCCTTTGGAGGCACTGATCTCCGCGTACCTCTGGAGTTTTCAAAGGATGTGAGGCCTCCGGTCGCGATGAGGTGGGGAACTAGGTCTTTCTCTGTGGTCTCCACAGAGGATTCAGACATCCTTTTGTCTTGAGAGATGCAAGACGAGCCTGCATTTATGTCAATGCAGGGATATCCGGCCTTATTTCGAGTCAGGGCATTGCGTTGTCCATTCCACTTGAGGCTGCAAACTCAGGGTCCCTCTCACATACCTAAAGCTGAGAGAAGCCTCCTCTTGAGGTGCTTGTGGTTAGGTGGTATTCCTCTGGAGTCGAAGTTAGGGACAAACCTCTCATCTCGAGTTGATTTTTGGTCCACGGAGCTCTTTCGTGTTGCTACAATGACCTCAGGATCCCTCTAGCCTTGAAACAGTGTTCTTGGGGTTTCTCTGGAGTGCCATCAAGGAAATCAAGGCTCCTTTCATGTGTGATGTGCAACACGGAATTGCTCTGCACGCAGTGCAGGGGAATCGGGCCTCATCTCGCTGCGAGGGGGAAGTCTCATGGTTTTTCTCGAGTTTCGGTGGGAACCTGGGGTATAATCTCGAGTTACGACGGGGATGGCCCTTCCACCCACATGTTTGTTCAGCGACGGCAGGAATCCTGCCTAGTTGCGAGGGACAACTCGGGATTCTCCTCGAGGCTTGGCAGGGCAATTGGGCCGCCTCTCCAGCTGAGGCGGGAGACCAAGGGTCCCTTTCCACGTGCCACAGGAATCCTGGGACTCCTATCAAGTTTCACGAGGAGTCAGGTATCGTCTCCTTTGGAGGCACTTATCTCCGTGTTCCTCTGAAGTTTTCAAAGGATGTGAGGTATCCGGTCGCGATGAGGTGGGGAACTAAGTCTTTCTCTGTGGTCTCCACAGGGGATTCAGACATCTTTTCATCTTGGGAGATGCAAGACGAGCCTGCATTCAATTCAATGCAGGGATATCTGGCCTTATTTCGAGTCAGGGCATCGCAGTGTCCATTCCACTTGAGGCCTCAAACTCAGGGTCCCTCTCACACACCTAGAGCTGAGAGAAGCCTCCTCTTGAGGTGCTTGTGGTAAGGTGGTATTCCTCTGGAGTCGAAGCCAGGGACTAACCTCTCATCTCGAGTTGATTTTTGGCCCACGGAGCTCTTTCGTGTTGCTACAGTGACCTCAGGATCCCTCTAGCTTTGAAACAGTGTACTTGGGGTTTCTCTGCAGTGCCATCAAGGAAATCAAGGCTCCTTTCATGTGTGATGTGCAACACGGAATTGCTCTGCACGCAGTGCAGGGGAATCGGGCCTCATCTCGCGGCGAGGGGGAAGTCTCATGGTTTTTCTCGTGTTGCGGCGGGAACCTGGGGTATATTCTCGAGTTACGACGGGGATGGCCCTTCCACACACGTGTTTGTTCAGAGACGTCAGGACTCCTGCCTAGTTGCAAGGGACAACTCGGGATTCTCCTCGAGGCTTGGCAGGGCAATTGGGACGCCTCTCCAGCTGAGGCGGGAGACCAAGGGTCCCTTTCCACGTGCCACAGGAATCCAGGGACTCCTATCAAGTTTCCCGAGGAGTCAGGCATCCTCTCCTTTGGAGGCACTGATCTCCGCGTACCTCTGGAGTTTTCAAAGGATGTGAGGCCTCCGGTCGCGATGAGGTGGGGAACTAGGTCTTTCTCTGTGGTCTCCACAGGAGATTCAGACATCCTTTCATCTTGGGAGATGCAAGACGAGCCTGCATTCAAGTCACTGCAGGGATATCCGGCCTTATTTCCCGTCAGGGCATCACAGTGTCCATTCCACTTGAGGCCGCAAACTCAGGGTCCCTCTCACATACCTAGAGCTGAGAGAAGCCTCCTCTTGAGGTGACTGTGGTAAGGTGGTATTCCTCTGGAGTCGAAGCCAGGGACTAACCTCTCATCTCGCGTTGATTTTTGGTCCACGGAGCTCTTTCGTGTGGCTACAGTGACCTCAGGATACCTCTAGCCTTGAAACAGTGTTCTTGGGGTTTCTCTGCAGTGCCATCAAGGAAATCAAGGCTCCTTTCATGTGTGATGTGCAACACGGAATTGCTCTGCACGCAGTGCAGGGGAATCGGGCCTCATTTTGCGTCGAGGGGGAAGTCTCATGGTTTTTCTCGAGCTGCGGCGGGAACCTGGAGTATATTCTCGAGTTACGACGGGGATGGCCCTTCCACCCTCGTGTCTGTTCAGCGACGTCAGGACTCCTGCCTAGTTGCGAGGGACAACTCGGGATTCTCCTCGAGGCTTGGCAGGGCAATTGGGACGCCTCTCCAGCTGAGGCGGGAGACCAAGTGTCCCTTTCCACGTGCCACAGGAATCCTGGGACTCCTATGAAGTTTCACGAGGAGTCAGGCATCGTCTCCTTTGGAGGCACTGATCTCCGCGTACCTCTGGAGTTTTCAAAGGATGTGAGGCCTCCGGTCCCGATGAGGTGGGGAACTAGGTCTTTCTCTGTGGTCTCCACAGGGGATTCAGACATCCTTTCCTCTTGGGAGAAGCAAGACGAGCCTGCATTCAAGTCACTGCAGGGATATCCGGCCTTATTTCGGGTCAGGGCATCGCAGTGACCATTCCACTTGAGGTTCAAAATCAGGGTCCCTCTCACATACCTAGAGCTGAGAGAAGCCTCCTCTTGAGGTGCTTGTGATAAGGTGGTATTCCTCTGGAGTCGAAGCCAGGGACTAACCTCTCATCTCGAGTTGATTTTTTGGCCACGGAGCTCTTTCGTGTTGCTACAGTGACCTCAGGATCCCTCTAGCCTTGAAAGAGTGTTCTTGGGGTTTCTCTGGAGTGCCATCAAGGAAATCAAGGCTCCTTTCATGTGTGATGTGCAACACGGAATTGCTCTGCACGCAGTGCAGGGGAATCGGGCCTCATCTCGCGGCGAGGGGGAAGTCTCATGGTTTTTCTTGAGTTGCGGCGGGAACCTGGGGTATATTCTCGAGTTACGACGGGGATGGCCCTTCCACCCACGTGATGTTCAGCGACGTCAGGACTCCTGCCTAGTTGCAAGGGACAACTCGGGATTCTCCTCGAGGCTTGACAGGGCAATTGGGACGCCTCTCCAGCTGAGGCGGGAGACCAAGTGTCCCTTTCCACGTGCCACAGGAATCCTGGGACTCCTATGAAGTTTCACGAGGAGTCAGGCATCGTCTCCTTTGGAGGCACTGATCTCCGCGTACCTCTGGAGTTTTCAAAGGATGTGAGGCCTCCGGTCGCGATGAGGTGGGGAACTAGGTCTTTCTCTGTGGTCTCCACAGGGGATTCAGACATCCTTTCATCTTGGGAGATGCAAGACGAGCCTGCATTCAAGTCACTGCAGGGATATCCAGCCTTATTTCGCGTCAGGGCATCGCAGTGTCCATTCCACTTGAGGTTCAAAATCAGGGTCCCTCTCACATACTAGAGCTGAGAGAAGCCTCCTCTTGAGGTGCTTGTGGTAAGGTGGTATTCCTCTGGAGTCGAAGCCAGGGACTAACCTCTCATCTCGAGTTGATTTTTGGTCCACGGAGTTCTTTCGTGTTGCTACAGTGACCTCAGGATCCCTCTAGCCTTGAAACAGTGTTCTTGGGGTTTCTCTGGAGTGTCATCAAGGAAATCAAGGCTCCTTTCATGTGTGATGTGCAACACGGAATTGCTCTGCACGCAGTGCAGGGAAATCGGGCCTCATCTCGCGGCGAGGGGGAAGTCTCATGGTTTTTCTCGAGTTGCGGCGGGAACCTGGGGTATATTCTCGAGTTACGACTGGGATGGCACTTCCACCCACGTGTTTGTTCAGCGACGTCAGGACTCCTGCCTAGTTGTGAGGGACAACTCGGGATTCTCCTCGAGGCTTGGCAGGGCAATTGGGACGCCTCTCCAGCTGAGGCAGAAGACCAAGTGTCCCTTTCCACGTGCCACAGGAATCCTGGAACTCCTATCAAGTTTCACGAGGAGTCAGGCATCGTCTTCTTTGGAGTCACTGATCTCCGTGTAACTCTGAAATTTTCAAAGGATGTGAGGCCTCCGGTCGCGATGCGGTGGGGAACTAGTTCTTTCTCTGTGGTCTCCACAGGGGATTCAGACATCCTTTCATCTTGGGAGATGCAAGACGAGCCTGCATTCAAGTCACTGCAAGGATATCTGGCCTTATTTCGCGTCAGGGCATCGCGGTGTCCATTCCACTTGAGGCCCCAAACTCAGGGTCCCTCTCACATACCTAGAGCTGAGAGAAGCCTCCTCTTGAGGTGCTTGTGGTAAGGTGGTATTCCTCTGGAGTCGAAGCCAGGGACTAACCTCTCATCTCGAGTTGATTTTTGGTCCACGGAGCTCTTTCCTGTTGCTACAGTGACCTCAGGATCCCTCTAGCCTTGAAACAGTGTTCTTGGGGTGTCTCTGGAGTGCCATCAAGGAAATCAAGGCTCCTTTCATGTGTGATGTGCAACACGGAATTGCTCTGCACGCAGTGCAGGGGAATCGGGCCTCATCTCGCGGCGAGGGGGAAGTCTCATGGTTTTTCTCGAGTTGCGGCGGGAACCTGGGGTATATTCTCGAGTTACGATGCGGATGGCCCTTCCACCCACGTGTTTGTTCAGCGACGTCAGGACTCCTGCCTAGTTGCGAGGGACAACTCGGGATTCTCCTCGAGGCTTGGCAGGGCAATTGGATCGCCTCTCCAGCTGAGGAGGGAGACCAAGGGTCCCTTTCCACGTGCCACAGGAATCCTGGGACTCCTATCAAGTTTCACGAGGAGTCAAGCATCGTCTCTTTGGAGGCACTGATCTCCGCGTACCTCTGGAGTTTTCAAAGGATATGAGGCGTCCGGTCGCGATGAGGTGGGCAACTAGGTCTTTCTCTGTGGTCTCCACAGGGGATTCAGACATCCTTTCGTCTTGGGAGATGCAAGACGAGCCTGCATTCTAGTGACTGCAGGGATATCCAGCCTTATTTCGAGTCAGGGCATAACGGTGTCCATTTCACTTGAGGCTGCAAACTCAGGGTCCCTCTCACATACCTAGAGCTGAGAGAAGCCTCCTCTTGAGGTGCTTGTGGTAAGGTGGTATTCCTCTGGAGTCGAAGCCAGGGACTAACCTCTCATCTCGAGATGATTTTTGGTCCACGGAGCTCTTTCGTGTTGCTACAGTGACCTCAGGATCCCTCTAGCCTTGAAACAGTGTTCTTGGGGTTTCTCTGGAGTGCCATCAAGGAAATCAAGGCCCCTTTCATGTGTGATGTGCAACACAGATTGCTCTGCACGCAGTGCAGGGGAATCGGGCCTCATCTCGCGGCGAGGGGGAAGTCTCGTGGTTTTTCTCGAGTTGCGGCGGGAACCTGGGTTATATTCTCGAGTTACGACGGGGATGGCCCTTCCACCCACGTGTTTGTTCAGCGACGTCAGGACTCCTGCCTAGTTGCAAGGGACAACTCGGGATTCTCCTCGAGGCTTGGCAGGGCAATTGGGACGCCTCTAAAGCTGAGGCGGGAGACCAAGGGTCCCTTTCCACGTGCCACAGGAATCCAGGGACTCCAATCTAGTTTCCCGAGGAGTCAGGCATCCTCTCCTTTGGAGGCACTGATCTCCGCGTACCTCTGGAGTTTTCAAAGGATGTGAGGCCTCCGGTCGCGATGAGGTGGGGAACTAGGTCTTTCTCTGTGGTCTTCACAGGGGATTCAGACATCCTTTCATCTTGGGAGATGCAAGACGAGCCTGCATTCAAGTCACTGCAGGGATATCCGGCCTTATTTCCCGTCAGGGCATCACAGTGTCCATTCCACTTGAGGCCGCAAACTCAGGGTCCCTCTCACATACCTAGAGCTGAGAGAAGCCTCCTCTTGAGGTGCTTGTGGTAAGGTGGTATTCCTCTGGAGTCGAAGCCAGGGACTAACCTCTCATCTCGAGTTGATTTTTGGTCCACGGAGCTCTTTCGTGTGGCTACAGTGACCTCAGGATACCTCTAGCCTTGAAACAGTGTTCTTGGGGTTTCTCTGCAGTGCCATCAAGGAAATCAAGGCTCCTTTCATGTGTGATGTGCAACACGGAATTGCTCTGCACGCAGTGCAGGGGAATCGGGCCTCATTTTGCGTCGAGGGGGAAGTCTCATGGTTTTTCTCGAGCTGCGGCGGGAACCTGGAGTATATTCTCGAGTTACGACGGGGATGGCCCTTCCACACACGTGTTTCTTCAGCGACGGCAGGACTCCTGCCTAGTTGCGAGGGACAACTCGGGATTCTCCTCGAGGCTTGGCAGGGCAATTGGGACGCCTCTCCAGCTGAGGCGGGAGACCAAGGGTCCCTTTCCATGTGTCACAGGAATCCTGGAACTCCTATCAAGTTTCACAAGGAGTCAGGCATCGTCTCCTTTGGAGGCACTGATCTCCGCGTACCTCTGTAGTTTTCAAAGGATGTGAGGCCTCCGGTCGCGATGAGGTGTGGAACTAGGTCTTTTTCTGTGGTCTCCACAGGGGATTCAGACATCCTTTCGTCTTGGGAGATGCAAGACGAGCCTGCATTCAAGTCACTGCAGGGATATCCGGCCTTATTTCGAGTCAGGGCATCGCGGTGTCCATTCCACTTGAGGCCACAAACTCAGGGTCCCTCTCACATACCTAGAGCTGAGAGAAGCCTCCTCTTGAGGTGCTTGTGGTAAGGTGGTATTCCTCTGGAGTCGAAGCCAGGGACTAACCTCTCATCTCGAGTTGATTTTTGGCTCACGGAGCTCTTTCGTGTTGCTACAGTGACCTCAGGATCCCTCTAGCCTTGAAAGAGTGTTCTTGGGGTTTCTCTGGAGTGCCATCAAGGCAATCAAGTCTCCTTTCAGGTGTGATGTGCAACACGAAATTGCTCTGCACGCAGTGCAGGGGAATCGGGCCTCATCTCGCGGCGAGGGGGAAGTCTCATGGTTTTTCTCGAGTTGCGGCGGGAACCTGGGGTATATTCTCGAGTTACGACGGGTATGGCCCTTCCACCCTCGTGTCTGTTCAGCGACGTCAGGACTCCTGCCTAGTTGCGAGGGACAACTCGGGATTCTCCTCGAGGCTTGGCAGGGCAATTGGGACGCCTCTCCAGCTGAGGCGGGAGACCAAGTGTCCCTTTCCACGTGCCACAGGAATCCTGGGACTCCTATGAAGTTTCACGAGGAGTCAGGCATCGTCTCCTTTGGAGGCACTGATCTCCGCGTACCTCTGGAGTTTTCAAAGGATGTGAGGCCTCCGGTCGCGATGAGGTGGGGAACTAGGTCTTTCTCTGTGGTCTCCACAGGGGATTCAGACATCCTTTCCTCTTGGGAGATGCAAGACGAGCCTGCATTCAAGTCACTGCAGGGATATCCAGCCTTATTTCGCGTCAGGGCATCGCAGTGTCCATTCCACTTGAGGTTCAAAATCAGGGTCCCTCTCACATACCTAGAGCTGAGAGAAGCCTCCTCTTGAGGTGCTTGTGGTAAGGTGGTATTCCTCTGGAGTCGAAGCCAGGGACTAACCTCTCATCTCGAGTTGATTTTTGGTCCACGGAGCTTTTTCGTGTTGCTACAGTGATCTCAGGATCCCTCTAGCCTTGAAACAGTGTTCTTGGGGTTTCTCTGGAGTGCCATCAAGGAAATCAAGGCTCCTTTCATGTGTGATGTGCAACACGGAATTTCTCTGCACGCAGTGCAGGGAAATCGGGCCTCATCTCGCGGCGAGGGGGATGTCTCATGGTTTTTCTCGAGTTGCGGCGGGAACCTGGGGTATATTCTCGAGTTACGACTGGGATGGCACTTCCACCCACGTGTTTGTTCAGCGACGTCAGGACTCCTGCCTAGTTGTGAGGGACAACTCGGGATTATCCTCGAGGCTTGCCAGGGCAATTGGGACGCCTCTCCAGCTGAGGCAGAAGACCAAGTGTCCCTTTCCACGTGCCACAGGAATCCTGGAACTCCTATCAAGTTTCACGAGGAGTCAGGCATCGTCTTCTTTGGAGTAACTGATCTCCGTGTAACTCTGAAATTTTCAAAGGATGTGAGGCCTCCGGTCGCGATGCGGTGGGGAACTAGTTCTTTCTCTGTGGTCTCCACAGGGGATTCAGACATCCTTTCATCTTGGGAGATGCAAGACGAGCCTGCATTCAAGTCACTGCAAGGATATCTGGCCTTATTTCGCGTCAGGGCATCGCGGTGTCCATTCCACTTGAGGCCCCAAACTCAGGGTCCCTCTCACATACCTAGAGCTGAGAGAAGCCTCCTCTTGAGGTGCTTGTGGTAAGGTGGTATTCCTCTGGAGTCGAAGCCAGGGACTAACCTCTCATCTCGAGTTGATTTTTGGTCCACGGAGCTCTTTCCTGTTGCTACAGTGACCTCAGGATCCCTCTAGCCTTGAAACAGTGTTCTTGGGGTTTCTCTGGAGTGCCATCAAGGAAATCAAGGCTCCTTTCATGTGTGATGTGCAACACGGAATTGCTCTGCACGCAGTGCAGGGGAATCGGGCCTCATCTCGCGGCGAGGGGGAAGTCTCATGGTTTTTCTCGAGTTGCGGCGGGAACCTGGGGTATATTCTCGAGTTACGATGCGGATGGCCCTTCCACCCACGTGTTTGTTCAGCGACGTCAGGACTCCTGCCTAGTTGCGAGGGACAACTCGGGATTCTCCTCGAGGCTTGGCAGGGCAATTGGGACGCCTCTCCAGCTGAGGCGGGAGACCAAGGTTTCCTTTCCACGTGCCACAGGAATCCTGGGACTCCTATGAAGTTTCACGAGGAGTCAGGCATCCTCTCCTTTGGAGGCACTGATCTCCGCGTACCTCTGGAGTTTTCAAAGGATGTGAGGCCTCCAGTCGCGATGAGGTGGGGAACTAGGTCTTTCTCTGTGGTCTCCACAGGGGATTCAGACATCCTTTCCTCTTGGGAGAAGCAAGACGAGCCTGTATTCAAGTCACTGCAGGGATATCCGGCCTTATTTCGCGTCAGGGCATCGCGGTGTCCATTCCACTTGAGATTCAAAATCAGGGTCCCTCTCACATACCTAGAGCTGAAAGAAGCCTTCTCTTGAGGTGCTTGTGGTAAGGTGGTATTCCTCTGGAGTCGAAGCCAGGGACTAACCTCTCATCTCGAGTTGATTTTTTGGCCACGGAGCTCTTTCGTGTTGCTACAGTGACCTCAGGATCCCTCTAGCCTTGAAACAGTGTTCTTGGGGTTTCTCTGAAGTGCCATCAAGGAAATCAAGGCTCCTTTCATGTGTGATGTGCAACACGGAATTGCTCTGCACGCAGTGCAGGGGAATCGGGCCTCATCTCGCGGCGAGGGGGAAGTCTCATGGTTTTTCTCGAGTTGCGGCGGGAACCTGGGGTATATTCTCGAGTTACGACGGGGATGGCCCTTCCACCCACGTGTCTGTTCCGCGACGTCAGGACTCCTGCCTAGTTGCGAGGGACAACTCGGGATTCTCCTCGAGGCTTGGCAGGGCAATTGGGACGCCTCTCCAGCTGAGGCGGGAGACCAAGGGTCCCTTTCCACGTGCCACAGGAATCCTGGAACTCCTATCAAGTTTCACGAGGAGTCAGGCATCGTCTCCTTTGGAGGCACTGATCTCCGCGTACCTCTGGAGTTATCAAAGGATGTGAGGCCTCCGGTCGCGATGAGGTGGGGAACTAGGTCTTTCTCTGTGGTCTCCACAGGGGATTCAGACATCCTTTCATCTTGGGAGATGCAAGACGTGCCTGCATTCAAGTCACTGCAGAGATATCCGGCCTTATTTCAAGTCAGGGCATCGCAGTGTCCATTCCACTTGAGGACGCAAACTCAGGGTCCCTCTCACATACCTAGAGCTGAGAGAAGCCTCCTCTTGAGGTGCTTGTGGTAAGGTGGTATTCCTCTGGAGTCAAAGCCAGGGACTAACCTCTCATCTCGAGTTGATTTTTGGTCCACGGAGCTCTTTCATGTTGCTACAGTGACCTCAGGATCCCTCGAGCCTTGAAACAGTGTTCTTGGGGTTTCTCTGGAGTGCCATCAAGGAAATCAAGGCTCCTTTCATGTGTGATGTGCAACACGGAATTGCTCTGCACGCAGTGTAGGGGAATCGGGCCTCATCTCGCGGCGAGGGGGAAGTCTCATGGTTTTTCTCGAGTTGCGGCCGGAACCTGGGGTATATTCTCGAGTTACGACGGGGATGGCACTTCCACCCACGTGTTTGTTCAGCGACGTCAGGACTCCTGCCTAGTTGCGAGGGACAACTCGGGATTCTCCTCGAGGCTTGGCAGGGCAATTGGGACGCCTCTCCTGCTGAGTGAGAAGACCAAGCGTCCCTTTCCACGTGCCACAGGAATCCTGGAACTCCTATCAAGTTTCACGAGGAGTCAGGCATCGTCTTCTTTGGAGTCACTGATCTCCGTGTAACTCTGAAATTTTCAAAGGATGTGAGGCTTCCGGTCGCGATGAGGTGGGGAACTAGTTCTTTCTCTGTGGTCTCCACAGGGGATTCAGACATCCTTTCATCTTGGGAGATGCAAGACGAGCCTGCATTCAAGTCACTGCAAGGATATCCGGCCTTATTTCGCGTCAGGGCATCGCGGTGTCCATTCCACTTGAGGCCGCAAACTCAGGGTCCCTCTCACATACCTAGAGCTGAGAGAAGCCTCCTCCTGAGGTGCTTGTGGTAAGGTGGTATTCCTCTGGAGTCGAAGCCAGGGACTAACCTCTCATTTCAAGTTGATTTTTGGTCCACGGAGCTCTTTCGTGTTGCTACAGTGACCTCAGGATCCCTCTAGCCTTGAAAGAGTGTTCTTGGGGTTTCTCTGGAGTGCCATCAAGGAAATCAAGGCCCCTTTCATGTGTGATGTGTGACACGGAATTTCTCTGCAGGCAGTGCAGGGAAATCGGGCCTCATCTCGCGGCGAGGGGGAAGTCTCATGGATTTTCTCGAGTTGTGGCGGGAACCTGGGCTATATTATCGAGTTACGATGGGGATGGCCATCCACCCACGTGTTTGTTCAGCGACGTTAGGACTCCTGCCTAGATGCGAGGGACAACTCGGGATTCTCCTCGAGGTTTGGCAGGGCAATTGGGACGCCTCTCCAGCTGAGGCGGGAGACCAAGGGTCCCTTTCCACGTGCCACAGGAATCCTGGAACTCCTATCAAGTTTCACGAGGAGTCAGGCATCGTCTCTTTTGGAGGCACGATCTACGCGTACCTCTGGAGTTTTCAAAGGATGTGAAGCCTCCGGTCGCGATGATGTGGGGAACTAGGTCTTTCTCTGTGGTCTCCACAGGGGATTCAGACATCCTTTCATCTTGGGAGATGCAAGACGTGCCTGCATTCAAGTCACTGCAGAGATATCCGGCCTTATTTCAAGTCAGGGCATCGCAGTGTCCATTCCACTTGAGGCCGCAAACTTAGGGTCCCTCTCACATACCTAGAGCTGAGAGAAGCCTCCTCTTGAGGTGCTTGTGGTAAGGTGGTATTCCTCTGGAGTCGAAGCCAGGGACTAACCTCTCATCTCGAGTTGATTTTTGGTCCACGGAGCTCTTTCCTGTTGCTACAGTGACCTCAGGATCCCTCTAGCCTTGAAACAGTGTTCTTGGGGTTTCTCTGGAGTGCCATCAAGGAAATCAAGGCTCCTTTCATGTGTGATGTGCAACACGGAATTGCTCTGCACGCAGTGCAGGGGAATCGGGCCTCATCTCGCGGCGAGGGGGAAGTCTCGTGGTTTTTCTAGAGTTGCGGCGGGAACCTGGGGTATATTCTCGAGTTACGATGCGGATGGCCCTTCCACCCACGTGTTTGTTCAGCGACGTCAGGACTCCTGCCTAGTTGCGAGGGACAACTCGGGATTCTCCTCGAGGCTTGGCAGGGCAATTGGGACGCCTCTCCAGCTGAGGCGGGAGACCAAGGGTTCCTTTCCACGTGCCACAGGAATCCTGGGACTCCTATGAAGTTTCACGAGGAGTCAGGCATCGTCTCCTTTGGAGGCACTGATCTCCGCGTACCTCTGGAGTTTTCAAAGGATGTGAGGCCTCCGGTCGCGATGAGGTGGGGAACTAGGTCTTTCTCTGTGGTCTCCACAGGGGATTCAGACATCCTTTCCTCTTGGGAGAAGCAAGACGAGCCTGCATTCAAGTCACTGCAGGGATATCCGGCCTTATTTCGCGTCACGGCATCGCAGTGTCCATTCCACTTGAGGTTCAAAATCAGGGTCCCTCTCACATACCTAGAGCTGAGAGAAGCCTCCTCTTGAGGTGCTTGTGGTAAGGTGGTATTCCTCTGGAGTCGAAGCCAGGGACTAACCTCTCATCTCGAGTTGATTTTTTGGTCCACGGAGCTCTTTCGTGTTGCTACAGTGACCTCAGGATCCCTCTAGCCTGGAAACAGTGTTCTTGGGGTTTCTCTGGAGTGCCATCAAGGAAATCAAGGTTCCTTTCATGTGTGATGTGCAACACGGAATTGCTCTGCACGCAGTGCAGGGGAATCGGGCCTCATCTCGCGGCGAGGGGGAAGTCTCATGGTTTTTCTCGAGTTGCGGCGGGAACCTGGGGTATATTCTCGAGTTACGACGGGGATGGCACTTCCACCCACGTGTTTGTTCAGCGACGTCAGGACTCCTGCCTAGTTGTGAGGGACAACTCGGGATTCTCCTCGAGGCTTGGCAGGGCAATTGGGACGCCTCTCCAGCTGAGGCAGAAGACCAAGCGTCCCTTTCCACGTGCCACAGGAATCCTGGGACTCCTATCAAGTTTCAGGAGGAGTCAGGCATCGTCTCCTTTGGAGGCACTGATTTCCGGGTACCTCTGGAGATTTCAAAGGATGTGAGGCGTCCGGTCCCGATGAGGTGGGGAACCAGGTCTTTTTCTGTGGTCTCCACATTGGATTCAGACATCCTTTCGTCTTGGGAGATGCAAGACGAGCCTGCATTCAAGTCATTGCAGGGATATCTGGCCTTATTTCGAGTCAGGGCATCGCGGTCTCCATTCCACTTGAGGCCGCAAACTCAGGGTCCCTCTCACATACCTAGAGCTGAGAGAAGCCTCCTCTTGAGGTGCTTGTGGTAAGGTGGTATTCCTCTGGAGTCGAAGCCAGGGTCTAACCTCTCATCTCGAGGTGATTTTTGGTCCACGGTGCTCTTTCGTGTTGCTACAGTGAACTCAGGATCCATCTAGCCTTGAAACAGTGTTCTTGGGGTTTCTCTGGAGTGCCATCAAGGAAATCAAGGATCCTTTCATGTTTGATATGCAACACGGAATTGCTCTGCACGCAGTGCAGGGGAATCGGGCCTCATCTCGCGGTGAGGGGAAGTGTCATGATTTTCGCGAGTTGCGGCGGGAACCTGGGGTATATTCTCGAGTTACGACGGGGATGGCCCTTCCACGCACGTGTTTATTCAGCGACGTCAGGACTCCTGCCTAGTTGCGAGGGACAACTCGGGATTCTCCTCGAGGCTTGGCAGGGCAATTGGGTCGGCTCTCCAGCTGAGGCGGGAGACCCAGTGTCCCTTTCCATGAGCCACAGGAATCCTGGGACTCCTATCAAGTTTCATGAGACGTCAGGCATCGTCTCCTTTGGAGGCACTGATCTCCGCGTACCTCTGGAGTTTTCAAAGGATGTGAGGCCTCCGGTCGCGATGAGCTGGGGAACTAGGTCTTTCTCTGTGGTCTCCACAGGGGATTCAGACATCCTTTCATCTTGGGAGATGCAAGACGAGCCTGTATTCAAGTCACTGCAGGGATATCCGGCCTTATTTCGAGTCAGGGCATCGCGGTGTCCATTCCACTTGAGGCCGCAAACTCAGGGTCCCTCTCACATACCTAGAGCTGAGAGAAGCCTCCTCTTGAGGTGCTTGTGGTAAGGTGGTATTCCTCTGGAGTCGAAGCTAGGGACTAACCTCTCATCTCGAGTTAATTTTTGGTGCACGAAGCTTTTTCGTGTTGCTACAGTGACCTCAGGATCCCTCTAGCCTTGAAACAGTGTTCTTGGGGTTTCTCTGGAGTGCCATCAAGGAAATCAAGGCTCCTTTCATGTGTGATGTGCAACACGGAATTGCTCTGCACGCAGTGCAGGGGAATCGGGCCTCATCTCGCGGCGAGGGGGAAGTCTCATGGTTTTTCTCGTGTTGCGGCGGGAACCTGGGGTATATTCTCGAGTTATGACGGGGATGGCCCTTCCACACACGTGTTTGTTCAGCGACGTCAGGACTCCTGCCTAGTTGCAAGGGACAACTCGGGATTCTCCTCGAGGCTTGGCAGGGCAATTGGGACGCCTCTCCAGCTGAGGCGGGAGACCAAGGGTCCCTTTCCACGTGCCACAGGAATCCTGGGACTCCTATCAAGTTTCATGAGGAGTCAGGCATCGTTTCCTTTGGAGGCACTGATCTCCGCGCACCTCTGGAGTTATCAAAGGATGTGAGGCCTCCGGTCGCGATGAGGTGGGGAACTAGGTCTTTCTCTGTGGTCTCCACAGAGGATTCAGACATCCTATCGTCTTGGGAGATGCAAGACGAGCCTGCATTTATGTCAATGCAGGGATATCCGGCCTTATTTCGAGTCAGGGCATTGCGGTGTCCATTCCACTTGAGGCTGCAAACTCAGGGTCCCTCTCACATACCTAAAGCTGCGAGAAGCCTCCTCTTGAGGTGCTTGTGGTTAGGTGGTATTCCTCTGGAGTCGAAGTTAGGGACTAACCTCTCATCTCGAGTTGATTTTTGGGCCACGGAGCTCTTTTGTGTTGCTACAGTGACCTCAGGATCCCTCTAGCCTGGAAACAGTGTTCTTGGGGTTTCTCTGGAGTGCCATCAAGGAAATCAAGGTTCCTTTCATGTGTGATGTGCAACACGGAATTGCTCTGCACGCAGTGCAGGGGAATCGGGCCTCATCTCGCGGCGAGGGGGAAGTCTCATGGTTTTTCTCGAGTTGCGGCGGGAACCTGGGGTATATTCTCGAGTTACGACGGGGATGGCCCTTCCACCCACGTGTTTGTTCAGCGACGTCAGGACTCCTGCCTAGTTGTGAGGGACAACTCGGGATTCTCCTCGAGGCTTGGCAGGGCAATTGGGACGCCTCTCCAGCTGAGGCAGAAGACCAAGCGTCCCTTTCCACGTGCCACAGGAATCCTGGAACTCCTATCAAGTTTCACGAGGAGTCAGGCATCGTCTTCTTTGGAGTCACTGATCTCCGTGTAACTCTGAAATTTTCAAAGGATGTGAGGCCTCCGGTCGCGATGAGGTGGGGAACTAGTTCTTTCTCTGTGGTCTCCACAGGGGATTCAGACATCCTTTCATCTTGGGAGATGCAAGACGAGCCTGCATTCAAGTCACTGCAAGGATATCCGGCCTTATTTCGCGTCAGGGCATCGCGGTGTCCATTCCACTTGAGGCCGCAAACTCAGGGTCCCTCTCACATACCTAGAGCTGAGAGAAGCCTCCTCTTGAGGTGCTTGTGGTAAGGTGGTATTCCTCTGGAGTCGAAGCCAGGGACTAACCTCTCATTTCGAGTTGAATTTTGGTCCACGGAGCTCTTTCGTGTTGCTACAGTAACCTCAGGATCCCTCTAGCCTTGAAAGAGTGTTCTTGGGGTTTCTCTGGAGTGCCATCAAGGAAATCAAGGCCCCTTTCATGTGTGATGTGTGAAACGGAATTTCTCTGCACGCAGTGCAGGGAAATCGGGCCTCATCTCGCGGCGAGGGGGAAGTCTCATGGATTTTCTCGAATTGTGGCGGGAACCTTGGCTATATTATCGAGTTACGATGGGGATGGCCATCCACCCACGTGTTTGTTCAGCGACGTCAGGACTCCTGCCTAGTTGCGAGGGACAACTCGGGATTCTCCTCGAGGCTTGGCAGGGCAATTGGGACGCCTCTCCAGCTGAGGCGGGAGACCAAGGGTCCCTTTCCACGTGCCACAGGAATCCAGGGACTCCAATCTAGTTTCCCGAGGAGTCAGGCATCCTCTCCTTTGGAGGCACTGATCTCCACGTACCTCTGGAGTTTTCAAAGGATGTGAGGCCTCCGTTCGCGATGAGGTGGGGAACTAGGTCTTTCTCTGTGGTCTCCACAGGGGATTAAGACATCCTTTCATCTTGGGAGATGCAAGACGAGCCTGCATTCAAGTCACTGCAGGGATATCCGGCCTTATTTCCCGTCAGGGCATCACAGTGTCCATTCCACTTGAGGCCGCAAACTCAGGGTCCCTCTCACATACCTAGAGCTGAGAGAAGCCTCCTCTTGAGGTGATTGTGGTAAGGTGGTATTCCTCTGGAGTCGAAGCCAGGGACTAACCTCTCATCTCGAGTTGATTTTTGGTCCACGGAGCTCTTTCGTGTGGCTACAGTGACCTCAGGATACCTCTAGCCTTGAAACAGTGTTCTTGGGGTTTCTCTGGAGTGCCATCAAGGAAATCAAGGCTCCTTTCATGTGTGATGTGCAACACGTAATTGCTCTGCACGCAGTGCAGGGGAATCGGGCCTCATTTTGCGTCAATGGGGAAGTCTCATGGTTTTTCTCGAGCTGCGGCGGGAACCTGGGGTATATTCTCGAGTTACGACGGGGATGACCCTTCCACACACGTGTTTCTTCAGCGACGGCAGGACTCCTGCCTAGTTGCGAGGGACAACTCGGGATTCTCCTCGAGGCTTGGCAGGGCAATTGGGTAGCCTCTCCAGCTGAGGCGGGAGACCAAGGGTCCCTTTCCACGTGCCACAGGAATCCTGGAACTCCTATCAAGTTTCACGAGGAGTCAGGCATCGTCTCCTTTGGAGGCACTGATCTCCGCGTACCTCTGGAGTTTTCAAAGGATGTGAGGCCTCCGGTCGCGATGAGGTGGGGAACTAGGTCTTTCTCTGTGGTCTCCACAGGGGATTCAGACATCCTTTCATCTTGGGAGATGCAAGACGTGCCTGCATTCAAGTCACTGCAGAGATATCCGGCCTTATTTCAAGTCAGGGCATCGCAGTGTCCATTCCACTTGAGGCCGCAAACTCAGGGTCCCTCTCACATACCTAGAGCTGAGAGAAGCCTCCTCTTGAGGTGCTTGTGGTAAGGTGGTATTCCTCTGGAGTCGAAGCCAGGGACTAACCTCTCATCTCGAGTTGATTTTTGGTCCACGGAGCTCTTTCGTGTTGCTACAGTGACCTCAGGATCCCTCTAGCCTTGAAACAGTGTTCTTGGGGTTTCTCTGGAGTGCCATCAAGGAAATCAAGGCTCCTTCCATGTGTGATGTGCAACACGGAATTGCTCTGCACGCAGTGCAGGGGAATCGGGCCTCATCTCGCGGCGAGGGGGAAGTCTCATGGTTTTTCTCGAGTTGCGGCGGGAACCTGGGGTATATTCTCCAGTTACGACTGGGATGGCACTTCCACCCACGTGTTTGTTCAGCGACGTCAGGACTCCTGCCTAGTTGTGAGGGACAACTCGGGATTATCCTCGAGGCTTGGCAGGGCAATTGGGACGCCTCTCCAGCTGAGGCAGAAGACCAAGCGTCCCTTTCCACGGGCCACAGGAATCCTGGAACTCCTATCAAGTTTCACGAGGAGTCAGGCATCGTCTTCTTTGGAGTCACTGATCTCCGTGTAACTCTGAAATTTTCAAAGGATGTGAGGCCTCCGGTCGCGATGAGGTGGGGAACTAGTTCTTTCTCTGTGGTCTCCACAGGGGATTCAGACATCCTTTCATCTTGGAAGATGCAAGACGAGCCTGCATTCAAGTCACTGCAAGGATATCCGGCCGTATTTCGCGTCAGGGCATCGCGGTGTCCATTCCACTTGAGGCCGCAAACTCAGGGTCCCTCTCACATACCTAGAGCTGAGAGAAGCCTCCTCTTGAGGTGCTTGTGGTAAGGTGGTATTCCTCTGGAGTCGAAGCCAGGGACTAACCTCTCATTTCGAGTTGATTTTTGGTCCACGGAGTTCTTTCGTGTTGCTACAGTGACCTCAGGATCCCTCTAGCCTTGAAACAGTGTTCCTGGGGTTTCTCTGGAGTGCCATCAAGGAAATCAAGGCTCCTTTCATGTGTGATGTGCATCACGGAATTGCTCTGCACGCAGTGCAGGGGAATCGGGCCTCATCTCGCGGCGAGGGGGAAGTCTCATGGTTTTTCTCGAGTTGCGGCGGGAACCTGGGGTATATTCTCGAGTTACGATGCGGATGGCCCTTCCACCCACGTGTTTGTTCAGCGACATCAGGACTCCTGCCTAGTTGCGAGGGACAATTCGGGATTCTCCTCGAGGCTTGGCAGGGCAATTGGGACGCCTCTCCAGCTAAGGCGGGAGACCAAGGGTCCTTTTCCACGTGCCACAGGAATCCTGGGACTCCTATCAAGTTTCACGAGGAGTCAAGCATCGTCTCTTTGGAGGCACTGATCTCCGCGTACCTCTGGAATTTTCAAAGGATGTGAGGCTTCCGGTCGCGATGAGGTGGGGAACTAGGTCTTTCTCTGTGGTCTCCACAGGGGATTCAGACATCCTTTCCTCTTGGGAGAAGCAAGACGAGCCTGCATTCAAGTCACTGCAGGGATATCCGGCCTTATTTCACGTCAGGGCATCGCAGTGTCCATTCCACTTGAGGATCAAAATCAGGGTCCCTCTCACATACCTAGAGCTGAGAGAAGCCTCCTCTTGAGGTGCTTGTGGTAAGGTGGTATTCCTCTGGAGTCGAAGCCAGGGTCTAACCTCTCATCTCGAGGTGATTTTTGGTCCACGGAGCTCTTTCGTGTGGCTACAGTGGACTCAGGATCCCTCCAGCCTTGAAACAGTGTTCTTGGGGTTTCTCTGGAGTGCCATCAAGGAAATCAAGGATCCTTTCATGTTTGATGTGCAACACGGAATTGCTCTGCACGCAGTGCAGGGGAATCGGGCCTCATCTCGCGGCGAGGGGAAGTGTCATGATTTTTCGCGAGTTGCGGCGGGAACCTGGGGTATAATCTCGAGTTACGACGGGAATGGCCCTTCCACACACGTGTTTATTCAGCGACGTCAGGACTCCTGCCTAGTTGCGAGGGACAACTCGGGATTCTCCTCGAGGCTTGGCAGGGCAATTGGGTCGGCTCTCCAGGTGAGGCGGGAGACCCAGTGTCCCTTTCCATGAGCCACAGGAATCCTGGGACTCCTATCAAGTTTCATGAGACGTCAGGCATCGTCTCCTTTGGAGGCACTGATCTCCGAGTACCTCTGGAGTTTTCAAAGGATGTGAGGCCTCCGGTCGCGATGAGGTGGGGAACTAGGTCTTTCTCTCTGGTCTCCACAGGGGATTCAGACATCCTTTCATCTTGGAAGATGCAAGAAGAGCCTGTATTCAAGTCACTGCAGGGATATCCGGCCTTATTTCGAGTCAGGGCATCGCGGTGTCCATTCCACTTGAGGCCGCAAACTCAGGGTCCCTCTCACATACCTAGAGCTGAGAGAAGCCTCCTCTTGAGGTGCGTGTGGTAAGGTGGTATACCTCTGGAGTCGAAGCTAGGGACTAACCTCTCATCTCGAGTTGATTTTTGGTGAATGGAGCTCTTTCGTGTTGCTACAGTGACCTCAGGATTCCTCTAGCCTTGAAACAGTGTTCTTGGGGTTTCTCTGGAGTGCCATCAAGGAAATCAAGGCTCCTTTCATGTGTGATGTGCAACACGGAATTGCTCTGCACGCAGTGCAGGGGAATCGGGCCTCATCTCGCGGCGAGGGGGAAGTCTCATGGTTTTTCTCGAGTTGCGGGGGGAACCTGGGGTATATTCTCGAGTTATGACGGGGATGGCCCTTCCACACACGTGTTTGTTCAGCGACGTCAGGACTCCTGCCTAGTTGCAAGGGACAACTCGGGATTCTCCTCGAGGCTTGGCAGGTCAATTGGGACGCCTCTCCAGCTGAGGCGGGAGACCAAGGGTCCCTTTCCACGTGCCACAGGAATCCTGGGACTCCTATCAAGTTTCATGAGGAGTCAGGCATCGTTTCCTTTGGAGGCACTGATCTCCGCGCACGTCTGGAATTATCAAAGGATGTGAGGCCTCTGGTCGCGATGAGGTGGGGAACTAGGTCTTTCTCTGTGGTCTCCACAGAGGATTCAGACATCCTATCGTCTTGAGAGATGCAAGACGAGCCGGCATTTATGTCAATGCAGGGATATCCTGCCTTATTGCGAGTCAGGGCATTGCGGTGTCCATTCCACTTGAGGCTGCAAACTCAGGGTCCCTCTCTCATACCTAAAGCTGCGAGAAGCCTCCTCTTGAGGTGCTTGTGGTTAGGTGTTATTCCTCTTGAGTCGAAGTTAGGGACTAACCTCTAATCTCGAGTTGATTTTTGGTCCACGGAGTTCTTTCATGTTGCTACAGTGACCTCAGGATCCCTCTAGCCTTGAAACAGTGTTCTTGGGGTTTCTCTGGAGTGCCATCAAGGAAGTCAAGGCCCCTTTCATGTGTGATGTGTAACACGGAATTTCTCTGCACGCAGTGCAGGGGAATCGGGCCTCATCTCGCGGCGAGGGGGAAGTCTCATGGTTTTTCTCGAGTTGTGGCGGGAACCTGGGCTATATTATCGAGTTACGATGGGGATGGCCATCCACCCACGTGTTTGTTCAGCGACGTCAGGACTCCTGCCTAGTTGCGAGGGACAACTCGGGATTCTCCTCGAGGCTTGGCAGGGCAATTGGGACGCCTCTCCAGCTGAGGCGGGAGACCAAGGGTTCCTTTCCACGTGCCACAGGAATCCTGGGACTCCTATCAAGTTTTCCGAGGAGTCAGGCATCGTCTCCTTTGGAGGCACTGATCTCCGCGTACCTCTGGAGTTTTCAGAGGATGTGAGGCCTCCGGTCGCGATGAGGTGGGGATCTAGGTCTTTCTCTGTGGTCTCCACAGGGGATTCAGACATCCTTTCGTCTTGGGAGATGCAAGACGTGCCTGCATTCAAGTCACTGCAGGGATATCCGGCCTTATTTCGAGTCAGGGCATCGCGGTGTCCATTCCACTTGAGGCCGCAAAATCAGGGTCCCACTCACATACCTAGAGCTGAGAGAAGCCTCCTCTTGAGGTGCTTGTGGTAAGGTGGTAGTCCTCTGGAGTCGAAGCCAGGGACTAACCTCTCATCTCGAGTTGATTTTTGGTCCACGGAGCTCTTTTGTGTTGCTACAGTGACCTCAGGATCCCTCTAGCCTTGAAACAGTGTTCTTGGGGTTTCTCTGGAGTGACATCAATGAAATCAAGGCTCCTTTCATGTGTGATGTGAAACACGGTATTGTTGTGCACGCAGTGCAGGGGAATCGGGCCTCATCTCGCGGCGAGGGGGAAGTCTCATGGTTTTTCTCGAGTTGCGGCGGGAACCTGGGGTATATTCTCGATTTACGACGGGGATGGCCCTTCCACACACGTGTTTGTTCAGCGACGTCAGGACTCCTGCCTAGTTGCGAGGGACAACTCGGGATTCTCCTCGAGGCTTGCCAGGGCAATTGGGACACCTCTCCAGCTGAGGCGGGAGACCAAGGGTCCCTTTCCACGTGCCACAGGAATCCTGGGACTCCTATCAAGTTTCACGAGGAGTCAAGCGTCGTCTCTTTGGAGGCACTGATCTCCGCGTACCTCTGGAGTTTTCAAAGGATATGAGGTGTCCGGTCGCGATGAAGTGGGGAACTAGGTCTTTCTCTGTGGTCTCCACAGGGGATTCAGACATCCTTTCGTCTTGGGAGATGCAAGACGAGCCTGCATTCTAGTCACTGCAGGGATATCCAGCCTTATTTCGAGTCAGGGCATAGCGGTGTCCATTTCACTTGAGGCCGCAAACTCAGGGTCCCTCTCACATACCTAGAGCTGAGAGAAGCCTCCTCTTGAGGTGCTTGTGGTAAGGTGGTATTCCTCTGGATTCGAAGCCAGGGACTAACCTCTCATCTCGAGTTGATTTTTGGGCCACGGAGCTCTTTTGTGTTGCTACAGTGACCTCAGGATCCCTCTAGCCTTGAAACAGTGTTCTTGGGGTTTCTCTGGAGTGCCATCAAGGAAATCAAGGCTCCTTTCATGTGTGATGTGCAACACGGAAGTGCTCTGCACGCAGTGCAGGGGAATCGGGCCTCATCTCTCGGCGAGGGGGAAGTCTCATGGTTTTTCTCGAGTTGCGGCGGGAACCTGGGGTATATTCTCGAGTTACGACGGGGATGGCCCTTCCACCCACGTGTTTGTTCAGCGACGTCAGGATTCTTGCCTAGTTGCGAGAGACAACTCGGGATTCTCCTCGAGGCTTGGCAGGGCAATTGGGACGCCTCTCCAGCTGAGGCGGGAGACCAAGTGTCCCTTTCCACGTGCCACAGGAATCCTGGGACTCCTATCAAGTTTCACGAGGTGTCAGGCATCGTCTCCTTTGGAGGCACTGATCTCCGCATACCTCTGGAGTTTTCAAAGGATGTGAGGCATCTGGTCGCGATGAGCTGGGGAACTAGGTCTTTCTCTGTGGTCTCCACAGGGGATTCAGACATCCTTTCGTCTTGGGAGATGCAAGACGAGCCTGCATTCTAGTCACTGCAGGGATATCCAGCCTTATTTCGAGTCAGGGCATAGCGGTGTCCATTCCACTTGAGGCTGCAAATCAGGGTCCCTCTCACATACCTAAAGCTGCGAGAAGCCTCCTCTTGAGGTGCTTGTCGTTAGGTGGTATTCCTCTGGAGTCGAAGTTAGGGTCTAACCTCTCATCTCGAGTTGATTTTTGGGCCACAGAGTTCTTTCGTGTTGCTACAGTGACCTCAGGATCCCTCTAGCCTTGAAACAGTGTTCTTGGGGTTTCTCTGGAGTGCCATGAAGGAAATCAAGGCTCTTTTCATGTGTGATGTGCAACACGGAATTTCTCTGCCCGCAGTGTAGGGGAATCGGGCCTCATCTCGCGGCGAGGGGGAAGTCTCATGGTTTTTCTCGACTTGCGGCGGGAACCTGGGCTATATTATCGAGTTACTATGGGGATCGCTCATCCACCCACGTGTTTGTTCAGCGACGTTAGGACTCCTGCTTAGTTGCGAGGGACAACTCGGGATTCTCCTCGAGGCTTGGCAGGGCAATTGGGACGCCTCTCCAGCTGAGGCGGGATACCAAGGGTCCCTTTCCACGTGCCACATGAATCCTGGGACTCCTATCAAGTTTCACGAGGAGTCAGGCGTCGTCTCCTTTGGAGGCACTGATCTCCGCGTACCTCTGGAATTTTCAAAGGATGTGAGGCCTAGGGTCGCGATGAGGTGGGGAACTAGGTCATTCTCTGTGGTCTCCACAGGGGATTCAGACATCCTTTCGTCTTGGGAGATGCAAGACGAGCCTGCATTCAAGTCACCGCAGGGATATCCAGCCTTATTTCGAGTCAGGGCATCGCGGTGTCCATTCCACTTGAGGCCGCAAACTCAGGGTCCCTCTCACATACCTAGAGCTGAGAGAAGCCTCCTCTTGAGGTGCTTGTGGTAAGGTGGTATTCCTCTGGAGTCGAAGCCAGGGACTAACCTCTCATCTCGAGTTGATTTTTGGTCCACGGAGCTCTTTCGTGTTGCTACAGTGACCTCAGGATCCCTCTAGCCTTGAAAGAGTGTTCTTGGGGTTTCTCTGGAGTGCCATCAAGGAAATCAAGGCTCCTTTCATGTGTGATGTGCAACACGGAATTGCTCTGCACGCAGTGCAGGGGAATCGGGCCTCATCTCGCGGCGAGGGGGAAGTCTCATGGTTTTTCTCGAGTTGCATTGGGAACTTGGGGAATATTCTCGAGTTACGACGGGGATGGCCATTCCACACACGTGTTTGTTCAGCGACGTCAGGACTCCTGCCTAGTTGCGAGGGACAACTCGGGATTCTCCTCGAGGCTTGGCAGGGCAATTGGGACGCCTCTCCAGCTGAGCCGGGAGACCAAGCGTCCCTTTCCACGTGCCACAGGAATCCTGGGACGCCTATGAAGTTTCACGAGTCAGGCATCGTCTCCTTTGGAGGCACTGATCTCCGCGTACCTCTGAAGTTTTCAAAGGATGTGAGGCCTCCGGTCGCGATTAGGTGGGGAACTAGGTCTTTCTCTGTGGTCTCCACAGGGGATTCAGACATTCTTTCGTCTTGGGAGATGCAAGACGAGCCTGCATTCAAGTCACTGCAGCGATATCCGGCCTTATTTCGAGTCAGGGCATCGCGGTGTCCATTCCACTTGAGGCCGCAAACTCAGGGTCCCTCTCACATACCTAGAGCTGAGAGAAGCCACCTCTTGAGGTGCTTCTGATAAGGTGGTATTCCTCTGGAGTCAAAGCCAGGGACTAACCTCTCATCTCGAGTTGATTTTTGGTCCACGGAGCTCTTTCGTGTTGCTACAGTGACCTCAGGATCCCTCTAGCCTTGAAACAGTGTTCTTGGGGTTTCTCTGGAGTGCCATCAAGGAAATCAAGGCTCCTTTCATGTGTGATGTGCAACACGGAATTGCTCTGCACGCAGTGCAGGGGAATCGGGCCTCATCTCGCGGCGAGGGGGAAGTCTCATGGTTTTTCTCGAGTTGCGGCGGGAACCTGGGGTATATTCTCGAGTTACGACGGGGATGGCCCTTCCACACACGTGTTTCTTCAGCGACGTCAGGACTCCTGCCTAGTTGCGAGGGACAAGTCGGGATTCTCCTCGAGGATTGGCAGGGCAATTGGGACGCCTCTCCAGCTGAGGCGGGAGACCAAGTGTCCCTTTCCACATGCCACATTAATCCTGGGACTCCTATCAAGTTTCACGAGGAGTCAGGCATCGTCTCCTTTGGAGGCACTGATCTCCGCGTACCTCTGGAGTTTTCAAAGGATGTGAGGCCTCCGGTCGCGATGAGGTGGGGAACTAGGTCTTTCTCTGTGGTCTCCACAGGGGATTCAGACATCCTTTCATATTGGGAGATGCAAGACGAGCCTGCATTCAAGTCACTGCAGGGATATCCGGCCTTATTTCCCGTCAGGGCATCGCGGTGTCCATTCCACTTGAGGCCGCAAACTCAGGGTCCCTCTCACATACCTAGAGCTGAGAGAAGCCTCCTCTTGAGGTGCTTGTGGTAAGGTGGTATTGCTCTGGAGTCGAGCCAGGGACTAACCTCTCATCTCGAGTTGATTTTCGGGCCACGGAGCTCTTTCTTGTTGCTACAGTCACCTCAGGATCCCTCTAGCCTTGAAACAGTGTTCTTGGGGTTTCTCTGGAGTGCCATCAAGGAAATCAAGGCTCCTTCCATGTTTGATGTACAACACGGAATTGCTCTGCATGCAGTGCAGGGGAATCGGGCCTCATCTCGCGGCGAGGGGGAAGTCTCATGGTTTTTCTCGAGTTGCGGCGGGAACCTGGGTTATATTCTCGAGTTACGGCGGGGATGGCACATCCACCCACGTGTTTTTTCAGCGACGTCAGGACTCCTGCCTAGTTGCGAGGGACAACTCGGGATTCTCCTCGAGGCTTTGCAGGGCAATTGGGACGCCGCTCCACCTGAGGCGGGAGACCAAGGGTCCCTTTCCACGTGCCACAGGAATCCTGGAACTCCTATCAAGTTTCACAAGGAGTCAGGCATCGTCTCCTTTGCAGGCACTGATCTCCGCGTACCTCTGGAGTTTTCAAAGGATGTGAGGCCTCCGGTCGCGAACAGGTGGGGAACTAGGTCTTTTTCTGTGGTCTCCACAGGGGATTCAGACATCCTTTCATCTTGGGAGATGCAAGACGAGGCTGCATTCAAGTCACTGCAGGGATATCCGGCCTTATTTCGAGTCAGGGCATCGCGGTGTCCATTCCACTTGAGGCCGCAAACTCAGGGTCCCTCTCACGTACCTAGAGCTGAGAGAAGCCTCCTCTTGAGGTGCTTGTGGTAAGGTGGTATTCCTCTGGAGTCGAAGCCAGGGACTAACCTCTCATCTCGTGTTGATTTTTGGTCCACGGAGCTCTTTCGTGTAGCTACAGTGACCTCAGGATCCCTCTAGCCTTGAAACAGTGTTCTTGGGGTTTCTCTGCAGTGCCATCAAGGAAATCAAGGCTCCTTTCATGTGTGATGTGCAACACGGAATTGCTCTGCACGCAGTGCAGAGGAATCAGGCCTCATTTTGCGTCGAGGGGGAAGTCTCATGGTTTATCTCGTGCTGCGGCGGGAACCTGGAGTATATTCTCGAGTTACGACGGGGATGGCCCTTCCACACACATGTTTGTTCAGCGACGGCAGGACTCCTGCCTAGTTGCGAGGGACAACTCGGGATTCTCCTCGAGGCTTGGCAGGGCAATTGGGACGCCTCTCCAGCTGAGGCGGGAGACCAAGTGTCCCTTTCCACGTGCCACAGGAATCCTGGAACTCCTATCAAGTTTCACGAGGAGTCAGGCATCGTCTCCTTTGGAGGCACTGATCTCCGCGTACCTCTGGAGTTTTCAAAGGATGTGAGGCCTCCGGTCGCGATGAGGTGGGGAACTAGGTCTTTCTCTGTGGTCTCCACAGGGGATTCAGACATCCTTTCATCTTGGGAGATGCAAGACGAGCCTGCATTCAAGTCACTGCAAGGATATCCGGCCTTATTTCGAGTCAGGGCATCGCGGTGTCTATTCCACTTGAGGACGCAAATTCAGGGTCCCTCTCACATACCTAGAGCTGAGAGAAGCCTCCTCTTGAGGTGCTTGTGGTAAGGTGGTATTCCTCTGGAGTCGAAGCCAGGGACTAACCTCTCATCTCAAGTTGATTTTTGGTCCACGGAGCTCTTTCGTGTTGCTACAGTGACCTCAGGATCCCTCTAGCCTTGAAACAGTGTTCCTGGGGTTTCTCTGGAGTGCCATCAAGGAAATCAAGGCTCCTTTCATGTGTGATGTGCAACACCAAATTGCTCTGCATGCAGTGCAGGGGAATCGGGCCTCATCTCGCGGCGAGGGGAAAGTCTCATGGTTTTTCTCGAGTTGCGGCGGGAACCTGGGGTATATTCTCGAGTTATGATGCGGATGGCCCTTCCACCCACGTGTTTGTTCAGCGACGTCAGGACTCCTGCCTAGTTGCGAGGGACAACTCGGGATTCTCCTCGAGGCTTGGCAGGGCAATTGGGACGCCTCTCCAGCTGAGGAGGGAGACCAAGGGTCCCTTTCCACGTGCCACAGGAATCCTGGGACTCCTATCAAGTTTCACGAGGAGTCAAGCATCGTCTCTTTGGAGGCACTGATCTCCGCGTACCTCTGGAGTTCTCAAAGGATATGAGGCGTCCGGTCGCGATGAGGTGGGGAACTAGGTCTTTCTCTGTGGTCTCCACAGGGGATTCAGACATCCTTTCGTCTTGGGAGATGCAAGACGAGCCTGCATTTAAGTCACTGCAGGGATATCCGGCCTTATTTCGTGTCAGGGCATCGCAGTGTCCATTCCACTTGAGGCCGCAAAATCAGGGTCCCTCTCACATACCTAGAGCTGAGAGAAGCCTCCTCTTGAGGTGCTTGTGGTAAAGTGGTATTCCTCTGGAGTCGAAGCCAGGGACTAACCTCTCATCTCGAGTTGATTTTTGGGCCACGGAGCTCTTTTGTGTTGCTACAGTGACCTCAGGATCCCTCTAGCCTTGAAACAGTGTTCTTGGGGTTTCTCTGGAGTGCCATCAAGGAAATCAAGGCTCCTTCCATGTTTGATGTGCAACACGGAATTGCTCTGCATGCAGTGCAGGGGAATCGGGCCTCATCTCGCGGCGAGGGGGAAGTCTCATGGTTTTTCTCGAGTTGCATTGGGAACTTGGGGAATATTCTCGAGTTACGACGGGGATGGCCATTCCACACACGTGTTTGTTCAGCGACGTCAGGACTCCTGCCTAGTTGCGAGGGACAACTCGGGATTCTCCTCGAGGCTTGGCAGGGCAATTGGGACGCCTCTCCAGCTGAGCCGGGAGACCAAGCGTCCCTTTCCACGTGCCACAGGAATCCTGGGACGCCTATGAAGTTTCACGAGTCAGGCATCGTCTCCTTTGGAGGCACTGATCTCCGCGTACCTCTGAAGTTTTCAAAGGATGTGAGGCCTCCGGTCGCGATTAGGTGGGGAACTAGGTCTTTCTCTGTGGTCTCCACAGGGGATTCAGACATTCTTTCGTCTTGGGAGATGCAAGACGAGCCTGCATTCAAGTCACTGCAGCGATATCCGGCCTTATTTCGAGTCAGGGCATCGCGGTGTCCATTCCACTTGAGGCCGCAAACTCAGGGTCCCTCTCACATACCTAGAGCTGAGAGAAGCCACCTCTTGAGGTGCTTCTGATAAGGTGGTATTCCTCTGGAGTCAAAGCCAGGGACTAACCTCTCATCTCGAGTTGATTTTTGGTCCACGGAGCTCTTTCGTGTTGCTACAGTGACCTCAGGATCCCTCTAGCCTTGAAACAGTGTTCTTGGGGTTTCTCTGGAGTGCCATCAAGGAAATCAAGGCTCCTTTCATGTGTGATGTGCAACACGGAATTGCTCTGCACGCAGTGCAGGGGAATCGGGCCTCATCTCGCGGCGAGGGGGAAGTCTCATGGTTTTTCTCGAGTTGCGGCGGGAACCTGGGGTATATTCTCGAGTTACGACGGGGATGGCCCTTCCACACACGTGTTTCTTCAGCGACGTCAGGACTCCTGCCTAGTTGCGAGGGACAAGTCGGGATTCTCCTCGAGGCTTGGCAGGGCAATTGGGACGCCTCTCCAGCTGAGGCGGGAGACCAAGTGTCCCTTTCCACATGCCACATTAATCCTGGGACTCCTATCAAGTTTCACGAGGAGTCAGGCATCGTCTCCTTTGGAGGCACTGATCTCCGCGTACCTCTGGAGTTTTCAAAGGATGTGAGGCCTCCGGTCGCGATGAGGTGGGGAACTAGGTCTTTCTCTGTGGTCTCCACAGGGGATTCAGACATCCTTTCATATTGGGAGATGCAAGACGAGCCTGCATTCAAGTCACTGCAGGGATATCCGGCCTTATTTCCCGTCAGGGCATCGCGGTGTCCATTCCACTTGAGGCCGCAAACTCAGGGTCCCTCTCACATACCTAGAGCTGAGAGAAGCCTCCTCTTGAGGTGCTTGTGGTAAGGTGGTATTGCTCTGGAGTCGAGCCAGGGACTAACCTCTCATCTCGAGTTGATTTTCGGGCCACGGAGCTCTTTCTTGTTGCTACAGTCACCTCAGGATCCCTCTAGCCTTGAAACAGTGTTCTTGGGGTTTCTCTGGAGTGCCATCAAGGAAATCAAGGCTCCTTCCATGTTTGATGTACAACACGGAATTGCTCTGCATGCAGTGCAGGGGAATCGGGCCTCATCTCGCGGCGAGGGGGAAGTCTCATGGTTTTTCTCGAGTTGCGGCGGGAACCTGGGTTATATTCTCGAGTTACGGCGGGGATGGCACATCCACCCACGTGTTTGTTCAGCGACGTCAGGACTCCTGCCTAGTTGCGAGGGACAACTCGGGATTCTCCTCGAGGCTTGGCAGGGCAATTGGGACGCCGCTCCACCTGAGGCGGGAGACCAAGTGTCCCTTTCCACGTGCCACAGGAATCCTGGAACTCCTATCAAGTTTCACAAGGAGTCAGGCATCGTCTCCTTTGCAGGCACTGATCTCCGCGTACCTCTGGAGTTTTCAAAGGATGTGAGGCCTCCGGTCGCGAACAGGTGGGGAACTAGGTCTTTTTCTGTGGTCTCCACAGGGGATTCAGACATCCTTTCATCTTGGGAGATGCAAGACGAGGCTGCATTCAAGTCACTGCAGGGATATCCGGCCTTATTTCGAGTCAGGGCATCGCGGTGTCCATTCCACTTGAGGCCGCAAACTCAGGGTCCCTCTCACGTACCTAGAGCTGAGAGAAGCCTCCTCTTGAGGTGCTTGTGGTAAGGTGGTATTCCTCTGGAGTCGAAGCCAGGGACTAACCTCTCATCTCGTGTTGATTTTTGGTCCACGGAGCTCTTTCGTGTGGCTACAGTGACCTCAGGATCCCTCTAGCCTTGAAACAGTGTTCTTGGGGTTTCTCTGCAGTGCCATCAAGGAAATCAAGGCTCCTTTCATGTGTGATGTGCAACACGGAATTGCTCTGCACGCAGTGCAGAGGAATCAGGCCTCATTTTGCGTCGAGGGGGAAGTCTCATGGTTTATCTCGTGCTGCGGCGGGAACCTGGAGTATATTCTCGAGTTACGACGGGGATGGCCCTTCCACACACATGTTTGTTCAGCGACGGCAGGACTCCTGCCTAGTTGCGAGGGACAACTCGGGATTCTCCTCGAGGCTTGGCAGGGCAATTGGGACGCCTCTCCAGCTGAGGCGGGAGACCAAGTGTCCCTTTCCACGTGCCACAGGAATCCTGGAACTCCTATCAAGTTTCACGAGGAGTCAGGCATCGTCTCCTTTGGAGGCACTGATCTCCGCGTACCTCTGGAGTTTTCAAAGGATGTGAGGCCTCCGGTCGCGATGAGGTGGGGAACTAGGTCTTTCTCTGTGGTCTCCACAGGGGATTCAGACATCCTTTCATCTTGGGAGATGCAAGACGAGCCTGCATTCAAGTCACTGCAAGGATATCCGGCCTTATTTCGAGTCAGGGCATCGCGGTGTCTATTCCACTTGAGGACGCAAACTCAGGGTCCCTCTCACATACCTAGAGCTGAGAGAAGCCTCCTCTTGAGGTGCTTGTGGTAAGGTGGTATTCCTCTGGAGTCGAAGCCAGGGACTAACCTCTCATCTCAAGTTGATTTTTGGTCCACGGAGCTCTTTCGTGTTGCTACAGTGACCTCAGGATCCCTCTAGCCTTGAAACAGTGTTCCTGGGGTTTCTCTGGAGTGCCATCAAGGAAATCAAGGCTCCTTTCATGTGTGATGTGCAACACCAAATTGCTCTGCATGCAGTGCAGGGGAATCGGGCCTCATCTCGCGGCGAGGGGAAAGTCTCATGGTTTTTCTCGAGTTGCGGCGGGAACCTGGGGTATATTCTCGAGTTATGATGCGGATGGCCCTTCCACCCACGTGTTTGTTCAGCGACGTCAGGACTCCTGCCTAGTTGCGAGGGACAACTCGGGATTCTCCTCGAGGCTTGGCAGGGCAATTGGGACGCCTCTCCAGCTGAGGAGGGAGACCAAGGGTCCCTTTCCACGTGCCACAGGAATCCTGGGACTCCTATCAAGTTTCACGAGGAGTCAAGCATCGTCTCTTTGGAGGCACTGATCTCCGCGTACCTCTGGAGTTCTCAAAGGATATGAGGCGTCCGGTCGCGATGAGGTGGGGATCTAGGTCTTTCTCTGTGGTCTCCACAGGGGATTCAGACATCCTTTCGTCTTGGGAGATGCAAGACGAGCCTGCATTTAAGTCACTGCAGGGATATCCGGCCTTATTTCGTGTCAGGGCATCGCAGTGTCCATTCCACTTGAGGCCGCAAAATCAGGGTCCCTCTCACATACCTAGAGCTGAGAGAAGCCTCCTCTTGAGGTGCTTGTGGTAAAGTGGTATTCCTCTGGAGTCGAAGCCAGGGACTAACCTCTCATCTCGAGTTGATTTTTGGGCCACGGAGCTCTTTTGTGTTGCTACAGTGACCTCAGGATCCCTCTAGCCTTGAAACAGTGTTCTTGGGGTTTCTCTGGAGTGCCATCAAGGAAATCAAGGCTCCTTCCATGTTTGATGTGCAACACGGAATTGCTCTGCATGCAGTGCAGGGGAATCGGGCCTCATCTCGCGGCGAGGGGGAAGTCTCATGGTTTTTCTCGAGTTGCGGCGGGAACCTGGGGTATATTCTCGAGTTACGACGTGGATGGCCCTTCCACCCACGTGTTTGTTCAGCGACGTCAGGACTCCTGCCTAGTTGCGAGGGACAACTCGGGATTCTCCTCGAGGCTTGGCAGGGCAATTGGGAAGCCTCTCCAGCTGAGGCGGAAGACCAAGTGTCCCTTTACACGTGCCACAGGAATCCTGGAACTCCTATCAAGTTTCAGGAGGAGTCAGGCATCGTCTCCTTTGGAGGCACTGATCTCCGCGTACCTCTGGAGTTTTCAAAGGATGTGAGGCCTCCGGTCGCGATGAGGTGGGGAACTAGGTCTTTCTCTGTGGTCTCCACAGGGGATTCAGACATCCTTTCATCTTGGGAGATGCAAGACGATCCTGCATTCAAGTCACTGAAGGGATAAAAGGCCTTATTTCGAGTCAGGGCATCGCGGTGTCCATTCCACTTGAGGCCGCAAACTCAGGGTCCCTCTCACATAGCTAGAGCTGAGAGAAGCCTCCTCTTGAGGTGCTTGCACTAAGATGGTATTCCTCTGGAGTCGAAGCCAGGGACTAACCTCTCATCTCGAGCTGATTTTTGGTCCACGGAGCTCTTTCGTGTTGCTACAGTGACCTCAGGATCCCTCTAGCCTTGAAACAGTGTTCTTGGGTTTTCTCTGTAGTGCCATCAAGGAAATCAAGGCTCCTTTCATGTGTGATGTGCAACACGGAATTGCTCTGCATGCAGTGCAGGGGAATCGGGCCTCATCTCGCGGCGAGGGGGAAGTCTCATGGTTTTTCGCGAGTTGCGGCGGGAACCTGGGGTATATTCTCGAGTTACGACGGGGATGGCCCTTCCACCCACGTGTTTGTTCAGCGACGTCAGGACTCCTGCCTAGTTGCGAGGGACAACTCGGGATTCTCCTCGAGGCTTGGCAGGGCAATTGGGACGCCTCTCCAGCTGAGGCGGGAGACCAAGGGTCTCTTTCCACGTGCCACAGGAATCCTGGGACTCCTATTAAGTTTCACGAGGAGTCAGGCATCGTCTCCTTTGGAGGCACTGATCTCCACGTACCTCTGGAGTTTTCAAAGGATGTGAGGCTTCCGGTCGCGATGAGGTGGGGAACTAGGTTTTTCTCTGTGGTCTCCACAGGGGATTCAGACATCCTTTCATCTTGGGAGATGCAAGACGAGCCTGCATTCAAGTCACTGCAGGGATATACGGCCTTATTTCGAGTCAGGGCATCGCGGTGTCCATTCCACTTGAGGCCGCAAACTCAGGGTCCCTCTCACATACCTAGAGCTGAGAGAAGCCTCCTCTTGAAGTGCTTGTGGTAAGGTGGTATTCCTCTGGAGTCGAAGCCAGGGACTAACCTCTCATCTCTAGTTGATTTTTGGTCCACGGAGCTCTTTCGTGTGGCTACAGTGACCTCAGGATCCCTCTAGCCTTGAAACAGTGTTCTTGGGGTTTCTCTGGAGTGCCATCAAGGAAATCAAGGCTCCTTTCATGTGTGATGTGCAACACGGAATTGCTCTGCACGCAGTGCAGGGGAATCGGGCCTCATCTCGCGGCGAGGGGGAAGTCTCATGGTTTTTCTCGAGTTGCGTCGGGAACCTGGGGTATATTCTCGAGTTACGACTGTGATGGCCCTTCCACCCACATGTTTGTTCAGCGACGTCAGGACTCCTGCCTAGTTGCGAGGGACAACTCGGGATTCTCCTCGAAGCTTGGCAGGGCAATTGGGACGCCTCTGCAGCTGAGGCGGGAGACCAAGGGTCCCTTTCCACGTGCCACAGGAATCCTGGGACTCCTATCAAGTTTCAGAAGGAGTCAGGCATCGTCTCCTTTTTAGGCACTGATCTCCGGGTACCTCTGGAGTTTTCAAAGGATGTGAGGCGTCCGGTCCCGATGAGGTGGGGAACTAGGTCTTTCTCTGTGGTCTCCACAGGGGATTCAGACATCCTTTCGTCTTGGGAGATGCAAGACGAGCCTGCATTCAAGTCATTGCAGGGATATCTGGCCTTATTTCGAGTCAGGGCCTCGCGGTCTCCATTCCACTTGAGGCCGCAAACTCAGGGTCCCTCTCACATACCTAGAGCTGAGAGAAGCCTCCTCTTGAGGTGCTTGTGGTAAGGTGGTATTCCTCTGGAGTCGAAGCCAGGGTCTAACCTCTCATCTCGAGGTGATTTTTGGTCCACGGAGCTCTTTCGTGTTGCTACAGTGAACTCAGGATCCCTCCAGCCTTGAAACAGTGTTCTTGGGGTTTCTCTGGAGTGCCATCAAGGAAATCAAGGATCCTTTCATGTTTGATGTGCAACACGGAATTGCTCCGCACGCAGTGCAGGGGAATCGGGCCTCATCTCGCGGCGAGGGGAAGTGTCATGATTTTTCGCGAGTTGCGGCGGGAACCTGGGGTATAATCTCGAGTTACGACGGAAATGGCCCTTCCACACACGTGTTTATTCAGCGACGTCAGGACTCCTGCCTAGTTGCGAGGGACAACTCGGGATTCTCCTCGAGGCTTGGCAGGGCAATTGGGTCGGCTCTCCAGGTGAGGCGGGAGACCAAGGGTCCCTTTCCATGAGCCACAGGAATCCTGGGACTCCTATCAAGTTTCATGAGACGTCAGGCATCGTCTCCTTTGGAGGCACTGATCTCCGAGTACCTCTGGAGTTTTCAAAGGATGTGAGGCCTCCGGTCGCGATGAGGTGGGGAACTAGGTCTTTCTCTCTGGTCTCCACAGGGGATTCAGACATCCTTTCATCTTGGGAGATGCAAGAAGAGCCTGTATTCAAGTCACTGCAGGGATATCCGGCCTTATTTCGAGTCAGGGCATCGCGGTGTCCATTCCACTTGAGGCCGCAAACTCAGGGTCCCTCTCACATACCTAGAGCTGAGAGAAGCCTCCTCTTGAGGTGCTTGTGGTAAGGTGGTATACCTCTGGAGTCGAAGCTAGGGACTAACCTCTCATCTCGAGTTGATTTTTGGTGAACGGAGCTCTTTCGTGTTGCTACAGTGACCTCAGGATTCCTCTAGCCTTGAAACAGTGTTCTTGGGGTTTCTCTGGAGTGCCATCAAGGAAATCAAGGCTCCTTTCATGTTTGATGTGCAACACGGAATTGCTCTGCACGCAGTGCAGGGGAATCGGGCCTCATCTCGCGGCGAGGGGGAAGTCTCATGGTTTTTCTCGAGTTGCGGGGGGAACCTGGGCTATATTATCGAGTTACGATGGGGATGGCCATCCACCCACGTGTTTGTTCAGCGACGTCAGGACTCCTGCCTAGTTGCGAGGGACAACTCGGGATTCTCCTCGAGGCTTGGCAGGGCAATTGGGACGCCTCTCCAGCTGAGGCGGGAGACCAAGGGTTCCTTTCCACGTGCCACAGGAATCCTGGGACTCCTATCAAGTTTTCCGAGGAGTCAGGCATCGTCTCCTTTGGAGGCACTGATCTCCGCGTACCTCTGGAGTTTTCAAAGGATGTGAGGCCTCCGGTCGCGATGAGGTGGGGATCTAGGTCTTTCTCTGTGGTCTCCACAGGGGATTCAGACATCCTTTCGTCTTGGGAGATGCAAGACGTGCCTGCATTCAAGTCACTGCAGGGATATCCGGCCTTATTTCGAGTCAGGGCATCGCGGTGTCCATTCCACTTGAGGCCGCAAAATCAGGGTCCCTCTCACATACCTAGAGCTGAGAGAAGCCTCCTCTTGAGGTGCTTGTGGTAAGGTGGTAGTCCTCTGGAGTCGAAGCCAGGGACTAACCTCTCATCTCGAGTTGATTTTTGGTCCACGGAGCTCTTTTGTGTTGCTACAGTGACCTCAGGATCCCTCTAGCCTTGAAACAGTGTTCTTGGGGTTTCTCTGGAGTGACATCAATGAAATCAAGGCTCCTTTCATGTGTGATGTGAAACACGGTATTGTTGTGCACGCAGTGCAGGGGAATCGGGCCTCATCTCGCGGCGAGGGGGAAGTCTCATGGTTTTTCTCGAGTTGCGGCGGGAACCTGGGGTATATTCTCGATTTACGACGGGGATGGCCCTTCCACACACGTGTTTGTTCAGCGACGTCAGGACTCCTGCCTAGTTGCGAGGGACAACTCGGGATTCTCCTCGAGGCTTGCCAGGGCAATTGGGACACCTCTCCAGCTGAGGCGGGAGACCAAGGGTCCCTTTCCACGTGCCACAGGAATCCTGGGACTCCTATCAAGTTTCACGAGGAGTCAAGCGTCGTCTCTTTGGAGGCACTGATCTCCGCGTACCTCTGGAGTTTTCAAAGGATATGAGGTGTCCGGTCGCGATGAAGTGGGGAACTAGGTCTTTCTCTGTGGTCTCCACAGGGGATTCAGACATCCTTTCATCTTGGGAGATGCAAGACGAGCCTGCATTCTAGTCACTGCAGGGATATCCAGCCTTATTTCGAGTCAGGGCATAGCGGTGTCCATTTCACTTGAGGCCGCAAACTCAGGGTCCCTCTCACATACCTAGAGCTGAGAGAAGCCTCCTCTTGAGGTGCTTGTGGTAAGGTGGTATTCCTCTGGATTCGAAGCCAGGGACTAACCTCTCATCTCGAGTTGATTTTTGGGCCACGGAGCTCTTTTGTGTTGCTACAGTGACCTCAGGATCCCTCTAGCCTTGAAACAGTGTTCTTGGGGTTTCTCTGGAGTGCCATCAAGGAAATCAAGGCTCCTTTCATGTGTGATGTGCAACACGGAAGTGCTCTGCACGCAGTGCAGGGGAATCGGGCCTCATCTCTCGGCGAGGGGGAAGTCTCATGGTTTTTCTCGAGTTGCGGCGGGAACCTGGGGTATATTCTCGAGTTACGACGGGGATGGCCCTTCCACCCACGTGTTTGTTCAGCGACGTCAGGATTCTTGCCTAGTTGCGAGAGACAACTCGGGATTCTCCTCGAGGCTTGGCAGGGCAATTGGGACGCCTCTCCAGCTGAGGCGGGAGACCAAGTGTCCCTTTCCACGTGCCACAAGAATCCTGGGACTCCTATCAAGTTTCACGAGGTGTCAGGCATCGTCTCCTTTGGAGGCACTGATCTCCGCATACCTCTGGAGTTTTCAAAGGATGTGAGGCATCTGGTCGCGATGAGCTGGGGAACTAGGTCTTTCTCTGTGGTCTCCACAGGGGATTCAGACATCCTTTCGTCTTGGGAGATGCAAGACGAGCCTGCATTCTAGTCACTGCAGGGATATCCAGCCTTATTTCGAGTCAGGGCATAGCGGTGTCCATTCCACTTGAGGCTGCAAATCAGGGTCCCTCTCACATACCTAAAGCTGCGAGAAGCCTCCTCTTGAGGTGCTTGTCGTTAGGTGGTATTCCTCTGGAGTCGAAGTTAGGGTCTAACCTCTCATCTCGAGTTGATTTTTGGGCCACAGAGTTCTTTCGTGTTGCTACAGTGACCTCAGGATCCCTCTAGCCTTGAAACAGTGTTCTTGGGGTTTCTCTGGAGTGCCATGAAGGAAATCAAGGCTCTTTTCATGTGTGATGTGCAACACGGAATTTCTCTGCCCGCAGTGTAGGGGAATCGGGCCTCATCTCGCGGCGAGGGGGAAGTCTCATGGTTTTTCTCGACTTGCGGCGGGAACCTGGGCTATATTATCGAGTTACTATGGGGATCGCTCATCCACCCACGTGTTTGTTCAGCGACGTTAGGACTCCTGCTTAGTTGCGAGGGACAACTCGGGATTCTCCTCGAGGCTTGGCAGGGCAATTGGGACGCCTCTCCAGCTGAGGCGGGATACCAAGGGTCCCTTTCCACGTGCCACATGAATCCTGGGACTCCTATCAAGTTTCACGAGGAGTCAGGCGTCGTCTCCTTTGGAGGCACTGATCTCCGCGTACCTCTGGAATTTTCAAAGGATGTGAGGCCTAGGGTCGCGATGAGGTGGGAAACTAGGTCATTCTCTGTGGTCTCCACAGGGGATTCAGACATCCTTTCGTCTTGGGAGATGCAAGACGAGCCTGCATTCAAGTCACCGCAGGGATATCCAGCCTTATTTCGAGTCAGGGCATCGCGGTGTCCATTCCACTTGAGGCCGCAAACTCAGGGTCCCTCTCACATACCTAGAGCTGAGAGAAGCCTCCTCTTGAGGTGCTTGTGGTAAGGTGGTATTCCTCTGGAGTCGAAGCCAGGGACTAACCTCTCATCTCGAGTTGATTTTTGGTCCACGGAGCTCTTTCGTGTTGCTACAGTGACCTCAGGATCCCTCTAGCCTTGAAAGAGTGTTCTTGGGGTTTCTCTGGAGTGCCATCAAGGAAATCAAGGCTCCTTTCATGTGTGATGTGCAACACGGAATTGCTCTGCACGCAGTGCAGGGGAATCGGGCCTCATATCGCGGCGAGGGGGAAGTCTCATGGTTTTTCTCGAGTTGCATTGGGAACTTGGGGAATATTCTCGAGTTACGACGGGGATGGCCATTCCACACACGTGTTTGTTCAGCGACGTCAGGACTCCTGCCTAGTTGCGAGGGACAACTCGGGATTCTCCTCGAGGCTTGGCAGGGCAATTGGGACGCCTCTCCAGCTGAGCCGGGAGACCAAGCGTCCCTTTCCACGTGCCACAGGAATCCTGGGACGCCTATGAAGTTTCACGAGTCAGGCATCGTCTCCTTTGGAGGCACTGATCTCCGCGTACCTCTGAAGTTTTCAAAGGATGTGAGGCCTCCGGTCGCGATTAGGTGGGGAACTAGGTCTTTCTCTGTGGTCTCCACAGGGGATTCAGACATTCTTTCGTCTTGGGAGATGCAAGACGAGCCTGCATTCAAGTCACTGCAGCGATATCCGGCCTTATTTCGAGTCAGGGCATCGCGGTGTCCATTCCACTTGAGGCCGCAAACTCAGGGTCCCTCTCACATACCTAGAGCTGAGAGAAGCCACCTCTTGAGGTGCTTCTGATAAGGTGGTATTCCTCTGGAGTCAAAGCCAGGGACTAACCTCTCATCTCGAGTTGATTTTTGGTCCACGGAGCTCTTTCGTGTTGCTACAGTGACCTCAGGATCCCTCTAGCCTTGAAACAGTGTTCTTGGGGTTTCTCTGGAGTGCCATCAAGGAAATCAAGGCTCCTTTCATGTGTGATGTGCAACACGGAATTGCTCTGCACGCAGTGCAGGGGAATCGGGCCTCATCTCGCGGCGAGGGGGAAGTCTCATGGTTTTTCTCGAGTTGCGGCGGGAACCTGGGGTATATTCTCGAGTTACGACGGGGATGGCCCTTCCACACACGTGTTTCTTCAGCGACGTCAGGACTCCTGCCTAGTTGCGAGGGACAAGTCGGGATTCTCCTCGAGGCTTGGCAGGGCAATTGGGACGCCTCTCCAGCTGAGGCGGGAGACCAAGTGTCCCTTTCCACATGCCACATTAATCCTGGGTCTCCTATCAAGTTTCACGAGGAGTCAGGCATCGTCTCCTTTGGAGGCACTGATCTCCGCGTACCTCTGGAGTTTTCAAAGGATGTGAGGCCTCCGGTCGCGATGAGGTGGGGAACTAGGTCTTTCTCTGTGGTCTCCACAGGGGATTCAGACATCCTTTCATATTGGGAGATGCAAGACGAGCCTGCATTCAAGTCACTGCAGGGATATCCGGCCTTATTTCCCGTCAGGGCATCGCGGTGTCCATTCCACTTGAGGCCGCAAACTCAGGGTCCCTCTCACATACCTAGAGCTGAGAGAAGCCTCCTCTTGAGGTGCTTGTGGTAAGGTGGTATTGCTCTGGAGTCGAGCCAGGGACTAACCTCTCATCTCGAGTTGATTTTCGGGCCACGGAGCTCTTTCTTGTTGCTACAGTCACCTCAGGATCCCTCTAGCCTTGAAACAGTGTTCTTGGGGTTTCTCTGGAGTGCCATCAAGGAAATCAAGGCTCCTTCCATGTTTGATGTACAACACGGAATTGCTCTGCATGCAGTGCAGGGGAATCGGGCCTCATCTCGCGGCGAGGGGGAAGTCTCATGGTTTTTCTCGAGTTGCGGCGGGAACCTGGGTCATATTCTCGAGTTACGGCGGGGATGGCCCATCCACCCACGTGTTTGTTCAGCGACGTCAGGACTCCTGCCTAGTTGCGAGGGACAACTCGGGATTCTCCTCGAGGCTTGGCAGGGCAATTGGGACGCCGCTCCACCTGAGGCGGGAGACCAAGGGTCCCTTTCCACGTGCCACAGGAATCCTGGAACTCCTATCAAGTTTCACAAGGAGTCAGGCATCGTCTCCTTTGCAGGCACTGATCTCCGCGTACCTCTGGAGTTTTCAAAGGATGTGAGGCCTCCGGTCGCGAACAGGTGGGGAACTAGGTCTTTTTCTGTGGTCTCCACAGGGGATTCAGACATCCTTTCATCTTGGGAGATGCAAGACGAGGCTGCATTCAAGTCACTGCAGGGATATCCGGCCTTATTTCGAGTCAGGGCATCGCGGTGTCCATTCCACTTGAGGCCGCAAACTCAGGGTCCCTCTCACGTACCTAGAGCTGAGAGAAGCCTCCTCTTGAGGTGCTTGTGGTAAGGTGGTATTCCTCTGGAGTCGAAGCCAGGGACTAACCTCTCATCTCGTGTTGATTTTTGGTCCACGGAGCTCTTTCGTGTGGCTACAGTGACCTCAGGATCCCTCTAGCCTTGAAACAGTGTTCTTGGGGTTTCTCTGCAGTGCCATCAAGGAAATCAAGGCTCCTTTCATGTGTGATGTGCAACACGGAATTGCTCTGCACGCAGTGCAGAGGAATCAGGCCTCATTTTGCGTCGAGGGGGAAGTCTCATGGTTTACCTCGTGCTGCGGCGGGAACCTGGAGTATATTCTCGAGTTACGACGGGGATGGCCCTTCCACACACATGTTTGTTCAGCGACGGCAGGACTCCTGCCTAGTTGCGAGGGACAACTCGGGATTCTCCTCGAGGCTTGGCAGGGCAATTGGGACGCCTCTCCAGCTGAGGCGGGAGACCAAGTGTCCCTTTCCACGTGCCACAGGAATCCTGGAACTCCTATCAAGTTTCACGAGGAGTCAGGCATCGTCTCCTTTGGAGGCACTGATCTCCGCGTACCTCTGGAGTTTTCAAAGGATGTGAGGCCTCCGGTCGCGATGAGGTGGGGAACTAGGTCTTTCTCTGTGGTCTCCACAGGGGATTCAGACATCCTTTCATCTTGGGAGATGCAAGACGAGCCTGCATTCAAGTCACTGCAAGGATATCCGGCCTTATTTCGAGTCAGGGCATCGCGGTGTCTATTCCACTTGAGGACGCAAACTCAGGGTCCCTCTCACATACCTAGAGCTGAGAGAAGCCTCCTCTTGAGGTGCTTGTGGTAAGGTGGTATTCCTCTGGAGTCGAAGCCAGGGACTAACCTCTCATCTCGAGTTGATTTTTGGGCCACGGAGCTCTTTTGTGTTGCTACAGTGACCTCAGGATCCCTCTAGCCTTGAAACAGTGTTCTTGGGGTTTCTCTGGAGTGCCATCAAGGAAATCAAGGCTCCTTCCATGTTTGATGTGCAACACGGAATTGCTCTGCATGCAGTGCAGGGGAATCGGGCCTCATCTCGCGGCGAGGGGGAAGTCTCATGGTTTTTCTCGAGTTGCGGCGGGAACCTGGGGTATATTCTCGAGTTACGACGGGGATGGCCCTTCCACCCACGTGTTTGTTCAGCGACGTCAGGACTCCTGCCTAGTTGCGAGGGACAACTCGGGATTCTCCTCGAGGCTTGGCAGGGCAATTGGGAAGCCTCTCCAGCTGAGGCGGAAGACCAAGTGTCCCTTTACACGTGCCACAGGAATCCTGGAACTCCTATCAAGTTTCAGGAGGAGTCAGGCATCGTCTCCTTTGGAGGCACTGATCTCCGCGTACCTCTGGAGTTTTCAAAGGATGTGAGGCCTCCGGTCGCGATGAGGTGGGGAACTAGGTCTTTCTCTGTGGTCTCCACAGGGGATTCAGACATCCTTTCATCTTGGGAGATGCAAGACGATCCTGCATTCAAGTCACTGAAGGGATAAAAGGCCTTATTTCGAGTCAGGGCATCGCGGTGTCCATTCCACTTGAGGCCGCAAACTCAGGGTCCCTCTCACATAGCTAGAGCTGAGAGAAGCCTCCTCTTGAGGTGCTTGCACTAAGATGGTATTCCTCTGGAGTCGAAGCCAGGGACTAACCTCTCATCTCGAGCTGATTTTTGGTCCACGGAGCTCTTTCGTGTTGCTACAGTGACCTCAGGATCCCTCTAGCCTTGAAACAGTGTTCTTGGGTTTTCTCTGGAGTGCCATCAAGGAAATCAAGGCTCCTTTCATGTGTGATGTGCAACACGGAATTGCTCTGCATGCAGTGCAGGGGAATCGGGCCTCATCTCGCGGCGAGGGGGAAGTCTCATGGTTTTTCGCGAGTTGCGGCGGGAACCTGGGGTATATTCTCGAGTTACGACGGGGATGGCCCTTCCACCCACGTGTTTGTTCAGCGACGTCAGGACTCCTGCCTAGTTGCGAGGGACAACTCGGGATTCTCCTCGAGGCTTGGCAGGGCAATTGGGACGCCTCTCCAGCTGAGGCGGGAGACCAAGGGTCCCTTTCCACGTGCCACAGGAATCCTGGGACTCCTATTAAATTTCACGAGGAGTCAGGCATCGTCTCCTTTGGAGGCACTGATCTCCACGTACCTCTGGAGTTTTCAAAGGATGTGAGGCTTCCGGTCGCGATGAGGTGGGGAACTAGGTTTTTCTCTGTGGTCTCCACAGGGGATTCAGACATCCTTTCATCTTGGGAGATGCAAGACGAGCCTGCATTCAAGTCACTGCAGGGATATACGGCCTTATTTCGAGTCAGGGCATCGCGGTGTCCATTCCACTTGAGGCCGCAAACTCAGGGTCCCTCTCACATACCTAGAGCTGAGAGAAGCCTCCTCTTGAGGTGCTTGTGGTAAGGTGGTATTCCTCTGGAGTCGAAGCCAGGGACTAACCTCTCATCTCGAGTTCATTTTTGGTCCACGGAGCTCTTTCGTGTGGCTACAGTGACCTCAGGATCCCTCTAGCCTTGAAACAGTGTTCTTGGGGTTTCTCTGGAGTGCCATCAAGGAAATCAAGGCTCCTTTCATGTGTGATGTGCAACACGGAATTGCTCTGAACGCAGTGCAGGGGAATCGGGCCTCATCTCGCGGCGAGGGGGAAGTCTCATGGTTTTTCTCGAGTTGCGTCGGGAACCTGGGGTATATTCTCGAATTACGACGGGGATGGCCCTTCCACCCACGTGTTTGTTCACCGACGTCAGGTCTCCTGCCTAGTTGCGAGCGAGAACTCGGGATTCTCCTCGAGGCTTGGCAGGGCAATTGGGACGCCTCTCCAGCTGAGGCGGGAGACCACGGGTCCCTTTCCACGTGCCACAGCAATCCTGGAACTCCTATCAAGTTTCACGAGGAGTCAGGCATCGTCTCCTTTGGAGGCACTGATCTCGGCGTACCTCTGGAGTTTTCAAAGGATGTGAGGCCTCCGGTCGCGATGAGGTGGGGAACTAGGTCTTTCTCTGTGGTCTCCACAGGGGATTCAGACATCCTTTCATCTTGGGAGATGCAAGACGAGCCTGCATTCAAGTCACTGCAGGGATATCCGGCCTTATTTCGAGTCAGGGCATCGCGGTGTCCATTCCACTTGAGGCCACAAACTCAGGGTCCCTCTCACATACCTAGAGCTGAGAGAAGCCTCCTCTTGAGGTGCTTGTGGTAAGGTGGTATTCCTCTGGAGTCGAAGCCAGGGACTAACCTCTCATCTCGTGTTGATTTTTGGTCCACGGAGCTCTTTCGTGTTGGTACAGTAACCTCAGGATCCCTCTAGCCTTGAAACAGTGTTCTTGGGCTTTCTCTGGAGTGCGATCAAGGAAATCAAGGCTCCTTTCATGTGTGATGTGCAACACGGAATTGCTCTGCACGCAGTGCAGGGGAATCGGGCCTCATCTCGTGGCGAGGGGGAAGTCTCATGGTTTTTCTCGAGTTGCGGCGGGAACCTGGGGTATATTCTCGAGTTACGACAGGGATGGCCCTTCCACCCACGTGTTTGTTCAGCGACGTCAGGACTCCTGCCTAGTTGCGAGGGAAAACTCGGGATTCTCCTCGAGGCTTGGCAGGCCAATTGGGACGCCTGTCCAGCTGAGGCGGAGACCAAGGGTCCCTTTCCACGTGCCACAGGAATCCTGGGACTCCTATCAAGTTTCAAGAGGAGTTAGGCATCGTCTCCTTTGGAGGCACTGATCTCCGTGTACCTCTGAAGTTTTCAAAGGATGTGAGGCCTCCGGTCGCGATGTAGTGGGGAACTAGGTCTTTCTCTGTGGTCTCCACAGGGGATTCAGACATCCTTTCATCTTGGGAGATGCAAGACGAGCCTGCATTCAAGTCACTGCAGGGATATCCGGCCTTATTTCGAGTCAGGGCATCGTGGTGTCCATTCCACTTGAGGCCGCAAATTCAGGGTCCCTCTCACAGACCTAGAGCTGAGAGAAGCCTCCTCTTGAGGTGCTTGTGGTAAGGTGGTATTCCTCTGGAGTCGAAGCCAGGGACTAACCTCTCATCTCGAGTTGATTTTTGGTCCACGGAGCTCTTTCGTGTTGCTACAGTGACCTCAGGATCCCTCTATCCTTGAAACAGTGTTCCTGGGGTTTCTCTGGAGTGCCATCAAGGAAATCAAGGCTCCTTTCATGTGTGATGTGCAACACGGAATTGCTCTGCACGCAGTGCAGGGGAATCAGGCCTCATCTCTTGGCGAGGGGGAAGTCTCATGGTTTTTCTCGAGTTGCGGCGGGAACCTGGGGTATATTCTCGAGTTACGACGGGGATGGCCCTTCCAACCACATGTTTGTTCAGCGACGGCAGGACTCATGCCTAGTTGCGAGGGACAACTCGGAATACTCCTCGAGGCTTGGCCGGGCAATTGGGACGCCTCTCCAGCTGAGGCGGGAGACCACGGGTCCCTTTCCACGTGCCACAGGAATCCTGGGACTCCTATCAAGTTTCACGAGGATTCAGGCATCGTCTCCTTTGGAGGCACTGATCTTCGCGTACCTCTGGAGATTTCAAAGGATGTGAGGCCTCCGGTCGCGATGAGGTGGGGAACTAGGTCTTTCTCTGTGGTCTACACAGGGGATTCAGACATCCTTTCATCTTGGGAGATGCAAGACGAGCCTGCATTCAAGTCACTGCAGGGATATCCGGCCTTAGTTCGAGTCAGGGCATCGCTGTGTCCATTCCACTTAAGGCCACAAACTCAGGGTCCCTCTCACATACCTAGAGCAGAGAGAAGCCTCCTCTTGAGGTGCTTGTGGTAAGGTGGTATTCCTCTGGAGTCGAAGCCAGGGACTAACCTGTCACCTCGAGTTGATTTTTGGTCCACGGAGCTCTTTCGTGTGGCTACAATGACCTCAGGAACCCTCTAGCCTTGAAAAAGTGTTCTTGGGGTTTCTCTGGAGTGCCATCAAGGAAATCAAGGCTCCTTTCATGTGTGATGTGCAACACGGAATTGCTCTGCACGCAGTGCAGGGGAATCGGGCCTCATCTCGTGGCGAGGGGGAAGTCTCATGGTTTTTCTCGAGTTGCGGCGGGAACCTGGGGTATATTCTTGAGTTACGACGGGGATGGCCCTTCCACCCACGTGTTTGTTCAGCGACTTCAGGACTCCTGCCTAGTTGCGAGGGACAACTCGGGATTCTCCTCGAGGTTTGACAGGGCAATTGGGACGCCTCCCCAGCTGAGGCGGGAGACCAAGGGTCCCTTTCCACGTGCCACAGGAATCCTGGGACTCCTATAAAGTTTCACGAGGAGTCAGGCATCGTCTCCTTTGGAGGCACTGATCTCCGTGTACCTCTGAAGTTTTCAAAGGATGTGAGGCCTCCGGTCGCGATGAGGTGGGGAACTAGGTCTTTCTCTGTGGTCTCCACAGGGGATTCAGACATCCTTTCGTCTTGGGAGATGCAAGACGAGCCTGCACTCAAGTCACTGCAGGGATATCCGGCCTTATTTCGTGTCAGGGCATCGCAGTGTCCATTCCACTTGAGGCCGGAAAATCAGGGTCCCTCTCACATGCCTAGAGCAGAGAGAAGCCTCCTCTTGAGGTGCTTGTGGTAAGGTGGTATTCCTCTGGACTCGAAGCCAGGGACTAACCTCTCATCTCGAGTTCATTTTTGGTCCACGGAGCTCTTTCGTGTTGCTACAGTGACCTCAGGATCCCTCTAGCCTTGAAACAGTGTTCTTGGGGTTTCTCTGGAGTGCCACCAAGGAAATCAAGGCTCCTTTCATGTGTGATGTGCAACACGGAATTGCTCTGCATGCAGTGCAGGGTATCGGGCCTCATTTTGCGCCGAGGGGGAAGTCTCATGGTTTTCTCGAGTTGCGGTGGGAACCTGGGGTATATTCTCGAGTTACGACGGGGATGTCCCTTCCAACCACATGTTTGTTCAGCGACGGCAGGACTCATGCCTAGTTGCGAGGGACAACTCGGGATTCTCCTCGAGGCTTGGCAGGGCAATTGGGACGCCTCTCCAGCTGAGGCGGGAGACCACGGGTCCCTTTCCACGTGCCACAGGAATCCTGGGACTCCTATCAAGTTTCACGAGGAGTCAGGCATCGTCTCCTTTGGAGGCACTGATCTCCACGTACCTCTGGAGTTTTCAAAGGATGTGAGGCTTCCGGTCGCGATGAGGTGGGGAACTAGGTTTTTCTCTGTGGTCTCCACAGGGGATTCAGACATCCTTTCATCTTGGGAGATGCAAGACGATCCTGCATTCAAGTCACTGAAGGGATAAAAGGCCTTATTTCGAGTCAGGGCATCGCGGTGTCCATTCCACTTGAGGCCGCAAACTCAGGGTCCCTGTCACATAGCTAGAGCTGAGAGAAGCCTCCTCTTGAGGTGCTTGTGGTAAGGTGGTATTCCTCTGGAGTCGAAGCCAGGGACTAACCTCTCATCTCGTGTTGATTTTTGGTCCACGGAGCTCTTTCGTGTGGCTACAGTGACCTCAGGATCCCTCTAGCCTTGAAACAGTGTTCTTGGGGTTTCTCTGCAGTGCCATCAAGGAAATCAAGGCTCCTTTCATGTGTGATGTGCAACACGGAATTGCTCTGCACGCAGTGCAGAGGATTCAGGCCTCATTTTGCGTCGAGGGGGAAGTCTCATGGTTTATCTCGTGCTGCGGCGGGAACCTGGAGTATATTCTCGAGTTACGACGGGGATGGCCCTTCCATACACATGTTTGTTCAGCGACGGCAGGACTCCTGCCTAGTTGCGAGGGACAACTCGGGATTCTCCTCGAGGCTTGGCAGGGCAATTGGGACGCCTCTCCAGCTGAGGCGGGAGACCAAGTGTCCCTTTCCACGTGCCACAGGAATCCTGGAACTCCTATCAAGTTTCACGAGGAGTCAGGCATCGTCTCCTTTGGAGGCACTGATCTCGGCGTACCTCTGGAGTTTTCAAAGGATGTGAGGCCTCCGGTCGCGATGAGGTGGGGAACTAGGTCTTTCTCTGTGGTCTCCACAGGGGATTCAGACATCCTTTCATCTTGGGAGATGCAAGACGAGCCTGCATTCAAGTCACTGCAAGGATATCCGGCCTTATTTCGAGTCAGGGCATCGCGGTGTCTATTCCACTTGAGGACGCAAACTCAGGGTCCCTCTCACATACCTAGAGCTGAGAGAAGCCTCCTCTTGAGGTGCTTGTGGTAAGGTGGTATTCCTCTGGAGTCGAAGCCAGGGACTAACCTCTCATCTCAAGTTGATTTTTGGTCCACGGAGCTCTTTCGTGTTGCTACAGTGACCTCAGGATCCCTCTAGCCTTGAAACAGTGTTCCTGGGGTTTCTCTGGAGTGCCATCAAGGAAATCAAGGCTCCTTTCATGTGTGATGTGCAACACCGAATTGCTCTGCATGCAGTGCAGGGGAATCGGGCCTCATCTCGCGGCGAGGGGAAAGTCTCATGGTTTTTCTCGAGTTGCGGCGGGAACCTGGGGTATATTCTCGAGTTATGATGCGGATGGCCCTTCCACCCACGTGTTTGTTCAGCGACGTCAGGACTCCTGCCTAGTTGCGAGGGACAACTCGGGATTCTCCTCGAGGCTTGGCAGGGCAATTGGGACGCCTCTCCAGCTGAGGAGGGAGACCAAGGGTCCCTTTCCACGTGCCACAGGAATCCTGGGACTCCTATCAAGTTTCACGAGGAGTCAAGCATCGTCTCTTTGGAGGCACTGATCTCCGCGTACCTCTGGAGTTCTCAAAGGATATGAGGCGTCCGGTCGCGATGAGGTGGGGAACTAGGTCTTTCTCTGTGGTCTCCACAGGGGATTCAGACATCCTTTCGTCTTGGGAGATGCAAGACGAGCCTGCATTTAAGTCACTGCAGGGATATCCGGCCTTATTTCGTGTCAGGGCATCGCAGTGTCCATTCCACTTGAGGCCGCAAAATCAGGGTCCCTCTCACATACCTAGAGCTGAGAGAAGCCTCCTCTTGAGGTGGTTGTGGTAAAGTGGTATTCCTCTGGAGTCGAAGCCAGGGACTAACCTCTCATCTCGAGTTGATTTTTGGGCCACGGAGCTCTTTTGTGTTGCTACAGTGACCTCAGGATCCCTCTAGCCTTGAAACAGTGTTCTTGGGGTTTCTCTGGAGTGCCATCAAGGAAATCAAGGCTCCTTCCATGTTTGATGTGCAACACGGAATTGCTCTGCATGCAGTGCAGGGGAATCGGGCCTCATCTCGCGGCGAGGGGGAAGTCTCATGGTTTTTCTCGAGTTGCGGCGGGAACCTGGGGTATATTCTCGAGTTACGACGGGGATGGCCCTTCCACCCACGTGTTTGTTCAGCGAAGTCAGGACTCCTGCCTAGTTGCGAGGAACAACTCGGGATTCTCCTCGAGGCTTGGCAGGGCAATTGGGAAGCCTCTCCAGCTGAGGCGGAAGACCAAGTGTCCCTTTACACGTGCCACAGGAATCCTGGAACTCCTATCAAGTTTCAGGAGGAGTCAGGCATCGTCTCCTTTGGAGGCACTGATCTCCGCGTACCTCTGGAGTTTTCAAAGGATGTGAGGCCTCCGGTCGCGATGAGGTGGGGAACTAGGTCTTTCTCTGTGGTCTCCACAGGGGATTCAGACATACTTTCATCTTGGGAGATGCAAGACGATCCTGCATTCAAGTCACTGAAGGGATAAAAGGCCTTATTTCGAGTCAGGGCATCGCGGTGTCCATTCCACTTGAGGCCGCAAACTCAGGGTCCCTCTCACATAGCTAGAGCTGAGAGAAGCCTCCTCTTGAGGTGCTTGTGGTAAGGTGGTATTCCTCTGGAGTCGAAGCCAGGGACTAACCTCTCATCTCGAGTTGATTTTTGGTCCACGGAGCTGTTTCGTGTGGCTACAGTGACCTCAGGATCCCTCTAGCCTTGAAACAGTGTTATTGGGGTTTCTCTGGAGTGCCATCAAGGAAATCAAGGCTCCTTTCATGTGTGATGTGCAACACGGAATTGCTCTGCACGCAGTGCAGGGGAATCGGGCCTCATCTCGCGGCGAGGGGGAAGTCTCATGGTTTTTCTCGAGTTGCGTCGGGAACCTGGGGTATATTCTCGAGTTCCGACGGGGATGGCCCTTCCACCCACGTGTTTGTTCACCGACGTCAGGTCTCCTGCCTAGTTGCGAGGGACAACTCGGGATTCTCCTCGAGGCTTGGCAGGGCAATTGGGACGCCTCTCCAGCTGAGGCGGGAGACCACGGGTCCCTTTCCACGTGCCACAGCAATCCTGGAACTCCTATCAAGTTTTACGAGGAGTCAGGCATCGTCTCCTTTGGAGGCACTGATCTCGGCGTACCTCTGGAGTTTTCAAAGGATGTGAGGCCTCCGGTCGCGATGAGGTGGGGAACTAGGTCTTTCTCTGTGGTCTCCACAGGGGATTCAGACATCCTTTCATCTTGGGAGATGCAAGACGAGCCTGCATTCAAGTCACTGCAGGGATATCCGGCCTTATTTCGAGTCAGGGCATCGCGGTGTCCATTCCACTTGAGGCCACAAACTCAGGGTCCCTCTCACATACCTAGAGCTGAGAGAAGCCTCCTCTTGAGGTGCTTGTGGTAAGGTGGTATTCCTCTGAAGTCGAAGCCAGGGACTAACCTCTCATCTCGTGTTGATTTTTGGTCCACGGAGCTCTTTCGTGTTGGTACAGTAACCTCAGGATCCCTCTAGCCTTGAAACAGTGTTCTTGGGCTTTCTCTGGAGTGCGATCAAGGAAATCAAGGCTCCTTTCATGTGTGATGTGCAACACGGATTTGCTCTGCACGCAGTGCAGGGGAATCGGGCCTCATCTCGTGGCGAGGGGGAAGTCTCATGGTTTTTCTCGAGTTGCGGCGGGAACCTGGGGTATATTCTCGAGTTACGACAGGGATGGCCCTTCCACCCACGTGTTTGTTCAGCGACGTCAGGACTCCTGCCTAGTTGCGAGGGAAAACTCGGGATTCTCCTCGAGGCTTGGCAGGCCAATTGGGACGCCTGTCCAGCTGAGGCGGAGACCAAGGGTCCCTTTCCACGTGCCACAGGAATCCTGGGACTCCTATCAAGTTTCAAGAGGAGTTAGGCATCGTCTCCTTTGGAGGCACTGATCTCCGTGTACCTCTGAAGTTTTCAAAGGATGTGAGGCCTCCGGTCGCGATGTAGTGGGGAACTAGGTCTTTCTCTGTGGTCTCCACAGGGGATTCAGACATCCTTTCATCTTGGGAGATGCAAGACGAGCCTGCATTCAAGTCACTGCAGGGATATCCGGCCTTATTTCGAGTCAGGGCATCGTGGTGTCCATTCCACTTGAGGCCGCAAATTCAGGGTCCCTCTCACAGACCTAGAGCTGAGAGAAGCCTCCTCTTGAGGTGCTTGTGGTAAGGTGGTATTCCTCTGGAGTCGAAGCCAGGGACTAACCTCTCATCTCGAGTTGATTTTTGGTCCACGGAGCTCTTTCGTGTTGCTACAGTGACCTCAGGATCCCTCTATCCTTGAAACAGTGTTCCTGGGGTTTCTCTGGAGTGCCATCAAGGAAATCAAGGCTCCTTTCATGTGTGATGTGCAACACGGAATTGCTCTGCACGCAGTGCAGGGGAATCAGGCCTCATCTCTTGGCGAGGGGGAAGTCTCATGGTTTTTCTCGAGTTGCGGCGGGAACCTGGGGTATATTCTCGAGTTACGACGGGGATGGCCCTTCCAACCACATGTTTGTTCAGCGACGGCAGGACTCATGCCTAGTTGCGAGGGACAACTCGGAATACTCCTCGAGGCTTGGCCGGGCAATTGGGACGCCTCTCCAGCTGAGGCGGGAGACCACGGGTCCCTTTCCACGTGCCACAGGAATCCTGGGACTCCTATCAAGTTTCACGAGGATTCAGGCATCGTCTCCTTTGGAGGCACTGATCTTCGCGTACCTCTGGAGATTTCAAAGGATGTGAGGCCTCCGGTCGCGATGAGGTGGGGAACTAGGTCTTTCTCTGTGGTCTACACAGGGGATTCAGACATCCTTTCATCTTGGGAGATGCAAGACGAGCCTGCATTCAAGTCACTGCAGGGATATCCGGCCTTAGTTCGAGTCAGGGCATCGCTGTGTCCATTCCACTTAAGGCCACAAACTCAGGGTCCCTCTCACATACCTAGAGCAGAGAGAAGCCTCCTCTTGAGGTGCTTGTGGTAAGGTGGTATTCCTCTGGAGTCGAAGCCAGGGACTAACCTGTCACCTCGAGTTGATTTTTGGTCCACGGAGCTCTTTCGTGTGGCTACAATGACCTCAGGAACCCTCTAGCCTTGAAAAAGTGTTCTTGGGGTTTCTCTGGAGTGCCATCAAGGAAATCAAGGCTCCTTTCATGTGTGATGTGCAACACGGAATTGCTCTGCACGCAGTGCAGGGGAATCGGGCCTCATCTCGTGGCGAGGGGGAAGTCTCATGGTTTTTCTCGAGTTGCGGCGGGAACCTGGGGTATATTCTTGAGTTACGACGGGGATGGCCCTTCCACCCACGTGTTTGTTCAGCGACTTCAGGACTCCTGCCTAGTTGCGAGGGACAACTCGGGATTCTCCTCGAGGTTTGACAGGGCAATTGGGACGCCTCCCCAGCTGAGGCGGGAGACCAAGGGTCCCTTTCCACGTGCCACAGGAATCCTGGGACTCCTATAAAGTTTCACGAGGAGTCAGGCATCGTCTCCTTTGGAGGCACTGATCTCCGTGTACCTCTGAAGTTTTCAAAGGATGTGAGGCCTCCGGTCGCGATGAGGTGGGGAACTAGGTCTTTCTCTGTGGTCTCCACAGGGGATTCAGACATCCTTTCGTCTTGGGAGATGCAAGACGAGCCTGCACTCAAGTCACTGCAGGGATATCCGGCCTTATTTCGTGTCAGGGCATCGCAGTGTCCATTCCACTTGAGGCCGGAAAATCAGGGTCCCTCTCACATGCCTAGAGCAGAGAGAAGCCTCCTCTTGAGGTGCTTGTGGTAAGGTGGTATTCCTCTGGACTCGAAGCCAGGGACTAACCTCTCATCTCGAGTTCATTTTTGGTCCACGGAGCTCTTTCGTGTTGCTACAGTGACCTCAGGATCCCTCTAGCCTTGAAACAGTGTTCTTGGGGTTTCTCTGGAGTGCCACCAAGGAAATCAAGGCTCCTTTCATGTGTGATGTGCAACACGGAATTGCTCTGCATGCAGTGCAGGGTATCGGGCCTCATTTTGCGCCGAGGGGGAAGTCTCATGGTTTTCTCGAGTTGCGGTGGGAACCTGGGGTATATTCTCGAGTTACGACGGGGATGTCCCTTCCAACCACATGTTTGTTCAGCGACGGCAGGACTCATGCCTAGTTGCGAGGGACAACTCGGGATTCTCCTCGAGGCTTGGCAGGGCAATTGGGACGCCTCTCCAGCTGAGGCGGGAGACCACGGGTCCCTTTCCACGTGCCACAGGAATCCTGGGACTCCTATCAAGTTTCACGAGGAGTCAGGCATCGTCTCCTTTGGAGGCACTGATCTCCACGTACCTCTGGAGTTTTCAAAGGATGTGAGGCTTCCGGTCGCGATGAGGTGGGGAACTAGGTTTTTCTCTGTGGTCTCCACAGGGGATTCAGACATCCTTTCATCTTGGGAGATGCAAGACGATCCTGCATTCAAGTCACTGAAGGGATAAAAGGCCTTATTTCGAGTCAGGGCATCGCGGTGTCCATTCCACTTGAGGCCGCAAACTCAGGGTCCCTGTCACATAGCTAGAGCTGAGAGAAGCCTCCTCTTGAGGTGCTTGTGGTAAGGTGGTATTCCTCTGGAGTCGAAGCCAGGGACTAACCTCTCATCTCGTGTTGATTTTTGGTCCACGGAGCTCTTTCGTGTGGCTACAGTGACCTCAGGATCCCTCTAGCCTTGAAACAGTGTTCTTGGGGTTTCTCTGCAGTGCCATCAAGGAAATCAAGGCTCCTTTCATGTGTGATGTGCAACACGGAATTGCTCTGCACGCAGTGCAGAGGATTCAGGCCTCATTTTGCGTCGAGGGGGAAGTCTCATGGTTTATCTCGTGCTGCGGCGGGAACCTGGAGTATATTCTCGAGTTACGACGGGGATGGCCCTTCCATACACATGTTTGTTCAGCGACGGCAGGACTCCTGCCTAGTTGCGAGGGACAACTCGGGATTCTCCTCGAGGCTTGGCAGGGCAATTGGGACGCCTCTCCAGCTGAGGCGGGAGACCAAGTGTCCCTTTCCACGTGCCACAGGAATCCTGGAACTCCTATCAAGTTTCACGAGGAGTCAGGCATCGTCTCCTTTGGAGGCACTGATCTCGGCGTACCTCTGGAGTTTTCAAAGGATGTGAGGCCTCCGGTCGCGATGAGGTGGGGAACTAGGTCTTTCTCTGTGGTCTCCACAGGGGATTCAGACATCCTTTCATCTTGGGAGATGCAAGACGAGCCTGCATTCAAGTCACTGCAAGGATATCCGGCCTTATTTCGAGTCAGGGCATCGCGGTGTCTATTCCACTTGAGGACGCAAACTCAGGGTCCCTCTCACATACCTAGAGCTGAGAGAAGCCTCCTCTTGAGGTGCTTGTGGTAAGGTGGTATTCCTCTGGAGTCGAAGCCAGGGACTAACCTCTCATCTCAAGTTGATTTTTGGTCCACGGAGCTCTTTCGTGTTGCTACAGTGACCTCAGGATCCCTCTAGCCTTGAAACAGTGTTCCTGGGGTTTCTCTGGAGTGCCATCAAGGAAATCAAGGCTCCTTTCATGTGTGATGTGCAACACCGAATTGCTCTGCATGCAGTGCAGGGGAATCGGGCCTCATCTCGCGGCGAGGGGAAAGTCTCATGGTTTTTCTCGAGTTGCGGCGGGAACCTGGGGTATATTCTCGAGTTATGATGCGGATGGCCCTTCCACCCACGTGTTTGTTCAGCGACGTCAGGACTCCTGCCTAGTTGCGAGGGACAACTCGGGATTCTCCTCGAGGCTTGGCAGGGCAATTGGGACGCCTCTCCAGCTGAGGAGGGAGACCAAGGGTCCCTTTCCACGTGCCACAGGAATCCTGGGACTCCTATCAAGTTTCACGAGGAGTCAAGCATCGTCTCTTTGGAGGCACTGATCTCCGCGTACCTCTGGAGTTCTCAAAGGATATGAGGCGTCCGGTCGCGATGAGGTGGGGAACTAGGTCTTTCTCTGTGGTCTCCACAGGGGATTCAGACATCCTTTCGTCTTGGGAGATGCAAGACGAGCCTGCATTTAAGTCACTGCAGGGATATCCGGCCTTATTTCGTGTCAGGGCATCGCAGTGTCCATTCCACTTGAGGCCGCAAAATCAGGGTCCCTCTCACATACCTAGAGCTGAGAGAAGCCTCCTCTTGAGGTGGTTGTGGTAAAGTGGTATTCCTCTGGAGTCGAAGCCAGGGACTAACCTCTCATCTCGAGTTGATTTTTGGGCCACGGAGCTCTTTTGTGTTGCTACAGTGACCTCAGGATCCCTCTAGCCTTGAAACAGTGTTCTTGGGGTTTCTCTGGAGTGCCATCAAGGAAATCAAGGCTCCTTCCATGTTTGATGTGCAACACGGAATTGCTCTGCATGCAGTGCAGGGGAATCGGGCCTCATCTCGCGGCGAGGGGGAAGTCTCATGGTTTTTCTCGAGTTGCGGCGGGAACCTGGGGTATATTCTCGAGTTACGACGGGGATGGCCCTTCCACCCACGTGTTTGTTCAGCGAAGTCAGGACTCCTGCCTAGTTGCGAGGAACAACTCGGGATTCTCCTCGAGGCTTGGCAGGGCAATTAGGAAGCCTCTCCAGCTGAGGCGGAAGACCAAGTGTCCCTTTACACGTGCCACAGGAATCCTGGAACTCCTATCAAGTTTCAGGAGGAGTCAGGCATCGTCTCCTTTGGAGGCACTGATCTCCGCGTACCTCTGGAGTTTTCAAAGGATGTGAGGCCTCCGGTCGCGATGAGGTGGGGAACTAGGTCTTTCTCTGTGGTCTCCACAGGGGATTCAGACATACTTTCATCTTGGGAGATGCAAGACGATCCTGCATTCAAGTCACTGAAGGGATAAAAGGCCTTATTTCGAGTCAGGGCATCGCGGTGTCCATTCCACTTGAGGCCGCAAACTCAGGGTCCCTCTCACATAGCTAGAGCTGAGAGAAGCCTCCTCTTGAGGTGCTTGTGGTAAGGTGGTATTCCTCTGGAGTCGAAGCCAGGGACTAACCTCTCATCTCGAGTTGATTTTTGGTCCACGGAGCTGTTTCGTGTGGCTACAGTGACCTCAGGATCCCTCTAGCCTTGAAACAGTGTTCTTGGGGTTTCTCTGGAGTGCCATCAAGGAAATCAAGGCTCCTTTCATGTGTGATGTGCAACACGGAATTGCTCTGCACGCAGTGCAGGGGAATCGGGCCTCATCTCGCGGCGAGGGGGAAGTCTCATGGTTTTTCTCGAGTTGCGTCGGGAACCTGGGGTATATTCTCGAGTTCCGACGGGGATGGCCCTTCCACCCACGTGTTTGTTCACCGACGTCAGGTCTCCTGCCTAGTTGCGAGGGACAACTCGGGATTCTCCTCGAGGCTTGGCAGGGCAATTGGGACGCCTCTCCAGCTGAGGCGGGAGACCACGGGTCCCTTTCCACGTGCCACAGCAATCCTGGAACTCCTATCAAGTTTTACGAGGAGTCAGGCATCGTCTCCTTTGGAGGCACTGATCTCGGCGTACCTCTGGAGTTTTCAAAGGATGTGAGGCCTCCGGTCGCGATGAGGTGGGGAACTAGGTCTTTCTCTGTGGTCTCCACAGGGGATTCAGACATCCTTTCATCTTGGGAGATGCAAGACGAGCCTGCATTCAAGTCACTGCAGGGATATCCGGCCTTATTTCGAGTCAGGGCATCGCGGTGTCCATTCCACTTGAGGCCACAAACTCAGGGTCCCTCTCACATACCTAGAGCTGAGAGAAGCCTCCTCTTGAGGTGCTTGTGGTAAGGTGGTATTCCTCTGAAGTCGAAGCCAGGGACTAACCTCTCATCTCGTGTTGATTTTTGGTCCACGGAGCTCTTTCGTGTTGGTACAGTAACCTCAGGATCCCTCTAGCCTTGAAACAGTGTTCTTGGGCTTTCTCTGGAGTGCGATCAAGGAAATCAAGGCTCCTTTCATGTGTGATGTGCAACACGGATTTGCTCTGCACGCAGTGCAGGGGAATCGGGCCTCATCTCGTGGCGAGGGGGAAGTCTCATGGTTTTTCTCGAGTTGCGGCGGGAACCTGGGGTATATTCTCGAGTTACGACAGGGATGGCCCTTCCACCCACGTGTTTGTTCAGCGACGTCAGGACTCCTGCCTAGTTGCGAGGGAAAACTCGGGATTCTCCTCGAGGCTTGGCAGGCCAATTGGGACGCCTGTCCAGCTGAGGCGGAGACCAAGGGTCCCTTTCCACGTGCCACAGGAATCCTGGGACTCCTATCAAGTTTCAAGAGGAGTTAGGCATCGTCTCCTTTGGAGGCACTGATCTCCGTGTACCTCTGAAGTTTTCAAAGGATGTGAGGCCTCCGGTCGCGATGTAGTGGGGAACTAGGTCTTTCTCTGTGGTCTCCACAGGGGATTCAGACATCCTTTCATCTTGGGAGATGCAAGACGAGCCTGCATTCAAGTCACTGCAGGGATATCCGGCCTTATTTCGAGTCAGGGCATCGTGGTGTCCATTCCACTTGAGGCCGCAAATTCAGGGTCCCTCTCACAGACCTAGAGCTGAGAGAAGCCTCCTCTTGAGGTGCTTGTGGTAAGGTGGTATTCCTCTGGAGTCGAAGCCAGGGACTAACCTCTCATCTCGAGTTGATTATTGGTCCACGGAGCTCTTTCGTGTTGCTACAGTGACCTCAGGATCCCTCTATCCTTGAAACAGTGTTCCTGGGGTTTCTCTGGAGTGCCATCAAGGAAATCAAGGCTCCTTTCATGTGTGATGTGCAACACGGAATTGCTCTGCACGCAGTGCAGGGGAATCAGGCCTCATCTCTTGGCGAGGGGGAAGTCTCATGGTTTTTCTCGAGTTGCGGCGGGAACCTGGGGTATATTCTCGAGTTACGACGGGGATGGCCCTTCCAACCACATGTTTGTTCAGCGACGGCAGGACTCATGCCTAGTTGCGAGGGACAACTCGGGATACTCCTCGAGGCTTGGCCGGGCAATTGGGACGCCTCTCCAGCTGAGGCGGGAGACCACGGGTCCCTTTCCACGTGCCACAGGAATCCTGGGACTCCTATCAAGTTTCACGAGGATTCAGGCATCGTCTCCTTTGGAGGCACTGATCTTCGCGTACCTCTGGAGATTTCAAAGGATGTGAGGCCTCCGGTCGCGATGAGGTGGGGAACTAGGTCTTTCTCTGTGGTCTACACAGGGGATTCAGACATCCTTTCATCTTGGGAGATGCAAGACGAGCCTGCATTCAAGTCACTGCAGGGATATCCGGCCTTAGTTCGAGTCAGGGCATCGCTGTGTCCATTCCACTTAAGGCCACAAACTCAGGGTCCCTCTCACATACCTAGAGCAGAGAGAAGCCTCCTCTTGAGGTGCTTGTGGTAAGGTGGTATTCCTCTGGAGTCGAAGCCAGGGACTAACCTGTCACCTCGAGTTGATTTTTGGTCCACGGAGCTCTTTCGTGTGGCTACAATGACCTCAGGAACCCTCTAGCCTTGAAAAAGTGTTCTTGGGGTTTCTCTGGAGTGCCATCAAGGAAATCAAGGCTCCTTTCATGTGTGATGTGCAACACGGAATTGCTCTGCACGCAGTGCAGGGGAATCGGGCCTCATCTCGTGGCGAGGGGGAAGTCTCATGGTTTTTCTCGAGTTGCGGCGGGAACCTGGGGTATATTCTTGAGTTACGACGGGGATGGCCCTTCCACCCACGTGTTTGTTCAGCGACGTCAGGACTCCTGCCTAGTTGCGAGGGAAAACTCGGGATTCTCCTCGAGGTTTGACAGGGCAATTGGGACGCCTCCCCAGCTGAGGCGGGAGACCAAGGGTCCCTTTCCACGTGCCACAGGAATCCTGGGACTCCTATAAAGTTTCACGAGGAGTCAGGCATCGTCTCCTTTGGAGGCACTGATCTCCGTGTACCTCTGAAGTTTTCAAAGGATGTGAGGCCTCCGGTCGCGATGAGGTGGGGAACTAGGTCTTTCTCTGTGGTCTCCACAGGGGATTCAGACATCCTTTCGTCTTGGGAGATGCAAGACGAGCCTGCACTCAAGTCACTGCAGGGATATCCGGCCTTATTTCGTGTCAGGGCATCGCAGTGTCCATTCCACTTGAGGCCGGAAAATCAGGGTCCCTCTCACATGCCTAGAGCAGAGAGAAGCCTCCTCTTGAGGTGCTTGTGGTAAGGTGGTATTCCTCTGGATTCGAAGCCAGGGACTAACCTCTCATCTCGAGTTCATTTTTGGTCCACGGAGCTCTTTCGTGTTGCTACAGTGACCTCAGGATCCCTCTAGCCTTGAAACAGTGTTCTTGGGGTTTCTCTGGAGTGCCACCAAGGAAATCAAGGCTCCTTTCATGTGTGATGTGCAACACGGAATTGCTCTGCATGCAGTGCAGGGTATCGGGCCTCATTTTGCGCCGAGGGGGAAGTCTCATGGTTTTCTCGAGTTGCGGTGGGAACCTGGGGTATATTCTCGAGTTACGACGGGGATGTCCCTTCCAACCACATGTTTGTTCAGCGACGGCAGGACTCATGCCTAGTTGCGAGGGACAACTCGGGATTCTCCTCGAGGCTTGGCAGGGCAATTGGGACGCCTCTCCAGCTGAGGCGGGAGACCACGGGTCCCTTTCCACGTGCCACAGGAATCCTGGGACTCCTATCAAGTTTCACGAGGAGTCAGGCATCGTCTCCTTTGGAGGCACTGATCTCCACGTACCTCTGGAGTTTTCAAAGGATGTGAGGCTTCCGGTCGCGATGAGGTGGGGAACTAGGTTTTTCTCTGTGGTCTCCACAGGGGATTCAGACATCCTTTCATCTTGGGAGATGCAAGACGATCCTGCATTCAAGTCACTGAAGGGATAAAAGGCCTTATTTCGAGTCAGGGCATCGCGGTGTCCATTCCACTTGAGGCCGCAAACTCAGGGTCCCTGTCACATAGCTAGAGCTGAGAGAAGCCTCCTCTTGAGGTGCTTGCACTAAGATGGTATTCCTCTGGAGTCGAAGCCAGGGACTAACCTCTCATCTCGAGTTGATTTTTGGTCCACGGAGCTCTTTCGTGTTGCTACAGTGACCTCAGGATCCCTCTAGCCTTGAAACAGTGTTCTTGGGTTTTCTCTGGAGTGCCATCAAGGAAATCAAGGCTCCTTTCATGTGTGATGTGCAACACGGAATTGCTCTGCATGCAGTGCAGGGGAATCGGGCCTCATCTCGCGGCGAGGGGGAAGTCTCATGGTTTTTCGCGAGTTGCGGCGGGAACCTGGGGTATATTCTCGAGTTACGACGGGGATGGCCCTTCCACACACGTGTTTGTTCAGCGACGTCAGGACTCCTGCCTAGTTGCGAGGGACAACTCGGGATTCTCCTCGAGGCTTGGCAGGGCAATTGGGACGCCTCTCCAGCTGAGGCGGGAGACCAAGGGTCCCTTTCCACGTGCCACAGGAATCCTGGGACTCCTATCAAGTTTCACGAGGAGTCAGGCATCGTCTCCTTTGGAGGCACTGATCTCGGCGTACCTCTGGAGTTTTCAAAGGATGTGAGGCCTCCGGTCGCGATGAGGTGGGGAACTAGGTCTTTCTCTGTGGTCTCCACAGGGGATTCAGACATCCTTTCATCTTGGGAGATGCAAGACGAGCCTGCATTCAAGTCACTGCAGGGATATCCGGCCTTATTTCGAGTCAGGGCATCGCGGTGTCCATTCCACTTGAGGCCACAAAATCAGGGTCCCTCTCACATACCTAGAGCTGAGAGAAGCCTCCTCTTGAGGTGCTTGTGGTAAGGTGGTATTCCTCTGGAGTCGAAGCCAGGGACTAACCTCTCATCTTGTGTTGATTTTTGGTCCACGGAGCTCTTTCGTGTTGGTACAGTAACCTCAGGATCCCTCTAGCCTTGAAACAGTGTTCTTGGGCTTTCTCTGGAGTGCCATCAAGGAAATCAAGGCTCCTTTTATGTGTGATGTGCAACACGGAATTGCTCTGCACGCAGTGCAGGGGAATCGGGCCTCATCTCGCGGCGAGGGGGAAGTCTCATGGTTTTTCTCGAGTTGCGGCGGGAACCTGGGGTATATTCTCGAGTTACGACGGGGATGGCCCTTTCACCCACGTGTTTGTTCAGCGACGTCAGGACTCCTGCCTAGTTGTGAGGGACAACTCGGGATTCTCCTCGAGGCTTGGCAGGGCAATTGAGACGCCTGTCCAGCTGAGGCGGAGACCAAGGGTCCCTTTCCACGTGCCACAGGAATCCTGGGACTCCTATCAAGTTTCAAGAGGAGTTAGGCATCGTCTCCTTTGGAGGCACTGATCTCCGTGTACCTCTGAAGTTTTCAAAGGATGTGAGGCCTCCGGTCGCGATGAGGTGGGGAACTAGGTCTTTCTCTGTGGTCTCCACAGGGGATTCAGACATCCTTTCATCTTGGGAGATGCAAGACGAGCCTGCATTCAAGTCACTGCAGGGATAACCGGCCTTATTTCGAGTCAGGGCATCGCGATGTCCATTCCACTTGTGGCCTCAAATTCAGGGTCCCTCTCACAGACCTAGAGCTGAGAGAAGCCTCCTCTTGAGGTGCTTGTGGTAAGGTGGTATTCCTCTGGAGTCGAAGCCAGGGACTAACCTCTCATCTCGAGTTGATTTTTGGTCCACGGAGCTCTTTCGTGTTGCTACAGTGACCTCAGGATCCCTCTATCCTTGAAACAGTGTTCTTGGGGTTTCTCTGGAGTGCCATCAAGGAAATCAAGGCTCCTTTCATGTGTGATGTGCAACACGGAATTGCTCTGCACGCAGTGCAGGGGAATCGGGCCTCATCTCGCGGCGAGGGGGAAGTCTCATGGTTTTTCTCGAGTTGCGGCGGGAACCTGGGGTATATTCTTGAGTTACGACGGGGATGGCCCTTCCACCCACGTGTTTGTTCAGCGACTTCAGGACTCCTGCCTAGTTGCGAGGGACAACTCGGGATTCTCCTCGAGGCTTGACAGGGCAATTGGGACGCCTCTCCAGCTGAGGCGGGAGACCAAGGGTCCCTTTCCACGTGCCACAGGAATCCTGGGACTCCTATCAAGTTTGACGAGGAGTCAGGCATCGTCTCCTTTGGAGGCACTGATCTCCGTGTACCTCTGAAGTTTTCAAAGGATGTGAGGCCTCCGGTCGCGATGAGGTGGGGAACTAGGTCTTTCTCTGTGGTCTCCACAGGGGATTCAGACATCCTTTCGTCTTGGGAGATGCAAGACGAGCCTGCACTCAAGTCACTGCAGGGATATCCGGCCTTATTTCGTGTCAGGGCATCGCAGTGTCCATTCCACTTGAGCCCGGAAAATCAGGGTCCCTCTCACATGCCTAGAGCAGAGAGAAGCCTCCTCTTGAGGTGCTTGTGGTAAGGTGGTATTCCTCTGGAGTCGAAGCCAGGGACTAACCTCTCATCTCGAGTTCATTTTTGGTCCACGGAGCTCTTTCGTGTTGCTACAGTGACCTCAGGATCCCTCTAGCCTTGAAACAGTGTTCTTGGGGTTTCTCTGGAGTGCCACCAAGGAAATCAAGGCTCCTTTCATGTGTGATGTGCAACACGGAATTGCTCTGCATGCAGTGCAGGGTATCGGGCCTCATTTTGCGCCGAGGGGGAAGTCTCATGGTTTTCTCGAGTTGCGGTGGGAACCTGGGGTATATTCTCGAGTTACGACGGGGATGTCCCTTCCAACCACATGTTTGTTCAGCGACGGCAGGACTCATGCCTAGTTGCGAGGGACAACTCGGGATTCTCCTCGAGGCTTGGCCGGGCAATTGGGACGCCTCTCCAGCTGAGGCGGGAGACCATGGGTCCCTTTCCACGTGCCACAGGAATCCTGGGACTCCTATCAAGTTTCACGAGGAGTCAGGCATCGTCTCCTTTGGAGGCACTGATCTCCGCGTACCTCTGGAGTTTTCAAAGGATGTGAGGCCTCCGGTCGCGATGAGGTGGGGAACTAGGTTTTTCTCTGTGGTCTCCACAGGGGATTCAGACATCCTTTCATCTTGGGAGATGCAAGACGATCCTGCATTCAAGTCACTGAAGGGATAAAAGGCCTTATTTCGAGTCAGGGCATCGCGGTGTCCATTCCACTTGAGGCCGCAAACTCAGGGTCCCTCTCACATAGCTAGAGCTGAGAGAAGCCTCCTCTTGAGGTGCTTGCACTAAGATGGTATTCCTCTGGAGTCGAAGCCAGGGACTAACCTCTCATCTCGAGTTGATTTTTGGTCCACGGAGCTCTTTCGTGTTGCTACAGTGACCTCAGGATCCCTCTAGCCTTGAAACAGTGTTCTTGGGTTTTCTCTGGAGTGCCATCAAGGAAATCAAGGCTCCTTTCATGTGTGATGTGCAACACGGAATTGCTCTGCATGCAGTGCAGGGGAATCGGGCCTCATCTCGCGGCGAGGGGGAAGTCTCATGGTTTTTCGCGAGTTGCGGCGGGAACCTGGGGTATATTCTCGAGTTACGACGGGGATGGCCCTTCCACACACGTGTTTGTTCAGCGACGTCAGGACTCCTGCCTAGTTGCGAGGGACAACTCGGGATTCTCCTCGAGGCTTGGCAGGGCAATTGGGACGCCTCTCCAGCTGAGGCGGGAGACCAAGGGTCCCTTTCCACGTGCCACAGGAATCCTGGGACTCCTATCAAGTTTCACGAGGAGTCAGGCATCGTCTCCTTTGGAGGCACTGATCTCCGCGTACCTCTGGAGTTTTCAAAGGATGTGAGGCTTCCGGTCGCGAGGAGGTGGGGAACTAGGTTTTGCTCTGTGGTCTCCACAGGGGATTCAGACATCCTTTCATCTTGGGAGATGCAAGACGAGCCTGCATTCAAGTCACTGCAGGGATATCCGGCCTTATTTCGAGTCAGGGCATCGCGGTGTCCATTCCACTTGAGGCCGCAAACTCAGGGTCCCTCTCACATACCTAGAGCTGAGAGAAGCCTCCTCTTGAGGTGCTTGTGGTAAGGTGGTATTCCTCTGGAGTCGAAGCCAGGGACTAACCTCTCATCTCGAGTTGATTTTTGGTCCACGGAGCTCTTTCGTGTGGCTACAGTGACCTCAGGATCCCTCTAGCCTTGAAACAGTGTTCTTGGGGTTTCTCTGGAGTGCCATCAAGGAAATCAAGGCTCCTTTCATGTGTGATGTGCAACAAGGAATTGCTCTGCACGCAGTGCAGGGGAATCGGGCCTCATCTCGCGGCGAGGGGGAAGTCTCATGATTTTTCTCGAGTTGCGGCGGGAACCTGGGGTATATTCTCGAGTTACGCCGGGGATGGCCCTTCCACCCACGTGTTTGTTCACCGACGTCAGGTCTCCTGCCTAGTTGCGAGGGAGAACTCGGGATTCTCCTCGAGGCTTGGCAGGGCAATTGGGACGCCTCTTCAGCTGAGGCGGGAGACCACGGGTCCCTTTCCACGTGCCACAGGAATCCTGGAACTCCTATCAAGTTTCACGAGGAGTCAGGCATCGTCTCCTTTGGAGGCACTGATCTCGGCGTACCTCTGGAGTTTTCAAAGGATGTGAGGCCTCCGGTCTCGATGAGGTGGGGAACTAGGTCTTTCTCTGTGGTCTCCACAGGGGATTCAGACATCCTTTCATCTTGGGAGATGCAAGACGAGCCTGCATTCAAGTCACTGAAGGGATAAAAGGCCTTATTTCGAGTCAGGGCATCGCGGTGTCCATTCCACTTGAGGCCACAAACTCAGGGTCCCTCTCACATACCTAGAGCTGAGAGAAGCCTCCTCTTGAGGTGCATGTGGTAAGGTGGTATTCCTCTGGAGTCGAAGCCAGGGACTAACCTCTCATCTCGTGTTGATTTTTGGTCCACGGAGCTCTTTCGTGTTGGTACAGTAACCTCAGGATCCCTCTAGCCTTGAAACAGTGTTCTTGGGCTTTCTCTGGAGTGCCATCAAGGAAATCAAGGCTCCTTTCATGTGTGATGTGCAACACGGAATTGCTCTGCACGCAGTGCAGGGGAATCGGGCCTCATCTCGCGGCGAGGGGGAAGTCTCATGGTTTTTCTCGAGTTGCGGCGGGAACTTGGGGTATATTCTCGAGTTACGACAGGGATGGCCCTTCCACCCACGTGTTTGTTCAGCGACGTCAGGACTCCTGCCTAGTTGCGAGGGACAACTCGGGATTCTTCTCGAGGCTTGGCAGGGCAATTGAGACGCCTGTCCAGCTGAGGCGGAGACCAAGGGTCCCTTTCCACGTGCCACAGGAATCCTGGGACTCCTATCAAGTTTCAAGAGGAGTTAGGCATCGTCTCCTTTGGAGGCACTGATCTCCGTGTACCTCTGAAGTTTTCAAAGGATGTGAGGCCTCCGGTCGCGATGAGGTGGGGAACTAGGTCTTTCTCTGTGGTCTCCACAGGGGATTCAGACATCCTTTCATCTTGGGAGATGCAAGACGAAACTGCATTCAAGTCACTGCAGGGATATCCGGCCTTATTTCGAGTCAGGGCATCGCGATGTCCATTCCACTTGAGGCCGCAAATTCAGGGTCCCTCTCACAGACCTAGAGCTGAGAGAAGCCTCCTCTTGAGGTGCTTGTGGTAAGGTGGTATTCCTCTGGAGTCGAAGCCAGGGACTAACCTCTCATCTCGAGTTCATTTTTGGTCCACGGAGCTCTTTCGTGTTGCTACAGTGACCTCAGGATCCCTCTAGCCTTGAAACAGTGTTCTTGGGGTTTCTCTGGAGTGCCATCAAGGAAATCAAGGCTCCTTTCATGTGTGATGTGCAACACGGAATTGCTCTGCACGCAGTGCAGGGGAATCGGGCCTCATCTCGCGGCGAGGGGGAAGTCTCATGGTTTTTCTCGAGTTACGGCGGGAACCTGGGGTATTTTCTCGAGTTACGACGGGGATGGCCCTTCCACACACGTGTTTGTTCAGCGACGTCAGGACTCCTGCCTAGTTGTGAGGGACAACTCGGGATTCTTCTCGAGGCTTGGCAGGGCAATTGGGACGCCTCTCCAGCTGAGGCGGGAGACCAAGGGTCCCTTTCCATGTGCCACAGGAATCCTGGGACTCCTATCAAGTTTCACGAGGAGTCAGGCATCGTCTCCTTTGGAGGCACTGATCTCCGCGTACCTCTGGAGTTTTCAAAGGATGTGAGGCCTCCGGTCGTGATGAGGTGGGGAACTCGGTCTTTCTCTGTGGTCTCCACGGCGGATTCAGACATCCTTTCGTCTTGGGAGATGCAAGACGAGCCAGCATTGAAGTCACTGCAGGGATATCCGGCCTTATTTTGCGTCAGGGTATCGCGGTGTCCATTCCACTTGAGGCCGCAAACTCAGGGTCCCTCTCACATAACTAGAGCTGAGAGAAGCCTCCTCTTGAGGTGCTTGTGGTAAGGTGGTATTCCTCTGGAGTCGAAGCCAGGGACTACCCTCTCATCTCGAGTTGATTTGTGGTCCACGGAGCTCTTTCGTGTTGCTACAGTGACCTCAGGATCCCTCTAGCCTTGAAACAGTGTTCTTGGGTTTTCTCTGGAATGCCACCAAGGAAATCAAGGCTCCTTTCATGTGTGATGTGCAACACGGAATTGCCCTGGACGCGGTGCAGGGGAATCGGGCCTCATCTCGCGGCGAGGGGGAAGTCTCATGGTTTTTCTCGAGTTGCGGCGGGAACCTGGGGTATATTCTCGAGTTACGACGGGGATGGCCCTTCCACACATGTGTTTCTTCAGCGACGTCAGGACTCCTGCCTAGTTTCGAGGGACAACTCGGGATTCTCCTCGAGGCTTGGCAGGACAATTGGGTCGCCTCTCCAGCTGAGGAGGGAGACCAAGGGTCCCTTTCCATGTGCCACAGGAATCCTTTGACTCCTATCAAGTTTCACGAGGAGTCAGGCATCGTCTCCTTTGGAGGCACTGATCTCCGCGTACCTCTGGAGTTTTCAATGGATGTGAGGCCTCCGGTCGCCATGAGGTGGGGAACTAGGTCTTTCTCTGTGGTCTCCACAGGGGATTCAGACATCCTTTCATTTTGGGAGATGCAAGACGAGCCTGCATTCAAGTCACTGCAGGGATATCCAGCCTTATTTCACGTCAGGGCATCGCGGTGTCCATTCCACTTGAGGCCGCAAAATCAGGGTCCCTCTCACATACCTAGACCTGAGAGAAGCCTTCTCTTGAGGTGCTTGTGGTAAGGTGGTATTCCTCTGGAGTCGAAGCCAGGGACTAACCTCTCATCTCGAGTTGATTTTGGTCCACGGAGCTCTTTCGTGTTGCTACAGTGACCTCAGGATCCCTCTAGCCTTGAAACAGTGTTCTTGGGGTTTCTCTGGAGTGCCATCAAGGAAATCAAGGCTCCTTTCATGTGTGATGTGCAACACGGAATTGCTCTGCACGCAGTGCAGGGGAATCGGGTCTCATCTCGCGGCGAGGGGGAATTCTCATGGTTTTTCTCGAGTTGCGGCGGGAACCTGGGGTATATTCTCGAATTACGACGGGGATGGCCCTTCCACACAGGTGTTTGTTCAGCCACGTCAGGACTCCTGCCTAGTTGCGAGGGACAACTCGGGATTCTCCTTGAGGCTTGGCAGGGCACTTGGGACGCCACTCCAGCTGAGGCGGGAGACCAAGGGTCCCTTTCCACGTGCCACAGGAATCCTGGGACTCCTATCAAGTTTCACGAGGAGTCAGGCATCGTCTCCTTTGGAGGCACTGATCTCCGCGTACCTCTGGAGTTTTCAAAGCATGTGAGGCCTCCGGTCGCGATGAGGTGGGGAACTAGTTCTTTTTCTGTGGTCTCCACAGGGGATTCAGACATCCTTTCGTCTTGGGAGATGCAAGACGAGCCTGCATTCAAGTCACTGCAGGGATATCCAGCCTTATTTCGAGTCAGGGCATCCTGGTGTCCATTCCACTTGAGGCCGCAAATCAGGGTCCCTCTCACATACCTAGAGCTGAGAGAAGCCTCCTCTTGAGGTGCTTGTGGTAAGGTGATATTCCTCTGGAGTCGAAGCTAGGGACTAACCTCCCATCTCGAGTTGATTTTTGGCCCACGGAGCTCTTTCGTGTTGCTACAGTGACCTCAGGATCCCTCTAGCCTTGAAACAGGGTTCTTGGGGTTTTTTTGGAGTGCCATCAAGGAAATCAAGGCTCCTTTCATGTGTGATGTGCAACACGGAATTGGTCTGCACGCAGTGCAGGGGAATCGAGCCTCATTTTGCGGCGAGGGGCAAGTCTCATGGTTTTTCTCGAGTTGCGGCGGGAACTTGGGGTATATTCTCGAGTTACGACGGGGATGGACCTTCCACACTCGTGCTTGTTCAGCGACGTCATGACTCCTACCTAGTAGCGAGGGACAACTCGGGATTCTCCTCGAGGCTTGGCAGGGCAATTGGGACGCCTCTCCAGCTGAGGCGGGAGACCAAGTGTCCCTTTTCACGTGCCACAGGAAACCTGGGACTCTTATCAAGTTTGACGAGGAGTCAGGCATCGTCTCCTTTGGAGGCACTGATCTCCGCGTACCTCTGGAGTTTTCAAAGGATGTGAGGCCTCCGGTCGCGATGAGGTGGGGAACTAGGTCTTTCTCTGTGGTCTCCACAGGGGATTCAGACATCCTTTCGTCTTGGGAGATGCAAGACAGGCATGCATTCAAGTCACTGCAGGGATATCCGGCCTTATTTCGCGTCAGGGCATCGCGGTGTCCATTCCACTTGAGGCCGCAAACTCAGGGTCCCTCTCACATACCTAGAGCTGAGAGAAGCCTCCTCTTGAGGTGCTTGTGGTAAGGTGGTATTCCTCTGGAGTCGAAGCCAGGGACTAAGCTCTCATCTCGAGTTGATTTTTGGTCCACGGAGCTTTTTCGTGTTGCTACAGTGACCTCAGGATCCCTCTAGCCTTGAAACACTGTTCTTGGGGTTTCGCTGGAGTGCCATCAAGGAAATCAAGGGTCCTTTCATGTGTGATGTGCAACACGGAATTGCTCTGCACGCAGTGCAGGTGAATCGGGCCTCATCTCGCGGCGAGGGGGAAGTCTCATGGTTTTTCTCGAGTTGCGGCGGGAACCTGGGGTATATTCTCGAGTTACGACGGGGATGGCCCTTCCACCCACGTGTTTGTTCAGTGACGTCAGGACTCCTGCCTAGTTGCGAGGGACAACTCGGCATTCTCCTCGAGGCTTGGCAGGGCAATTGGGATGCCTCTCCAGCTGAGGCTGGAGACCAAGAGTCCCTTTCCACGTGCCACAGGAATCCTGGGACTCCTATCAAGTTTCACGAGGAGTCAGGCATCGTCTCCTTTGGAGGCACTGATCTCCGCGTACCTCTGTAGTTTTCAAAGGATGTGAGGCCTCTGGTCGTGATGAGGTGGGGAACTAGGTCTTTTTCTATGGTCTCCACAGGGGAGTCAGACATCCTTTCGTCTTTGGATATGCAAGACGAGCCTGCATTCAAGTCACTGCAGGGATATCCAGCCTTATTTCGAGTCAGGGCATCGCAGTGTCCATTCCACTTGAGGCCGCAAATCAGGGTCCCTCTCACATACCTAGAGCTGAGAGAAGCCTCCTCTTGAGGTGCTTGTGGTAAGGTGGTATTCCTCTGGAGTCGAAGCCAGGGACTAACCTCTCATCTCGAGTTGATTCTTGGTCCACGGAGCTCTTTCGTGTTGCTACAGTGACCTCAGTTTCCCTCTAGCCTTGAAACAGTGTTCTTGGGGTTTCTCTGGAGTGCCATCAAGGAAATCAAGGCTCCTTTCATGTGTGATGTGCAACACGGAATTGCTCTGCACGCAGTGCAGGGGAATCGGGCCTCATCTCGCGGCGAGGGGGAAGTCTCATGGTTTTTCTCGAGTTGCGGCGGGAACCTGGGGTATATTCTCGATTTACGACGGGGATGGCCCTTCCACCCACGTGTTTCTTCAGCGACGTCAGGACTCCTGCCTAGTTGCGAGGAACAACTCGGGGTTCTCCTCGAGGCTTGGCAGGGCAATTGGGACGCCTCTCCAGCTGAGGCGGGAGACCAAGGGTCCCTTTCCACGTGCCACAGGAATCCTGGGACTCCTATCAAGTTTCCCGAGGAGTCAGGCATCGTCTCCTTTGGAGGCACTGATCTCCGCGTACCTCTGGAGTTTTCAAAGGATGTGAGGCCTCCGGTCGCGATGAGGTGGGGAACTAGGTCTTTCTCTATGGTCTCCACAGGGGATTCAGACATCCTTTCGTCTTGGGAGATGCAGGCAAGCCTGCATTCAAGTCACTGCAGGGATATCCGGCCTTATTTTGAGTCAGGGCATCGCGGTGTCCATTCCACTTGAGGCTGCAAACTCAGGGTCCCTCTCACATAGCTAGAGCTGAGAGAAACCTCCTCTTGAGGTGCTTGTGGTAAGGTGGTATTCCTCTGGAGTCGAAGCCAGGGACTAACCTCTCATCTCGAGTTGATTTTTGGTCCACGGAGCTCTTTCGTGTTGCTACAGTGACCTCAGGATCCCTCTAGCCTTGAAAGAGTGTTCTTGGGGTTTCTCTGGAGTGCCATCAAGGAAATCAAGTCTCCTTTCATGTGTGATGTGCAACACGGAATTGCTCTGCAGGAAGTGTATGGTATCGGGCCTTATTTTGCGGCGAGGGGGAAGTCTCATGGTTTTTCTCGAGTTGCGATGGTAACCTGGGGTATATTCTCGAGTTACGACCGGGATTGCCCTTCCACACAAATGTTTGTTCAGCGACGTCAGGACTCCTGCCTAGTTGCGAGGGACAACTCGGGATTCTCCTCGAGGCTTGGCAGGGCAATTGGGACGCCTCTCCAGATGAGGCGGGAGACCAAGGGTCCCTTTCCACGTGCCACAGGAATCCTGGGACTCCTATCAAGTTTCACGAGGAGTCAGGCATCGTCTCCTTTGAAAGCACTGATCTCCGCGTACCTCTGGAGTTTTCAAAGGATGTGATGCCTCCGTTCGCCATGAGGTGGGGAACTAGGTCTTTCTCTGTGGTCTCCACAGGGGATTCAGTCATCCTTTCGTCTTGGGAGATGCAAGACGAGCCTGCATTCAAGTCACTGCAGGGATATCCGGCCTTATTTCGCGTCAGGGCATCGCAGTGTCCATTGCACTTGAGGCCACAAAATCAGGGTCCCTCTCACATACCTAGAGCTTAGAGAAGCCTCCTCTTGAGGTGCTTGTGGTAAGGTGGTATTCCTCTGGAGTCGAAGCCAGGGACTAACCTCTCATCTCGAGTTGATTTTTGGTCCACGGAGCTCTTTCGTGTTGCTTCAGTGACCTCAGGATCCTCTAGCCTTGAAACAGTGTTCTTGGGGTTTCTCTGGAGTGCCATCAAGGAAATCAAGGCTCCTTTCATGTGTGATGTGCAACACGGAATTGCTCTGCACGCAGTGCGGGGGAATCGGGCCTCATCTCACGGCGAGGGGGAAGTCTCATGGTTTTTCTCGAGTTGCGGCGGGAACCTGGGGTATATTCTCGAGTTACGATGGGGATGGCCCTTCCACACACGTGCTTGTTCAGCTACGTCAGGACTCCTGCCTAGTTGCGAGGGACAACTCGGGATTCTCCTCGAGGCTTGGCAGGGCAATTGGGACGCCTCTCCAGCTGAGGCGGGAGACCAAGGGTCCCTTTCCACGTGCCACAGGAATCCTGGGACTCCTATCAAGTTTGACGAGGAGTCAGGCATCGTCTCCTTTGGAGGCACTGATCTCCGCGTACCCCTGGAGTTTTCAAAGGATGTGAGGACTCCGGTCGCGATGAGGTGGGGAACTAGGTCTTTCTCTGTGGTCTCCACAGGGGATTCAGACATCCTTTCGTCTTGGGAGATGCAAAACGAGCCTGGATTCAAGTCACTGCAGGGATATCCGGCCTTATTTTGAGTCAGGGCATCGCGGTGTCCTTTCCACTTGAGGCCGCAAACTCAGGGTCCCTCTCACATACCTAGAGCTGAGAAAAGTCTCCTCTTGAGGAGCTTGTGGTAAGGTGGTATTCCTCTGGATTCGAAGCCAGGGACTAACCTCTCATCTCGAGTTGATTTTTGGTCCACGGAGCTCTTTCGTGTTGCTACAGTGACCTCAGGATCCTCTAGCCTTGAAACAGTGTTCTTGGGGTTTCTCTGGAGTGCCATCAAGGAAATCAAGGCTCCTTTCATGTGTGATGTGCAACACGGAATTGCTCTGCACGCAGTGCAGGGGAATCGGGTCTCATCTCGCGGCGAGGGGGAATTCTCATGGTTTTTCTCGAGTTGCGGCGGGAAACTGGGGTATATTCTCGAATTACGACGGGGATGGCCCTTCCACACAGGTGTTTGTTCAGCCACGTCAGGACTCCTGCCTAGTTGCGAGGGACAACTCGGGATTCTCCTTGAGGCTTGGCAGGGCACTTGGGACGCCACTCCAGCTGAGGCGGGAGACCAAGGGTCCCTTTCCACGTGCCACATGAATCCTGGGACTCCTATCAAGTTTCACGAGGAGTCCGGCATCATCCCTTTTGGGGGCACTGATCTCCGAGTACCCCTGGAGTTTTCAAAGGATGTGAGGCCTCCGGTCGCCATGAAGTGGGGAACTAGTTCTTTCTCTGTGGTCTCCACTGGGGATTCAGACATTCTTTCATCTTGGGAGATGTAAGACGAGCCTGCATTCAAGTCACTGCAGGGATATCCGGCCTTATTTCGAGTCAGGGCATCGCAGTGTCCATTCCACTTGAGGCCGCAAACTCAGGGTCCCTCTCACATACCTAGAGCTGAGAGAAGCCTCCTCTTGAGGTGCTTGTGGTAAGGTTGTATTCCTCTGGAGTCGAATCCAGGGACTACCCTCTCATCTCGAGTTGATTTTTGGTCGACGGAGCTCTTTCGTGTTGCTACAGTGACCTCTGGATCCCTCTAGCCTTGAAACAGTGTTCTTGGGGTTTCTCTGGAGTGCCATCAAGGAAATCAAGGCTCCTTTCATGTGTGATGTGCAACACGGAATTGCTCTGCACGCAGTGCAGGGGAATCGGGCCTCATCTAGCGGCGAGGGGGACGTCTCATGGTTTTTCTCGAGTTGCGGCGGGAACCTGGGGTATATTCTCGAGTTACGACGGGGATGGCCCTGCCACCCACGTGTTTCTTCAGCGACGTCAGGACTCCTGCCTAGTTGTGAGTGACCACTCGGGATTCTCCTCGAGGCTTGGCAGGGCAATTGGAACGCCTCTCCAGCTGAGGCGGGAGACCAAGTGTCCCTTTCCACGTGCCACAGTAATCCTGGGAGTACTATCAAGTTTGACGAGGAGTCAGGCATAGTCTCCTTTGGAGGCACTGATCTCCGCGTACCTCTGGAGTTTTCAAAGAATATGAGGCCTCCGGTCGCGATGAGGTGGGGAACTAGTTCTTTTTCTGTGTTCTCCACAGGGGAGTCAGACATCCTTTCGTCTTGGGATATGCAAGACGAGCCTGCATTCAAGTCACTGCAGGGATATCCAGCCTTATTTCGAGTCAGGGCTTCGCGGTGTCCATTCCACTTGAGGCCGCAAATCAGGGTCCCTCTCACATACCTAGAGCTGAGAGAAGCCTCCTCTTGAGGTGCTTCTGGTAATGTGATATTCCTCTGGAATCGAAGCCAGGGACTAAACTCTCATCTCGAGTTGATTTTTGGTCCACGGAGCTCTTTCCTGTGGCTACAGTGACCTCAGGATCCCTCTAGCCTTGAAACAGTGTTCTTGGGGTTTCTCTGGAGTGCCATCAAGGAAATCAAGGCTCCTTTCATTTGTGATGTGCAACACGGAATTGCTCTGCACGCAGTGCAGGGGAATCGGGCCTCATCTCGCGGCGAGGGGGAAGTCTCATGGTTTTTCTCGAGTTGCGGCGGGAACCTGGGGTATATTCTCGAGTTACGACGGGGATGGCCCTTCCACCCACGTGTTTCTTCAGCCACGTCAGGACACCTGCCTAGTTGCGAGGGACAACTCGGGATTCTCCTCGAGGCTTGGCAGGGCAATTGGGACGCCTCTCCAGCTGAGGCGGAAGACAAAGGGTCCCTTTCCACGTGCCACAGGAATCCTGGGACTCCTATCAAGTTTCACGAGGAGTCAGGCATCGTCTCCTTTGGAGGCACTGATCTCCGCGTACCTCTGGAGTTTTCAAAGGATGTGAGGCCTCTGGTCGCGATGAGGTGGGGAACTAGTTCTTTTTCTGTGGTCTCCACAGGGGATTCAGACATCCTTTCGTCTTGGGAGATGCAAGACGAGCCTGCATTCAAGTCACTGCAGGGATATCAGGCCTTATATCGAGTCAGGGCTTCGCGGTGTCCATTCCACTTGAGGCCCCAAACTCAGGGTCCCTCTCACATACCTAGAGCTGAGAGAAGCCTCCTCTTGAGGTGCTTGTGGTAAGGTGGTATTCCTCTGGAGTCGAAGCCAGGGACTAACCTCTCATCTCGAGTTGATTTTTGGTGCACGGAGCTCTTTCGTGATGCTACAGTGACCTCAGGATCCCTCTAGCCTTGAAACAGTGTTCTTGGGGTTTCTCTGGAGTGCCATCAAGGAAATCAAGGCTCCTTTCTTGTTTGATGTGCAACACGGAATTGCTCTGCACGCAGTGCAGGGGAATCGGGCCTCATCTCGCGGCGATGGGGAAGTCTCATGGTTTTTCTCGAGTTGCGGCGGGAACCTGGGGAATATTCTCGAGTTACGACGGGAATGGCCCTTCCACACACGTGTTTGTTCAGCCACGTCAGGACTCCTGCCTAGTTGTGAGGGACAACTCGGGATTCTCCTCGAGGATTGGCAGGGCAATTGGGACGCCTCTCCACCTGAGGCGGGAGACCAAGGGTCCCTTTCCACGTGCCACAGGAATCCTGGGACTCCTATCAAGTTTCACGAGGAGTCAGGCATCGTCTCCTTTGGAGACACTGATCTCTGCGTACCTCTGGAGTTTTCAAAGGATGTGAGGCCTCCGGTCGCGATGAGGTGGGAAACTAGGTCTTTCTCTGTGGTCTCCACAGGGGATTCAGACATCCTTTCGTCTTGGGAGATGCAAGACGAGCCTGCATTCAAGTCACTGCAGGGATATCCGGCCTTATTTCGAGTCAGGGCATCGCGGTGTCCATTCCACTTGAGGCCGCAAACTCAGGGTCCCTCTCACATACCTAGAGCTGAGAGAAGCCTCCTCTTGAGGTGCTTGTGGTAAGGTGGTATTCCTCTGGAGTCGAAGCCAGGGACTAACCTCTCATCTCGAGTAGATTTTTGGTCCACGGAGCTCTTTCGTGTGGCTACAGTGACCTCAGGATCCCTCTAGCCTTGAAACAGTGTTCTTGGGGTTTCTCTGGAGTGCCATCAAGGAAATCAAGGCTCCTTTCCTGTGTTATGTGCAACACGGAATGGCACTGCATGCAGTGCAGGGGAATCGGGCCTCATCTCACGGCGAGGGGGAAGTCTCATGGTTTTTCTCGAGTTGCGGCGGGAACCTGGGGTATATTCTCGAGTTACGACGGGGATGGCCCTTCCACCCACGTGTTTGTTCAGTGACGTCAGGACTCCTGACTAGTTGCGAGGGACAACTCGGGGTTCTCCTCGAGGTTTGGCAGGGCAATTGGGACGCCTCTCCAGCTGAGGCGGGAGACCAAGGGTCCCTTTCCACGTGCCACAGGAATCCTGGGACTCCTATCAAGTTTCACGAGGAGTCAGGCATCATCTCCTTTGGAGGCACTGATCTCCGCGTACCCCTGGAGTTTTCAAAGGATGTGAGGCCTCCGGTCGCGATGAGGTGGGGAACTAGGTCTTTCTCTATGGTCTCCACAGGGGATTCAGACATCCTTTCGTCTTGGGAGATGCAAGGCAAGCCTGCATTCAAGTCACTGCAGGGATATCCGGCCTTATTTTGAGTCAGGGCATCGCGGTGTCCATTCCACTTGAGGCTGCAAACTCAGGGTCCCTCTCACATAGCTAGAGCTGAGAGAAACCTCCTCTTGAGGTGCTTGTGGTAAGGTGGTATTCCTCTGGAGTCGAAGCCAGGGACTAACCTCTCATCTCGAGTTGATTTTTGGTCCACGGAGCTCTTTCGTGTTGCTACAGTGACGTCAGGATCCCTCTAGCCTTGAAACAGTGTTCTTGGGGTTTCTCTGGAGTGCCATCAAGGAAATCAAGGCTCCTTTCATGTGTGATGTGCAACACGGAATTGCTCTGCACGCAGTGCAGGGGAATCGGGCCTCATCTCGCGGCGAGGGGGAAGTCTCATGGTTTTTCTCGAGTTGCGGCGGGAACCTGGGGTATATTCTCGAGTTACGACGTGGATGGCCCTTCCACCCACGTGTTTGTTCAGCCATGTCAGGACTCCTACCTAGTTGCGAGGGACAACTCGGGATTCTCCTCGAGGCTTGGCAGGGCAATTGGGACGCCTCTCCAGCTGAGGCGGGAGACCAAGGGTCCCTTTCCACGTGCCACAGGAATCCTGGGACTCCTATCAAGTTTCACGAGGAGTCAGGCATCGTCTCCTTTGGAGGCACTGATCTCCGCGTACCTCTGGAGTTTTCAAAGGATGTGAGGCCTCCGGTCGCGATGAGATGGGGAACTAGGTCTTTCTCTGTGGTCTCCACAGGGGATTCAGACATCCTTTCGTCTTGGGAGATGCAACACGAGCCTGCATTCAAGTCACTGCAGGGATATCCGGCCTGATTTCGAGTCAGGGCATCGCGGTGTCCATTCCACTTGAGGCCGCAAACTCAGGGTCCCTCTCACATACCTAGAGCTGAGAGAAGCCTCCTCTTGAGGTGCTTGTGGTAAGGTGGTATTGCTCTGGAGTCGAAGCCAGGGACTAACCTCTCATCTCGAGTTGATTTTTGGTCCACGGAGCTCTTTCATGTTGCTACAGTGACCTCAGGATCCCTCTAGCCTTGAAACAGTGTTCTTGGGGTTTCTCTGGAGTGCCATCAAGGAAATCAAGGCTCCTTTCATGTGTGATGTGCAACACGGAATTGCTCTGCACGCAGTGCAGGGGAATTGGGCCTCATCTCGCGGCGAGGGGGAAGTCTCATGGTTTTTCTCGAGTTGCGGCGGGAACCTGGGGTATATTCTCGAGTTACGACGGGGATGGCCCTTCCACCCACGTGTTTCTTCAGCCACGTCAGGACACCTGCCTAGTTGCGAGGGACAACTCGGGATTCTCCTCGAGGCTTGGCAGGGCAATTGGGACGCCTCTCCAGCTGAGGCGGGAGACCAAGGGTCCCTTTCCACGTGCCACAGGAAACCTGGGACTCCTATCGAGTTTCACGAGGAGTCAGGCATCGTCTCCTTTGGAGGCACTGATCTCCGCGTACCTCTGGAGTTTTCAAAGGATGTGATGCCTCCGGTCGCGATGAGGCGGGGAACTAGTTCTTTTTCTGTGGTCTCCACAGGGGATTCAGACATCCTTTCGTCTTGGGAGATGCAGGACGAGCCTGCATTCAAGTCACTGCAGGGATATCCGGCCTTATATCGAGTCAGGGCTTCGCGGTGTCCATTCCACTTGAGGCCGCAAAATCAGGGTCCCTCTCACATACCTAGAGCTGAGAGAAGCCTCCTCTTGAGGTGCTTGTGGTAAGGTGGTATTCCTCTGGAGTCGAAGCCAGGGACTAACCTCTCATCTCGAGTTGATTCTTGGTCCACGGAGCTCTTTCGTGTTGCTACAGTGACCTCAGTTTCCCTCTAGCCTTGAAACAGTGTTCTTGGGGTTTCTCTGGAGTGCCATCAAGGAAATCAAGGCTCCTTTCATGTGTGATGTGCAACTCGGAATTGGTCTGCACGCAGAGAAGGGGAATCGGGCCTCATCTCGCGGCGAGGGGGAAGTCTCATGGTTTTTCTCGAGTTGCAGCAGGATCTTGGGGTATATTCTCGAGTTACGACGGGGATGGCCCTTCCACCCACGTGTTTGTTCAGCCACGTCAGGACTCCTGCCTAGTTGCGAGGGACAACTCGGGATTCTCCTCGAGGCTTGGCAGGGCAATTGGGACGCCTCTCCAGCTGAGGCGGGAGACCAAGGGTCCCTTTCCACGTGCCACAGGAATCCTGGGACTCCTATCAAGTTTCACGAGGAGTCAGGCATCATCTCCTTTGGAGGCACTGATCTCCGCGTACCTCTGAAGTTTTTAAAGGATGTGAGGCCTCCGGTCGCGATGAGGTGGGGAAGTAGGTCTTTCTCTGCGGTCTCCACAGGGGATTCAGACATCCTTTCGTCTTGGGAGATGCAAGACGAGCCTGCATTCAAGTCACTGCAGGGATATCCGGCCTTATTTCGAGTCGGGTCATCGCGGTGTCCATTCCACTTGAGGCCGCAAACTCAGGGTCTCTCTCACATACCTAGAGCTGAGAGAAGCCTCCTCTTGAGGTGCTTGCGGTAAGGTGGTATTGCTCTGGAGTCGAAGCCAGGGACTAACCTCTCATCTCGAGTTGATTTTTGGTCCACGGAGCTCTTTCGTGTTGCTACAGTGACCTCGGGATACCTCTAGCCTTGAAACAGTGTTCTTGGGGTTTCTCTGGAGTGCCATCAAGGAAATCAAGGCTCCTTTCATGTGTGATGTGCAACACGGAATTGCTCTGCACGCAGTGCAGGGGAATCGGGCCTCATCTCGCGGCGAGGGGGAAGTCTCATGGTTTTTCTCGAGTTGCGGCGGGAACCTGGGGTATATTCTCGAGTTACGACGGGGATGGCCCTTCCACCCACGTGTTTGTTCAGCGACGTCAGGACTCCTGTCTAGTTGCGAGGGAAAACTCGGGATTCTCCTCGAGGCTTGGCAGGGCAATTGGGACGCCTCTCCAGCTGAGGCGGGAGACCAAGTGTCCCTTTCCACGTGCCACAGGAATCCTGGGACTCCTATCAAGTTTCATGAGGAGTCAGGCATCGTCTCCTTTGGAGGCACTGATCTCCGCGTACCTCTGGAGTTTTCAAAGGATGTGAGGCCTCCGGTCGCGATGAGGTGGGGAACTAGGTCTTTCTCTTTGGTCTCCACAGGGGATTCAGACATCCTTTCGTCTTGGGAGATGCAAGACGAGCCTGCATTCAAGTCACTGCAGGCATATCCGGCCTTATTTCGAGTCAGGGCATCGCGGTGTCCATTCCACTTGAGGCTGCAAACTCAGGGTCCCTCTCACATAGCTAGAGCTGAGAGAAACCTCCTCTTGAGGTGCTTGTGGTAAGGTGGTATTCCTCTGGAGTCGAAGCCAGGGACTAACCTCTCATCTCGAGTTGATTTTTGGTCCACGGAGCTCTTTCGTGATGCTACAGTGACCTCAGGATCGCTCTATCCTTGAAACAGTGTTCTTGGGGTTTCTCTGGAGTGCCATCAAGGAAATCAAGGCTCCTTTCATGTGTGATGTGCAACACGGAATTGCTCTGCACGCAGTGCAGGGGAATCGGGCCTCATCTCGCGGCGAGGGGGAAGTCTCATGGTTTTTCTCGAGTTGCGGCGGGAACCTGGGGTATATTCTCGAGTTCCGACGGGGATGGCCCTTCCACACACGTGTTTCTTCAGCGACGTCAGGACTCCTGCCTAGTTGCGAGGGACAACTCGGGATTCTCCTCGAGGCTTGGCAGGGCAATTGGGACGCCTCTCCAGCTGAGGCGGGAGACCAAGGGTCCCTTTCCACGTGCCACAGGAATCCTGGGACTCCTATCAAGTTTCACGAGGTGTCAGGCATCGTCTCCTTTGGAGGCACTGATCTCCGCGTACCTCTGGAGTTTTCAAAGGATGTGAGGCCTCCGGTCGCGATGTGATGGGGAACTAGGTCTTTCTCTGTGGTCTCCACAGGGGATTCAGACATCCTTTCGTCTTGGGAAATGCAAGACGAGCCTGCATTCAAGTCACTGCAGGGATATCCGGCCTGATTTCGAGTCAGGGCATCGCGGTGTCCATTCCACTTGAGGCCGCAAACTCAGGGTCCCTCTCACATACCTAGAGCTGAGAGAAGCCTCCTCTTGAGGTGCTTGTGGTAAGGTGGTATTCCTCTGGAGTCGAAGCCAGGGACTAACCTCTCATCTCGAGTTGATTTTTGGTCCACGGAGCTCTTTCGTGTGGCTACAGTGACCTCACGATCCCTCTAGCTTTGAAACAGTGTCCTTGGGGTTTCTCTGGAGTGCCATCAAGGAAATCAAGGCTCCTTTCATGTGTGATGTGCAACACGGAATTGCTCTGCACGCAGTGCAGGGGAATCGGGCCTCATCTCGCGGCGAGGGGGAAGTCTCATGGTTTTTCTCGAGTTGCGGCGGGAACCTGGGGTATATTCTCGAGTTACGACGGGGATGGCCCTTCCACCCACGTGTTTGTTCAGCGACGTCAGGACTCCTGCCTAGCTGCGAGGAACAACTCGGGATTCTCCTCGAGGCTTGGCAGGGCAATTGGGACGCCTCTCCAGCTGAGGCGGGAGACCAAGGGTCCCTTTCCACGTGCCACAGGAATCCTGGGACTCCTATCAAGTTTCACGAGGAGTCAGGCATCGTCTCCTTAGGAGGCACTGATCTCCGCGTACCTCTGGAGTTTTCAAAGGATGTGAGGCCTCCGGTCGCGATGAGGTGGGGAACTAGGTCTTTCTCTGTGGTCTCCACAGGGGATTCAGACATCCTTTCGTCTTGGGAGATATAAGACGAGCCTGCATTCAAGTCACTGCAGGGATATCCGGCCTTATTTCGAGTCAGGGCATCGCGGTGTCCATTCCACCTGAGGCCGCAAACTCAGGGTCCCTCTCACATAGCTAGAGCTGAGAGAAGCCTCCTCTTGAGGTGCTTGTGGTAAGGTGGTATTCCTCTGGACTCGAAGCCAGGGACTAACCTCTCATTTCGAGTTGATTTTTGATGCACGGAGCTCTTTCGTGATGCTTCAGTGACCTCAGGATCCCTCTGGCCTTGAAACAGTGTTCTTGGGGTTTCTCTGGAGTGCCATCAAGGAAATCAAGGCTCCTTTCTTGTTTGATGTGCAACACGGAATTGCTCTGCACGCAGTGCAGGGGAATCGGGCCTCATCTCGCAGCGAGGGGGAAGTCTCATGGTTTTTCTCGAGTTGCGGCGGGAACCTGTGGAATATTCTCGAGTTACGACGGGAATGGCCCTTCCACACACGTGTTTGTTCAGCGACGTCAGGACTCCTGCCTAGTTGTGAGGGACAACTCGGGATTCTCCTCGAGGATTGGCAGCGCAATTGGGACGCCTCTCCACCTGAGGCGGGAGACCAAGGGTCCCTTTCCACGTGCCACAGGAATCCTGGGACTCCTATCAAGTTTCACGAGGAGTCAGGCATCGTCTCCTTTGGAGACACTGATCTCTGCGTACCTCTGGAATTTTCAAAGGATGTGAGGCCTCCGGTCGCGATGAGGTGGGAAACTAGGTCTTTCTCTGTGGTCTCCACAGGGGATTCAGACATCCTTTCGTCTTGGGAGATGCAAGATGAGCCTGCATTCAAGTCACTGCAGGGATATCCGGCCTTATTTCTAGTCAGGGCATCGCGGTGTCCATTCCACTTGAGGCTGCAAACTCAGGGTCCCTCTCACATACCTAGAGCTGAGAGAAGCCTCCTCTTGAGGTGCTTGTGGTAAGGTGGTATTCCTCTGGAGTCGAAGCCAGGGACTAACCTCTCATCTCGAGTTGATTTTTGGTCCACGGAGCTCTTTCGTGTGGCTACAGTGACCTCAGGATCCCTCTAGCCTTGAAACAGTGTTCTTGGGGTTTCTCTCGAGAGCCATCAAGGAAATCAAGGCTCCTTTCCTGTGTTATGTGCAACACGGAATGGCACTGCATGCAGTGCAGGGGAATCGGGCCTCATCTCACGGCGAGGGGGAAGTCTCATGGTTTTTCTCGAGTTGCGGCGGAAACCTTGGGTATATTCTCGAGTTACGACGGGGATGGCCCTTCCACCCACGTGTTTCTTCAGCGACGTCAGGACTCCTGCCTAGTTGCGAGGGACAACTCGGGGTTCTCCTCGAGGCTTGGCAGGGCAATTGGGACACCTCTCCAGCTGAGGCGGGAGACCAAGGGTCCCTTTCCACGTGCCACAGGAATCCTGGGACTCCTATCAAGTTTCACGAGGAGTCAGGCATCGTCTCCTTTGGAGGCACTGATCTCCGCGTACCTCTGGAGTTTTCAAAGGATGTGAGGCCTCCGGTCGCGATGACGTGGGGAACTAGGTCTTTCTCTGTGGTCTCCACAGGGGATTCAGACATCCTTTCGTCTTGGGAGATACAAGACGAGCCTGCATTCAAGTCACTGCAGGGATATCCGGCCTTATTTCGAGTCAGGGCATCGCGGTGTCCATTCCACTTGAGGCCGCAAACTCAGGGTCCCTCTCACATAGCTAGAGCTGAGAGAAGCCTCCTCTTGAGGTGCTTGTGGTAAGGTGGTATTCCTCTGGACTCGAAGCCAGGGACTAACCTCTCATCTCGAGTTGATTTTTGGTGCACGGAGCTCTTTCGTGATGCTACAGTGACCTCAGGATCCCTCTAGCCTTGAAACAGTGTTCTTGGGGTTTCTCTGGAGTGCCATCAAGGAAATCAAGGCTCCTTTCTTGTTTGATGTGCAACACGGAATTGCTCTGCACGCAGTGCAGGGGAATCGGGCCTCATCTCGCGGCGAGGGGGAAGTCTCATGGTTTTTCTCGAGTTGCGGCGGGAACCTGGGGAATATTCTCGAGTTACGACGGGAATGGCCCTTCCACCCACGTGTTTGTTCAGCGACGTCAGGACTCCTGCCTAGTTGTGAGGGACAACTCGGGATTCTCCTCGAGGATTGGCAGGGCAATTGGGACGCCTCTCCACCTGAGGCGGGAGACCAAGGGTCCCTTTCCACGTGCCACAGGAATCCTGGGACTCCTATGAAGTTTCACGAGGAGTCAGGCATCGTCTCCTTTGGAGACACTGATCTCTGCGTACCTCTGGAGTTTTCAAACGATCTGAGGCCTCCGGTCGCGATGAGGTGGGGAACTAGGTCTTTCTCTATGGTCTCCACAGGGGATTCAGATATCCTTTCGTCTTGGGAGATGCAAGGCAAGCCTGCATTCAAGTCACTGCAGGGATATCCGGCCTTATTTCGAGTCAGGGCATCGCGGTGTCCATTCCACTTGAGGCTGCAAACTCAGGGTCCCTCTCACATAGCTAGAGCTGAGAGAAACCTCCTCTTGAGGTGCTTGTGGTAAGGTGGTATTGCTCTGGAGTCGAAGCCAGGGACTAACCTCTCATCTCGAGTTGATTTTTGGTCCACGGAGCTCTTTCGTGTTGCTACAGTGACATCAGGATCCCTCTAGCCTTGAAACAGTGTTCTTGGGGTTTCTCTGGAGTGCCATCAAGGAAATCAAGGCTCCTGTCATGTGTGATGTGCAACACGGAATTGCTCTGCACGCAGTGGAGGGGAATCGGGCCTCATCTCGCGGCGAGGGGGAAGTCTCATGGTTTTTCTCGAGTTGCGGCGGGAACCTGGGGTATATTCTCGAGTTACGACGGGGATGGCCCTTCCACCCACGTGTTTGTTCAGCGACGTCAGGACTCCTGCCTAGTTGCGAGGGACAACTCGGGATTCTCCTCGAGGCTTGGCAGGGCAATTGGGACGCCTCTCCAGCTGAGGCGGGAGACCAAGGGTCCCTTTCCACGTGCCACAGGAATCCTGGGAATCCTATCAACTTTCACGAGGAGTCAGGCATCGTCTCCTTTGGAGGCACTGATCTCCGTGTACCTCTGGAGTTTTCAAAGGATGTGAGGCCTCCGGTCGCGATGAGGTGGGAAACTAGATCTTTCTCTGTGGTCTCCACAGGGGATTCAGACATCCTTTCGTCTTGGGAGATGCAAGATGAGCCTGCATTCAAGTCACTGCAGGGATATCCGGCCTTATTTCGAGTCAGGGCATCGCGGTGTCCATTCCACTTGAGGCCGCAAACTCAGGGTAGCTCTCACATACCTAGAGCTGAGAGAAGCCTCCTCTTGAGGTGCTTGTGGTAAGGTGGTATTCCTCTGGAGTCGAAGCCAGGGACTAACCTCTCATCTCGAGTTGATTTTTGGTCCACGGAGCTCTTTCGTGTGGCTACAGTGACCTCAGGATCCCTCTAGCCTTGAAACAGTGTTCTTGGGGTTTCTCTCGAGAGCCATCAAGGAAATCAAGGCTCCTTTCCTGTGTTATGTGCAACACGGAATGGCACTGCATGCAGTGCAGGGGAATCGGGCGTCATCTCACGGCGAGGGGGAAGTCTCATGGTTTTTCTCGAGTTGCGGCGGAAACCTGGGGTATATTCTCGAGTTACGACGGGGATGGCCCTTCCACCCACGTGTTTCTTCTGCGACGTCAGGACTCCTGCCTAGTTGCGAGGGACAATTCGGGGTTCTCCTCGAGGCTTGGCAGGGCAATTGTGACGCCTGTCCAGCTGAGGCGGGAGACCAAGGGTCCCTTTCCACGTGCCACAGGAATCCTGGGACTCCTATCAAGTTTCACGAGGAGTCAGGCATCGTCTCCTTTGGAGGCACTGATCTCCCCGTACCTCTGGAGTTTTCAAACGATGTGAGGCTTCCGGTCGCGATGAGGTGGGGAACTAGGTCTTTCTCTATGGTCTCCACAGGGGATTCAGACATCCTTTCGTCTTGGGAGATGCAAGGCAAGCCTGCATTCAAGTCACTGCAGGGATATCCGGCCTTATTTCGAGTCAGGGCATCGCGGTGTCCATTCCACTTGAGGCTGCAAACTCAGGGTCCCTCTCACATAGCTAGAGCTGAGAGAAACCTCCTCTTGAGGTGCTTGTGGTAAGGTGGTATTGCTCTGGAGTCGAAGCCAGCGACTAACCTCTCATCTCGAGTTGATTTTTGGTCCACGGAGCTCTTTCGTGTTGCTACAGAGACCTCAGGATCCCTCTAGCCTTGAAACAGTGTTCTTGGGGTTTCTCTGGAGTGCCATCAAGGAAATCAAGGCTCCTTTCTTGTTTGATGTGCAACACGGAATTGCTCTGCACGCAGTGCAGGGGAATCGGGCCTCATCTCGCGGCGAGGGGGAAGTCTCATGGTTTTTCTCGAGTTGCGGCGGGAACCTGGGGAATATTCTCGAGTTACGACGGGAATGGCCCTTCCACCCACGTGTTTGTTCAGCGACGTCAGGACTCCTGCCTAGTTGTGAGGGACAACTCGGGATTCTCCTCGAGGATTGGCAGGGCAATTGGGACGCCTCTCCACCTGAGGCGGGAGACCAAGGGTCCCTTTCCACGTGCCACAGGAATCCTGGGACTCCTATGAAGTTTCACGAGGAGTCAGGCATCGTCTCCTTTGGAGACACTGATCTCTGCGTACCTCTGGAGTTTTCAAAGGATGTGAGGCCTCCGGTCGCGATGAGGTGGGAAACTAGATCTTTCTCTGTGGTCTCCACAGGGGATTCAGACATCCTTTCGTCTTGGGAGATGCAAGATGAGCCTGCATTCAAGTCACTGCAGGGATATCCGGCCTTATTTCGAGTCAGGGCATCGCGGTGTCCATTCCACTTGAGGCCGCAAACTCAGGGTCCCTCTCACATACCTAGAGCTGAGAGAAGCCTCCTCTTGAGGTGCTTGTGGTAAGGTGGTATTCCTCTGGACTCGAAGCCAGGGACTAACCTCTCATCTCGAGTTGATTTTTGGTCCACGGAGCTCTTTCGTGTGGCTACAGTGATCTCAGGATCCCTCTAGCCTTGAAACAGTGTTCTTGGGGTTTCTCTCGAGAGCCATCAAGGAAATCAAGGCTCCTTTCCTGTGTTATGTGCAACACGGAATGGCACTGCATGCAGTGCAGGGGAATCGGGCCTCATCTCACGGCGAGGGGGAAGTCTCATGGTTTTTCTCGAGTTGCGGCGGAAACCTGGGGTATATTCTCGAGTTACGACGGGGATGGCCCTTCCACCCACGTGTTTCTTCAGCGACGTCAGGACTCCTGCCTAGTTGCGAGGGACAATTCGGGGTTCTCCTCGAGGCTTGGCAGGGCAATTGGGACGCCTCTCCAGCTGAGGCGGGAGACCAAGGGTCCCTTTCCACGTGCCACAGGAATCCTGGGACTCCTATCAAGTTTCACGAGGAGTCAGGCATCGTCTCCTTTGGAGGCACTGATCTCCGCGTACCTCTGGAGTTTTCAAACGATGTGAGGCGTCCGGTCGCGATGAGGTGGGGAACTAGGTCTTTCTCTATGGTCTCCACAGGGGATTCAGACATCCTTTCGTCTTGGGAGATGCAAGGCAAGCCTGCATTCAAGTCACTGCAGGAATATCCGGCCTTATTTCGAGTCAGGGCATCGCGGTGTCCATTCCACTTGAGGCTGCAAACTCAGGGTCCCTCTCACATAGCTAGAGCTGAGAGAAACCTCCTCTTGACGTGCTTGTGGTAAGGTGGTATTGCTCTGGAGTCGAAGCCAGGGACTAACCTCTCATCTCGAGTTGATTTTTGGTCCACGGAGCTCTTTCGTGTTGCTACAGTGACATCAGGATCCCTCTAGCCTTGAAACAGTGTTCTTGGGGTTTCTCTGGAGTGCCATCAAGGAAGTCAAGGCCCCTTTCATGTGTGATGTGTAACACGGAATTTCTCTGCACGCAGTGCAGGGGAATCGGGCCTCATCTCGCGGCGAGGGGGAAGTCTCATGGTTTTTCTCGAGTTGTGGCGGGAACCTGGGGTATATTCTCGAGTTACGACGTGGATGGCCCTTCCACCCACGTGTTTGTTCAGCCATGTAAGGACTCCTGCCTAGTTGCAAGGGACAACTCGGGATTCTCCTCGAGGCTTGGCAGGGCAATTGGGACGCCTCTCCAGCTGAGGCGGGAGACCAAGGGTCCCTTTCCACGTGCCACAGGAATCCTGGGACTCCTATCAAGTTTCACGAGGAATCAGGCATCGTCTCCTTTGGAGGCACTGATCTCCGCGTACCTCTGGAGTTTTCAAAGGATGTGAGGCCTCCGGTCGCGATGAGATGGGGAACTAGGTCTTTCTCTGTGGTCTCCACAGGGGATTCAGACATCCTTTCGTCTTGGGAGATGCAAGACGAGCCTGCATTCAAGTCACTGCAGGGATATCCGGCCTGATTTCGAGTCAGGGCATCGCGGTGTCCATTCCACTTGAGGCCGCAAACTCAGGGTCCCTCTCACATAGCTAGAGCTGAGAGAAGCCTCCTCTTGAGGTGCTTGTGGTAAGGTGGTATTGCTCTGGAGTCGAAGTCAGGGACTAACCTCTCATCTCGAGTTGATTTTTGGTCCACGGAGCTCTTTCGTGTTGCTACAGTGACATCAGGATCCCTCTAGCCTTGAAACAGTGTTCTTGGGGTTTCTCTGGAGTGCCATCAAGGAAATCAAGGCTCCTGTCATGTGTGATGTGCAACACGGAATTGCTCTGCACGCAATGAAGGGGAATCGGGCCTCATCTCGCGGCGAGGGGGAAGTCTCATGGTTTTTCTCGAGTTGCGGCGGGAACCTGGGGTATATTCTCGAGTTACGACGGGGATGGCCCTTCCACCCACGTGTTTGTTCAGCGACGTCAGGACTCCTGCCTAGTTGCGAGGGACAACTCGGGATTCTCCTCGAGGCTTGGCAGGGCAATTGGGACGCCTCTCCAGCTGAGGCGGGAGACCAAGGGTCCCTTTCCACGTGCCACAGGAATCCTGGGAATCCTATCAACTTTCCCGAGGAGTCAGGCATCGTCTCCTTTGGAGGCACTGATCTCCGTGTACCTCTGGAATTTTCAAAGGATGTGAGGCCTCCGGTCGCGATGAGATGGGGAACAAGGTCTTTCTCTGTGGTCTCCACAGGGGATTCAGACATTCTTTCGTCTTGGGAGATGCAAGACGAGCCTGCATTCAAGTCACTGCAGGGATATCCGGCCTGATTTCGAGTCAGGGCATCGCGGTGTCCATTCTACTTGAGGCCGCAAACTCAGGGTCCCTCTCACATACCTAGAGCTGAGAGAAGCCTCCTCTTGAGGTGCTTGTGGTAAGGTGGTATTCCTCTGGAGTCGAAACCAGGGACTAACCTCTCATCTCGAGTTGATTTTTGGTCCACGGAGCTCTTTCGTGTGGCTACAGTGACCTCAGGATCCCTCTAGCCTTGAAACAGTGTTCTTGGGGTTTCTCTGGAGTGCCATCAAGGAAATCAAGGCTCCTTTCATGTGTGATGTGCAACACGGAATTGCTCTGCACGCAGTGCAGCGGAATCGGGCCTCATCTCGCGGCGAGGGGCAAGTCTCATGGTTTTTCTCGAGTTGCGGCGGGAACCTGGGGTATATTCTCGAGTTACGACGGGGATGGCCCTTCCACCCACGTGTTTCTTCAGCGACGTCAGGACTCCTGCCTAGCTGCGAGGAACAACTCGGGGTTCTCCTCGAGGCTTGGCAGGGCAATTGGGACGCCTCTCCAGCTGAGGCGGGAGACCAAGGGTCCCTTTCCACGTGCCACAGGAATCCTGGGACTCCTATCAAGTTTCACGAGGAGTCAGGCATCGTCTCCTTAGGAGGCACTGATCTCCGCGTACCTCTCGAGTTTTCAAAGGATGTGAGGCCTCCGGTCGCGATGAGGTGGGGAACTAGGTCTTTCTCTGTGGTCTCCACAGGGGATTCAGACATCCTTTCGTCTTGGGAGATACAAGACGAGCCTGCATTCAAGTCACTGCAGGGATATCCGGCCTTATTTCGAGTCAGGGCATCGCGGTGTCCATTCCACTTGAGGCCGCAAACTCAGGGTCCCTCTCACATAGCTAGAGCTGAGAGAAGCCTCCTCTTGAGGTGCTTGTGGTAAGGTGGTATTCCTCTGGACTCGAAGCCAGGGACTAACCTCTCATCTCGAGTTGATTTTTGGTGCACGGAGCTCTTTCGTGATGCTACAGTGACCTCAGGATCCCTCTAGCCTTGAAACAGTGTTCTTGGGGTTTCTCTGGAGTGCCATCAAGGAAATCAAGGCTCCTTTCTTGTTTGATGTGCAACACGGAATTGCTCTGCACGCAGTGCAGGGGAATCGGGCCTCATCTCGCGGCGAGGGGGAAGTCTCATGGTTTTTCTCGAGTTGCGGCGGGAACCTGGGGAATATTCTCGAGTTACGACGGAAATGGCCCTTCCACCCACGTGTTTGTTCAGCGACGTCAGGACTCCTGCCTAGTTGTGAGGGACAACTCGGGATTCTCCTCGAGGATTGGCAGGGCAATTGGGACGCCTCTCCACCTGAGGCGGGAGACCAAGGGTCCCTTTCCACGTGCCACAGGAATCCTGGGACTCCTATGAAGTTTCACGAGGAGTCAGGCATCGTCTCCTTTGGAGACACTGATCTCTGCGTACCTCTGGAGTTTTCAAACGATGTGAGGCCTCCGGTCGCGATGAGGTGGGGAACTAGGTCTTTCTCTATGGTCTCCACAGGGGATTCAGACATCCTTTCGTCTTGGGAGATGCAAGGCAAGCCTGTATTCAAGTCACTGCAGGGATATCCGGCCTTATTTCGAGTCAGGGCATCGCGGTGTCCATTCCACTTGAGGCTGCAAACTCAGGGTCCCTCTCACATAGCTAGAGCTGAGAGAAACCTCCTCTTGAGGTGCTTGTGGTAAGGTGGTATTGCTCTGGAGTCGAAGCCAGGGACTAACCTCTCATCTCGAGTTGATTTTTGGTCCACGGAGCTCTTTCGTGTTGCTACAGTGACATCAGGATCCCTCTAGCCTTGAAACAGTGTTCTTGGGGTTTCTCTGGAGTGCCATCAAGGAAATCAAGGCTCCTGTCATGTGTGATGTGCAACACGGAATTGCTCTGCACGCAGTGGAGGGGAATCGGGCCTCATCTCGCGGCGAGGGGGAAGTCTCATGGTTTTTCTCGAGTTGCGGCGGGAACCTGGGGTATATTCTCGAGTTACGACGGGGATGGCCCTTCCACCCACGTGTTTGTTCAGCGACGTCAGGACTCCTGCCTAGTTGCGAGGGACAACTCGGGATTCTCCTCGAGGCTTGGCAGGGCAATTGGGACGCCTCTCCAGCTGAGGCGGGAGACCAAGGGTCCCTTTCCACGTGCCACAGGAATCCTGGGAATCCTATCAACTTTCACGAGGAGTCAGGCATCGTCTCCTTTGGAGGCACTGATCTCCGTGTACCTCTGGAGTTTTCAAAGGATGTGAGGCCTCCGGTCGCGATGAGGTGGGAAACTAGATCTTTCTCTGTGGTCTCCACAGGGGATTCAGACATCCTTTCGTCTTGGGAGATGCAAGATGAGCCTGCATTCAAGTCACTGCAGGGATATCCGGCCTTATTTCGAGTCAGGGCATCGCGGTGTCCATTCCACTTGAGGCCGCATACTCAGGGTCCCTCTCACATACCTAGAGCTGAGAGAAGCCTCCTCTTGAGGTGCTTGTGGTAAGGTGGTATTCCTCTGGAGTCGAAGCCAGGGACTAACCTCTCATCTCGAGTTGATTTTTGGTCCACGGAGCTCTTTCGTGTGGCTACAGTGACCTCAGGATCCCTCTAGCCTTGAAACAGTGTTCTTGGGGTTTCTCTCGAGAGCCATCAAGGAAATCAAGGCTCCTTTCCTGTGTTATGTGCAACACGGAATGGCACTGCATGCAGTGCTGGGGAATCGGGCCTCATCTCACGGCGAGGGGGAAGTCTCATGGTTTTTCTCGAGTTGCGGCGGAAACCTGGGGTATATTCTCGAGTTACGACGGGGATGGCCCTTCCACCCACGTGTTTCTTCTGCGACGTCAGGACTCCTGCCTAGTTGCGAGGGACATCTCGGGATTCTCATCGAGGCTTGGCAGGGCAATTGTGACGCCTGTCCAGCTGAGGCGGGAGACCAAGGGTCCCTTTCCACGTGCCACAGGAATCCTGGGACTCCTATCAAGTTTCACGAGGAGTCAGGCATCGTCTCCTTTGGAGGCACTGATCTCCGCGTACCTCTGGAGTTTTCAAACGATGTGAGGCCTCCGGTCGCGATGAGGTGGGGAACTAGGTCTTTCTCTATGGTCTCCACAGGGGATTCAGACATCCTTTCGTCTTGGGAGATGCAAGGCAAGCCTGCATTCAAGTCACTGCAGGGATATCCGGCCTTATTTCGAGTCAGGGCATCGCGGTGTCCATTCCACTTGAGGCTGCAAACTCAGGGTCCCTCTCACATAGCTAGAGCTGAGAGAAACCTCCTCTTGAGGTGCTTGTGGTAAGGTGGTATTGCTCTGGAGTCGAAGCCAGGGACTAACCTCTCATCTCGAGTTGATTTTTGGTCCACGGAGCTCTTTCGTGTTGCTACAGTGACATCAGGATCCCTCTAGCCTTGAAACAGTGTTCTTGGGGTTTCTCTGGAGTGCCATCAAGGAAATCAAGGCTCCTTTCATGTGTGATGTGCAACACGGAATTGCTCTGCACGCAGTGCAGGGGAATCGGGCCTCATCTCGCGGCGAGGGGCAAGTCTCATGGTTTTTCTCGAGTTGCGGCGGGAACCTGGGGTATATTCTCGAGTTACGACGTGGATGGCCCTTCCACCCACGTGTTTGTTCAGCCATGTAAGGACTCCTGCCTAGTTGCAAGGGACAACTCGGGATTCTCCTCGAGGCTTGGCAGGGCAATTGGGACGCCTCTCCAGCTGAGGCGGGAGACCAAGGGTCCCTTTCCACGTGCCACAGGAATCCTGGGACTCCTATCAAGTTTCACGAGGAATCAGGCATCGTCTCCTTTGGAGGCACTGATCTCCGCGTACCTCTGGAGTTTTCAAAGGATGTGAGGCCTCCGGTCGCGATGAGATGGGGAACTAGGTCTTTCTCTGTGGTCTCCACAGGGGATTCAGACATCCTTTCGTCTTGGGAGATGCAAGACGAGCCTGCATTCAAGTCACTGCAGGGATATCCGGCCTGATTTCGAGTCAGGGCATCGCGGTGTCCATTCCACTTGAGGCCGCAAACTCAGGGTCCCTCTCACATACCTAGAGCTGAGAGAAGCCTCCTCTTGAGGTGCTTGTGGTAAGGTGGTATTGCTCTGGAGTCGAAGTCAGGGACTAACCTCTCATCTCGAGTTGATTTTTGGTCCACGGAGCTCTTTCGTGTTGCTACAGTGACCTCAGGATCCCTCTAGCCTTGAAACAGTGTTCTTGGGGTTTCTCTGGAGTGCCATCAAGGAAATCAAGGCTCCTGTCATGTGTGATGTGCAACACGGAATTGCTCTGCACGCAATGCAGGGGAATCGGGCCTCATCTCGCGGCGAGGGGGAAGTCTCATGGTTTTTCTCGAGTTGCGGCGGGAACCTGGGTTATATTCTCGAGTTACGACGGGGATGGCCCTTCCACCCACGTGTTTGTTCAGCGACGTCAGGACTCCTGCCTAGTTGCGAGGGACAACTCGGGATTCTCCTCGAGGCTTGGCAGGGCAATTGGGACGCCTCTACAGCTGAGGCGGGAGACCAAGGGTCCCTTTCCACGTGCCACAGGAATCCTGGGAATCCTATCAACTTTCACGAGGAGTCAGGCATCGTCTCCTTTGGAGGCACTGATCTCCGTGTACCTCTGGAATTTTCAAAGGATGTGAGGCCTCCGGTCGCGATGAGATGGGGAACTAGGTCTTTCTCTGTGGTCTCCACAGGGGATTCAGACATTCTTTCGTCTTGGGAGATGCAAGACGAGCCTGCATTCCAGTCACTGCAGGGATATCCGGCCTGATTTCGAGTCAGGGCATCGCGGTGTCCATTCCACTTGAGGCCGCAAACTCAGGGTCCCTCTCACATACCTAGAGCTGAGAGAAGCCTCCTCTTGAGGTGCTTGTGGTAAGGTGGTATTCCTCTGGAGTCGAAACCAGGGACTAACCTCTCATCTCGAGTTGATTTTTGGTCCACGGAGCTCTTTCGTGTGGCTACAGTGACCTCACGATCCCTCTAGCCTTGAAACAGTGTTCTTGGGGTTTCTCTGGAGTGCCATCAAGGAAATCAAGGCTCCTGTCATGTGTGATGTGCAACACGGAATTGCTCTGCACGCAGTGCAGCGGAATCGGGCCTCATCTCGCGGCGAGGGGCAAGTCTCATGGTTTTTCTCGAGTTGCGGCGGGAACCTGGGGTATATTCTCGAGTTACGACGGGGATGGCCCTTCCACCCACGTGTTTCTTCAGCGACGTCAGGACTCCTGCCTAGCTGCGAGGAACAACTCGGGGTTCTCCTCGAGGCTTGGCAGGGCAATTGGGACGCCTCTAAAGCTGAGGCGGGAGACCAAGGGTCCCTTTCCACGTGCCACAGGAATCCTGGGACTCCTATCAAGTTTCACGAGGAGTCAGGCATCGTCTCCTTAGGAGGCACTGATCTCCGCGTACCTCTCGAGTTTTCAAAGGATGTGAGGCCTCCGGTCGCGATGAGGTGGGGAACTAGGTCTTTCTCTGTGGTCTCCACAGGGGATTCAGACATCCTTTCGTCTTGGGAGATACAAGACGAGCCTGCATTCAAGTCACTGCAGGGATATCCGGCCTTATTTCGAGTCAGGGCATCGCGGTGTCCATTCCACTTGAGGCCGCAAACTCAGGGTCCCTCTCACATAGCTAGAGCTGAGAGAAGCCTCCTCTTGAGGTGCTTGTGGTAAGGTGGTATTCCTCTGGATTCGAAGCCAGGGACTAACCTCTCATCTCGAGTTGATTTTTGGTCCACGGAGCTCTTTCGTGATGCTACAGTGACCTCAGGATCCCTCTAGCCTTGAAACAGTGTTCTTGGGGTTTCTCTGGAGTGCCATCAAGGAAATCAAGGCTCCTTTCTTGTTTGATGTGCAACACGGAATTGCTCTGCACGCAGTGCAGGGGAATCGGGCCTCATCTCGCGGCGAGGGGGAAGTCTCATGGTTTTTCTCGAGTTGCGGCGGGAACCTGGGGAATATTCTCGAGTTACGACGGGAATGGCCCTTCCACACACGTGTTTGTTCAGCGACGTCAGGACTCCTGCCTAGTTGTGAGGGACAACTCGGGATTCTCCTCGAGGATTGGCAGGGCAATTGGGACGCCTCTCCACCTGAGGCGGGAGACCAAGGGTCCCTTTCCACGTGCCACAGGAATCCTGGGACTCCTATGAAGTTTCACGAGGAGTCAGGCATCGTCTCCTTTGGAGACACTGATCTCTGCGTACCTCTGGAGTTTTCAAAGGATGTGAGGCCTCCGGTCGCGATGAGGTGGGAAACTAGATCTTTCTCTGTGGTCTCCACAGGGGATTCAGACATCCTTTCGTCTTGGGAGATGCAAGATGACCCTGCATTCAAGTCACTGCAGGGATATCCGGCCTTATTTCGAGTCAGTGCATCGCGGTGTCCATTCCACTTGAGGCCGCAAACTCAGGGTCCCTCTCACATACCTAGAGCTGAGAGAAGCCTCCTCTTGAGGTGCTTGTGGTAAGGTGGTATTCCTCTGGAGTCGAAGCCAGGGACTAACCTCTCATCTCGAGTTGATTTTTGGTCCACGGAGCTCTTTCGTGTGGCTACAGTGACCTCAGGATCCCTCTAGCCTTGAAACAGTGTTCTTGGGGTTTCTCTCGAGAGCCATCAAGGAAATCAAGGCTCCTTTCCTGTGTTATGTGCAACACGGAATGGCACTGCATGCAGTGCAGGGGAATCAGGCCTCATCTCTTGGCGAGGGGGAAGTCTCATGGTTTTTCTCGAGTTGCGGCGGAAACCTGGGGTATATTCTCGAGTTACGACGGGGATGGCCCTTCCACCCACGTGTTTCTTCAGCGACGTCAGGACTCCTGCCTAGTTGCGAGGGACAATTCGGGGTTCTCCTCGAGGCTTGGCAGGGCAATTGGGACGCCTCTCCAGCTGAGGCGGGAGACCAAGGGTCCCTTTCCACGTGCCACAGGAATCCTGGGACTCCTATCAAGTTTCACGAGGAGTCAGGCATCGTCTCCTTTGGAGGCACTGATCTCCGCGTACCTCTGGAGTTTTCAAACGATGTGAGGCCTCCGGTCGCGATGAGGTGGGGAACTAGGTCTTTCTCTATGGTCTCCACAGGGGATTCAGACATCCTTTCGTCTTGGGAGATGCAAGGCAAGCCTGCATTCAAGTCACTGCAGGGATATCCGGCCTTATTTCGAGTCAGGGCATCGCGGTGTCCATTCCACTTGAGGCTGCAAACTCAGGGTCCCTCTCACATAGCTAGAGCTGAGAGAAACCTCCTCTTGAGGTGCTTGTGGTAAGGTGGTATTGCTCTGGAGTCGAAGCCAGGGACTAACCTCTCATCTCGAGTTGATTTTTGGTCCACGGAGCTCTTTCGTGTTGCTACAGTGACATCAGGATCCCTCTAGCCTTGAAACAGTGTTCTTGGGGTTTCTCTGGAGTGCCATCAAGGAAATCAAGGCTCCTGTCATGTGTGATGTGCAACACGGAATTGCTCTGCACGCAGTGCAGGGGAATCGGGCCTCATCTCGCGGCGAGGGGGAAGTCTCATGGTTTTTCTCGAGTTGCGGCGGGAACCTGGGGTATATTCTCGAGTTACGACGGGGATGGCCCTTCCACCCACGTGTTTGTTCAGCGACGTCAGGACTCCTGCCTAGTTGCGAGGGACAACTCGGGATTCTCCTCGAGGCTTGGCAGGGCAATTGGGACGCCTCTCCAGCTGAGGCGGGAGACCAAGGGTCCCTTTCCACGTGCCACAGGAATCCTGGGAATCCTATCAAGTTTCACGAGGAGTCAGGCATCGTCTCCTTTGGAGGCACTGATCTCCGTGTACCTCTGGAGTTTTCAAACGATGTGAGGCCTCCGGTCGCGATGAGGTGGGGAACTAGGTCTTTCTCTGTGGTCTCCACAGGGGATTCAGACATTCTTTCTTCTTGGGAGATGCAAGACGAGCCTGCATTCAAGTCAGTGCAGGGATATCCGGCCTGATTTCGAGTCAGGGCATCGCGGTGTCCATTCCACTTGAGGCGGCAAAATCAGGGTCCCTCTCACATACCTAGAGCTGAGAGAAGCCTCCTCTTGAGGTGCTTGTGGTAAGGTGGTATTCCTCTGGAGTCGAAGCCAGGGACTAACCTCTCATCTCGAGTTGATTTTTGGTCCACGGAGCTCTTTCGTGTTGCTACAGTGACCTCACGATCCCTCTAGCCTTGAAACAGTGTTCTTGGGGTTTCTCTGGAGTGCCATCAAGGAAATCAAGGCTCCTTTCATGTGTGATGTGCAACACGGAATTGCTCTGCACGCAGTGCAGGGGAATCGGGCCTCATCTCGCGGCGAGGGGGAAGTCTCATGGTTTTTCTCGAGTTGCGGCGGGAACCTGGGGTATATTCTCGAGTTACGACGGGGATGGCCCTTCCACCCACGTGTTTCTTCAGCGACGTCAGGACTCCTGCCTAGCTGCGAGGAACAACTCGGGGTTCTCCTCGAGGCTTGGCAGGGCAATTGGGACGCCTGTCCAGCTGAGGCGGGAGACCAAGGGTCCCTTTCCACGTGCCACAGGAATCCTGGGACTCCTATCAAGTTTCACGAGGAGTCAGGCATCGTCTCCTTAGGAGGCACTGATCTCCGCGTACCTCTCGAGTTTTCAAAGGATGTGAGGCCTCCGGTCGCGATGAGGTGGGGAACTAGGTCTTTCTCTGTGGTCTCCACAGGGGATTCTGACATCCTTTCGTCTTGGGAGATACAAGACGAGCCTGCATTCAAGTCACTGCAGGGATATCCGGCCTTATTTCGAGTCAGTGCATCGCGGTGTCCATTCCACTTGAGGCCGCAAACTCAGGGTCCCTCTCACGTAGCTAGAGCTGAGAGAAGCCTCCTCTTGAGGTGCTTGTGGTAAGGTGGTATTCCTCTGGACTCGAAGCCAGGGACTAACCTCTCATCTCGAGTTGATTTTTGGTGCACGGAGCTCTTTCGTGATGCTACAGTGACCTCAGGATCCCTCTAGCCTTGAAACAGTGTTCTCGGGGTTTCTCTGGAGTGCCATCAAGGAAATCAAGGCTCCTTTCTTGTTTGATGTGCAACACGGAATTGCTCTGCACGCAGTGCAGGGGAATCGGGCCTCATCTCGCGGCGAGGGGGAAGTCTCATGGTTTTTCTCGAGTTGCGGCGGGAACCTGGGGAATATTCTCGAGTTACGACGGGAATGGCCCTTCCACCCACGTGTTTGTTCAGCGACGTCAGGACTCCTGCCTAGTTGCGAGGGACAACTCGGGATTCTCCTCGAGGCTTGGCAGGGCAATTGGGACGCCTCTCCAGCTGAGGCGGGAGACCAAGGGTCCCTTTCCACGTGCCACAGGAAACCTGGGAATCCTATCAAGTTTCACGAGGAGTCAGGCATCGTCTCCTTTGGAGGCACTGATCTCCGCGTACCTCTGGAGTTTTCAAAGGATGTGAGGCCTCCGGTCGCGATGAGATGGGGAACTAGGTCTTTCTCTGTGGTCTCCACAAGGGATTCAGACATCCTTTCGTCTTGGGAGATGCAAGACGAGCCTGCATTCAAGTCACTGCAGGGATATCCGGCCTGATTTCTAGTCAGGGCATCGCGGTGTCCATTCCACTTGAGGCCGCAAACTCAGGGTCCCTCTCACATACCTAGAGCTGAGAGAAGCCTACTCTTGAGGTGCTTGTGGTAAGGTGGTATTGCTCTGGAGTCGAAGCCAGGGACTAACCTCTCATCTCGAGTTGATTTTTGGTCCACGGAGCTCTTTCGTGTTGCTACAGTGACCTCAGGATCCCTCTAGCCTTGAAACAGTGTTCTTGGGGTTTCTCTGGAGTGCCATCAAGGAAATCAAGGCTCCTGTCATGTGTGATGTGCAACACGGAATTGCTCTGCACGCAGTGCAGGGGAATCGGGCCTCATCTCGCGGCGAGGGGGAAGTCTCATGGTTTTTCTCGAGTTGCGGCGGGAACCTGGGGTATATTCTCGAGTTACGACGGGGATGGCCCTTCCACCCACGTGTTTGTTCAGCGACGTCAGGACTCCTGCCTAGTTGCAAGGGACAACTCGGGATTCTCCTCGAGGCTTGGCAGGGCAATTGGGACGCCTCTCCAGCTGAGGCGGGAGACCAAGGGTCCCTTTCCACGTGCCACAGGAATCCTGGGAATCCTATCAACATTCACGAGGAGTCAGGCATCGTCTCCTTTGGAGGCACTGATCTCCGTGTACCTCTGGAGTTTTCAAAGGATGTGAGGCCTCCGGTCGCGATGAGATGGGGAACTAGGTCTTTCTCTGTGGTCTCCACAGGGGATTCAGACATTCTTTCGTCTTGGGAGATGCAAGACGAGCCTGCATTCAAGTCAGTGCAGGGATATCCGGCCTGATTTCGAGTCAGGGCATCGCGGTGTCCATTCCACTTGAGGCCGCAAACTCAGGGTCCCTCTCACATACCTAGAGCTGAGAGAAGCCTCCTCTTGAGGTGCTTGTGGTAAGGTGGTATTCCTCTGGAGTCGAAGCCAGGGACTAACCTCTCATCTCGAGTTGATTTTTGGTCCACGGAGCTCTTTCGTGTTGCTACAGTGACCTCAGGATCCCTCAACCTTGAAGCAGTGTTCTTGGGGTTTCTCTGGAGTGCCATCAAGGAAATTAAGGTTCCTTTCATGTGTGATGTGCAACACGGAATTGCTCTGCATGCAGTGCAGGAGAATCGGGCCTCATCTCGCGGCGAGGGAGAAGTCTCATGGTTTTTCTCGAGTTGCGGCGGGAACCTGCGGTATATTCTCGAGTTACGACGGGGATGGCCCTTCCACCCACGTGTTTGTTCAGCGCCGTCAGGACTCCTGCCTAGTTGCGAGGGACAACTCGGGATTCTCCTCGAGGCTTGGCAGGGCAATTGGGACGCCTCTCCAGCTGAGGCGGGAGACCAAGGGTCCCTTTCCACGTGCCACAGTAATCCTGGGACTCCTATCAAGTTTCACGAGGAGTCAGGCAACGTCTCCTTTGGAGGCACTGATCTCCGCGTACCTCTGGAGTTTTCAAAGAATGTAAGGCCTCCGGTCGCGATGAGGTGGGGAACTAGGTCTTTCTCTGAGGTCTCCACAGGGGATTCAGACATCCTTTCGTCTTGGGAGATGCAAGACGAGCCTGCATTCAAGTCACTGCAGGGATATCCGGCCTTATTTCGAGTCAGGGCATCGCGGTCTCCATTCCACTTGAGGCCGCATACTCAGGGTCCCTCTCACATACATAGAGCTGAGAGAAGCCTCCTCTTGAGGTGCTTGTGGTAAGGTGGTATTCCTCTGGAGTCGAATCCAGGGACTAACCTCTCATCTCGAGTTGATTTTTGGTCCACGGAGCTCTTTCGTGTTTCTACAGGGACCTCAGGATCCCTCAACCTTGAAACAGTGTTCTTGGGGTTTCTCTGGAGTGCCATCAAGGAAATCAAGGCTCCTTTCATGTGTGATGTGCAACACGGAATTGCTCTGCACGCAGTGTAGGGGAATCGGGCCTCATCTCGCGGCGAGGGGGAAGTCTCATGGTTTTTCTCGAGTTGCGGCGGGAACCTGGGTTATATTCTCGAGTTACGACGGGGATGGCCCTTCCACCCACGTGTTTGTTCAGCAACGTCAGGACTTCTGCCTAGTTGCGAGGGACAACTCGGGATTCTCCTCGAGGCTTGGCAGGGCAATTGGAACGCCTCTTCAGCTGAGGCGGGAGACCAAGAGTCCCTTTCCACGTGCCACAGGAATCCTGGGACTCCTATCAAGTTTGACGAGGAGTCAGGCATCGTCTCCTTAGGAGGCACTGATCTCCGCGTACCTCTGGAGTTTTCAAAGGATGTGAGGCCTCCGGTCGCCATGAGTTGGGGAACTAGGTCTTTCTCTGCGGTCTCCACAGGGGATTCAGACATCGTTTCGTCTTGGGAGATGCAAGACGAGCCTGCATTCAAGTCACTGCAGGGATATCCGGCCTTATTTTGCGTCAGGGCATCGCAGTGTCCATTCCACTTGAGGCCGCAAAATCAGGGTCCCTCTCACAGACGTAGAGCTGAGAGAAGCCTCCTCTTGAGGTGCTTGTGGTAAGGTGGTATTCCTCTGGAGTCGAAGCCAGGGACTAACCTCTCATCTCGAGTTGATTTTTGGTCCACGGAACTCTTTCGTGTTGCTACAGTAACCTCAGGATCCCTCTAGCCTTGAAACAGTGTTCTTGGGGTTTCTCTGGAGTGCCATCAAGGAAATCAGGGCTCCTTTCATGTGTGATGTGCAACACGGAATTGCTCTGCACGCAGTGCAGGGGAATCAGGCCTCATCTCTTGGCGAGGGGGAAGTCTCATGGTTTTTCTCGAGTTGCCGTGGGAACCTGGGGTATATTCGCGAGTTACGACGGGGATGGCCCTTCCAACCATGTGTTTGTTCAGCGACGTCAGGACTCCTGCCTAGTTGCGAGGGACAACTCGGGATTCTCCTCGAGGCTTGGCAGGGCAATTGGGACGCCTCTACAGCTGAGGCGGGAGACCAAGGGTCCCTTTCCGCGTGCCAAAGGAATCCTGGGCCTCGTATCAAGTTTCATGAGGAGTCAGGCATCGTCTCCTTTGGAGGCACTGATCTCCGCGTACCTCTGGAGTTTTCAAAGGATATGGGGTCTCCGGTCGCGATGAGGTGGGGAACTAGGTCTTTCTCTGTGGTCTCCACAGGGGTTTCAGACATCCTTTCGTCTTGGGAAATGCAAGACGAGCCTGCATTCAAGTCACTGCAGGGATATCCGCCCTTATTTCGAGTCAGGGCATCGCAGTGTCCATCCACTTGAGGCCGCAAAATCAGGGTCCCTCTCACATACCTAGAGCAGAGACAAGCCTCCTCTTGAGGTGCTTGTGGTAAGGTGGTATTCCTCTGGAGTCGAAGCCAGGGACTAACCTCTCATCTCGAGTTGATTTTTGGTCCACGGAGCTCTTTCGTGTTGCTACAGTGACCTCAGGATCCCTCTAGCCTTGAAACAGTGTTCTTGGGGTTTCTCTGGAGTGCCATCAAGGAAATCAAGGCTCCTTTCATGTGTGATGTGCAACACGGAATTGCTCTGCACGCAGTGCAGGGGAATCGGGCCTCATCTCGCGGCGAGGGGGAAGTCTCATGGTTTTTCTCGAGTTGCGGCGGGAACCTGGGGTATATTCTCGAGTTACGACGGGGGTGGCCCTTCCACCCACGTGTTTGTTCAGCGACGTCAGGACTCCTGCCTAGTTGCGAGGGAGAACTCCGGATTCTCCTCGAGGCTTGGCAGGGCAATTGGGACGCCTCTCCAGCTGAGGCGGGAGACCAAGGGTCCCTTTCCACGTGCCACAGGAATCCTGGAACTCCTATCAAGTTTCACGAGGAGTCAGGCATCGGCTCCTTTGGAGGCACTGATCTCCGCGTACCTCTGGAGTTTTCAAAGAATGTGAGGCCTCAGGTCGCGATGAGGTGGGGAACTAGGTCTTATTCTGTGGTCTCCACAGGGGATTCAAACATCCTTTCATCTTGGGAAATGCAAAACGTGCCTGCATTCAAGTCACTGCAGGAATATCCGGCCTTATTTCGAGTCAGGGGATCGCGGTGTCCATTCCACTTGAGGCCGCAAACTCAGGGTCCCTCTCACATACCTAGAGCTGAGAGAAGCCTCCTCTTGAGGTGCTTGTGGTAAGGTGGTATTCCTCTGGAGTCGAAGCCAGGGACTAACCTCTGATCTTGAGTTGATTTTTGGTCCACGGAGCTCTTTCGTGTTGGTACAGTGACCTCAGGATCCCTCTAGCCTTGAAACAGTGTTCTTGGGGTTTCTCTGGAGTGCCATCAAGGAAATCAAGGCTCCTTTCATGTGTGATGTGCAACACGGAATTGCTCTGCACGCAGTGCAGGGGAATCGGGCCTCATCTCGCGGCAAGGGGGAAGTCTCATTGTTTTTCTCGAGTTGCGGCGGGAACCTGGGGTATATTCTCGAGTTACGACGGGGATGGCCCTTCCACCCACTTGTTTGTTCAGCGAAGTCAGGACTCCTGCCTAGTTGCGAGGGACAACTCGGGATTCTCCTCGAGGCTTGGCAGGGCAATTGGGACGCCTCTCCAGCTGAGGCGGGAGACCAAGGGTCCCTTTCCACGTGCCACAGGAATCCTGGGGCTCCTATCAAGTTTCACGAGGAGTCAGGCATCGTCTCCTTTGGAGGCACTGATCTCCGTGTACCTCTGAAGTTTTCAAAGGAAGTGAGGCCTCTGGTCGCGACGAGGTGGGGAACTAGGTCTGTCTCTGAGGTCTCCACAGGGGATTCAGACATCGTTTCGTATTGGGAGATGCAAGACGAGCCTGCATTCAAGTCACTGCAGGGATATCCGGCCTTATTTTGCGTCAGGGCATCGCAGTGTCCATTCCACTTGAGGCCGCAAAATCAGGGTCCCTCTCACAGACGTAGAGCTGAGAGAAGCCTCCTCTTGTGGTGCTTGTGGTAAGGTGGTTTTCCTCTGAAGTCGAAGCCAGGGACTAACCTCTCATCTCGAGTTGATTTTTGGTCCACGGAGCTCTTTCGTGTTGCTACAGTAACCTCAGGATCCCTCTAGCCTTGAAACAGTGTTCTTGGGGTTTCTCTGGAGTGCCATCAAGGAAATCAGGGCTCCTTTCATGTGTGATGTGCAACACGGAATTGCTCTGCATGCAGTGCAGGGGAATCGGGCCTCATCTCTTGGCGAGGGGGAAGTCTCATGGTTTTTCTCGAGTTGCGGCGGGAACCTGGGGTATATTCTCGTGTTTCGTCGGGGATGGCCGTTCCATACACGTGTTTGTTCAGCGACGGCAGGACTCCTGCCTAGTTGCGAGCGACAACTCGGGATTCTCCTCGAGGCTTGGCAGGGCAATTGGGACGCCTCTCCAGCTGAGGCGGGAGACCACGGGTCCCTTTCCACGTGCCACAGGAATCCTGCGACTCCTATCAAGTTTCACGAGGAGTCAGGCATCATCTCCTTTGGAGGCACTGATCTCCGCGTACCTTTGGAGTTTTCAAAGGATGTGAGGCCTCCGGTCGCCATGAGGTGGGGAACTAGGTCTTTCTCTGTGGTCTCCACAGGGGATTCAGACATCCTTTCATCTTGGGAGATGCAAGACGAGCCTGCATTCAAGACACTGCAGGGATATCCGGCCTTATTTCGAGTCAGGGCATCGCGGTGTCCATTCCACTTGAGGCCGCAAACTCAGGGTCCCTCTCATATACCTAGAGCTGAGAGAAGCCTCCTCTTGAGGTGCTTGTGGTAAGGTGGTATTACTCTGGAGTCGAAGCCAGGGACTAACCTCTCATCTCGAGTTGATTTTTGGTCCACGGAGCTCTTTCATGTTGCTACAGTGACCTCAGGATCCCTCTAACCTTGAAACAGTGTTCTTGAGGTTTCTCTGCAGTGCCATCAAGGAAATCAAGGCTCCTTTCATGTGTGATGTGCAACACGGAATTGCTCTGCATGCAGTGCAGGGGAATCGGGCCTCATTTTGCACCGAGGGGGAAGTCTCATGGTTTTCTCGAGTTGCGGTGGGAACCTGGGGTATATTCTCGAATTACGACGGGGATAGCCCTTCCACCCACGTGTTTGTTCAGCGACGTCAGGACTCCTGCCTAGTTGCGAGGGCCAAATCGGGATTCTCCTCGAGGCTTGACAGGGCAATTGGGATGCCTCTCGACCTGAGGTGGGAGAACAAGGGTCCCTTTCCACGTGCCACAGGAATCCTGGAACTCCTATCAAGTTTCACGAGGAGTCAGGCATCGTCCCCTTTGGAGGCACTGATCTCCGCGTACCTCTGGAGTTTTCAAAGGATGTGAGGTCCCCATCTGGATGAGGTGGGAAACTGGGTCTTTCTCTGTGGTCTCCACAGGGGATTCAAACATCCTTTCATCTTGGGAGATGCAAGACGAGCCGGCATTCAAGTCACTGCAGGGATATCCGGCCTTATTTCGAGTCAGGGAATCGCGGTGTCCATTCCACTTGAGGCCGCAAAATCAGGGTCCCTCTCACATACCTAGAGCTGAGAGAAGCCTCCTCTTGAGGTGCTTGTGGTAAGGTGGTATTCCTCTGGAGTCGAAGCCAGGAACTAACCTCTCATCTCGAGTTGATTTTTGGTCCACGGAGCTCTTTCGTGTTGCTACAGTGACCTCAGGATCCCTCTAGCCTTGAAACATTGCTCTTGGGGTTTCTCTGGAGTGCCATCAAGGAAATCAAGGCTCCTTTCATGTGTGATGTGCAACACGGAATTGCTCTGCACGCAGTGCAGGGGAATCGGGCCTCATCTCGCGGCGAGGGGGAAGTCTCATGGTTTTTCTCGAGTTGCGGCGGGAACCTGGGGTATATTCTCGAGTTACGACGGGGATGGCCCTTCCACACACGTGTTTGTTCAGCGACGTCAGGACTCCTGCCTAGGTACGAGGGACAACTCGGGATTCTCCTCGAGGCTTGGCAGGGCAATTGGAACGCCTCTCCAGCTGAGGCGGGAGACCAAGGGTCCCTTTCCACGTGCCACAGGAATCCTGGGACTCCTATCAAGTTTCATGAGGAGTCAGGCATCGTCTCTTTTGGAGGCACTGATCTCCGCGTACCTCTGGAGTTTTCAAAGGATGTGAGGCTTCCGGTCGCGATGAGGTGGGGAAATAGGTATTTCTCTGTCGTCTCCACAGGGGATTCAGACATCCTTTCATCTTGGGAGATGCAAGACCAGCCTGCATTCAAGTCACTGCAGGGATATCCGGCCTCATTTTGCGTCAGGGCATCGCAGTGTCCATTCCACTTGAGGCCGCTAAATCAGGGTCCCTACCACAGACGTAGAGCTGAGGGAAGCCTCCTCTTAAGGTGCTTGTGGTAAGGTGGTATTCCTCTGGAGTCGAAGCCAGGGACTAACCTCTCATCTCGAGTTGATTTTTGGTCCACGGAGCTCTTTCGTGTTGCTTCAGTGACCTCAGGATCCCTCTAGGCTTGAAACAGTGTTCTTGGAGTTTCTCTGGAGTGCCATCAAGGAAATCAAGGCTCCTTTCATGTGTGATGTGCAACACGGAATTGCTCTGCACGCAGTGCAGGGGAATCAGGCCTCATCTCTTGGCGAGGGGGAAGTCTCATGGTTTTTCTCGAGTTGCCACGGGAACCTGGGGTATATTCTCGAGTTACGACGGGGATGGCCCTTCCATACAGGTATTTGTTCAGCGCCGGCAGGACTCCTGCCTAGTTGCGAGGGACAACTCGGGATTCTCCTCGAGGCTTGGCAGGGCAATTGGGACGCCTCTCCAGCTGAGGCGGGAGACCACGGGTCCCGTTCCACGTGCCACAGGAATCCTGGGAGTCCTATCCATTTTCACGAGGAGTCAGGCATCGTCTCCTTTGGAGGCACTGATCTCCGCGTACCTCTGGAGTTTTCAAAGGATGTGAGGCCTCCGGTCGCCATGAGGTGGGAAACTAGGTCTTTCTCTGTGGTCTACACAGGGGATTTAAACATCCTTTCATCTTGGGAGATGCAAGACAAGCCGGCATTGAAGTCACTGCAGGGATATCCGGCCTTATTTCGAGTCAGGGAATCGCGGTGTCCATTCCACTTGAGGCCGCAAAATCAGGGTCCCTCTTACATACCTAGAGCTGAGAGAAGCCTCCTCTTGAGGTGCTTGTGGTAAGGTGGTATTCCTCTGGAGTCGAAGCCAGGGACTAACCTCTCATCTCGAGTTGATTTTTGGTCCACGGAGCTCTTTCGTGTTGCTACAGTGACCTCAGGATCCCTCTAGCCTTGAAACAGTGTTCTTGGGGTTTCTCTGGAGTGCCATCAAGGAAATCAAGGCTCCTTTCATGTGTGATGTGCAAGACGGAATTTCTCTGCACGCAGTGTAGGGGAATCGGGCCTCATTTCGCGGTGAGGGGGAAATCTCATGGTTTTTCTCGAGTTGCGGCGGGACCCTGGGGTATATTCTCGAGTTACGACGGGGATGGCCCTTCCACCCACGTGTTTGTTCAGCGACGTCAGGACTCCTGCCTAGTTATGAGGGACAACTCGGGATTCTCCTCGAGGCTTGGCAGGGCAATTGGGACGCCTCTCCAGCTGAGGCGGGAGACCAAGGGTCCCTTTCCACGTGCCACAGGAATCCTGGGACTCCTATCAAGTTTCACGAGGAGTCAGGCATCGTCTCCTTTGGAGGCACTGATCTCCGCGTACCTCTGGAGTTTTCAAAGGATGTGAGGCCTCTGGTCGCGATGAGGTGGGGAAGTAGGTCTTTCTCTGTGGTCTCCACAGGGGATTCAGACATCCTTTCATCTTGGGAGATGCAAGACGAGCCTGCATTCAAGTCACTGCAGCGATATCCGGCCTTATTTCGAGTCAGGTCCTTGCGGTGTTCATTCCACTTGAGGCCACAAACTCAGGGTCCCTCTCACATACCTAGAGCAGAGAGAAGCCTCCTCTTGAGGTGCTTGTGGAAAGGTGGTATTCCTCTGGAGTCGAAGCCAGGGACTAACCTCTCATCTCGAGTTGATTTTTGGTCCACGGAGCTCTTTCGTGTTGCTACAGTGACCTCAGGATCCCTCTAGCCTTGAAACAGTGTTCTTGGTGTTTCTCTGGAGTGCCACCAAGGAAATCAAGGCTCCTTTCATGTGTGATGTGCAACACGGAATTGCTCTGCATGCAGTGCAGGGTATCGGGCCTCATTTTGCGCCGCGGGGGAAGTCTCATGGTTTTCTCGAGTTGCGGTGGGAACCTGGGGTATATTCTCGAGTTACGACGGGGATAGCCCTTCCACCCACGTGTTTGTACAGCGACGTCAGGACTCCTGCCTAGTTGCGAGGGACAACTCGGGATTCTCCTCGAGGCTTGGCAGGGCAATTGGGACGCCTCTCCAGCTGAGGCGGGAGACCAAGTGTCCCTTTCCACGTGCCACAGGAATCCTGGGGCTCCTATCAAGTTTCACGAGGAGTCAGGCATCGTCTCCTTTGGAGGCACTGATCTCCGCGTACCTCTGGAATTTTCAAAGGATGTGAGGCCTCCGGTCGCGATGAGGTGGGGAACTAGGTCTTTCTCTGTGGTCTGCACAGGGGATTCAGACATCCTTTCGTCTTGGGAGATGCAAGACGAGCCTGCATTCAAGTCACTGCAGGGATATCCGGCCTTATTTCGAGTCAGGTCATCGCGGTGTCCATTCCACTTGAGGCCACAAACTCAGGGTCCCTCTCACATACCTAGAGCAGAGAGAAGCCTCCTCTTGAGGTGCTTGTGGTAAGGTGGTATGCCTCTGGAGTCGAAGCCAGGGACTAACCTCTCATCTCGAGTTGATTTTTGGTCCACGGAGTTCTTTTGTGTTGCTACAGTGACCTCAGGATCCCTCTAGCCTTGAAACAGTGTTCTTGGGGTCTCTCTGGAGTGCCACCAAGGAAATCAAGGCTCCTTTCATGTGTGATGTGCAACACGGAATTGCTCTGCATGCAGTGCAGGGTATCGGGCCTCATTTTGCGCCGAGGGGGAAGTCTCATGGTTTTCTCGAGTTGCGGTGGGAACCTGGGGTATATTCTCGAGTTACGACGGGGATAGCCCTTCCACCCACGTGTTTGTTCAGCGACGTCAGGACTCCTGCCTAGTTGCGAGGGACAACTCGGGATTCTCCTCGAGGCTTGGCACGGCAATTGGGCTGCCTCTCCAGCTGAGGTGGGAGAACAAGGGTCCCTTTCCACGTGCCACAGGAATCCTGGGGCTCCTTTCAAGTTTCACGAGGAGTCAGGCATCGTTTCCTTTGGAGGCACTGATCTCCGTGTACCTCTGAAGTTTTCAAAGGATGTGAGGCCTCTGGTCGCGATGAGGTGGGGAACTAGGTCTTTCTCTGTGGTCTCCACAGGGGATTCAGACATCGTTTCGTCTTGGGAGATGCAAGACGAGCCTGCATTCAAGTCACTGCAGGGATATCCGGCCTTATTTTGTGTCAGGGCATCGCAGTGTCCATTCCACTTGAGGCCGCAAAATCAGGGTCCCTCTCACATACCTAGAGCTGAGAGAAGCCTCCTCTTGAGGTGCTTGTGGTAAGGTGGTATTCCTCTGGAGTCGAAGCCAGGGACTAACCTCTCATCTCGAGTTGATTTTTGGTCCACGGAGCTCTTTCGTGTTGCTACAGTAACCTCAGGATCCCTCTAGCCTTGAAACAGTATTCTTGGGGTTTCTCTGGAGTGCCATCAAGGAAATCAGGGCTCCTTTCATGTGTGATGTGCAACACGGAATTGCTCTGCACGCAGTGCAGGGGAATCGGGCCTCATCTCGCGGCGAGGGGGAAGTCTCATGGTTTTTCTCGAGTTGCGGCGGGAACCTAGGGTATATTCTCGAGTTCCGACGGGGATGGCCCTTCCATACACGTGTTTGTTCAGCGACGGCAGGACTCCTGCCTAGTTGCGAGGGACAACTCGGGATTCTCCTCGAGGCTTGGCACGGTAATTGGGACGCCTCTCCAGCTGAGGCGGAAGACCACGTTTCCCTTTCCACGTGCCACAGGAATCCTGGGTCTCCTATCAAGTTTCACGAGGAGTCAGGCATCGTCTCCTTGGAGGCACTGATCTCCGCGTACCTCTGGAGTTTTCAAAGGATGTGAGGCCTCTGGTCGCGATGAGGTGGGGAACTAGGTCTTTCTCTGTGGTCTCCACAGGGGATTCAGTCATCCCTTCATCTTGGGAGATGCAAGACGAGCCTGCCTTCAAGACACTGCAGTGATATCCGGCCTTATTTCGAGTCAGGGCATCGTGGTGTCCATTCCACTTGAGGCCGCAAACTCAGGGTCCCTCTCACATACCTAGAGCTGAGAGAAGCCTCCTCTTGAGGTGCTTGTGGTAAGGTGGTATTCCTCTGGAGTCGAAGCCAGGGACTAACCTCTCATCTCGAGTTGATTTTTGGTCCACGGAGCTCTTTCGTGTTGCTAAAGTGACCTCAGGATCCCTCTAGCCTTGAAACAGTGTTCTTGGGGTTTCTCTGGAGTGCCATCAAGGAAATCAAGGCTCCTTTCATGTGTGATGTGCAACACGGAATTGCTCTTCATGCAGTGCAGGTTATCGGGCCTCATTTTGCGCCGAGGGGGAAGTCTCATGGTTTTCTCGAGTTGCGGTGGGAACCTGGGGTATATTCTCGAGTTACGACCGGGATAGCCCTTCCACCCACGTGTTTGTTCAGCGCCGTCAGGACTCCTGCCTAGTTGCGAGGGCCAATTCGGGATTCTCCTCGAGGCTTGGCAGGGCAATTGGGATGCCTCTCCACCTGAGGTGGGAGAACAAGGGTCCCTTTCCACGTGCCACAGGAATCCTGGAACTCCTATCAAGTTTCACGAGGAGTCAGGCATCGTCCCCTTTGGAGGCACTGATCTCCGCGTACCTCTGGAGTTTTCAAAGGATGTGAGGCTTCCGGTCGAGATGAGGTGGGGAAATAGGTATTTCTCTGTCGTCTCCACAGGGGATTCAGACATCCTTTCATCTTGGGAGATGCAAGACCAGCCTGCATTCAAGTCACTGCAGGGATATCCGGCCTCATTTTGCGTCAGGGCATCGCAGTGTCCATTCCACTTGAGGCCGCTAAATCAGGGTCCCTACCAAAGACGTAGAGCTGAGGCAAGCCTCCTCTTAAGGTGCTTGTGGTAAGGTGGTATTCCTCTGGAGTCGAAGCCAGGGACTAACCTCTCATCTCGAGTTGATTTTTGGTCCACGGAGCTCTTTCGTGTTGCTACAGTGACCTCAGGATCCCTCTAGCCTTGAAACAGTGTTCTTGGGGTTTCTCTGGAGTGCCATCAAGGAAATCAAGGCTCCTTTCATGTGTGATGTGCAACACGGAATTGCTCTGCACGCAGTGCAGGGGAATCAGGCCTCATCTCTTGGCGAGGGGGAAGTCTCATGGTTTTTCTCGAGTTGCCACGGGAACCTGGGGTATATTCTCGAGTTACGACGGGGATGGCCCTTCCATACAGGTATTTGTTCAGCGCCGGCAGGACTCCTGCCTAGTTGCGAGGGACAACTCGGGATTCTCCTCGAGGCTTGGCAGGGCAATTGGGACGCCTCTCCAGCTGAGGCGGGAGACCACGGGTCCCGTTCCACGTGCCACAGGAATCCTGGGAGTCCTATCCATTTTCACGAGGAGTCAGGCATCGTCTCCTTTGGAGGCACTGATCTCCGCGTACCTCTGGAATTTTCAAAGGATGTGAGGCCTCCGGTCGCCATGAGGTGGGAAACTAGGTCTTTCTCTGTGGTCTACACAGGGGATTTAAACATCCTTTCATCTTGGGAGATGCAAGACAAGCCGGCATTGAAGTCACTGCAGGGATATCCGGCCTTATTTCGAGTCAGGGAATCGCGGTGTCCATTCCACTTGAGGCCGCAAAATCAGGGTCCCTCTCACATACCTAGAGCTGAGAGAAGCCTCCTCTTGAGGTGCTTGTGGTAAGGTGGTATTCCTCTGGAGTCGAAGCCAGGGACTAACCTCTCATCTCGAGTTGATTTTTGGTCCACGGAGCTCTTTCGTGTTGCTACAGTGACCTCAGGATCCCTCTAGCCTTGAAACAGTGTTCTTGGGGTTTCTCTGGAGTGCCATCAAGGAAATCAAGGCTCCTTTCATGTGTGATGTGAAAGACGGAATTTCTCTGCACGCAGTGTAGGGGAATCGGGCCTCATTTCGCGGTGAGGGGGAAGTCTCATGGTTTTTCTCGAGTTGCGGCGGGACCCTGGGGTATATTCTCGAGTTACGACGAGGATGGCCCCTCCACACACCTGTTTGTTCAGCGACGTCAGGACTCCTGCCTAGTTACGAGGGACAACTCGGGATTCTCCTCGAGGCTTGGCAGGGCAATTGGGACGCCTCTCCAGCTGAGGCGGGAGACCAAGGGTCCCTTTCCACGTGCCACAGGAATCCTGGGACTCCTATCAAGTTTCACGAGGAGTCAGGCATCGTCTCCTTTGGAGGCACTGATCCCCGTGTACCTCTGGAGTTTTCAAAGGATGTGAGGACTCTGGTCGCGATGAGGTGGGGAAGTAGGTCTTTCTCTGTGGTCTCCACAGGGGATTCAGACATCCTTTCATCTTGGGAGATGCAAGACGAGCCTGCATTCAAGTCACTGCAGCGATATCCGGCCTTATTTCGAGTCAGGTCCTTGCGGTGTCCATTCCACTTGAGGCCACAAACTCAGGGTCCCTCTCACATACCTAGAGCAGAGAGAAGCCTCCTCTTGAGGTGCTTGTGGAAAGGTGGTATTCCTCTGGAGTCGAAGCCAGGGACTAACCTCTCATCTCGAGTTAATTTTTGGTCCAGGGAGCTCTTTCGTGTTGCTACAGTGACCTCAGGATCCCTCTAGCCTTGAAACAGTGTTCTTGGTGTTTCTCTGGAGTGCCACCAAGGAAATCAAGGCTCCTTTCATGTGTGATGTGCAACACGGAATTGCTCTGCATGCAGTGCAGGGTATCGGGCCTCATTTTGCGCCGCGGGGGAAGTCTCATGGTTTTCTCGAGTTGCGGTGGGAACCTGGGGTATATTCTCGAGTTACGACGGGGATAGCCCTTCCACCCACGTGTTTGTACAGCGACGTCAGGACTCCTGCCTAGTTGCGAGGGACAACTCGGGATTCTCCTCGAGGCTTGGCAGGGCAATTGGGACGCCTCTCCAGCTGAGGCGGGAGACCAAGTGTCCCTTTCCACGTGCCACAGGAATCCTGGGGCTCCTATCAAGTTTCACGAGGAGTCAGGCATCGTCTCCTTTGGAGGCACTGATCTCCGCGTACCTCTGGAATTTTCAAAGGATGTGAGGCCTCCGGTCGCCATGAGGTGGGGAACTAGGTCTTTCTCTGTGGTCTACACAGGGGATTCAGACATCCTTTCGTCTTGGGAGATGCAAGACGAGCCTGCATTCAAGTCACTGCAGGGATATCCGGCCTTATTTCGAGTCAGGTCATCGCGGTGTCCATTCCACTTGAGGCCACAAACTCAGGGTCCCTCTCACATACCTAGAGCAGAGAGAAGCCTCCTCTTGAGGTGCTTGTGGTAAGGTGGTATGCCTCTGGAGTCGAAGCCAGGGACTAACCTCTCATCTCGAGTTGATTTTTGGTCCACGGAGTTCTTTTGTGTTGCTACAGTGACCTCAGGATCCCTCTAGCCTTGAAACAGTGTTCTTGGGGTCTCTCTGGAGTGCCACCAAGGAAATCAAGGCTCCTTTCATGTGTGATGTGCAACACGGAATTGCTCTGCATGCAGTGCAGGGTATCGGGCCTCATTTTGCGCCGAGGGGGAAGTCTCATGGTTTTCTCGAGTTGCGGTGGGAACCTGGGGTATATTCTCGAGTTACGACGGGGATAGCCCTTCCACCCACGTGTTTGTTCATCGACGTCAGGACTCCTGCCTAGTTGCGAGGGACAACTCGGGATTCTCCTCGAGGCTTGGCACGGCAATTGGGCTGCCTCTCCAGCTGAGGTGGGAAAACAAGGGTCCCTTTCCACGTGCCACAGGAATACTGGGGCTCCTATCAAGTTTCACGAGGAGTCAGGCATCGTTTCCTTTGGAGGCACTGATCTCCGTGTACCTCTGAAGTTTTCAAAGGATGTGAGGCCTCCGGTCGCGATGAGGTGGGGAACTAGGTCTTTCACTGTGGTCTCCACAGGGGATTCAGACATCCGTTCATCTTGGGAGATGCAAGACGAGCCTGCATTCAAGTCACTGCAGGGATATCCAGCCTTATTTTGTGTCAGGGCATTGCAGTGTCCATTCCACCTGAGGCCGCAAACTCAGGGTCCCTCTCACATACCTAGAGCTGAGAGAAGCCTCCTCTTGAGGTGCTTGTGGTAAGGTGGTATTCCCCTGGAGTCGAAGCCAGGGACTAACCTCTCATCTCGAGTTGATTTTTGGTCCACGGAGCTCTTTCGTGTTGCTCCAGTGACCTCAGGATCCCTCTAGCCTTGAAACAGTGTTCTTGGGGTTTCTCTGGAGTGCCATCAAGGAAATCAAGGCTCCTTTCATGTGTGATGTGCAACACGGAATTGCTCTGCACGCAGTGCAGGGGAATCGGGCCTCATCTCGTGGCGAGGGGGAAGTCTCATGGTTTTTCTCGAGTTGCGGCGGGAACCTGGGTTATATTCTCGAGTTACGACGGGGATGGCCCTTCCACCCACGTGTTTGTTCAGCAACGTCAGGACGCCTGCCTAGTTGCGAGGGACAACTCGGGATTCTCCTCGAGGCTTGGCAGGGCAATTGGGACGCCTCTCCAGCTGAGGCGGGAGACCAAGTGTCCCTTTCCACGTGCCACAGGAATCCTGTGACTCCTATCAAGTTTCACGAGGAGTCAGGCATCGTCTCCTTTGGAGGCGCTGATCTCCTCGTACCTCTGGAGTTTTCAAAGGATGTGAGGCCTCCGGTCGCGATGAGGTGGGGAACTAGGTCATTCTCTGTGGTCTCCACAAGGGATTCAGACATCCTTTCGTCTTGGGAGATGCAAGACGAGCCTGCATTCAAGTCACTGCAGGGATATCCGGCCTTATTTCGAGTCAGGGCATCGCGGTCTCCATTCCACTTGAGGCCGCAAACTCAGGGTCCCTCTCACATACATAGAGCTGAGAGAAGCCTCCTCTTGAGGTGCTTGTGGTAAGGTGGTATTCCTCTGGAGTCGAAGCCAGGGACTAACCTCTCATCTCGAGTTGATTTTTGGTCCACCGAGCTCTTTGGTGTTGCTACAGTGACCTCAGGATCCCTCAACCTTGAAACAGTGTTCTTGGGGTTTCTCTGGAGTGCCATCAAGGAAATTAAGGTTCCTTTCATGTGTGATGTGCAACACGGAATTGCTCTGCACGCAGTGCAGGGGAATCGGGCCTCATCTCGCGGCGAGGGGGAAGTCTCATGGTTTTTCTCGAGTTGCGGCGGGAACCTGCGGTATATTCTCGAGTTACGACGGGGATGGCCCTTCCACCCACGTGTTTGTTCAGTGCCGTCAGGACTCCTGCCTAGTTGCGAGGGACAACTCGGGATTCTCCTCGAGGCTTGGCAGGGCAATTGGGACGCCTCTCCAGCTAAGGCGGGAGACCAAGGGTCCCTTTCCACGTGCCACAGGAATCCTGGGACTCCTATCAAGTTTCACGAGGAGTCAGGCAACGTCTCCTTTGGAGGCACTGATCTCCGCGTACCTCTGGAGTTTTCAAAGGATGTAAGGCCTCCGGTCGCGATGAGGTGGGGAACTAGGTCTTTCTCTGAGGTCTCCACAGGGGATTCAGACATCCTTTCGTCTTCGGAGATGCAAAACAAGCCTGCATTCAAGTCACTGCAGGGATATCCGGCCTTATTTCGAGTCAGGGCATCGCGGTCTCCATTCCACTTGAGGCCGCATACTCAGGGTCCCTCTCACATACATAGAGCTGAGAGAAGCCTCCTCTTGAGGTGCTTGTGGTAAGGTGGTATTCCTCTGGAGTCGAAGCCAGGGACTAACCTCTCATCTCGAGTTGATTTTTGGTCCACGGAGCTCTTTCGTGTTGCTACAGGGACCTCAGGATCCCTCAACCTTGAAACAGTGTTCTTGGGGTTTCTCTGGAGTGCCATCAAGGAAATCAAGGCTCCTTTCATGTGTGATGTGCAACACGGAATTGCTCTGCACGCAGTGTAGGGGAATCGGGCCTCATCTCGCGGCGAGGGGGAAGTCTCATGGTTTTTCTCGAGTTGCGGCGGGAACCTGGGTTATATTCTCGAGTTACGGCGGGGATGGCCCTTCCACCCACGTGTTTGTTCAGCAACGTCAGGACTTCTGCCTAGTTGCGAGGGACAACTCGGGATTCTCCTCGAGGCTTGGCAGGGCAATTGGAACGCCTCTTCAGCTGAGGCGGGAGACCAAGAGTCCCTTTCCACGTGCCACAGGAATCCTGGGACTCCTATCAAGTTTGACGAGGAGTCAGGCATCGTCTCCTTTGGAGGCACTGATCTCCGCGGACCTCTGGAGTTTTCAAAGGATGTGAGGCCTCCGGTCGCCATGAGTTGGGGAACTAGGTCTTTCTCTGTGGTCTCCACAGGGGATTCAGACATCCTTTCGTCTTGGGAGATGCAAGACGAGCCGGCATTCAAGTCACTGCAGGGATGTCCGGCCTTATTTCGAGTCAGGGAATCGCGATGTCCATTCCACTTGAGGCCGCAAAATCAGGGTCCCTCTCACATACCTAGAGCTGAGAGAAACCTCCTCTTGAGGTGCTTATGGTAAGGTGGTATTCCTCTGGAGTCGAAGCCAGGGACTAACCTCTCATCTCGAGTTGATTTTTGGTCCACGGAGCTCTTTCGTGTAGCTACAGTGACCTCAGGATCCCTCTAGCCTTGAAACAGTGTTCTTGGGGTTTCTCTGGAGTGCCATCAAGGAAATCAAGGCTCTTTCCATGTTTGATGTGCAACACGGAATTTCTCTGCATGCAGTGCAGGGGAACCGGGCCTCATCTCGCGGCGAGGGGGAAGTCTCATGGTTTTTCTCGAGTTGCGGCGGGAACCTGGGGTATATTCTCGAGTTACGACGGGGATGGCCCTTCCACACACGTGTTTGTTCAGCGACGTCAGGACTCCTGCCTAGTTGCGAGGGACAACTCGGGATTCTCCTCGAGGCTTGGCAGGGCAATTGGGACGCCTCTCCAGCTGAGGCGGGAGACCAAGGGTCCCTTTCCACGTGCCACAGGAATCCTGGGGCTCCTATCAAGATTCAAGAGGAGTCAGGCATCGTCTCCTTTGGAGGCACTGATCTCCGTGTACCTCTGAAGTTTTCAAAGGATGTGAGGTCTCTGGTCGCAATGAGGAGGGGGAACTAGGTCTTTCTCTGTGGTCTCCACAGGGGATTCAGACATCGTTTCGTCTTGGGAGATGCAAGACGAGCCTGCATTCAAGTCACTGCAGGGATATCCGGCCTTATTTTGCGTCAGGGCATCGCAGTGTCCATTCCACTTGAGGCCGCAAAATCAGGGTCCCTCTCACAGACGTAGAGCTGAGAGAAGCCTCCTCTTGAGGTGCTTGTGGTAAGGTGGTATTCCTCTGGAGTCGAAGCCAGGGACTAACCTCTCATCTCGAGTTGATTTTTGGTCCACGGAACTCTTTCGTGTTGCTACAGTAACCTCAGGATCCCGCTAGCCTTGAAACAGTGTTCTTGGGGTTTCTCTGGAGTGCCATCAAGGAAATCAGGGCTCCTTTCATGTGTGATGTGCAACACGGAATTGCTCTGCACGCAGTGCAGGGGAATCAGGCCTCATCTCTTGGCGAGGGGGAAGTCTCATGGTTTTTCTCGAGTTGCCGTGGGAACCTGGGGTATATTCGCGAGTTACGACGGGGATGGCCCTTCCAACCATGTGTTTGTTCAGCGACGTCAGGACTCCTGCCTAGTTGCGAGGGACAACTCGGGATTCTCCTCGAGGCTTGGCAGGGCAATTGGGACGCCTCTCCAGCTGAGGCGGGAGACCAAGGGTCCCTTTCCACGTGCCACAGGAATCCTGGGCCTCGTATCAAGTTTCACGAGGAGTCAGGCATCGTCTCCTTTGGAGGCACTGATCTCCGTGTACCTCTGAAGTTTTCAAAGGATGTGAGGCCTCTGGTCGCGATGAGGTGGGGAACTAGGTCTTTCTCTGTCGTCTCCACAGGGGATTCAGACATCGTTTCGTCTTGGGAGATGCAAGACGAGCCTGCATTCAAGTCACTGCAGGGATATCCGGCCTTATTTTGCGTCAGGGCATCGCAGTGTCCATTCCACTTGAGGCCGCAAAATCAGGGTCCCTCTCACATACCTAGAGCTGAGAGAAGCCTCCTCTTGAGGTGCTTGTGGTAAGGTGGTATTCCTCTGGAGTCGAAGCCAGGGACTAACCTCTCATCTCGAGTTGATTTTTGGTCCACGGAGCTCTTTCGTGTTGCTCCAGTGACCTCAGGATCCCTCTAGCCTTGAAACAGTGTTCTTGGGGTTTCTCTGGAGTGCCATCAAGGAAATCAAGGCTCCTTTCATGTGTGATGTGCAACACGGAATTGCTCTGCACGCAGTGCAGGGGAATCGGGCCTCATCTCGCGGCGAGGGGGAAGTCTCATGGTTTTTCTCGAGTTGAGGCGGGAACCTGGGTTATATTCTCGAGTTACGACGGGGATGGCCCTTCCACCCACGTGTTTGTTCAGCAACGTCAGGACGCCTGCCTAGTTGCGAGGGACAACTCGGGATTCTCCTCGAGGCTTGGCAGGGCAATTGGGACGCCTCTCCAGCTGAGGCGGGAGACCAAGTGTCCCTTTCCACGTGCCACAGGAATCCTGGGACTCCTATCAAGTTTCACGAGGAGTCAGGCATCGTCTCCTTTGGAGGCGCTGATCTCCTCGTACCTCTGGAGTTTTCAAAGGATGTGAGGCCTCCGGTCGCGATGAGGTGGGGAACTAGGTCATTCTCTGTGGTCTCCACAGGGGATTCAGACATCCTTTCGTCTTGGGAGATGCAAGACGAGCCTGCATTCAAGTCACTGCAGGGATATCCGGCCTTATTTCGAGTCAGGGCATCGCGGTCTCCATTCCACTTGAGGCCGCAAACTCAGGGTCCCTCTCACATACATAGAGCTGAGAGAAGCCTCCTCTTGAGGTGCTTGTGGTAAGGTGGTATTCCTCTGGAGTCGAATCCAGGGACTAACCTCTCATCTCGAGTTGATTTTTGGTCCACGGAGCTCTTTGGTGTTGCTACAGTGACCTCAGGATCCCTCAACCTTGAAACAGTGTTCTTGGGGTTTCTCTGGAGTGCCATCAAGGAAATTAAGGTTCCTTTCATGTGTGATGGGCAACACGGAATTGCTCTGCACGCAGTGCAGGGGAATCGGGCCTCATCTCGCGGCGAGGGAGAAGTCTCATGGTTTTTCTCGAGTTGCGGCGGGAATCTGCGGTATATTCTCGAGTTACGACGGGGATGGCCCTTCCACCCACGTGTTTGTTCAGCGCCTTCAGGACTCCTGCCTAGTTGCGAGGGACAACTCGGGATTCTCCTCGAGGCTTGGCAGGGCAATTGGGACGCCTCTCCAGCTGAGGCGGGAGACCAAGGGTCCCTTTCCACGTGCCACAGGAATCCTGGGACTCCTATCAAGTTTCACGAGGAGTCAGGCAACGTCTCCTTTATAGGCACTGATCTCCGCGTACCTCTGGAGTTTTCAAAGGATGTAAGGCCTCCGGTCGCGATGAGGTGGGGAACTAGGTCTTTCTCTGAGGTCTCCACAGGGGATTCAGACATCCTTTCGTCTTGGGAGATGCAAGACGAGCCTGCATTCAAGTCACTGCAGGGATATCCGGCCTTATTTCGAGTCAGGGCATCGCGGTCTCCATTCCACTTGAGGCCGCAAACTCAGGGTCCCTCTCACATACATAGAGCTGAGAGAAGCCTCCTCTTGAGGTGCTTGTGGTAAGGTGGTATTCCTCTGGAGTCGAATCCAGGGACTAACCTCTCATCTCGAGTTGATTTTTGGTCCACGGAGCTCTTTCGTGTTGCTACAGGGACCTCAGGATCCCTCAACCTTGAAACAGTGTTCTTGGGGTTTCTCTGGAGTGCCATCAAGGAAATCAAGGCTCCTTTCATGTGTGATGTGCAACACGGAATTGCTCTGCACGCAGTGTAGGGGAATCGGGCCTCATCTCGCGGCGAGGGGGAAGTCTCATGGTTTTTCTCGAGTTGCGGCGGGAACCTGGGGTATATTCTCGAGTTACGACGGGGATGGCCCTTCCACCCACGTGTTTGTTCAGCAACGTCAGGACTTCTGCCTAGTTGCGAGGGACAACTCGGGATTCTCCTCGAGGCTTGGCAGGGCAATTGGAACGCCTTTTCAGCTGAGGCGGGAGACCAAGAGTCCCTTTCCACGTGCCACAGGAATCCTGGGACTCCTATCAAGTTTGACGAGGAGTCAGGCATCGTCTCCTTTGGAGGCACTGATCTCCGCGGACCTCTGGAGTTTTCAAAGGATGTGAGGCCTCCGGTCGCCATGAGTTGGGGAACTAGGTCTTTCTCTGCGGTCTCCACAGGGGATTCAGACATCCTTTCGTCTTGGGAGATGCAAGACGAGCCGGCATTCAAGTCACTGCAGGGATATCCGGCCTTATTTCGAGTCAGGGAATCGCGATGTCCATTCCACTTGAGGCCGCAAAATCAGGGTCCCTCTCACATACCTAGAGCTGAGAGAAGCCTCCTCTTGAGGTGCTTATGGTAAGGTGGTATTCCTCTGGAGTCGAAGCCAGGGACTAACCTCTCATCTCGAGTTGATTTTTGGTCCACGGAGCTCTTTCGTGTAGCTACAGTGACCTCAGGATCCCTCTAGCCTTGAAACAGTGTTCTTGGGGTTTCTCTGGAGTGCCATCAAGGAAATCAAGGCTCTTTCCATGTTTGATGTGCAACACGGAATTTCTCTGCATGCAGTGCAGGGGAACCGGGCCTCATCTCGCGGCGAGGGGGAAGTCTCATGGTTTTTCTCGAGTTGCGGCGGGAACCTGGGGTATATTCTCGAGTTACGACGGGGATGGCCCTTCCACACACGTGTTTGTTCAGTGACGTCAGGACTCCTGCCTAGTTGCGAGGGACAACTCGGGATTCTCCTCGAGTCTTGGCAGGGCAATTGGGACGCCTCTCCAGCTGAGGCGGGAGACCAAGGGTCCCTTTCCACGTGCCACAGGAATCCTGGGGCTCCTATCAAGATTCAAGAGGAGTCAGGCATCGTCTCCTTTGGAGGCACTGATCTCCGTGTACCTCTGAAGTTTTCAAAGGATGTGAGGCCTCTGGTCGCAATGAGGAGGGGGAACTAGGTCTTTCTCTGTGGTCTCCACAGGGGATTCAGACATCGTTTCGTCTTGGGAGATGCAAGACGAGCCTGCATTCAAGTCACTGCAGGGATATCCGGCCTTATTTTGCGTCAGGGCATCGCAGTGTCCATTCCACTTGAGGCCGCAAAATCAGGGTCCCTCTCACAGACGTAGAGCTGAGAGAAGCCTCCTCTTGAGGTGCTTGTGGTAAGGTGGTATTCCTCTGGAGTCGAAGCCAGGGACTAACCTCTCATCTCGAGTTGATTTTTGGTCCACGGAACTCTTTCGTGTTGCTACAGTAACCTCAGGATCCCTCTAGCCTTGAAACAGTGTTCATGGGTTTTCTCTGGAGTGCCATCAAGGAAATCAGGGCTCCTTTCATGTGTGATGTGCAACACGGAATTGCTCTACACGCAGTGCAGGGGAATCAGGCCTCATCTCTTGGCGAGGGGGAAGTCTCATGGTTTTTCTCGAGTTGCCGTGGGAACCTGGGGTATATTCACGAGTTACGACGGGGATGGCCCTTCCAACCATGTGTTTGTTCAGCGACGTCAGGACTCCTGCCTAGTTGCGAGGGACAACTCGGGATTCTCCTCGAGGCTTGGCAGGGCAATTGGGACGCCTCTCCAGCTGAGGCGGGAGACCAAGGGTCCCTTTCCACGTGCCACAGGAATCCTGGGACTCCTATCAAGTTTCACGAGGAGTCAGGCATCGTCTCCTTTGGAGGCACTGATCTCCGTGTACCTCTGAAGTTTTCAAAGGTGTGAGGCCTCTGGTCGCGATGAGGTGGGGAACTAGGTCTTTCTCTGTGGTCTCCACAGGGGATTCAGACATCCTTTCGTCTTGGGAGATGCAAGACGAGCCTGCATTCAAGTCACTGCAGGGATATCCGGCCTTATTTTGCGTCAGGGCATCGCAGTGTCCATTCCACTTGAGGCCGCAAAATCAGGGTCCCTCTCACAGACGTAGAGCTGAGAGAAGCCTCCTCTTGAGGTGCTTGTGGTAAGGTGGTTTTCCTCTGGAGTCGAAGCCAGGGACTAACCTCTCATCTCGAGTTGTTTTTTGGTCCACGGAGCTCTTTCGTGTTGCTACAGTGACCTCAGGATCCCTCTAGCCTTGAAACAGTGTTCTTGGGGTTTCTCTGGAGTGCCATCAAGGAAATCAGGGCTCCTTTCATGTGTGATGTGCAACACGGAATTGCTCTGCATGCAGTGCAGGGGAATCAGGCCTCATCTCTTGGCGAGGGGGAAGTCTCATGGTTTTTCTCGAGTTGCGGCGGGAACCTGGGGTATATTCTCGTGTTTCGACGGGGATGGCCGTTCCATACACGTGTTTGTTCAGCGACGGCAGGACTCCTGCCTAGTTGCGAGCGACAACTCGGGATTCTCCTCGAGGCTTGGCAGGGCAATTGGGACGCCTCTCCAGCTGAGGCGGGAGACCACGGGTCCCTTTCCACGTGCCACATGAATCCTGGGACTCCTATCAAGTTTCACGAGGAGTCAGGCATCATCTCCTTTGGAGGCACTGATCTCCGCGTACCTCTGGAGTTTTCAAAGGATGTGAGGCCTCCGGTCGCCATGAGGTGGGGAACTAGGTCTTTCTCTGTGGTCTCCACAGGGGATTCAGACATCCATTCATCTTGGGAGATGCAAGACGAGCCTGCATTCAAGACACTACAGGGATATCCGGCCTTATTTCGAGTCAGGGCATCGCGGTGTCCATTCCACTTGAGGCCGCAAAATCAGGGTCCCTCTCACATACCTAGAGCTGAGAGAAGCCTCCTCTTGAGGTGCTTGTGGTAAGGTGGTATTCCTCTGGAGTCGAAGCCAGGAACTAACCTCTCATCTCGAGTTGATTTTTGGTCCACGGAGCTCTTTCGTGTTGCTACAGTGACCTCAGGATCCCTCTAGCCTTGAAACATTGCTCTTGGGGTTTCTCTGGAGTGCCATCAAGGAAATCAAGGCTCCTTTCATGTGTGATGTGCAACACGGAATTGCTCTGCACGCAGTGCAGGGGAATCGGGCCTCATCTCGCGGCGAGGGGGAAGTCTCATGGTTTTTCTCGAGTTGCGGCGGGAACCTGGGGTATATTCTCGAGTTACGACGGGGATGGCCCTTCCACACACGTGTTTGTTCAGCGACGTCAGGACTCCTGCCTAGGTACGAGGGACAACTCGGGATTTTCCTCGAGGCTTGGCAGGGCAATTGGAACGCCTCTCCAGCTGAGGCGGGAGACCAAGGGTGCCTTTCCACGTGCAACAGGAATCCTGGGACTCCTATCAAGTTTCACGAGGAGTCAGGCATCGTCTCCTTTGGAGGCACTGATCTCCGCGTACCTCTGGAGTTTTCAAAGGATGTGAGGTTCCGGTCGCGATGAGGTGGGGAAATAGGTATTTCTCTGTCGTCTCCACAGGGGATTCAGACATCCTTTCATCTTGGGAGATGCAAGACCAGCCTGCATTCAAGTCACTGCAGGGATATCCGGCCTCATTTTGCGTCAGGGCATCGCAGTGTCCATTCCACTTGAGGCCGCTAAATCAGGGTCCCTTTCACAGACGTAGAGCTGAGGGAAGCCTCCTCTTAAGGTGCTTGTGGTAAGGTGGTATTCCTCTGGAGTCGAAGCCAGGGACTAACCTCTCATCTCGAGTTGATTTTTGGTCCACGGAGCTCTTTCGTGTTGCTACAGTGACCTCAGGATCCCTCTAGCCTTGAAACAGTGTTCTTGGAGTTTCTCTGGAGTGCCATCAAGGAAATCAAGGCTCCTTTCATGTGTGATGTGCAACACGGAATTGCTCTGCACGCAGTGCAGGGGAATCAGGCCTCATCTCTTGGCGAGGGGGAAGTCTCATGGTTTTTCTCGAGTTGCCACGGGAACCTGGGGTATATTCTCGAGTTACGACGGGGATGGCCCTTCCATACAGGTATTTGTTCAGCGCCGGCAGGACTCCTGCCTAGTTGCGAGGGACAACTCGGGATTCTCCTCGAGGCTTGGCAGGGCAATTGGGACGCCTCTCCAGCTGAGGCGGGAGACCACGGGTCCCGTTCCACGTGCCACAGGAATCCTGGGAGTCCTATCCATTTTCACGAGTAGTCAGGCATCGTCTCCTTTGGAGGCACTGATCTCCGCGTACCTCTGGAGTTTTCAAAGGATGTGAGGCCTCCGGTCGCCATGAGGTGGGAAACTAGGTCTTTCTCTGTGGTCTACACAGGGGATTCAAACATCCTTTCATCTTGGGAGATGCAAGACGAGCCGGCATTGAAGTCACTGCAGGGATATCCGGCCTTATTTCGAGTCAGGGAATCGCGGTGTCCATTCCACTTGAGGCCGCAAAATCAGGGTCCCTCTCACATACCTAGAGCTGAGAGAAGCCTCCTCTTGAGGTGCTTGTGGTAAGGTGGTATTCCTCTGGAGTCGAAGCCAGGGACTAACCTCTCATCTCGAGTTGATTTTTGGTCCACGGACCTCTTTCGTGTTGCTACAGTGACCTCAGGATCCCTCTAGCCTTGAAACAGTGTTCTTGGGGTTTCTCTGGAGTGCCATCAAGGAAATCAAGTCTCCTTTCATGTGTGATGTGCAAGACGGAATTTCTCTGCACGCAGTGTAGGGTAATCGGGCCTCATTTCGCGGTGAGGGGGAAGTCTCATGGTTTTTCTCGAGTTGCGGCGGGACCCTGGGGTATATTCTCGAGTGACGACGAGGATGGCCCCTCCACACACCTGTTTGTTCAGCGACGTCAGGACTCCTGCCTAGTTACGAGGGACAACTCGGGATTCTCCTCGAGGCTTGGCAGGGCAATTGGGACGCCTCTCCAGCTGAGGCGGGAGACCAAGGGTCCCTTTCCACGTGCCACAGGAATCCTGGGACTCCTATCAAGTTTCACGAGGAGTCAGGTATCGTCTCCTTTGGAGGCACTGATCCCCGTGTACCTCTGGAGTTTTCAAAGGATGTGAGGCCTCTGGTCGCGATGAGGTGGGGAAGTAGGTCTTTCTCTGTGGTCTCCACAGGGGATTCAGACATCCTTTCATCTTGGGAGATGCAAGACGAGCCTGCATTCAAGTCACTGCAGCGATATCCGGCCTTATTTCGAGTCAGGTCCTTGCGGTGTCCATTCCACTTGAGGCCACAAACTCAGGGTCCCTCTCACATACCTAGAGCAGAGAGAAGCCTCCTCTTGAGGTGCTTGTGGAAAGGTGGTATTCCTCTGGAGTCGAAGCCAGGGACTAACCTCTCATCTCGAGTTGATTTTTGGTCCACGGAGCTCTTTCGTGTTGCTACAGTGACCTCAGGATCCCTCTAGCCTTGAAACAGTGTTCTTGGGGTTTCTCTGGAGTGCCACCAAGGAAATCAAGGCTCCTTTCATGTGTGATGTGCAACACGGAATTGCTCTGCATGCAGTGCAGGGTATCGGGCCTCATTTTGCGCCGCGGGGGAAGTCTCATGGTTTTCTCGAGTTGCGGTGGGAACCTGGGGTATATTTTCGAGTTACGACGGGGATGGCCCTTCCACCCACGTGTTTGTACAGCGACGTCAGGACTCCTGCCTAGTTGCGAGGGACAACTCGGGATTCTCCTCGAGGCTTGGCAGGGCAATTGGGACGCCTCTCCAGCTGAGGCGGGAGACCAAGTGTCCCTTTCCACGTGCCACAGGAATCCTGGGGCTCCTATCAAGTTTCACGAGGAGTCAGGCATCGTCTCCTTTGGAGGCACTGATCTCCGCGTACCTTTGGAATTTTCAAAGGATGCGAGGCCTCCGGTCGCCATGAGGTGGGGAACTAGGTCTTTCTCTGTGGTCTCCACAGGGGATTCAGACATCCTTTCGTCTTGGGAGATGCAAGACGAGCCTGCATTCAAGTCACTGCAGGGATATCCGGCCTTATTTCGAGTCAGGTCATCGCGGTGTCCATTCCACTTGAGGCCACAAACTCAGGGTCCCTCTCACATACCTAGAGCAGAGAGAAGCCTCCTCTTGAGGTGCTTGTGGTAAGGTGGTATGCCTCTGGAGTCGAAGCCAGGGACTAACCTCTCATCTCGAGTTGATTTTTGGTCCACGGAGTTCTTTTGTGTTGCTACAGTGACCTCAGGATCCCTCTAGCCTTGAAACAGTGTTCTTGGGGTTTCTCTGGAGTGCCACCAAGGAAATCAAGGCTCCTTTCATGTGTGATGTGCAACACGGAATGCTCTGCACGCAGTGCAGGGGAATCAGGCCTCATCTCTTGGCGAGGGGGAAGTCTCATGGTTTTTCTCGAGTTGCCGTGGGAACCTGGGGTATATTCTCGAGTTATGACGGGGATGGCCCTTCCAACCACGTGTTTGTTCAGCGCCGTCAGGACTCCTGCCTAGTTGCGAGGGACAACTCGGGATACTCCTCGAGGCTTGGCAGGGCAATTGGGACGCCTCTCCAGCTGAGGCGGGAGACCAAGGGTCCCTTTCCACGTGCCACAGGCATCCTGGGCCTCGTATCAAGTTTCATGAGGAGTCAGGCATCGTCTCCTTTGGAGGCACTGATCTCCGCGTACCTCTGGAGTTTTCAAAGGATATGGGGTCTCCGGTCGCGATGAGGTGGGGAAGTAGGTCTTTCTCTGTGGTCTCCACAGGGGTTTCAGACAACCTTTCGTCTTGGGAGATGCAAGACGAGCCTGCATTCAAGTCACTGCAGGGATATCCGGCCTTATTTCGAGTCAGGGCATCGCAGTGTCCATTCCACTTGTGGCCGCAAAATTAGGGTCCCTCTCACATACCTAGAGCTGAGAGAAGCCTCCTCTTGAGTTGCTTATGGTAAGGTGGTATTCCTCTGGAGTCGAAGCCAGGGACTAACCTCTCATCTCGAGTTGATTTTTGGTCCACGGAGCTCTTTCGTGTTGCTACAGTGACCTCAGGATCCCTCTAGCCTTGAAACAGTGTTCTTGGGGTTTCTCTGGAGTGCCATCAAGGAAATCAAGGCTCCTTTCATGTGTGATGTGCAACACGGAATTGCTCTGCACGCAGTGCAGGGGAATCGGGCCTCATTTCGCGGCGAGGGGGAATTCTCATGGTTTTTCTCGAGTTGCGGCGGGAACCTGCGATATATTCTCGAGTTACGACGGGGATGGCCCTTCCACACACGTGTTTGTTCTGCGATGGCATGAATCCTGCCTAGTTGCGAGGGACAACTCGGGATTCTCCTCGAGGCTTGGCAGGGCAATTGGGATGCCTCTCCACCTGAGGTGGGAGAACAAGGGTCCCTTTCCACGTGCCACAGGAATCCTGGAACTCCTATCAAGTTTCACGAGGAGTCAGGCATCGTCCCCTTTGGAGGCACTGATCTCCGCGTACCTCTGGAGTTTTCAAAGGATGTGAGCCCTCCAGTCTCGATGAGGTGGGAAACTAGGTCTTTCTCTCTGGTCTCCACAGGGGATTCAAACATCCTTTCATCTTGGGAGATGCAAGACGAGCCGGCATTCAAGTCACTGCAGGGATATCCGGCCTTATTTCATGTCAGGGAATCGCGGTGTCCATTCCACGTGAGGCCGCAAAATCAGGGTCCCTCTCACATACCTAGAGCTGAGAGAAGCCTCCTCTTGAGGTGCTTGTGGTAAGGTGGTATTCCTCTGGAGTCGAAGCCAGGAACTAACCTCTCATCTCGAGTTGATTTTTGGTCCACGGAACTCTTTCGTGTTGCTACAGTGACCTCAGGATCCCTTTAGCCTTGAAACATTGCTCTTGGGGTTTCTCTGGAGTGCCATCAAGGAAATCAAGGCTCCTTTCATGTGTGATGTGCAACACGGAATTGCTCTGCACGCAGTGCAGGGGAATCGGGCCTCATCTCGCGGCGAGGGGGAAGTCTCATGGTTTTTCTCGAGTTGCGGCGGGAACCTGGGGTATATTCTCGAGTTACGACGGGGATGGCCCTTCCACACACGTGTTTGTTCAGCGACGTCAGGACTCCTGCCTAGGTACGAGGGACAACTCGGGATTTTCCTCGAGGCTTGGCAGGGCAATTGGAACGCCTCTCCAGCTGAGGCGGGAGACCAAGGGTGCCTTTCCACGTGCAACAGGAATCCTGGGACTCCTATCAAGTTTCACGAGGAGTCAGGCATCGTCTCCTTTGGAGGCACTGATCTCCGCGTACCTCTGGAGTTTTCAAAGGATGTGAGGTTCCGGTCGCGATGAGGTGGGGAAATAGGTATTTCTCTGTCATCTCCACAGGGGATTCAGACATCCTTTCATCTTGGGAGATGCAAGACCAGCCTGCATTCAAGTCACTGCAGGGATATCCGGCCTCATTTTGCGTCAGGGCATCGCAGTGTCCATTCCACTTGAGGCCGCTAAATCAGGGTCCCTCTCACAGACGTAGAGCTGAGGGAAGCCTCCTCTTAAGGTGCTTGTGGTAAGGTGGTATACCTCTGGAGTCGAAGCCAGGGACTAACCTCTCATCTCGAGTTGATTTTTGGTCCACGGAGCTCTTTCGTGTTGCTACAGTGACCTCAGGATCCCTCTAGCCTTGAAACAGTGTTCTTGGAGTTTCTCTGGAGTGCCATCAAGGAAATCAAGGCTCCTTTCATGTGTGATGTGCAACACGGAATTGCTCTGCACGCAGTGCAGGGGAATCAGGCCTCATCTCTTGGCGAGGGGGAAGTCTCATGGTTTTTCTCGAGTTGCCACGGGAACCTGGGGTATATTCTCGAGTTACGACGGGGATGGCCCTTCCATACAGGTATTTGTTCAGCGCCGGCAGGACTCCTGCCTAGTTGCAAGGGACAACTCGGGATTCTCCTCGAGGCTTGGCAGGGCAATTGGGACGCCTCTCCAGCTGAGGCGGGAGACCACGGGTCCCGTTCCACGTGCCACAGGAATCCTGGGAGTCCTATCCATTTTCACGAGTAGTCAGGCATCGTCTCCTTTGGAGGCACTGATCTCCGCGTACCTCTGGAGTTTTCAAAGGATGTGAGGCCTCCGGTCGCCATGAGGTGGGAAACTAGGTCTTTCTCTGTGGTCTACACAGGGGATTCAAACATCCTTTCATCTTGGGAGATGCAAGACGAGCCGGCATTGAAGTCACTGCAGGGATATCCGGCCTTATTTCGAGTCAGGGAATCGCGGTGTCCATTCCACTTGAGGTCGCAAAATCAGGGTCCCTCTCACATACCTAGAGCTGAGAGAAGCCTCCTCTTGAGGTGTTGTGGTAAGGTGGTATTCCTCTGGAGTCGAAGCCAGGGACTAACCTCTCATCTCGAGTTGATTTTTGGTCCACGGACCTCTTTCGTGTTGCTACAGTGACCTCAGGATCCCTCTAGCCTTGAAACAGTGTTCTTGGGGTTTCTCTGGAGTGCCATCAAGGAAATCAAGTCTCCTTTCATGTGTGATGTGCAAGACGGAATTTCTCTGCACGCAGTGTAGGGGAATCGGGCCTCATTTCGCGGTGAGGGGGAAGTCTCATGGTTTTTCTCGAGTTGCGGCGGGACCCTGGGGTATATTCTCGAGTGACGACGAGGATGGCCCCTCCACACACCTGTTTGTTCAGCGACGTCAGGACTCCTGCCTAGTTACGAGGGACAACTCGGGATTCTCCTCGAGGCTTGGCAGGGCAATTGGGACGCCTCTCCAGCTGAGGCGGGAGACCAAGTGTCCCTTTCCACGTGCCACAGGAATCCTGGGGCTCCTATCAAGTTTCACGAGGAGTCAGGCATCGTCTCCTTTGGAGGCACTGATCTCCGCGTACCTCTGGAATTTTCAAAGGATGCGAGGCCTCCGGTCGCCATGAGGTGGGGAACTAGGTCTTTCTCTGTGGTCTCCACAGGGGATTCATACATCCTTTCGTCTTGGGAGATGCAAGACGAGCCTGCATTCAAGTCACTGCAGGGATATCCGGCCTTATTTCGAGTCAGGTCATCGCGGTGTCCATTCCACTTGAGGCCACAAACTCAGGGTCCCTCTCACATACCTAGAGCAGAGAGAAGCCTCCTCTTGAGGTGCTTGTGGTAAGGTGGTATGCCTCTGGAGTCGAAGCCAGGGACTAACCTCTCATCTCGAGTTGATTTTTGGTCCACGGAGTTCTTTTGTGTTGCTACAGTGACCTCAGGATCCCTCTAGCCTTGAAACAGTGTTCTTGGGGTTTCTCTGGAGTGCCACCAAGGAAATCAAGGCTCCTTTCATGTGTGATGTGCAACACGGAATGCTCTGCACGCAGTGCAGGGGAATCAGGCCTCATCTCTTGGCGAGGGGGAAGTCTCATGGTTTTTCTCGAGTTGCCGTGGGAACCTGGGGTATATTCTCGAGTTATGACGGGGATGGCCCTTCCAACCACGTGTTTGTTCAGCGCCGTCAGGACTCCTGCCTAGTTGCGAGGGACAACTCGGGATTCTCCTCGAGGCTTGGCAGGGCAATTGGGACGCCTCTCCAGCTGAGGCGGGAGACCAAGGGTCCCTTTCCACGTGCCACAGGCATCCTGGGCCTCGTATCAAGTTTCATGAGGAGTCAGGCATCGTCTCCTTTGGAGGCACTGATCTCCGCGTACCTCTGGAGTTTTCAAAGGATATGGGGTCTCCGGTCGCGATGAGGTGGGGAAGTAGGTCTTTCTCTGTGGTCTCCACAGGGGTTTCAGACAACCTTTCGTCTTGGGAGATGCAAGACGAGCCTGCATTCAAGTCACTGCAGGGATATCCGGCCTTATTTCGAGTCAGGGCATCGCAGTGTCCATTCCACTTGTGGCCGCAAAATTAGGGTCCCTCTCACATACCTAGAGCTGAGAGAAGCCTCCTCTTGAGTTGCTTATGGTAAGGTGGTATTCCTCTGGAGTCGAAGCCAGGGACTAACCTCTCATCTCGAGTTGATTTTTGGTCCACGGAGCTCTTTCGTGTTGCTACAGTGACCTCAGGATCCCTCTAGCCTTGAAACAGTGTTCTTGGGGTTTCTCTGGAGTGCCATCAAGGAAATCAAGGCTCCTTTCATGTGTGATGTGCAACACGGAATTGCTCTGCACGCAGTGCAGGGGAATCGGGCCTCATTTCGCGGCGAGGGGGAATTCTCATGGTTTTTCTCGAGTTGCGGCGGGAACCTGCGATATATTCTCGAGTTACGACGGGGATGGCCCTTCCACACACGTGTTTGTTCTGCGATGGCAGGAATCCTGCCTAGTTGCGAGGGACAACTCGGGATTCTCCTCGAGGCATGGCAGGGCAATTGGGACGCCTCTCCAGCTGAGGCGGGAGACCAAGTGTCCCTTTCACGTGCCACAGGAATCCTGGGACTCCTATCAAGTTTCACGAGGAGTCAGGCATCGTCTCCTTTGGAGGCAGTGATCTCCGTGTACCTCTGAAGTTTTCAAAGGATGTGAGGCCTCCGGTCGCGATGAGGTGGGGAACTAGGTCTTTCTCTGTGGTCTCCACAGGGGATTCAGACATCCTTTCATCTTGGGAGATGCAAGACGAGCCTGCATTGAAGTCACTGCAGGAATATCCGGCCTTATTTCGCGTCAGGGCATCGCAGTGTCCATTCCACTTGAGGCCACAATATCAGGTCCCTCTCACAGACCTAGAGCTGAGAGAAGCCTCCTCTTGAGGTGCTTGTGGTAAGGTGGTATTCCTCTGGAGTCGAAGCCAGGGACTAACCTCTCATCTCGAGTTGATTTTTGGTCCACGGAGCTCTTTCGTGTTGCTACAGTAACCTCAGGATCCCTCTAGCCTTGAAACAGTGTTCTTGGGGTTTCTCTAGAGTGCCATCAAGGAAATCAGGGCTCCTTTCATGTGTGATGTGCAACACGGAATTGCTCTGCACGCAGTGCAGGGGAATCAGGCCTCATCTCTTGGCGAGGGGGAAGTCTCATGGTTTTTCTCGAGTTGCCGTGGGAACCTGGGGTATATTCTCGAGTTATGACGGGGATGGCCCTTCCAACCACGTGTTTGTTCAGCGACGTCAGGACTCCTGCCTAGTTGCGAGGGACAACTCGGGATACTCCTCGAGGCTTGCCAGGGCAATTGGGACGCCTCTCCAGCTGAGGCGGGAGACCAAGGGTCCCTTTCCATGTGCCACAGGAATCCTGGGACTCCTATCAAGTTTCACGAAGAGTCAGGCATCGTCTCCTTTGGAGGCACTGATCTCCGCGTACCTCTGGAGTTTTCAAAGGATGTGAGGCCTCCGGTCGCGATGAGGTGGGGAACTAGGTCTTTCTCTGTTGTCTCCACAGGGGATTCAGACATCCTTTCGTCTTGGGAGATGCAAGACAAGCCTGCATTCAAGTCACGGCAGGGATGTCCAGCCTTATTTTGCGTCAGGGCATCGCAGTGTCCATTCCAGTTGAGGCCGCAAAATCAGGGTCCCTCTCACATACCTAGAGCTGAGAGAAGCCTCCTCTTGAGGTGCTTGTGGTAAGGTGGTATTCCTCTGGAGTCGAAGCCAGGGATGAACCTCTCAACTCGAGTTGATTTTTGGTCCACGGAGCTCTTTCGTGTTGCTACAGTGACCTCAGGATCCCTCTAGCCTTGAAACAGTGTTCTTGGGGTTTCTCTGGAGTGCCATCAAGGAAATCAAGGCTCCTTTCATGTGTGATGTGCAACACGGAATTGCTCTGCACGCAGTGCAGGGGAATCGGGCCTCATCTCGCGGCGAGGGGGAAGTCTCATGGTTTTTCTCGAGTTGCGGCGGGAACCTGGGGTATATTCTCGAGTTACGACGGGGATGGCCCTTCCACCCTCGTGTTTGTTCAGCGACGTAAGAACTCCTGCCTAGGTGCGAGGGAAAACTGGGGATTCTCCTCGAGGCTTGGCAGGGCAATTGGGCCGCCTCTCCACCTGAGGCGGGAGAACAAGGGTCCCTTTCCACGTTCCACAGGAATCCTGGGACTCCTATCAAATTTGACGAGGAGTCAGGCATCGTCTCCTTTGGAGGCACTGATCTTCGCGTACCTCTGGAGTTTTCAAAGGATGTGAGGCCTCCGGTCGCGATGAGGTGGGGAACTAGGTCTTTCTGTGTGGTCTACACTGCTGATTCAGACATCCTTTCGTCTTGGGAGATGCAAGACGAGCCTGCATTCAAGTCACTGCAGGGATATCCGGCCTTATTTCGAGTCAGGGCATCGCGGTGTCCATTCCACTTGAGGCCGTAAATTCAGGGTCCCTCTCACATACCTAGAGCTGAGAGAAGCCTCCTCTTGAGGTGCTTGTGGTAAGGTGGTATTCCTCTGGAGTCGAAGCCAGGGACTAACCTCTCATCTCGAGTTGATTTGTGGTCCACGGAGCTCTTTCGTGTTGCTACAGTGACCTCAGGATCCCTCTAGCCTTGAAACAGTGTTCTTGGGGTTTCTCTGGAGTGCCACCAAGGAAATCAAGGCTCCTTTCATGTGTGATGTGCAACACGGAATTGCTCTGCACGCAGTGCAGGGGAATCGGGCCTCATCTCGCGGCGAGGGGGAAGTCTCATGGTTTTTCTAGAGTTGCGGCGGGAACCTGGGGTATATTCTCGAGTTACGACAGGGATGGCCCTTCCACCCACGTGTTTGTTCAGCGTCGTCAGGACTCCTGCCTAGTTGCGAGGGACAACTCGGAATTCTCCTCGAGGCTTGGCAGGGCAATTGGGACGCATCTCCAGCTGACGCGGGAGACCAAGTGTCCCTTTCCACGTGCCACAGGAATCCTGGGACTCCTATCAAATTTGACGAGGAGTCAGGCATCGTCTCCTTTGGAGGCACTGATCTCCGCGTACCTCTGGAGTTTTCAAAGGATATGAGGCCTCCGGTCGCGATGAGGTGGGGAACTAGATCTTTCTCTGTGGTCTACACTGGTGATTCAGACATCCTTTCGTCTTGGGAGATGCAAGACGAGCCTGCATTCAAGTCTCTGCAGGGATATCCCACCTTATTTCGAGTCAGGGCATCGCAGTGTCCATTCCACTTGAGGCCGCAAACTCAGGGTCCCTCTCACATACCTAGAGCTGAGAGAAGCCTCCTCTTGAGGTGCTTGTGATAAGGTGGTATTCCTCTGGATTCGAAGCCAGGGACTAACCTCTCATCTCGAGTTGATTTGTGGTCCACGGAGCTCTTTCGTGTTGCTACAGTGAACTCAGGATCCTCTAGCCTTGAAACAGTGTTCTTGGGGTTTCTCTGGAGTGCCATCAAGGAAATCAAGGCTCCTTTCATGTGTGATGTGCAACACGGAATTGCTCTGCACGTAGTGCAGGGGAATCGGGCCTCATCTCGCGTCGAGGGGGAAGTCTCATGGTTTTTCTCGAGTTGCGGCGGGAACCTGGGGTATATTCTCGAGTTACGACGGGGATGGCCCTTCCACACACGTGTTTGTTCAGTGACATCAGGACTCCTGCCTAGTTGCGAGGGACAACTCGGGATTCTCCTCGAGGCTTGGCAGGGCAATTGGGACGCCTCTCCAGCTGAGGCGGGAAACCAAGGGTCCCTTTCCAGGTGCCACAGGAATCCTGGGACTCCTATCAAGTTTCACGAGGAGTCAGGCATCGTCTCCTTTGGAGGCACTGATCTCCGCGTACCTCTGGAGTTTTCAAAGGATGTGAGGCCTCCTGACGCCATGAGGTGGTGAACTAGGTCTTTCTCTGTGGTCTCCACAGGGGATTCAGACATCCTTTCATCTTGGAAGATGCAAGACGAGCCTGCATTCAAGTCACTTCAGGGATATTCGGCCTTATTTCGCGTCAGGGCATTGCGGTGTCCATTCCACTTCATCCCGCAAACTCAGGGTCCCTCTCACATACCTAGAGCTGAGAGAAGCCTACTCTTGAGGTGCTTTTGGTAAGGTGGTATTCCTCTGGAGTCGAAGCCAGGGACTAACCTCTCATCTCGAGTTGATTTGTGGTCCACGGAGCTCTTTTGTGTTGCTACAGTGACCTCAGGATTCCTCTAGCCTTGAAACAGTGTTCTTGGGGTTTCTCTGGAGTGCCACCAAGGAAATCAAGGCTCCTTTCATGTGTGATGTGCAACACGGAATTGCTCTGCACGCAGTGTAGGGTATCGGGCCTTATTTTGTGGCGAAGGGGAAGTCTCATGGTTTTTTTCGAGTTGCGATGGAAACCTCGGGTATATTCTCGAGTTACGACCGGGATTGCCCTTCCACCCACGTGTTTGTTCAGCGACGTCAGGACTCCTGCCTAGTTGCGAGGGACAACTCGAGATTCTCTTCGAGGCTTGGCAGGGCAATTGGGACGCCTCTCCAGCTGAGGCGGGAGACCAAGTGTCCCTTTCCACGTGCCACAGGAATCCTGGGACTCCTATCAAGTTTCACGAGGAGTCAGGCATCGTCTCCTTTGGAGGCACTGATCTCCCCGTACCTCTGGAGTTTTCAAAGGATGTGAGGCCTCCGGTCGCGATGAGGTGGGGAACTAGGTCTTTTTCTGTGGTCTCCACAGGGGATTCGGACATCCTTTCGTCTTGGGAGATGCAAGACGAGCCTGCATTCAAGTCACTGCAGGGATATCCGGCCTTATTTCGAGTCAGGGCATAGCGGTGTCCATTCCACTTGAGGCCGCAAACTCAGCACATAGCTAGAGCTGAGAGAAGCCTCCTCTTGAGGTGCTTGTGGTAAGGTGGTATTCCTCTGGAGTCGAAGCCAGGGACTAACCTCTCATCTCGAGTTGATTTTTGGTCCACGGAGTTCTTTTGTGTTGCTACAGTGACCTCAGGATCCCTCTAGCCTTGAAACAGTGTTCTTGGGGTTTCTCTGGAGTGCCATCAAGGAGATCAAGGCTCCTTTCATGTGTGATGTGCAACACGGAATTGCTTTGCATGCAGTGCAGGGTATCGGGCCTCATTTTGCGCCGAGGGGGAAGTCTCATGGTTTTCTCGAGTTGCGGTGGGAACCTGGGGTATATTCTCGAGTTACGACGGGGATAGCCCTTCCACCCACGTGTTTGTTCAGCGACGTCAGGACTCCTGCCTAGTTGCGAGGGACAACTCGGGATTCTCCTCGAGGCTTGGCAGGGCAATTGGGACGCCTCTCCAGCTGAGGCGGGAGACCAAGGGTCCCTTTCACGTGCCACAGGAATCCTGGGACTCCTATCAAGTTTCACGAGGAGTCAGGCATCGTCTCCTTTGGAGGCAGTGATCTCCGTGTACCTCTGAAGTTTTCAAAGGATGTGAGGCCTCCGGTCGCGATGAGGTGGGGAACTAGGTCTTTCTCTGTGGTCTCCACAGGGGATTCAGACATCCTTTCATCTTGGGAGATGCAAGACGAGCCTGCATTGAAGTCACTGCAGGAATATCCGGCCTTATTTCGCGTCAGGGCATCGCAGTGTCCATTCCACTTGAGGCCACAATATCAGGTCCCTCTCACAGACCTAGAGCTGAGAGAAGCCTCCTCTTGAGGTGCTTGTGGTAAGGTGGTATTCCTCTGGAGTCGAAGCCAGGGACTAACCTCTCATCTCGAGTTGATTTTTGGTCCACGGAGCTCTTTCGTGTTGCTACAGTAACCTCAGGATCCCTCTAGCCTTGAAACAGTGTTCTTGGGGTTTCTCTGGAGTGCCATCAAGGAAATCAGGGCTCCTTTCATGTGTGATGTGCAACACGGAATTGCTCTGCACGCAGTGCAGGGGAATCAGGCCTCATCTCTTGGCGAGGGGGAAGTCTCATGGTTTTTCTCGAGTTGCCGTGGGAACCTGGGGTATATTCTCGAGTTATGATGGGGATGGCCCTTCCAACCACGTGTTTGTTCAGCGACGTCAGGACTCCTGCCTAGTTGCGAGGGACAACTCGGGATACTCCTCGAGGCTTGGCAGGGCAATTGGGACGCCTCTCCAGCTGAGGCGGGAGACCAAGGGTCCCTTTCCACGTGCCACAGGCATCCTGGGCCTCGTATCAAGTTTCTTGAGGAGTCAGGCATCGTCTCCTTTGGAGGCACTGATCTCCGCGTACTTCTGGAGTTTTCAAAGGATATGGGGTCTCCGGTCGCCATGAGGTGGGGAACTAGGTCTTTCTCTGTGGTCTCCACAGGGGTTTCAGACATCCTTTCGTCTTGGGAGATGCAAGACGAGCCTGCATTCAAGTCACTGCAGGGATATCCGGCCTTATTTCGAGTCAGGGCATCGCAGTGTCCATTCCACTTGTGGCCGCAAAATCAGGGTCCCTCTCACATACCTAGAGCTGAGAGAAGCCTCCTCTTGAGTTGCTTATGGCAAGGTGGTATTCCTCTGGAGTCGAAGCCAGGGACTAACCTCTCATCTCGAGTTGATTTTTGGTCCACGGAGCTCTTTCGTGTTGCTACAGTGACCTCAGGATCCCTCTAGCCTTGAAACAGTGTTCTTGGGGTTTCTCTGGAGTGCCATCAAGGAAATCAAGGCTCCTTTCATGTGTGATGTGCAACACGGAATTGCTCTGCACGCAGTGCAGGGGAATCGGGCCTCATCTCGCGGCGAGGGGGAAGTCTCATGGTTTTTCTCGAGTTGCGGCGGGAACCTGGGGTATATTCTCGAGTTACGACGGGGATGGCCCTTCCACACATGTGTTTCTTCAGCGACGTCAGGACTCCTGCCTAGTTGCGAGGGACAACTCGGGATTCTCCTCGAGGCTTGGCAGGGCAATTGGGACGCCTCTCCAGCTGAGGCGGAAGACCAAGGGTCCCTTTCCATGTGCCACAGGAATCCTGGGACTCCTATCAAGTTTCACGAGGAGTCAGGCATCGTCTCCTTTGGAGGCACTGATCTCCGCGTACCTCTGGAGTTTTCAAAGGATATGAGGCCTCCGGTCGCGATGAGGTGGGGAACTAGGTCTTTCTCTGTGGTCTCCACAGGGGATTCAGACATCCTTTCGTCTTGGGAGATGCAAGACAAGCCTGCATTCAAGTCACTGCAGGGATATCCAGCCTTATTTTGCGTCAGGGCATCGCAGTGTCCATTCCAGTTGAGGCCGCAAAATCAGGGTCCCTCTCACATACCTAGAGCTGAGAGAAGCCTCCTCTTGAGGTGCTTGTGGTAAGGTGGTATTTCCCTGGAGTCGAAGCCAGGGACTAACCTCTCAACTCGAGTTGACTTTTGGTCCACGGAGCTCTTTCGTGTTGCTACAGTGACCTCAGGATCCCTCTAGCCTTGAAACAGTGTTCTTGGGGTTTCTCTGGAGTGCCATCAAGGAAATCAAGGCTCCTTTCATGTGTGATGTGCAACACGGAATTGCTCTGCACGCAGTGCAGGGGAATCGGGCCTCATCTCGTGGCGAGGGGGAAGTCTCATGGTTTTTCTAGAGTTGCGGCGGGAACCTGGGGTATATTCTCGAGTTACGACGGGGATGGCCCTTCCACACACGTGTTTGTTCAGCCACGTGAGGACTCCTGCCTAGTTGCGAGGGACAACTCGGGATTCTCCTCGAGGCTTGGCAGGGCAATTGGGACGCCTCTCCAGCTGAGGAGGCGACCAAGGGTCCCTTTCCACGTGCACAGGAATCCTGGGACTCCTATCAAGTTTCACGAGGAGTCAGGCATCGTCTCCTTTGGAGGCACTGATCTCGGGGTACCTCTGGAGTTTTCAAAGGATGTGAGGCCTCTGGTCGCGATGAGGTGGGGAACTAGGTCTTTCTCTGTGGTCTCCACAGGGGATTCAGACATCCTTTCGTCTTGGGAGATGCAAGACGAGCCTGCATTCAAGTCACTGCAGGGATATCCGGCCTTATTTCGAGTCAGGGCATCGCAGTGTCCATTCCACTTGAGGCCGCAAACTCAGGGTCCCTCTCACATACCTAGAGCTGAGAGAAGCCTCCTCTTGAGGTGCTTGTGATAAGGTGGTATTCCTCTGGATTCGAAGCCAGGGACTAACCTCTCATCTCAAGTTGATTTGTGGTCCACGGAGCTCTTTCGTGTTGCTACAGTGAACTCAGGATCCTCTAGCCTTGAAACAGTGTTCTTGGGGTTTCTCTGGAGTGCCATCAAGGAAATCAAGGCTCCTTTCATGTGTGATGTGCAACACGGAATTGCTCTGCACGTAGTGCAGGGGAATCGGGCCTCATCTCGCGTCGAGGGGGAAGTCTCATGGTTTTTCTCGAGTTGCGGCGGGAACCTGGGGTATATTCTCGAGTTACGACGGGGATGGCCCTTCCACACACGTGTTTGTTCAGTGACATCAGGACTCCTGCCTAGTTGCGAGGGACAACTCGGGATTCTCCTCGAGGCTTGGCAGGGCAATTGGGACGCCTCTCCAGCTGAGGCGGGAGACCAAGGGTCCCTTTCCAGGTGCCACAGGAATCCTGGGACTCCTATCAAGTTTCACGAGGAGTCAGGCATCGTCTCCTTTGGAGGCACTGATCTCCGCGTACCTCTGGAGTTTTCAAAGGATGTGAGGCCTCCTGACGCCATGAGGTGGTGAACTAGGTCTTTCTCTGTGGTCTCCACAGGGGATTCAGACATCCTTTCATCTTGGAAGATGCAAGACGAGCCTGCATTCAAGTCACTTCAGGGATATTCGGCCTTATTTCGCGTCAGGGCATCGCGGTGTCCATTCCACTTCATCCCGCAAACTCAGGGTCCCTCTCACATACCTAGAGCTGAGAGAAGCCTCCTCTTGAGGTGCTTGTGGTAAGGTGGTATTCCTCTGGAGTCGAAGCCAGGGACTAACCTCTCATCTCGAGTTGATTTGTGGTCCACGGAGCTCTTTCGTGTTGCTACAGTGACCTCAGGATCCCTCTAGCCTTGAAACAGTGTTCTTGGGGTTTCTCTGGAGTGCCACCAAGGAAATCAAGGCTCCTTTCATGTGTGATGTGCAACACGGAATTGCTCTGCACGCAGTGCAGGGGAATCGGGCCTCATCTCGCGGCGAGGGGGAAGTCTCATGGTTTTTCTAGAGTTGCGGCGGGAACCTGGGGTATATTCTCGAGTTACGACAGGGATGGCCCTTCCACCCACGTGTTTGTTCAGCGACGTCAGGACTCCTGCCTAGTTGCGAGGGACAACTCGGGATTCTCCTCGAGGCTTGGCAGGGCAATTGGGACGCATCTCCAGCTGACGCGGGAGACCAAGGGTCCCTTTCCACGTGCCACAGGAATCCTGGGACTCCTATCAAATTTGACGAGGAGTCAGGCATCGTCTCCTTTGGAGGCACTGATCTCCGCGTACCTCTGGAGTTTTCAAAGGATGTGAGGCCTCCGGTCGCGATGAGGTGGGGAACTAGATCTTTCTCTGTGGTCTACACTGGTGATTCAGACATCCTTTCGTCTTGGGAGATGCAAGACGAGCCTGCATTCAAGTCACTGCAGGGATATCCCACCTTATTTCGAGTCAGGGCATCGCAGTGTCCATTCCACTTGAGGCCGCAAACTCAGGGTCCCTCTCACATACCTAGAGCTGAGAGAAGCCTCCTCTTGAGGTGCTTGTGATAAGGTGGTATTCCTCTGGATTCGAAGCCAGGGACTAACCTCTCATCTCGAGTTGATTTGTGGTCCACGGAGCTCTTTCGTGTTGCTACAGGGAACTCAGGATCCTCTAGCCTTGAAACAGTGTTCTTGGGGTTTCTCTGGAGTGCCATCAAGGAAATCAAGGCTCCTTTCATGTGTGATGTGCAACACGGAATTGCTCTGCACGTAGTGCAGGGGAATCGGGCCTCATCTCGCGTCGAGGGGGAAGTCTCATGGTTTTTCTCGAGTTGCGGCGGGAACCTGGGGTATATTCTCGAGTTACGACGGGGATGGCCCTTCCACCCACGTGTTTGTTCAGTGACATCAGGACTCCTGCCTAGTTGCGAGGGACAACTCGGGATTCTCCTCGAGGCTTGGCAGGGCAATTGGGACGCCTCTCCAGCTGAGGCGGGAGACCAAGGGTACCTTTCCAGGTGCCACAGGAATCCTGGGACTCCTATCAAGTTTCACGAGGAGTCAGGCATCGTCTCCTTTGGAGGCACTGATCTCCGCGTACCTCTGGAGTTTTCAAAGGATGTGAGGCCTCCGGTCGCGAAGAGGTGGGGAACTAGGTTTTTCTCTGTTGTCTCCACAGGGGATTCAGTCATCCTTTCGTCTTGGGAGATGCAAGACGAGCCTGCATTCAAGTCACTGCAGGGATATCCGGCCTTATTTCGCGTCAGGGCATCGCAGTGTCCATTCCACTTGAGGCCACAAAATCTGGGTCCCTCTCACATACCTAGAGCTGAGAGAAGCCTCCTCTTGAGGTGCTTGTGGTAAGGTGGTATTCCTCTGGACTCGAAGCCAGGGACTAACCTCTCATCTCGAGTTCATTTTTGGTCCACGGAGATCTTTCGTGTGGCTACAGTTACCTCAGGATCCATCTAGCCTTGAAACAGTGTTCTTGGGGTTTCTCTGGAGTGCCATCAAGGAAATCAAGGCTCCTTTCATGTGTGATGTGCAACACGGAATTGCTCTGAACGCAGTGCAGGGGAATCAGGCTTCATCTCGCGGCGTGGGGGAAGTCTAATGGTTTTTCTCGAGTTGCGGCGGGAACCTGGGGTATATTCTCGAGTTACGACGGGGATGGCCCTTCCACCCTCGTGTTTGTTCAGCGACGTCAGAACTCCTGCCTAGGTGCGAGGGAAAACTCGGGATTCTCCTCGAGGCTTGGCAGGGCAATTGGGACGCCTCTCCAGCTGAGGCGGGAGACCAAGGGTCCCTTTCCACGTTCCACAGGAATCCTGGGACTCCTATCAAATTTGACGAGGAGTCAGGCATCGTCTCCTTTGGAGGCACTGATCTTCGCGTACCTCTGGAGTTTTCAAAGGATGTCAGGCCTCCGGTCGCGATGAGGTGGGGAACTAGGTCTTTCTGTGTGGTCTACACTGCTGATTCAGACATCCTTTCGTCTTGGGAGATGCAAGACGAGCCTGCATTCAAGTCACTGCAGGGATATCCGGCCTTATTTCGAGTCAGGGCATCGTGGTGTCCATTCCACTTGAGGCTGCAAATTCAGGGTCCCTCTCACATACATAGAGCTGAGAGAAGCCTCCTCTTGAGGTGCTTGTGGTAAGGTGGTATTCCTCTGGAGTCGAAGCCAGGGACTAACCTCTCATCTCGAGTTGATTTTTGGTCCACGGAGCTCTTTCGTGTTGCTACAGTGACCTCAGGATCCCTCTAGCCTTGAAACAGTGTTCTTGGGGTTTCTCTGGAGTGCCACCAAGGAAATCAAGGCTCCTTTCATGTGTGATGTGCAACACGGAATTGCTCTGCACGCAGTGCAGGGGAATCGGGCCTCATCTCGCGGCGAGGGGGAAGTCTCATGGTTTTTCTCGAGTTGCGCGGGAACCTGGGGTATATTCTCGAGTTACGACAGGGATGGCCCTTCCACCCACGTGTTTGTTCAGCGACGTCAGGACTCCTGCCTAGTTGCGAGGGACAACTCGGGATTCTCCTCGAGGCTTGGCAGGGCAATTGGGACGCATCTCCAGCTGAGGCGGGAGACCAAGGGTCCCTTTCCACGAGCCACAGGAATCCTGGGACTCCTATCAAGTTTCACGAGGAGTCAGGCATCGTCTCCTTTGGAGGCACTGATCTCCGCGTACCTCTGGAGTTTTCAAAGGATGTGAGGCCTCCGGTCGCGATGAGGTGGGGAACTAGGTCTTTTTCTGTGGTCTCCACAGGGGATTCGGACATCCTTTCGTCTTGGGAGATGCAAGACGAGCCTGTATTCAAGTCACTGCAGGGATATCCGGCCTTATTTCGAGTCAGGGCATAGCGGTGTCCATTCCACTTGAGTCCGCAAACTCAGCACATAGCTAGAGCTGAGAGAAGCCTCCTCTTGAGGTGCTTGTGGTAAGGTGGTATTCCTCTGGAGTCGAAGCCAGGGACTAACCTCTCATCTCGAGTTGATTGTTGGTCCACGGAGCTCTTTCATGTTGCTAGACTGACCTCAGGATCCCTCTAGCCTTGAAACAGTGTTCTTGGGGTTTCTCTGGAGTGCCACCAAGGAAATCAAGGCTCCTTTCATGTCTGATGTGCAACACGGAATTGCTCTGCACGCAGTGCAGGGGAATCGGGCCTCATCTCGCGGCGAGGGGGAAGTCTCATGGTTTTTCTCGAGTTGCGGTGGGAACCTGGGGTATATTCTCGAGTTACGACGGGGATGGCTCTTCCACCCACGTGTTTGTTCAGCGACGTCAGGACTCCTGCCTAGTTGCGAGGGACAACTCGGGATTCTCCTCGAGGCTTGGCAGGGCATTTGGGACGCCTCTCCAGCTGAGGCGGGAGACCAAGGGTCCCTTTCCATGTGCCACAGGAATGCTGGGACTCCTATCAAGTTTCCCGAGGAGTCAGGCCTCGTCTCCTTTGGAGGCACTGATCTCCGCGTACCTCTGGAGTTTTCAAAGGATGTGAGGCCTCCGGTCGCCATGAGGTGGGGAACTAGGTCTTTCTCTGAGGTCTCCACAGGGGATTCAGACATCCTTTCATCTTGGGAAATGCAAGACGAGCCTGCATTCAAGTCACTGCAGGGATATCCGGCCTTATTTCGCGTCAGTGCATCGCAGTGTCCATTCCACTTGAGTCCGCAAACTCAGGGTCCCTCTCACATACCTAGAGCTGAGAGAAGCCTCCTCTTGAGGTGCTTGTGGTAAGGTGGTATTCCTCTGGAGTCGAAGCCAGGGACAAACCTCTCATCTCGAGTTGATTTTTGGTCCACGGACCTCTTTCGTGTTGCTACAGTAACCTCAGGATCCCTCTAGCCTTGAAACAGTGTTCTTGGGGTTTCTCTGGAGTGCCATCAAGGAAATCAAGGCTCCTTTCATGTTTGATGTGCAATACGGATTTGCTCTCCATGCAGTGCAGGAGAATCGGGCCTCATCTCGCGGCGAGGGGGAAGTCTCATGGTTTTTCTTGAGTTGCGGCGGGAACCTGGGGTATATTCTCGAGTTACGACGGGGATGGCCCTTCCACCCACGCGTTTGTTCAGCGACGTCAGGACTCCTGCCTAGTTGCGAGGGACAACTCGGGATTCTCCTCGAGGCTTGGCAGGGCAATTGGGACGCCTCTCCAGCTGAGGCGGGAGACCAAGGGTCCCTTTCCACGTGCACAGGAATCCTGGGACTCCTATCAAGTTTCACGAGGAGTCAGGCATCGTCTCCTTTGGAGGCACTGATCTCCACGTTCCTCTGGAGTTTTCAAAGGATGTGAGGCCTCCGGTCGCCATGAGGTGGGGAACTAGGTCTTTCTCTGTGGTCTCCACAGGGGATTCAGACATCCTTTCATCTTGGGAAATGCAAGACGAGCCTGCATTCAAGTCACTGCAGGGATATCCGGCCTTATTTCGCGTCAGTGCATCGCAGTGTCCATTCCACTTGAGTCCGCAAACTCAGCTTCCCTCTCACATACCTAGAGCTGAGAGAAGCCTCCTCTTGAGCTGCTTGTGGTAAGGTGGTATTCCTCTGGAGTCGAAGCCAGGGACAAACCTCTCATCTCCAGTTGATTTTTGGTCCACGGACCTCTTTCGTGTTGCTACAGTAACCTCAGGATCCCTCTAGCCTTGAAACAGTGTTCTTGGTGTTTCTCTGGAGTGCCATTAAGGAAATCAAGGCTCCTTTCATGTTTGATGTGCAATACGGAATTGCTCTGCACGCAGTGCAGGGGAATCGGGCCTCATCTCGCGGCGAGGGGGAAGTCTCATGGTTTTTCTCGAGTTGCGGCGGCACCCTGGGGTATATTCTCGAGTTATGACGGGGATGGCCCTTCCACCCACGTGTTTGTTCAGCGACGTCAGGACTCCTGCCTATTTGCGAGGGACAACTCGGGATTCTCCTCGAGGCTTGGCAGGGCAATTGGGACGCCTCTCCAGCTGAGGCGGGAGACCAAGGGTCCCTTTCCACGTGCCACAGGAATCCTGGGACTCCTATCAAGTTTCACGAGGAGTCAGGCATCGTCTCCTTTGGAGGCACTGATCTCCGCGTACCTCTGGAGTTTTCAAAGGATGTGAGGCCTCCGGTCGCGATGAGGTGGTGAACTAGGTCTTTCTCTGTGGTCTCCACAGGGGATTCAGACATCCTTTCATCTTGGGAGATGCAAGACAAGCCTGCATTCAAGTCACTGCAGGGATATCCGGCCTTATTTCGAGTCAGGGCATCGTGGTGTCCATTCCACTTGAGGCCGCAAATTCAGGGTCCCTCTCACATACCTAGAGCTGAGAGAAGCCTCCTCTTGAGGTGCTTGTGGTAAGGTGGTATTCCTCTGGAGTCGAAGCCAGGGACTAACCTCTCATCTCGAGTTGATTTGTGGTCCACGGAGCTCTTTCGTGATGCTACAGTGACCTCAGGATCCCTCTAGCCTTGAAACAGTGTTCTTGGGGTTTCTCTGGAGTGCCATCAAGGAAATCAAGGCTCCTTTCATGTTTGATGTGCAATACGGAATTGCTCTCCATGCAGTGCAGGAGAATCGGGCCTCATCTCGCGGCGAGGGGGAAGTCTCATGGTTTTTCTCGAGTTGCGGCGGCACCCTGGGGTATATTCTCGAGTTATGACGGGGATGGCCCTTCCACCCACGTGTTTGTTCAACGACGTCAGGACTCCTGCCTAGTTGCGAGGGACAACTCGGGATTCTCTTCGAGGCTTGGCAGGGCAATTGGGACGCCTCTCCAGCTGAGGCGGGAGACCAAGTGTCCCTTTCCACGTGCCACAGGAATCCTGGGACTCCTATTAAGTTTCACGAGGAGTCAGGCATCGTCTCCTTTGGAGGCACTGATCTCCCCGTACCTCTGGAGTTTTCAAAGGATGTGAGGCCTCCGGTCGCCATTAAGTTGGGAACTAGGTCTTTCTCTGTGGTCTCCACAAGGGATTCAGACATCCTTTCATCTTGGGAGATGCAAGACGAGCCTGCATTCAAGTCACTTCAGGGATATCCGGCCTTATTTCGCGTCAGGGCATCGCAGTGTCCATTCCACTTGAGGCCGCAAACTCAGGGTCCCTCTCACATACCTAGAGCAGAGACAAGCCTCCTCTTGAGGTGCTTGTGGTAAGGTGGTATTCCTCTGGAGTCGAAGCCAGGGACTAACCTCTCATCTCGAGTTGATTGTTGGTCCACGGAGCTCTTTCCTGTTGCTACAGTGACCTCAGGATCCCGCTAGCCTTGAAACAGTGTTCTTGGGGTTTCTCTGGAGTGCCATCAAGGAAATCAACGCTCCTTTCATGTGTGATGTGCAACACGGAATTGCTCTGCACGCAGTGCAGGGGAATCGGGCCTCATCTCGGGGTGAGGGGGAAGTCTCATGGTTTTTCTCGAGTTGTGGCAGGAACCTGGGGTATATTCTCGAATTACGATGGGGATGGCCCTTCCACGCACGTGTTTGTTGAGCGACGTCAGGACTCCTGCCTAGTTGCGAGGGACAACTCGGGATTCTCCTCGAGGCTTGGCAGGGCAATTGGGATGCCTCTCCAGCTGAGGCGGGAGAACAAGGGTCCCTTTCCACGTTGCAAAGGAATCCTGGGACTCCTATCAAGTTTCACGAGGAGTCAGGCATCGTCTCCTTTGGAGGCACTGATCTCCGCGTACCTCTGGAGTTTTCAAAGGATGTGAGGCCTCCGGTCGAGATGAGGTGGGGAACTAGGTCTTTCTCTGTGGTCTACACAGGTGATTCAGACATCCTTTCATCTTGGGAGATGCAAGACCAGCCTGCATTCAAGTCACTGCAGGGATATCCGGCCTTATTTCGAGTCATGGCATCGTGGTGTCCATTCCACTTGAGGCCTCAAACTAAGGGTCCCTCTCACATACCTAGAGCTGAGAGAAGCCTCCTCTTGAGGTGCTTGTGGTAAGGTGGTATTCCTCTGGAGTCGAAGCCAGGGACTAACCTCTCATCTCGAGTTTATTTTTGCTCCACGGAGCACTTTCATGTTGCTAGACTGACCTCAGGATCCCTCTAGCCTTGAAACAGTGTTCTTGGGGTTTCTCTAGAGTGCCATCAAGGAAATCAAGGCTCCTTTCATGTGTGATGTGCAACACGGAATTTCTCTGCACGCAGTGCAGGGGAATCGGGCCTCATCTCGCGGCGAGGGGGAAGTCTCATGGTTTTTCTCGAGTTGCGGTGGGAACCTGGGGTATATTCTCGAGTTACGACGGGGATGGCTCTTCCACCCACGTGTTTGTTCAGCGACGTCAGGACTCCTGCCTAGTTGCGAGGGACAACTCGGGATTCTCCTCGAGGCTTGGCAGGGCATTTGGGACGCCTCTCCAGCTGAGGCGGGAGACCAAGGGTCCCTTTCCATGTGCCACAGGAATGCTGGGACTCCTATCAAGTTTCCCGAGGAGTCAGGCATCGTCTCATTTGGAGGCACTGATCTCCGCGTACCTCTGGAGTTTTCAAAGGATGTGAGGCCTCCGGTCGCGATGAGGTTGGGAACTAGGTCTTTCTCTGTGGTCTCCACAGGGGATTCAGACATCCTTTCATCTTGGGAAATGCAAGACGAGCCTGCATTCAAGTCACTGCAGGGATATTCGGCCTTATTTCGCGTCAGTGCATCGCAGTGTCCATTCCACTTGAGTCCGCAAACTCAGGGTCCCTCTCACATACCTAGAGCTGAGAGAAGCCTCCTCTTGAGGTGCTTGTGGTAAGGTGGTATTCCTCTGGAGTCGAAGCCAGGGACAAACCTCTCATCTCGAGTTGATTTTTGGTCCACGGACCTCTTTCGTGTTGCTACAGTAACCTCAGGATCCCTCTAGCCTTGAAACAGTGTTCTTGGGGTTTCTCTGGAGTGCCATCAAGGAAATCAAGGCTCCTTTCATGTTTGATGTGCAATACGGAATTGCTCTCCATGCAGTGCAGGAGAATCGGGCCTCATTTCGCGGCGAGGGGGAAGTCTCATGGTTTTTCTTGAGTTGCGGCGGGAACCTGGGGTATATTCTCGAGTTACGACGGGGATGGCCCTTCCACCCACGCGTTTGTTCAGCGACGTCAGGACTCCTGCCTAGTTGCGAGGGACAACTCGGGATTCTCCTCGAGGCTTGGCAGGGCAATTGGGACGCCTCTCCTGCTGAGGCGGGAGACCAAGGTTCCCTTTCCACGTGCACAGGAATCCTGGGACTCCTATCAAGTTTCACGAGGAGTCAGGCATCGTCTCCTTTGGAGGCACTGATCTCCGCGTTCCTCTGGAGTTTTCAAAGGATGTGAGGCCTCCGGTCGCCATGAGGTGGGGAACTAGGTCTTTCTCTGTGGTCTCCACAGGGGATTCAGACATCCTTTCATCTTGGGAAATGCAAGACGAGCCTGCATTCAAGTCACTGCAGGGATATCCGGCCTTATTTCGCGTCAGTGCATCGCAGTGTCCATTCCACTTGAGTCCGCAAACTCAGAGTCCCTCTCACATACCTAGAGCTGAGAGAAGCCTCCTCTTGAGCTGCTTGTGGTAAGGTGGTATTCCTCTGGAGTCGAAGCCAGGGACAAACCTCTCATCTCCAGTTGATTTTTGGTCCACGGACCTCTTTCGTGTTGCTACAGTAACCTCAGGATCCCTCTAGCCTTGAAACAGTGTTCTTGGGGATTCTCTGGAGTGCCATCAAGGAAATCAAGGCTCCTTTCATGTTTGATGTGAAATACGGAATTGCTCTCCATGCAGTGCAGGAGAATCGGGCCTCATCTCGCGGCGACGGGGAAGTCTCATGGTTTTTCTCGAGTTGCGGCGGCACCCTGGGGTATATTCTCGAGTTATGACGGGGATGGCCCTTCCACCCACGTGTTTGTTCAGCGACGTCAGGACTCCTGCCTATTTGCGAGGGACAACTCGGGATTCTCCTCGAGGCTTGGCAGGGCAATTGGGACGCCTCTCCAGCTGAGGCGGGAGACCAAGGGTCCCTTTCCACGTGCCACAGGAATCCTGGGACTCCTATCAAGTTTCACGAGGAGTCAGGCATCGTCTCCTTTGGAGGCACTGATCTCCGCGTACCTCTGGAGTTTTCAAAGGATGTGAGGCCTCCGGTCGCGATGAGGTGGGGAACTAGGTCTTTTTCTGTGGTCTCCACAGGGGATTCGGACATCCTTTCGTCTGGGGAGATGCAAGACGCGCCTGCATTCAAGTCACTGCAGGGATATCCGGCCTTATTTCGAGTCAGGGCATCGCGGTCTCCATTCCACTTTAGGCCGCAAAATCAGGGTCCCTCTCACATACCTAGAGCTGAGAGAAGCCTCCTCTTGAGGTGCTTGTGGTAAGGTGGTATTCCTCTGGAGTCGAAGCCAGGGACTAACTTCTCATCTGGAGTTAATTTTTGGTCCACGGAGCTCTTTCGTGTTGCTACAGTGACCTCAGGATCCCTCTAGCCTTGAAACAGTGTTCTTGGGGGTTCTCTGGAGTGCCATCAAGGAAATTAAGGCTCCTTTCATGTGTGATGTGCAACACGGAATTGCTCTGCACGCAGTGCAGGGGAATCGGGCCTCATCTCGCGGCGAGGGGGAAGTCTCATGGTTTTTCTCGAGTTGCGGCGGGAACCTGGGGTATATTCTCGAGTTACGACGGGGATGGCCCTTCCACCCATGTGTTTGTTCAGCGACGTCAGGACTCCTGCCTATTTGCGAGGGACAACTTGGGATTCTCCTCGAGGCTTGTCAGGGCAATTGGGACGCCTCTCCAGCTGAGGCGGGAGACCAAGAGTCCCTTTCCACGTGCCACAGGAATCCTGGGACTCCTATCAAGTTTCACGAGGAGTCAGGCATCGTCTCCTTTGGAGGCACTGATCTCCGTGTACTTCTGGAGTTTTCAAAGGATGTGAGGCCTCCGGTCGCGATGAGGTGGTGAACTAGGTCTTTCTCTGTGGTCTCCACAGGGGATTCAGACATCCTTTCATCTTGGGAGATGCAAGACAAGCCTGCATTCAAGTCACTGCAGGGATATCCGGCCTTATTTCGAGTCAGGGCATCGTGGTGTCCATTCCACTTAAGGCCGCAAACTCAGGGTCCCTCTCACATACCTATAGCTGAGAGAAGCCTCCTCTTGAGGTACTTGTGGTAAGGTGGTATTCCTCTGGAGTCGAAGCCAGGGACTAACCTCTCATCTCGAGTTGATTTGTGGTCCACGGATCTCTTTCGTGTTGCTAGAGTGACCTCAGGATCCCTCTAGCCTTGAAACAGTGTTCTTGGGGTTTCTCTGGAGTGCCACCAAGGAAATCAAGGCTCCTTTCATGTGTGATGTGCAACACGGAATTGCTCTGCACGCAGTGCAGGGGAATCGGGCCTCATCTCGCGGCGAGGGGGAAGTCTCATGGTTTTTCTCGAGTTGCGGCGGGAACCTGGGGTATATTCTCGAGTTATGACGGGGATGGCCGTTCCACCCACGTGTTTGTTCAGCGACGTCAGGACTCCTGCCTATTTGCGAGGGACAACTCGGGATTCTCCTCGAGGCTTGGCAGGGCAATTGGGACGCCTCTCCAGCTGAGGCGGGAGACCAAGGGTCCCTTTCCACGTGCCACAGGAATCCTGGGACTCCTATCAAGTTTCACGAGGAGTCAGGCATCGTCTCCTTTGGAGGCACTGATCTCCGCGTACCTCTGGAGTTTTCAAAGGATGTGAGGCCTCCGGTCGCGATGAGGTGGGGAACTAGATCTTTCTCTGAGGTCTCCACAGGGGATTCAGACATCCTTTCGTCTTGGGAGATGCAAGACGCGCCTGCATTCAAGTCACTGCAGGGATATCCGGCCTTATTTCGAGTCAGGGCATCGCGGTGTCCATTCCACTTGAGGCCGCAAACTCAGGGTCCCTCTCACATACCTAGAGCTGAGAGAAGCCTCCTCTTGAGGTGCTTGTGATAAGGTGGTATTCCTCTGGAGTCGAAGCCAGGGACTATCCTCTCATCTCGAGTTGATTTTTGGGCTACGGTGCTCTTTCGTGTGGCTACAGTGACCTCAGGATCCCTCCAGCCTTGAAACAGTGTTCTTGGGGTTTCTCTGGAGTGCCATCAAGGAAATCAAGGCTCCTTTCATGTGTGATGTGCAACACGGAATTGCTCTGCACGCAGTGCAGGGGAATCGGGCCTCATCTCGCGGAGAGGGGGAAGTCTCATGGTTTTTCTTGAGTTGCGGCGGGAACCTGGGGTATATTCTCGAGTTACGACGGGGATGGCCCTTCCACCCACGCGTTTGTTCAGCGACGGCAGGACTCCTGCCTAGTTGCGAGGGACAACTCGGGATTCTCCTCGAGGCTTGGCAGGGCAATTGGGACGCCTCTCCAGCTGAGGCGGGAGACCAAGGGTCCCTTTCCACGTGCACAGGAATCCTGGGACTCCTATTAAGTTTCACGAGGAGTCAGGCATCGTCTCATTTGGAGGCACTGATCTCCGCGTACCTCTGGAGTTTTCAAAGGATGTGAGGCCTCCGGTCGCGATGAGGTGGGGAACTAGGTCTTTTTCTGTGGTCTCCACAGGGGATTCGGACATCCTTTCGTCTTGGGAGATGCAAGACGAGCCTGCATTCAAGTCACTGCAGGGATATCCGGCCTTATTTCGAGTCAGGGCATCGCGGTGTCCATTCCACTTGAGGCCGCAAACTCAGGGTCCCTCTCACATACCTAGAGCTGAGAGAAGCCTCCTCTTGAGGTGCTTGTGGTAAGGTGGTATTCCTCTGGAGTCCAAGCCAGGGACAAACCTCTCATCTCGAGTTGATTTTTGGTCCACGGACCTCTTTCGTGTTGCTACAGTAACCTCAGGATCCCTCTAGCCTTGAAACAGTGTTCTTGGTGTTTCTCTGGAGTGCCATCAAGGAAATCAAGGCTCCTTTCATGTTTGATGTGCAATACGGAATTGCTCTCCATGCAGTGCAGGAGAATCGGGCCTCATCTCGCGGCGAGGGGGAAGTCTCATGGTTTTTCTCGAGTTGCGGCGGCACCCTGGGGTATATTCTCGAGTTATGACGGGGATGGCCCTTCCACCCACGTGTTTGTTCAGCGACGACAGGACTCCTGCCTATTTGCGAGGGACAACTCGGGATTCTCCTCGAGGCTTGGCAGGGCAATTGGGACGCCTCTCCAGCTGAGGCGGGAGACCAAGAGTCCCATTCCACGTGCCACAGGAATCCTGGGACTCCTATCAAGTTTCACGAGGAGTCAGGCATCGTCTCCTTTGGAGGCACTGATCTCCGCGTACCTCTGGAGTTTTCAAAGGATGTGAGGCCTCCGGTCGCGATGAGGTGGGGAACTAGATCTTTCTCTGAGGTCTCCACAGGGGATTCAGACATCCTTTCGTCTTGGGAGATGCAAGACGAGCCTGCATTCAAGTCACTGCAGGGATATCCGGCCTTATTTCGAGTCAGGGCATCGCGGTCTCCATTCCACTTGAGGCCACAAACTCAGGGTCCCTCTCACATACCTAGAGCTGAGAGAAGCCTCCTCTTGAGGTGCTTGTGGTAAGGTGGTATTCCTCTGGAGTCGAAGCCAGGGACTAACCTCTCATCTCGAGTTGATTTTTGGTCCACGGAGCTCTTTCGTGTTGCTACAGTGACCTCAGGATCCCTCTAGCCTTGAAACAGTGTTCTTGGGGTTTCTCTGGAGTGCCATCAAGGAAATTAAGGCTCCTTTCATGTGTGATGTGCAACACGGAATTGCTCTGCACGCAGTGCAGGGGAATCGGGCCTCATCTCGCGGCGAGGGGGAAGTCTCATGGTTTTTCTCGAGTTGCGGCGGGAACCTGGGGTATATTCTCGAGTTACGACGGGGATGGCCCTTCCACTCATGTGTTTGTTCAGCGACGTCAGGACTCCTGCCTAGTTGCGAGGGACAACTCGGGATTCTCCTCGAGGCTTGGCAGGGCAATTGGGACGCCTCTCCAGCTGAGGCGGGAGACCAAGGGTCCCTTTCCACGTGCCACAGGAATCCTGGGACTCCTATCAAGTTTCACGAGAAGTCAGATATCGTCTTCTTTGGAGGCACTGATCTCCGCGTACCTCTGGAGTTTTCAAAGGATGTGAGGCCTCCGGTCGCGATGAGGTGGGGAACTAGATTTTTCTCTGAGGTCTCCACAGGGGATTCAGACATCCTTTCGTCTTTGGAGATGCAAGACGCGCCTGCATTCAAGTCACTGCAGGGATATCCGGCCTTATTTCGAGTCAGGGCATCGCGGTGTCCATTCCACTTGAGGCCGCAAACTCAGGGTCCCTCTCACATACCTAGAGCTGAGAGAAGCCTCCTCTTGAGGTGCTTGTGGTAAGGTGGTATTCCTCTGGAGTCGAAGCCAGGGACTATCCTCTCATCTCGAGTGGATTTTTGGGCTACGGTGCTCTTTCGTGTGGCTACAGTGACCTCAGGATCCCTCTAGCATTGAAACAGTGTTCTTGGGGTTTCTCTGGAGTGCCATGAAGGAAATCAAGGCTCCTTTCATGTGTGATGTGCAACACTGAATTGCTCTGCACGCAGTGCAGGGGAATCGGGCCTCATCTCGCGGCGAGGGGGAAGTCTCATGGTTTTTCTTGAGTTGCGGCGGGAACCTGGGGTATATTCTCGAGTTACGACGGGGATGGCCTTTCCACCCACGCGTTTGTTCAGCGACGGCAGGACTCCTGCCTAGTTGCGAGGGACAACTCGGGATTCTCCTCGAGGCTTGGCAGGGCAATTGGGACGCCTCTCCAGCTGAGGCGGGAGACCAAGGGTCCCTTTCCACGTGCACAGGAATCCTGGGACTCCTATCAAGTTTCACGAGGAGTCAGGCATCGTCTCATTTGGAGGCACTGATCTCCGCGTACCTCTGGAGTTTTCAAAGGATGTGAGGCCTCCGGTCGCGATGAGGTGGGGAACTAGGTCTTTTTCTGTGGTCTCCACAGGGGATTCGGACATCCTTTCGTCTTGGGAGTTGCAAGATGAGCCTGCATTCAAGTCACTGCAGGGATATCCGGCCTTATTTCGAGTCAGGGCATCGCGGTGTCCATTCCACTTGAGGCCGCAAACTCAGCACATAGCTAGAGCTGAGAGAAGCCTCCTCTTGACGTGCTTGTGGTAAGGTGGTATTCCTCTGGAGTCGAAGCCAGGGACTAACCTCTCATCTCGAATTGATTGTTGGTCCACGGAGCCCTTTCCTGTTGCTACAGTGTCCTCAGGATCCCGCTAGCCTTGAAACAGTGTTCTTGGTGTTTCTCTGGAGTGCCATCAAGGAAATCAAGGCTCCTTTCATGTGTGATGTGCAACACGGAATTGCTCTGCACGCAGTGCAGGGGAATCGGGCCTCATATCGCGGCGAGGGGGAAGTCTCATGGTTTTTCTTGAGTTGCGGCGGGAACCTGGGGTATATTCTCGAGTTACGACGGGGATGGCCCTTCCACCCACGTGTTTGTTCAGCCACGTCAGGACTCCTGCCTAGTTGCGACGGACAACTCGGGATTATCCTCGAGGCTTGGCAGGGCAATTGGGACGCCTCTCCAGCTGAGGCGGGAGACCAAGAGTCCCTTTCCACGTGCCACAGGAATCCTGGGACTCCTATCAAGTTTCACGAGGAGTCAGGCATCGTCTCCTTTGGAGGCACTGATCTCCGCGTACCTCTGGAGTTTTCAAAGGATGTGAGGCCTCCGGTCGCGATGAGGTGGTGAACTAGGTCTTTCTCTGTGGTCTCCACAGGGGATTCAGACATCCTTTCATCTTGGGAGATGCCAGACGAGCCTGCATTCACGTCACTGCAGGGATATCCGGCCTTATTTCAAGCCAGGGCATCGCGGTGTCCATTCAACTTGAGGCCGCAAACTCAGGGTCCCTCTCACATACATAGAGCTGAGAGAAGCCTCCTCTTGAGGTGCTTGTGGTAAGGTGGTATGCCTCTGGAGTCGAAGCCAGGGACTAACCTCTCATCTCAAGTTGATTCTTGGTCCACGGAGATCTTTTGTGTTGCTACAGTGACCTCAGGATCCCTCTAGCCTTGAAACAGTGTTCTTGGGGTTTCTCTGGAGTGCCATCAAGGAAATTAAGGCTCCTTTCATGTGTGATGTGCAACACGGAATTGCTCTGCACGCAGTGCAGGGGAATCGGGCCTCATCTCGCGGCGAGGGGGAAGTCTCATGGTTTTTCTCGAGTTGCGGCGGGAACCTGGGGTATATTCTCGAGTTACGACGGGGATGGCCCTTCCACCCACGTGTTTGTTCAGCGACGTCAGGACTCCTGCCTCGTTGCGAGGGACAACTCGGGATACTCCTCGAGGCTTGGCAGGGCAATTGGGACGCCTCTCCAGCTGAGGCGGGAGACCAAGAGTCCCTTTCCACGTGCCACAGGAATCCTGGGACTCCTATCAAGTTTCACGAGGAGTCAGGCATCGTCTCCTTTGGAGGCACTGATCTCCGCGTACCTCTGGAGTTTTCAAAGGATGTGAGGCCTCCAGTCGCGATGAGGTGGTGAACTAGGTCTTTTTCTCTGGTCTCCACAGGGGATTCGGACATCCTTTCGTCTTGGGAGATGCAAGATGAGCCTACATTCAAGTCACTGCAGGGATATCCGGCCTTATTTCGAGTCAGGGCATAGCGGTGTCCATTCCACTTGAGGCCGCAAACTCAGCACATAGCTAGAGCTGAGAGAAGCCTCCTCTTGAGGTGCTTGTGGAAAGGTGGTATTCCTCTGGAGTCGAAGCCAGGGACTAACCTCTCATCTCGAGTTGATTGTTGGTCCAAGGAGCTCTTTCGTGTTGCTACAGTGACCTCAGGATCCCTCTAGCCTTGAAACAGTGTTCTTGGGGTTTCTCTGGAGTGCCATCAAGGAAATCAAGGCTCCTTTCATATGTGATGTGCAACACGGAATTGCTCTGCACGCAGTGCAGGGGAATCGGGCCTCATATCGCGGTGAGGGGGAAGTCTCATGGTTTTTCTCGAGTTGCGGCGGGAACCTGGGGTATATTCTCGAGTTACGACGGGAATGGCCCTTCCACCCACGTGTTTGTTCAGCGACGGCAGGACTCCTGCCTAGTTGCGAAGGACAACTCGGGATTCTCCTCGAGGCTTGGCAGGGCAATTGGGACGCCTCTCCAGCTGAGGCGGGAAACCAAGGGTCCCTTTCCACGGGCACAGGAATCCTGGGACTCCTATCAAGTTTCCCGAGGAGTCAGGCATCGTCTCCTTTGGAGGCACTGATCTCCGCATACCTCTGGAGTTTTCAAAGGATGTGAGGCCTCCGGTCGCGATGAGGTGGGAAACTAGGTCTTTCCTGTGGTCACCACAGGGAATTCAGACAACCTTTCGTCTTGGGAGATGCAAGACGAGCCTGCATTCAAGTCACTGCAGGGATATCCGTCCTTATTTCAAGTCAGGGCATCGCGGTGTCCATTCAACTTGAGGCCGCAAACTCAGGGTCCCTCTCACATACCTAGAGCTGAGAGAAGCCTCCTCTTGAGGTGCTTGTGGTAAGGTGGTATTCCTCTGGAGTCGAAGCCAGGGACTAACCTCTCATCTCGAGTTGATGTTTGGTCCACGGAGCTCTTTCGTGTTGCTACAGTGACCTCAGGACCCCTCTAGCCTTGAAACAGTGTTCTTGGGGTTTCTCTGGAGTGCCATCAAGGAAATCAAGGCTCCTTTCATGTGTGATGTGCAACACCGAATTGCTCTGCACGCAGTGCAGGGGAATCGGGCCTCATCTCGCGGCGAGGGGGAAGTCTCATGGTTTTTCTCGAGTTGCGGCGGGAACCTGGGGTATATTCTCGAATTACGACGGGGATGGCCCTTCCACCCACGTGTTTGTTCAGCGACGTCAGGACTCCTGCCTAGTTGCGAGGGACAGCTCGGGATTCTCCTCGAGGCTTGGCAGGGCAATTGGGACGCCTCTCCAGCTGAGGCGGGAGACCAAGTGTCCCTTTCCACGTGCCACAGGAATCCTGGGACTCCTATCAAGTTTCACGAGGAGTCAGGCATCGTCTCCTTTGGAGGCACTGATCTCCGCATACCTCTGGAGTTTTCAAAGGATGTGAGGCCTCCGGTCGCGATGAGGTGGGAAACTAGGTCTTTCTCTGTGGTCTCCACAGGGGATTCAGACATCCTTTCATCTTGGGAGATGCAAGACGAGCCTGCATTCAAGTCACTGCAGGGATATCCGGCCTTATTTCGCGTCAGGGCATCGCAGTGTCCATTTCACTTTAGGCCGCAAAATCAGGGTCCCTCTCACATACTTTGAGCTGAGAGAAGCCTCCTCTTGAGGTGCTTGTGGTAAGGTGGTATTCCTCTGGATTCGAAGCCAGGGACTAACCTCTCATCTCGAGTTGATTTTTGGTCCACGAAGCTCTTTCGTGTTGCTACAGTGACCTCAGGATCCCTCTAGCCTTGAAACAGTGTTCTTGGGGTTTCTCTGGAGTGCCATCAAGGAAATCAAGGCTCCTTTCATGTGTGATGTGTGACACTGAATTGCTCTGCACGCAGTGCAGGGGAATCGGGCCTCATTTTGCGGCGAGGGGGAATTCTCATGGTTTTTCTCGAGTTGCGGCGGGAACCTGGGGTATATTCTCGAGTTACGACGGGGATGGCCCTTCCACCCACGTGTTTGTTCAGCGACGTCAGGACTCCTGCCTAGTTGCGAGGGACAACTCGGGATTCTCCTCGAGGCTTGGCAGGGCAATTGGGATGCCTCTCCAGCTGAGGCGGGAGACCAAGGGTCCCTTTCCACGTGCACAGGAATCCTGGGACTCCTATTAAGTTTCACGAAGAGTCAGGCATCGTCTCCTTTGGAGGCACTGATCTCCACATACCTCTGAAGTTTTCAAATGATGTGAGGCCTCCGGTCGTGATGAGGTGGGGAACTAGGTCTTTCTCTGTGGTCTCCACAGGGGATTCAGACATCCTTTCATATTGGGAGATGCAAGACGAGCCTGCATTCAAGTCACTGCAGGGATATCCGGCCTTATTTCGAGTCAGGGCATTGTGGTGTCCATTCCACTTGAGGCCGCAAACTCAGGGTCCCTCTCACAAGCCTAGAGCTGAGAGAAGCCTCCTCTTGAGGTGCTTGTGGTAAGGTGGTATTCCTCTGGAGTCGAAGCCAGGGACTAACCTCTCATCTCGCGTTGATTTGTGGTCCACGGAGCTCTTTCGTGTTGCTAGAGTGACCTCAGGATCCCTCTAGCCTTGAAACAGTGTTCTTGGGGTTTCTCTGGAGTGCCACCAAGTAAATCAAGGCTCCTTTCATGTGTGATGTGCAACACGGAATTGCTCTGCACGCAGTGCAGGGAAATCGGGCCTCATCTCGCGGCGAGGGGGAAGTCTCATTGTTTTTCTCGAGTTGCGGCAGGAACCTGGGGTATATTCTCGAGTTACGACGGGGATGGCCCTTCCACCCACGTGTTTGTTCAGCGACGTTAGGACTCCTGCCTATTTGCGACGGACAACTCGGGATTCTCCTCGAGGCTTGGCAGGGCAATTGGGATGCCTCTCCAGCTGAGGCGGGAGACCAAGGGTCCCTTTCCATGTGCCACAGGAATCCTGGGACTCCTATCAAGTTTCACGAGGCGTCAGGCATCGTCTCCTTTGGAGGCACTGATCTCCGCGTACCTCTGCAGTTTTCAAAGGATGTGAGGCCTCCGGTCGCGATGAGGTGGGGAACTAGATCTTTCTCTGAGGTCTCCACAGGGGATTCAGACATCCTTTCACCTTGGGGGATGCAAGACGCGCCTGCATTCAAGTCACTGCAGGGATATCCGGCCTTATTTCGAGTTAGGGCATCGCGGTGTCCATTCCACTTGAGGCCACAAACTCAGGGTCCCTGTCACATACCTAGAGCTGAGAGAAGCCTCCTCTTGAGGTGCTTCTGTTAAGGTGGTATTCCTCTGGAGTCGAAGCCAGGGACTATCCTCTCATCTCGAGTTGATTTTTGGGCCACGGTGCTCTTTCGTGTTGCTACATTGGCCTCAGGATCCCTCTAGCCTTGAAACAGTGTTCTTGGGGTTTCTCTGGAGTGCCATCAAGGAAATCAAGGCTCCTTTCATGTGTGATGTGCAACACTGAATTGCTCTGCACGCAGTCCAGGGGAATCGGGCCTCATCTCGCGGCGAGGGGGAAGTCTCATAGTTTTTCTCGAGTTGCGGCGGGAACCTGGGGTATATTCTCGAGTTACGACGGGGATGGCCCTTCCACCCACGTGTTTGTTCAGCCACGTCAGGACTCCTGCCTATTTGCGAGGGACAACTCGGGATTCTCCTCGAGGCTTGGCAGGGCAATTCGGACGCCTCTCCAGCTGAGGCGGGAGACCAAGGGTCCCTATCCACGTGCCACAGGAATCCTGGGACTCGTTTCAAGTTTCCCGAGGAGTCAGGCATCGTCTCCTTTGGAGGCACTGATCTCCGCGTACCTCTGGAGTTTTCAAAGGATGTGAGGCCTCCGGTCGCGATGAGGTGGGGAACTAGTTCTTTTTCTGTGGTCTCCACAGGGGATGCGGACATCCTTTCATCTTGGGAGATGCAAGACGAGCCTGCATTCAAGTCACTGCAGGGATATCCGGCCTTATTTCAAGCCAGGGCATCGCGGTGTCCATTCCACTTGAGGCCGCAAACTCAGGGTCCCTCTCACATACCTAGAGCTGAGAGAAGCCTCCTCTTGAGGTGCTTGTGGTAAGGTGGTATTCCTCTGGAGTCGAATCCAGGGACTAACCTCTCATCTCATGTTGATTCTTGGTCCACGGAGCTCTTTTGTGTTGCTACAGTGACCTCAGGATCCCTCTAGCCTTGAAACAGTGTTCTTCGGGTTTCTCTGGAGTGCCATCAAGGAAATTAAGGCTCCTTTCATGTGTGATGTGCAACACGGAATTGCTCTGCACGCAGTGCAGGGGAATCGGGCCTCATCTCGCGGAGAGGGGGAAGTCTCATGGTTTTTCTCGAGTTGCGGTGGGAACCTGGGGTATATTCTCGAGTTACGACGGGGATGGCCCTTCCACCCACGTGTTTGTTCAGCGATGTCAGGACTCCTGCCTAGTTGCGAGGGACAACTCGGGATACTCCTCGAGGCTTGGCAGGGCAATTGGGACGCCTCTTCAGCTGAGGCGGAAGACCAAGGGTCCCTTTCCACGTGCCACAGGAATCCTGGGTCTCCTATCAAGTTTCACGAGGAGTCAGGCATCGTCTCCTTTGGAGGCACTGATCTCCGCGTACCTCTGAAGTTTTCAAAGGATGTGAGGCCTCCAGTCGCGATGAGGTGGGGAACTAGGTCTTTTTCTCTGGTCTCCACAGGGGATTCGGACATCCTTTCGTCTTGGGAGATGCAAGACGAGCCTGCATTCAAGTCACTGCAGGGATATCCGGCCTTATTTCGAGTCAGGGCATAGCAGTGTCCATTCCACTTGAGGCCGCAAACTCAGGGTCCCTCTCACATACCTAGAGCTGAGAGAAGCCTCCTCTTGAGGTGCTTGTGGTAAGGTGGTATTCCTCTGGAGTCGAAGCCAAAGACTAACCTCTCTTCTCGAGTTGAGTTTTGGGCCACGGAGCTCTTTCGTGTTGCTACATTGACCTCAGGATCCCTCTAGCCTTGAAACAGTGTTGTTGGGGTTTCTCTGGAGTGCCATCAAGGAAATCAAGGCTCCTTTCATGTGTGATGTGCGACACTGAATTGCTCTGCACGCAGTGCAGGGGAATCGGGCCTCATCTCGCGGCGAGGGGGAAGTCTCATGGTTTTTCTCGAGTTGCGGCGGGAACCTGGGGTATATTCTCGAGTTACATCGGGGATGGCCCTTCCACCCACGTGTTTGTTCAGCGACGTCAGGACTCCTGCCTAGTTGCGAGGGACAACTCGGGATTCTCCTCGAGGCTTGGCAGGGCAATTGGGACGCCTCTCCATCTGAGGCGGGAGACCAAGGGTCCCTTTCCACGTGCCACAGGAATCCTGGGACTCCTATCAAGTTTCACGAGGAGTCAGGCATCGTCTCCTTTGAAGGCACTGATCTCCGCGTACCTCTGGAATTTTCAAAGGATGTGAGGCCTCCGGTCGCGATGAGGTGGGGAACTAGGTCTTTCTCTGTTGTCTCCACAGAGGATTCAGACATCCTTTCGTCTTGGGAGATGCAAGACGAGCCTGCATTTAGGTCAATGCAGGGATATCCAGCCTTATTTTGAGTCAGGGCATTGCGGTGTCCTTTCCACTTGAGGCTGCAAACTCAGGGTCCCTCTCACATACCTAAAGCTGCGAGAAGCCTCCTCTTTAGGTGCTTGTGGTTAGGTGGTATTCCTCTGGAGTCGAAGTTAGGGACTAACCTCTCATCTCGAGTTGATTTTTGGTCCACGGAGTTCTTTCGTGTTGCTACAGTGACCTGAGGATCCCTCTAGCCTTGAAACAGTGTTCTTGGGGTTTCTCTGGAGTGCCATGAAGGAAATCAAGGCTCCTTTCATGTGTGATGTGCAACACGGAATTTCTCTGCACGCAGTGTAGGGGAATCCGGCCTCATCTCGCGGCGAGGTGGAAGTCTAATGGTTTTTCTCGAGTTGCGGCGGGAACCTGGGGTATATTCTCGAGTTAGGACGGGGATGGCCCTTCCACCCACGTGTTTGTTCAGCCACGTCAGGACTCCTGCCTAGTTGCGAGGGACAACTCGGGATTCTCCTCGAGGCTTGGCAGGGCAATTGGGACGCCTCTCCAGCTGAGGCGGGAGACCAAGGGTCCCTTTCCACGTGCCACAGGAATCCTGGGACTTCTATCAAGTTTCCCAAGGAGTCAGGCCTCCTCTCCTTTGGAGGCACTGACTCCGCATACCTCTGGAGTTTTCAAAGGATGTGAGGCCTCAGGTCGCAATGAGGTGGGGAACTAGGTCTTTCTCTGTGGTCTCCACAGGGGATTCAGACATCCTTTCGTCTTGGGAGATGCAAGACGAGCCTGCATTCAAGTCACTGCAGGGATATCCAGCCTTATTTCGAGTCAGGGCATCGCGGTGTCCATTCCACTTGAGGCCGCAAAATCAGGGTCCCTCTCACATACCTAGAGCTGAGAGAAGCCTCCTCTTGAGGTGCTTGTGGTAAGGTGGTAGTCCTCTGGAGTCGAAGCCAGGGACTAACCTCTCATCTAGAGTTGATTTTTGGTCCACGGAGCTCTTTCATGTTGCTACAGTGACCTCAGGATCCCTCTAGCCTTGAAACAGTGTTCTTGGGGTTTCTCTGGAGTGCCATCAAGGAAATCAAGGCTCCTTTCATGTGTGATGTGTCAAACGGAATTGCTCTGCACGCAGTGTAGGGGATCGGGCCTCATCTCGCGGCGAGGGGGAAGTCTCATGGTTTTTCTCGAGTTGCGGCGGGAACCTGGGGTATATTCTCGAGTTACGACGGGAATGGCCCTTCCACCCACGTGTTTGTTCAGCGACGACAGGACTCCTGCCTAGTTGCGAGGGACAACTCGGGATTCTCCTCGAGTCGTGGCAGGGTAATTGGGACGCCTCTTCAGCTGAGGCGGGAGACCAAGGGTCCCTTTCCACGTGCCACAGGAATCCTGGGACTCCTATCAAGTTTCACGAGGAGTCAGGCATCGTCTCCTTTGGAAGCACTGATCTCTGCGTACCTCTGGAGTTATCAAAGGATGTGAGGCCTCCGGTCGCGATGAGGTGGGGAACTAGGTCTTTCTCTGTGTTCTCCACAGGGGATTCAGACATCCTTTCATCTTGGGAGATGCAAGACGAGCCTGCATTCAAGTCACTGCAGGGATATCCGGCCTTATTTCGAGTCAGGGCATCGCGGTGTCCATTCCACTTCAGGCCGCAAACTCAGCACATAGCTAGAGCTGAGAGAAGCCTCCTCTTGAGGTGCTTGTGGTAAGGTGGTATTCCTCTGGAGTCGAAGCCAGGGACTAACCTCTCATCTCGAGTTGATTGTTAGTCCAGGGTTTCCTTTCCTGTTGCTACAGTGACCTCAGGATCCCGCTAGCCTTGAAACAGTGTTCTTGGGGTTTCTCTGGAGTGCCATCAAGGAAATCAAGGCTCCTTTCATGTGTGATGTGCAACACGGAATTGCTCTGCACGCAGTGCAGGGGAATCAGGCCTCATCTCGCGGCGAGGGGGAAGTCTCATGGTTTTTCTCGAGTTGCGTCGGGAACCTGGGGTATATTCTCGAGTTACGACGGGGATGGCCCTTCCACCCTCGTGTTTGTTCAGCGACGTCAGGACTCCTGCCTAGTTGCGAGGGACAACTCGGGATTCTCCTCGAGGCTTGGCAGGGCAATTGGGACGCCTCTCCAGCTGAGGCGGGAGACCAAGTGTCCCTATCCACGTGCCACAGGAATCCTGGGACTCCTATCAAGTTTCACGAGGAGTCAGGCATCGTCTCCTTTGGAGGCACAGATCTCCGCGTACCTCTGGAGTTTTCAAAGGATGTGAGGCCTCCGCTCGCCATGAGGTGGGAAACTAGGTCTTTCTCTGTGGTCTCCACAGGGGATTCAGACATCCTTTCCTCTTGGGAGATGCAAGACGAGCCTGCATTCAAGGCACTGCAGGGATATCCGGCCTTATTTCGCGTCAGGGCATCGCAGTGTCCATTCCACTTGAGGCTGCAAACTCAGGGTCCCTCTCACATACCTAGAGCTGAGAGAAGCCTCCTCTTGAGGTGCTTGTGGTAAGGTGGTATTCCTCTGGAGTCGAATCCAGGGACTAACCTCTCATCTCGAGTTGATTCTTGGTCCCCGGAGTTCTTTCGTGTTGCTACAGTGACCTCAGGATCCCTCTAGCCTTGAAACAGTGTTCTTGGTGTTTTTCTGGAGTGCCATCAAGGAAATCAAGGCTCCTTTCATGTGTGATGTGCAACACGGAATTGCACTGCACGCAGTGCAGGGGAATCAGGCCTCATCTCGCGGCGAGGGGGAAGTCTCATGGTTTTTCTCGAGTTGCGGTGGGAACCTGGGGTATATTCTCGAGTTACGACGGGGATGGCCCTTCCACACACGTGTTTGTTCAGCCACGTCAGGACTCCTGCCTAGGACGAGGGACAACTCGGGATTCTCCTCGAGGCTTGGCAGGGCAATTGGGACGCCTCTCCAGCTGAGACGGGAGACCAAGGGTCCCTATCCACGTGCCACAGGAATCCTGGGACTCCTATCAAGTTTCACGAGGAGTCAGGCATCGTCTCCTTTGGAGGCACTGATCTCCGCGTACCTTTGGAGTTTTCAAAGGATGTGAGGCCTCCGGTCGCCATGAGGTGGGAAACTAGGTCTTTCTCTGTGGTCTCCACACGGGATTCAGACATTCGTTCATTTTGGGAGATGCAAGACGAGCCTGCATTCAAGTCACTGCAGGGATATCCGGCCTTATTTCACGTCAGGGCATTGCAGTGTCCATTCCACTTGAGGCCGCAAAATCAGGGTCCCTCTCACATACCTAGAGCTGAGAGAAGCCTCCTCTTGAGGTGCTTATGGTAAGGTGGTATTCCTCTGGAGTCGAAGTTAGGGACTAACCTCTCATCTCGAGTTGATTCTTGGTCCACGGGGCTCTTCGTGTTGCTACAGTGACCTCAGGATCCCTCTAGCCTTGAAACAGTGTTCTTGGGGTTTCTCTGGAGTGCCACCAAGGAAATCAAGGCTCCTTGCATGTGTGATGTGCAACACGGAATTGCTCTGCACGCAGTGCAGGGGAATCGGGCCTCATCTCGCGGCGAGGGGGAAGTCTCATGGTTTTTCTCGAGTTGCGGCGGGAACCTGGGGTATATTCTCGAGTTACGACGGGGATGGCCCTTCCACACACGTGTTTGTTCAGCGACGTCAGGACTCCTGTCTAGTTGCGAGGGACAACTCGGGATTCTCCTCGAGGCTTGGCAGGGCAATTGGGGGGCCTCTCCAGCTGAGACGGGAGACCAACAGTCCCTATCCACTTGCCACAGGAATCCTGGGACTCCTATCAAGTTTCACGAGGAGTCAGGCATCGTCTCCTTTGGAGGCACTGATCTCCGCGTACCTCTGGAGTTTTCAAAGGATGTGAGGCCTCCGGTCGCCATGAGGTGGGAAACTAGGTCTTTCTCTGTGGTCTCCACAGGGGATTCAGACATTCGTTCATTTTGGGAGATGCAAGACGAGCCTGCATTCAAGTCACTACAGGGATATCCGGCCTTATTTCGAGGCAGGGCATTGCAGTGTCCATTCCACTTTAGGCCGCAAACTCAGTGTCCCTCTCACATACCTAGAGCTGAGAGAAGCCTCCTCTTGAGGTGCTTGTGGTAAGGTGGTATTCCTCTGGAGTCGAATCCAGGGACTAACCTCTCATCTCGAGTTGATCCTTGGTCCACGGAACTCTTTCGTTTTGCTACAGTGACCTCAGGATCCCTCTAGCCTTGAAACAGTGTTCTTTGGGTTTCTCTGGAGTACCATCAAGGAAATTAAGACTCCTTTCATGTGTGATGTGCAACACGGAATTGCTCTGCACGCAGTGCAGGGGAATCGGGCCTCATCTCGCGGCGAGGGGGAAGTCTCATGTTTTTTCTCGAGTTGCGGCGGGAACCTGGGGTATATTCTCGAGTTACGACGGGGATGGCCCTTCCAACCACGTGTTTGTTCAGCGACGGCAGGACTCCTGCCTAGTTGCGACGGACAACTCGGGATTCTCCTCGAGGCTTGGCAGGGCAATTGGGATGCCTCTGCAGCTGAGGCGGGAGACCAAGGGTCCCTTTCCACGTGCACAGGAATCCTGGGACTCCTATCAAGTTTCACGAGGAGTCAGGCATCGTCTCCTTTGGAGGCACTGATCTCCACATACCTCTGAAGTTTTCAAATGATGTGAGGCCTCCGGTCGCGATGAGGTGGGGAACTAGGTCTATCTCTGTGGTCTCCACAGGGGATTCAGACATCCTTTCGTCTTGGGAGATGCAAGACGAGCCTGCATTCAAGTCACTGCAGGGATATCCGGCCTTATTTCGAGTCAGGGCATCGCGGTGTCCATTCCACTTGAGGCCGCAAACTCAGGGTCCCTCTCACATACCTAGAGCTGAGAGAAGCCTCCTCTTGAGGTGCTTGTGGTAAGGTGGTATTCCTCTGGAGTCGAAGCCAGGGACTAACCTCTCATCTCGAGTTGATGTTTGGTCCACGGAGCTCTTTCGTGTTGCTACAGTGACCTCAGGATCCCTCTAGCCTTGAAACAGTGTTCTTGGGGTTTCTCTGGAGTGCCATCAAGGAAATCAAGGCTCCTTTCATGTGTGATGTGCAACACGGAATTGCTCTGCACGCAGTGCTGGGGAATCGGGCCTCATCTCGCGGCGAGGGGGAAGTCTCATGGTTTTTCTCGAGTTGCGGCGGGAACCGGGGCTATATTATCGAGTTACGATGGGGATGGCGCATCCACCCACGTGTTTGTTCAGCGACGTCAGCACTCCAGCCTAGTTGCGAGGGACAACTCGGGATTCTCCTCGAGGTTTGGCAGGGCAATTGGGACGCCTCTCCAGCTGAGGCGGGAGACCAAGCGTTCCTTTCCACGTGCCACAGGAATCCTGGGACTCCTATCAAGTTTCATGAGGAGTCAGGAATCCTCTCCTTTGGAGGCACTGATCTCCGCGTACCTCTGGAGTTTTCAAAGGATGTGAGGCCTCCGGTCGCGATGAGGTGGGGAACTAGGTCTATCTCTGTGGTCTCCACAGGGGATTCAGACATCCTTTCGTCTTGGGAGATGCAAGACGAGCCTGCATTCAAGTCACTGCAGGGATATCCGGCCTTATTTCCAGTCAGGGCATCGTGGTGTCCATTCCACTTGAGGCCACAAACTCAGGGTCCCTCTCACATAGCTAGAGCTGAGAGAAGCCTCCTCTTGAGGTGCTTGTGGTAAGGTGGTATTCCTCTGGAGTCGAAGCCAGGGACTAACCTCTCATCTCGAGTGGATTTTTGGTCCACGGAGCTATTTCGTGTTGCCACAGTGACCTCAGGATCCCTCTAGCCTTGAAACAGTGTTCTTGGGGTTTCTCTGGAGTGCCATCAAGGAAATCAAGGCTTCTTTCATGTGTGATGTGCGACACTGATTTGCTCTGCACGCAGTGCAGGGGAATCGGGCCTCATTTTGCGGCGAGGGGGAAGTCTCATGGTTTTTCTCGAGTTGCGGCGGGAACCTGGGGTATATTCTCGAGTTACGACGGGGATGGCCCTTCCACCCACGTGTTTGTTCAGCGACGTCTGGACTCCTGCCTAGTTGCGAGGAACAACTCGGGATTCTCCTCGAGGCTTGGCAGGGCAATTGGGACGCCTCTCCAGCTGAGGTGGGAGACCAAGAGTCCCTTTCCACGTGCCACAGGAATCCTGGGACTCCTATCAATGTTCACGAGGAGTCAGGCAACGTCTCCTTTGGAGGCACTGATCTCCGTGTACCTCTGGAGTTTTCATAGGATGTGAGGCCTCCGGTCGCGATGATGTGGGGAACTAAGTCTTTCTCTGTGGTCTCCACAGGGGATTCAGACGTCCTTTTGTCTTGGGAGATGCAAGACGAGCCTGCATTCAAGTCACTGCAGGGATATCCGGCCTTATTTCGAGGCAGGGCATCGCAGTGTCCATTCCACTTTAGGCCGCAAAATCAGGGTCCCTCTCACATACATTGAGCTGAGAGAAGCCTCCTCTTGAGGTGCTTGTGGTAAGGTGGTATTTCTCTGGAGTCGAAGCCAGGGACTAACCTCTCATCTCGAGTTGATTTTTGGTCCACGGAGCTCTTTCGTGTTGTTACAGTGACCTCAGGATCGCTCTAGCCTTGAAACAGTGTTCTTGGGGTTTCTCTGGAGTGCCATCAAGGAAATCAAGGCTCCTTTCATGTGTGATGTGCAACACGGAATTGCGCTGCACGCAGTGCAGGTGAATCGGGCCTCATCTCGCGGCGAGGGGGAAGTCTCATGGTTTTTCTCGAGTTGCGGCGGGAACCTGCGGTATATTCTCGAGTTACGACGGGGATGGCCCTTCCACCCACGTGTTTCTTCAGCGACGTCAGGACTCCTGCCTAGTTGCGAGGGACAACTCGGGATTCTCCTCGAGGCTTGGCAGGGCAATTGGGACGCCTCTCCAGCTGAGGCGGGAGACAAAGGGTCCCTTTCCACGTGCCACAAGAATCCTGGGACTCCTATCAAGTTTCACGAGGAGTCAGGCATCGTCTCCTTTGGAGGCACTGATCTCCGCGTACCTCTGGAGTTTTCATAGGATGTGAGGCCTCCGGTCGCGATGAGGTGGGGAACTTGGTCTTTCTCTGTGGTCTCCACAGGGGATTCAGACATCCTTTCGTCTTGGGAGATGGAAGACGAGCCTGCATTCAAGTCACTGCAGGGATATCCGGCCTTATTTCGAGTCAGGGCATCGCGGTGTCCATTCCACTTGAGGCCGCAAACGCAGGGTCCCTCTCACATACCTAGAGCTGAAAGAAGCCTCCTCTTGAGGTGCTTGTGGTAAGGTGGTATTCCTCTGGTGTCGAAGTTAGGGACTAACCTCTTATCTCGAGATGATTTTTGGTACACAGAGTTCTTTCTTGTTGCTACAGTGACCTCAGGATCCCTCTAGCCTTGAAACAGTGTTCTTGGGGTTTCTCTGGAGTGCCATCAAGGAAATCAAGGCTCCTTTCATGTGTGATGTGCAACACGGAATTGCTCTGCACGCAGTGTAGGGGAATCGGGCCTCATCTCGCGGCGAGGGGGAAGTCTCATGGTTTTTCTCGAGTTGCGGCGGGAACATGGGGTATATTCTCGAGTTACGATGGGGATGGCCCTTCCACCCACGTGTTTGTTCAACGATGTCAGGACTCCTGCCTAGTTGCGAGGGACAACTCGGGATTCTCCTCGAGGCTTGGCAGGGCAATTCGGACGCCTCTCCAGCTGAGGCGGGAGACCAAGGGTCCCTTTCCACGTGCCACAGGAATCCTGGGACTCCTATCAAGTTTGACGATGAGTCAGGCATTGGCTCCTTTGGAGGCACTGATCTCCGCGTACCTCTGGAGTTTTCAAAGGATGTGAAGCCTCCGGTTGCGATGAGGTGGGCATCTAGGTCTTTCTCTGTGGTCTCCACTGGGGATTCAGTCATCCTTTCGTCTTGGGAGATGCAAGACGAGCCTGCATTCAAGTCACTGCAGGGATATCCGGCCTTATTTCGAGTCAGGCGATCGTGCTGTCTATTCGACTGGAGGCTGCAAACTCAGGGTCCCTCTCACATACCTAGAGCTGAGAGAAGCCTCCTCTTGAGGTGCTTGTGGTAAGGTGGTATTCCTCTGGAGTCGAAGCCAGGTCCTAACCTCTCATCTCGAGTTGATTTTTGGTCCACGGAGTTCTTTCGTGTTGCTACAGTGACCTCAGGATCCCTCTAGCCTTGAAACAGTGTTCTTGGGGTTTCTCTGGAGTGCCATCAAGAAAATCAAGGCTCCTTTCATGTTTGATGTGCAACACGGAATTGCTCTGCATGCAGTGCAGGAGAATCGGGCCTCATCTCGCGGCGAGGGGGAAGTATCATGATTTTTCTCGAGTTGCGGTGGGAACCTGGGGTATATTCTCGAGTTAATACTGGGATGGCCCTTCCACCCACGTGTTTGTTCAGCCACGTCAGGACTCCTGCCTAGTTGCGAGGGACAAGTCGGGATTCTCCTCGAGGCTTGGCAGGGCAATTGGGACGCCTCTCCATCTGAGGCGGGAGACCAAGGGTCCCTTTCCACGTGCCACAGGAATCCTGGGACTCCTATCAAGTTTCATGAGGAGTCAGGCATCGTCTCCTTTGGAGGCACTGATCTCCGTGTTCCTCTGGAGTTTTCAAAGGATGTGAGGCCTCCGGCTCGATGAGGTGGGGAACTAGGTCTTTCTCTGTGGTCTCCACAGGGGATTCAGACATCCTTTCGTATTGGGAGATGCAAGACGAGCCTGCATTCAAGTCACTGCAGGGATATCCGGCCTTATTTCGCGTCAGGGCATCACAGTGTCCATTCCACTTGAGGCCGCAAACTCAGGGTCCCTCTCATATACCTAGAGCTGAGAGAAGCCTCCTCTTGAGGTGCTTGTGGTAAGGTGGTATTCCTCTGGAGTCGAAGCCAGGAACTAACCTCTCATCTCGAGTTGATTTTTGGTCCACGGAGCTCTTTCGTGTTGATACAGTGACCTCAGGGTGCCTCTAGCCTTGAAACAGTGTTCTTGGGCTTTCTCTGGAGTGCCATCAAGGAAATCAAGGCTCCTTTCATGTTTGATGTGCAACACGGAATTGCTCTGCATGCAGTACAGCGGAGTCGGGTCTCATCTCATGGCGAGGAGGAAGACTCATAGTTTTTCTCGAGTTGCGGCGAGAACCTGGGGTATATTCTCGAGTTACGACGGGGTTGGCCTTTCCACCCACGTGTTTATTCAGAGACGTCAGGACTCCTGCCTAGTTGCGAGGGACAACTCGGGATTCTCCTCGAGGCTTGGCAGGGAAATTGGAACGCCTCTCCAGCTGAGCGGGAGACCAAGGGTCCCTTTCCACGTGCCACAGGAATCCTGGGACTCCTATCAAGTTTCACGAGGAGTCAGGCATCGTCTCCTTTGGAGGCACTGATCTCCGTGTACCTCTGGAGTTTTCAAAGGATGTGAGGCCTCCGGTCGCGATGAGGTGGGGAGCTAGGTCTTTCTCTGTGGTCTCCACAGGGGATTCAGACATCCTTTCGTCTTGGAAGATGCAACAGGAGCCTGCATTCAAGTCACTGCAGGGATATCCGGCCTTATTTCGAGTCAGGGCATCGCGGTGTCCATTCCACTTGAGGCCGCAAACTCAGGGTCCCTCTCACATACCTAGAGCTGAGAGAAGCCTCCTCTTGAGGTGCTTGTGGTAAGGTGGTATACCTCTGGAGTCGAAGCCAGGGACTAACCTCTCATCTCGAGTTGATTTTTGGTCCACGGAGCTTTTTCGTGTTGCTACAGTGACCTCAGGATCCCTCTAGCCTTGAAACAGTGTTCTTGGGGTTTCTCTGGAGTGCCATCAAGGAAATCAAGGCTCCTTTCATGTGTGATGTGCAACACGGTATTGCTCTGCACGCAGTGAAGGGGAATCGGGCCACATCTCTCAGCGAGGGGGAAGTCTCATGGTTTTTCTCGAGTTGCGACGGGAACCTGGGGTATATTCTCGAGTTATGACGGGGATGGCCCTTCCACACACGTGTTTGTTCAGCGACGTCAGGACTCCTGCGTAGTTGCGAGGGACAACTCGGGATTCTCCTCGAGGCTTGGCAGGGCATTTGGGACGCCTCTCCAGCTGAGGCGGGAGACCAAGGGTCCCTTTCCACGTGCCACAGGAATCCTGGGACTCCTATCAAGTTTCACGAGGAGTCAGGCATCGTCTCCTCTGGAGGAACTGATCTCCGCGTACCTCTGGCGTTTTCAAAGGATGTGAGGCCTCCGGTCGCGATGAGGTGGGGAACTAGGTCTTTCTCTGTGGTCTCCACAGGGGATTCAGACATCCTTTCATCTTGGGAGATGCAAGACGAGCCTGCATTCAAGTCACTGCAGGGATATCCGGCCTTATTTCGAGTCAGGGAATCGCGGTGTCCATTCCACTTGAGGCCGCAAACTGAGGGTCCCTCTCACATACCTAGAGCTGAGAGAAGCCTCCTCTTTAGGTGCTTGTGGTAAGGTGGTATTCCTCTGGAGTCGAAGCCAGGGACTAACCTCTCATCTCGAGTTGATTTTTGGTCCACGGAGCTCTTTCGTGTTGCTACAGTGACCTCAGGATCCCTCTAGCCTTGAAAGAGTGTTCTTGGGGTTTCTCTGGAGTGCCATCAAGGAAATCAAGGCTCCTTTCATGTGTGATGTGCAACACGGAATTGCTCTGCACGCAGTGTAGGGAATCGGGCCACATCTCTCGGCGAGGGGGAAGTCTCATGGTTTTTCTCGAGTTGCGACGGGAACCTGGGGTATATTCTCGAGTTATGACGGGGATGGCCCTTCCACACACGTGTTTGTTCAGCGATGGCAGGACTCCTGCCTAGTTGCGAGGGACAACTCGGGATTCTCCTCGAGGCTTGGCAGGTCAATTGGGACGCCTCTCCAGCTGAGGCGGGAGACCAAGGGTCCCTTTCCACGTGCCACAGGAATCCTGGGACTCCTATCAAGTTTCACGAGGAGTCAGGCATCGTCTCCTTTGGAGGCACTGATCTCCGCGTACCTCTGGAGTTTTCAAAGGATGTGAGGCCTCCGGTCGCGATGAGGTGGGGAACTAGGTCTTTTTCTCTGGTCTCCACAGGGGATTCGGACATCCTTTCGTCTTGGGAGATGTAAGCTGAGCCTTCATTCAAGTCACTGCAGGGATATCCGGCCTTATTTCGAGTCAGGGCATCGCGGTGTCCATTCCACTTGAGGCCGCAAACTCAGCACATACCTAGAGCTGAGAGAAGCCTCCTCTTGAGGTGCTTGTGGTAAGGTGGTATTCCTCTGGAGTCGAAGCCAGGGACTAACCTCTCATCTCGAGTTGATTTGTGGTCCACGGAGCTCTTTCGTGTTGCTAGAGTGACCTCAGGATCCCTCTAGCCTTGAAACAGTGTTCTTGGGGTTTCTCTGGAGTGCCATCAAGGAAATCAAGGCTCCTTTCATGTGTGATGTGCAACACTGAATTGCTCTGCACGCAGTGCAGGGGAATCGGGCCTCATCTCGCGGCGCGGGGGAAGTCTCAAGGTTTTTCTCGAGTTGCGGCGGGAACCTGGGGTATATTCTCGAGTTATGACGGGCATGGCCCTGCCACACACGTGTTTGTTCAGCGACGTCAGGACTCCTGCCTAGTTGCGAGGGACAACTCGGGATTCTCCTCGAGGCTTGGCAGGGCAATTGGGACGCCTCTCCAGCTGAGGTGGGAGACCAAGGGTCCCTTTCCACGTGCCACAGGAATCCTGGGACTCCTATCAAGTTTCACGAGGAGTCAGGCATCGTCTCCTTTGGAGGCACTGATCTCCGCGTACCTTTGGAGTTTTCAAAGGATGTGAGGCCTCCGGTCGCGATGAGGTGGGAAACTAGGTCTTTCTCTGTGGTCTCCACAGGGGATTCAGAAATCCTTTCGTCTTGGGAGATGCAAGACGAGCCTGCATTCAAGTCACTGCAGGGATATCCGGCCTTATTTCGAGTCAGGGCATCGCAGTGTCCATTCCACTTTAGGCCGCAAAATCAGGGTCCCTCTCACATACTTTGAACTGAGAGAAGCCTCCTCTTGAGGTGCTTGTGGTAAGGTGGTATTCCTCTGGAGTCGAAGCCAGGGACTAACCTCTCATCTCGAGTTGATTTTTGGTCCACGGAGCTCTTTCGTGTTGTTACAGTGACCTCAGGATCGCTCTATCCTTGAAACAGTGTTGTTGGGGTTTCTCTGGAGTGCCATCAAGGAAATCAAGGCTCCTTTCATGTTTGATGTGCAACACGGAATTGCTCTGCATGCAGTGCAGGGGAATCGGGCCTCATCTCGCGGCGAGGGGGAAGTCTCATGGTTTTTCTCGAGTTGCGGCGGGAACCTGGGGTATATTCTCGAGTTACGACGGGGATGGCCCTTCCACCCACGTGTTTCTTCAGCGACGTCAGGACTCCTGCCTAGTTGCGAGGGACAACTCGGGATTCTCCTCGAGGCTTGGCAGGGCAATTGGGACGCCTCTCCAGCTGAGGCGGGAGACCAAGGGTCCCTTTCCACGTGCCACAGGAATCCTGGGACTCCTATCAAGTTTCCCGAGGAGTCAGGCATCGTCTCCTTTGGAAGCACTGATCTCTGCGTACCTCTGGAGTTATCAAAGGATGTGAGGCCTCCGGTCGTGATGAGGTGGGGAACTAGGTCTTTCTCTGTGGTCTCCACAGGGGATTCAGACATCCTTTCATCTTTGGAGATGCAAGACGAGCCTGCATTCAAGTCACTGCTGGGATATCCGTCCTTATTTCGAGTCAGGGCATCGCGGTGTCCATTTCACTTGAGGCCGCAAACTCAGGGTCCCTCTCACATACCTAGAGCTGAGAGAAGCCTCCTCTTGAGGTGCTTGTGGTAAGGTGGTATTCCTCTGGAGTCGAAGTTAGGGACTAACCTCTTATCTCGAGATGATTTTTGGTACACAGAGTTCTTTCTTGTTGCTACAGTGACCTCAGGATCCCTCTAGCCTTGAAACAGTGTTCTTGGGGTTTCTCTGGAGTGCCATCAAGGAAATCAAGGCTCCTTTCATGTGTGATGTGCAACACGGAATTGCTCTGCACGCAGTGTAGGGGAATCAGGCCTCATCTCGCGGCGAGGGGGAAGTCTCATGGTTTTTCTCGAGTTGCGGCGGGAACCTGGGGTATATTCTCGAGTTATGACGGGGATGGCCCTTCCACCCACGTGTTTGTTCAACGATGTCAGGACTCCTGCCTAGTTGCGAGGGACAACTCGGGATTCTCCTCGAGGCTTGGCAGGGCAATTCGGACGCCTCTCCAGCTGAGGCGGGAGACCAAGGGTCCCTTTCCACGTGCCACAGGAATCCTGGGACTCCTATCAAGTTTGATGATGAGTCAGGCATTGGTTCCTTTGGAGGCACTGATCTCCGCGTACCTCTGGAGTTTTCAAAGGATGTGAGGCCTCCGGTTGCGATGAGGTGGGCATCTAGGTCTTTCTCTGTGGTCTCCACAGGGGATTCAGTCATCCTTTCGTCTTGGGAGATGCAAGACGAGCCTGCATTCAAGTCACTGCAGGGATATCCGGCCTTATTTCGAGTCAGGCGATCGTGCTGTCTATTCGACTGGAGGCTGCAAACTCAGGGTCACTCTCACATACCTAGAGCTGAGAGAAGCCTCCTCTTGAGGTGCTTGTGGTAAGATGGTATTCCTCTGGAGTCGAAGCCAGGGACTAACCTCTCATCTCGAGTTGATTTTTGGTCCACGGAGCTCTTTCGTGTTGCTACAGTGACCTCAGGATTCCTCTAGCCTTGAAACAGTGTTCTTGGGGTTTCTCTGGAATGCCATCAAGGAAATCACGGATCCTTTCATGTGTGATATGCAACACGGAATTACTCTGCACGCAGTGCAGGGGAATCGGGCCTCATCTCACAGCGAGGGGGAAGTCTCATGGTTTTTCTCGAGTTGCGGCGGGAACCTGGGGTATATTCTCGAGTTACGACGGGGATGGCCCTTCCACCGACGTGTTTGTTCAGCGACGTCAGGACTCCTGCCTAGTTGCGAGGGACAACTCGGGATTCTCCTCGAGGCTTGGCAGGGCAATTGGGACGCCTCTTCAGCTGAGGCGGGAGACCAAGGGTCCCTTTCCACGTACCACAGGAATCCTGGGACTTCTGTCAATTTTCACGAGGAGTCAGGCATCGTCTCCTTTGGAGGCACTGATCTCCGCGTACCTCTGGAGTTTTCAAAGGATGGGAGGCCTCCGGTCGCGATTAGGTGGGGAACTAGGTCTTTCTCTGTGGTCTGCACAGGGGATTCAGACATCCTTTCATCTTGGGAGATGCAAGACGAGCCTGCATTCAAGTTACTGCAGTGATATCCGGCCTTATTTCGAGTCAGGGAATCGCGGTGTCCATTCCACTTGAGGCCGCAAACTCAGGGTCCCTCTCACATACTTAGAGCTGAGAGAAGCCTCCTGTTGAGGTGCTTGTGGTAAGGGGGTAGTCCTCTGGAGTCGAAGCCAGGGACTAACCTCTTATCTCGAGTTGATTTTTGGTCCACGGAGCACTTTCGTGTTGCTACAGTGACCTCAGGATCCCTCTAGCCTTGAAACAGTGTTCTTGCGGTTTCTCTAGAGTGCCATCAAGAAAATCAAGGCTCCTTTCATGTTTGATGTGCAACACGGAATTGCTCTGCATGCAGTGCAGGAGAATCGGGCCTCATCTCGCGGCGAGGGGGAAGTCTCATGATTTTTCTCGAGTTGCGGCGGGAACCTGGGGTATATTCTCGAGTTAAGACTGGGATGGCCCTTCCACCCACGTGTTTGTTCAGCCACGTCAGGACTCCTGCCTAGTTGCGAGGGACAACTCGGGATTCTCCTCGAGGCTTGGCAGGGCATTTGGGACGCCTCTCCAGCTGAGGCGGGAGACCAAGGGTCCCTTTCCACGTGCCACAGGAATCCTGGGACTCCTATCAAGTTTCACGAGGAGTCAGGCATCGTCTCCTTTGGAGGAACTGATCTCCGCGTACCTCTGGCGTTTTCAAAGGATGTGAGGCCTCCGGTCGCGATAAGGTGGGGAACTAGGTCTTTCTCTGTGGTCTCCAAAGGGGATTCAGACATCCTTTCGTCTTGGGAGATGCAAGACGAGCCTGCATTCAAGTCACTGCAGGGATATCCGCCCTTATTTCGAGTTTGGGCTTCGCGGTGTCCACTCCACTTGAGGCTGCAAACTCAGGGTCCCTCTCACATAGCTAGAGCTGAGAGAAGCCTCCTCTTGAGGTGCTTGTGGTAAGGTGGTATTTCTCTAGAGTCGAAGCCAGGGACTAACCTCTCATCTCGAGTTGATTTTTGGTCCACAGAGCTCTTTCGTGATGCTACAGTGACCTCAGGGTGCCTCTAGCCTTGAAACAGTGTTCTTGGGGTTTCTCTGGAGTGCCATCAAGGAAATCAAGGCACCTTTCATGTGTGATGTGCAACACGGAATTGCTCTGCACGCAGTGCAGGGGAATCGGGCCTCATCTCGCGGCGAGGGGGAAGTCTCATGGTTTTTCTCGAGTTGCGGCGGGAACCTGGGGTATATTCTCGAGTTACGACGGGGATGGCCCTTCCACACAAGTGTTTGTTCAGCGACGGCAGAACTCCTGCCTAGTTGCGAGGGACAACTCGGCATTCTCCTCGAGGCTTGGCAGGGCAATTGGGACGCCTCTCCAGCTGAGGGGGGAGACCAAGGGTCCCTTTCCACGTGCCACAGGAATCCTGGGACTCCTACCAAGTTTCTCGAGGAGTCAGGCATCGTCTCCTTTTGAGGCACTGATCTCTGCGTACCTTTGGAATTTTCAAAGGATGTGAGGCTTCCGGTCGCGATGAGGTGGGGAACTAGGTCTTTCTCTGTGGTCTCCACAGGGGTTTCAGACATCCTTTCGTCTTGGGAGATGCAAGACGAGCCTGCATTCAAGTCACTGCAGGGATATCCGGCCTTATTTCGAGTCAGGGCATCGCGGTGTCCATTCCACTTGAGGCCGCAAACTCAGGGTCTCTCTCACATACCTATAGCTGAGAGAAGCCTCCTCTTGACGTGCTTGTGGTAAGGTGGTATTCCTCTGGAGTCGAAGCCAGGGACTACCCTCTCATCTCGAGTTGATTTTTGGTCCACGGAGCTCTTTCTTGTTGCTACAGTGACCTCAGGATCCCTCTAGCCTTGAAAGAGTGTTCTTGGGGTTTCTCTGGAGTGCCATCAAGGAAATCAAGGCTCCTTTCATGTGTGATGTGCAACACGGTATTGCTCTGCACGCAGTGTAGGGAATCGGGCCACATCTCTCGGCGAGGGGGAAGTCTCATGGTTTTTCTCGAGTTGCGACGGGAACCTGGGGTATATTCTCGAGTTATGACGGGGATGGCCCTTCCACACACGTGTTTGTTCAGCGATGGCAGGACTCCTGCCTAGTTGCGAGGGACAACTCGGGATTCTCCTCGAGGCTTGGCAGGTCAATTGGGACGCCTCTCCAGCTGAGGCGGGAGACCAAGGGTCCCTTTCCACGTGCCACAGGAATCCTGGGACTCCTATCAAGTTTCACGAGGAGTCAGGCATCGTCTCCTTTGGAGGCACTGATCTCCGCGTACCTCTGGAGTTTTCAAAGGATGTGAGGCCTCCGGTCGCGATGAGGTGGGGAACTAGGTCTTTTTCTCTGGTCTCCACAGGGGATTCGGACATCCTTTCGTCTTGGGAGATGTAAGCTGAGCCTTCATTCAAGTCACTGCAGGGATATCCGGCCTTATTTCGAGTCAGGGCATCGCGGTGTCCATTCCACTTGAGGCCGCAAACTCAGCACATACCTAGAGCTGAGAGAAGCCTCCTCTTGAGGTGCTTGTGGTAAGGTGGTATTCCTCTGGAGTCGAAGCCAGGGACTAACCTCTCATCTCGAGTTGATTTGTGGTCCACGGAGCTCTTTCGTGTTGCTAGAGTGACCTCAGGATCCCTCTAGCCTTGAAACAGTGTTCTTGGGGTTTCTCTGGAGTGCCATCAAGGAAATCAAGGCTCCTTTCATGTGTGATGTGCAACACTGAATTGCTCTGCACGCAGTGCAGGGGAATCGGGCCTCATCTCGCGGCGCGGGGGAAGTCTCAAGGTTTTTCTCGAGTTGCGGCGGGAACCTGGGGTATATTCTCGAGTTATGACGGGCATGGCCCTGCCACACACGTGTTTGTTCAGCGACGTCAGGACTCCTGCCTAGTTGCGAGGGACAACTCGGGATTCTCCTCGAGGCTTGGCAGGGCAATTGGGACGCCTCTCCAGCTGAGGTGGGAGACCAAGGGTCCCTTTCCACGTGCCACAGGAATCCTGGGACTCCTATCAAGTTTCACGAGGAGACAGGCATCGTCTCCTTTGGAGGCACTGATCTCCGCGTACCTTTGGAGTTTTCAAAGGATGTGAGGCCTCCGGTCGCGATGAGGTGGGAAACTAGGTCTTTCTCTGTGGTCTCCACAGGGGATTCAGAAATCCTTTCGTCTTGGGAGATGCAAGACGAGCCTGCATTCAAGTCACTGCAGGGATATCCGGCCTTATTTCGAGTCAGGGCATCGCAGTGTCCATTCCTCTTTAGGCCGCAAAATCAGGGTCCCTCTCACATACTTTGAACTGAGAGAAGCCTCCTCTTGAGGTGCTTGTGGTAAGGTGGTATTCCTCTGGAGTCGAAGCCAGGGACTAACCTCTCATCTCGAGTTGATTTTTGGTCCACGGAGCTCTTTCGTGTTGTTACAGTGACCTCAGGATCGCTCTATCCTTGAAACAGTGTTGTTGGGGTTTCTCTGGAGTGCCATCAAGGAAATCAAGGCTCCTTTCATGTTTGATGTGCAACACGGAATTGCTCTGCATGCAGTGCAGGGGAATCGGGCCTCATCTCGCGGCGAGGGGGAAGTCTCATGGTTTTTCTCGAGTTGCGGCGGGAACCTGGGGTATATTCTCGAGTTACGACGGGGATGGCCCTTCCACCCACGTGTTTCTTCAGCGACGTCAGGACTCCTGCCTAGTTGCGAGGGACAACTCGGGATTCTCCTCGAGGCTTGGCAGGGCAATTGGGACGCCTCTCCAGCTGAGGCGGGAGACCAAGGGTCCCTTTCCACGTGCCACAGGAATCCTGGGACTCCTATCAAGTTTCCCGAGGAGTCAGGCATCGTCTCCTTTGGAAGCACTGATCTCTGCGTACCTCTGGAGTTATCAAAGGATGTGAGGCCTCCGGTCGTGATGAGGTGGGGAACTAGGTCTTTCTCTGTGGTCTCCACAGGGGATTCAGACATCCTTTCATCTTTGGAGATGCAAGACGAGCCTGCATTCAAGTCACTGCTGGGATATCCGTCCTTATTTCGAGTCAGGGCATCGCGGTGTCCATTTCACTTGAGGCCGCAAACTCAGGGTCCCTCTCACATACCTAGAGCTGAGAGAAGCCTCCTCTTGAGGTGCTTGTGGTAAGGTGGTATTCCTCTGGAGTCGAAGTTAGGGACTAACCTCTTATCTCGAGATGATTTTTGGTACACAGAGTTCTTTCTTGTTGCTACAGTGACCTCAGGATCCCTCTAGCCTTGAAACAGTGTTCTTGGGGTTTCTCTGGAGTGCCATCAAGGAAATCAAGGCTCCTTTCATGTGTGATGTGCAACACGGAATTGCTCTGCACGCAGTGTAGGGGAATCAGGCCTCATCTCGCGGCGAGGGGGAAGTCTCATGGTTTTTCTCGAGTTGCGGCGGGAACCTGGGGTATATTCTCGAGTTATGACGGGGATGGCCCTTCCACCCACGTGTTTGTTCAACGATGTCAGGACTCCTGCCTAGTTGCGAGGGACAACTCGGGATTCTCCTCGAGGCTTGGCAGGGCAATTCGGACGCCTCTCCAGCTGAGGCGGGAGACCAAGGGTCCCTTTCCACGTGCCACAGGAATCCTGGGACTCCTATCAAGTTTGATGATGAGTCAGGCATTGGTTCCTTTGGAGGCACTGATCTCCGCGTACCTCTGGAGTTTTCAAAGGATGTGAGGCCTCCGGTTGCGATGAGGTGGGCATCTAGGTCTTTCTCTGTGGTCTCCACAGGGGATTCAGTCATCCTTTCGTCTTGGGAGATGCAAGACGAGCCTGCATTCAAGTCACTGCAGGGATATCCGGCCTTATTTCGAGTCAGGCGATCGTGCTGTCTATTCGACTGGAGGCTGCAAACTCAGGGTCACTCTCACATACCTAGAGCTGAGAGAAGCCTCCTCTTGAGGTGCTTGTGGTAAGATGGTATTCCTCTGGAGTCGAAGCCAGGGACTAACCTCTCATCTCGAGTTGATTTTTGGTCCACGGAGCTCTTTCGTGTTGCTACAGTGACCTCAGGATTCCTCTAGCCTTGAAACAGTGTTCTTGGGGTTTCTCTGGAATGCCATCAAGGAAATCACGGATCCTTTCATGTGTGATATGCAACACGGAATTACTCTGCACGCAGTGCAGGGGAATCGGGCCTCATCTCACAGCGAGGGGGAAGTCTCATGGTTTTTCTCGAGTTGCGGCGGGAACCTGGGGTATATTCTCGAGTTACGACGGGGATGGCCCTTCCACCGACGTGTTTGTTCAGCGACGTCAGGACTCCTGCCTAGTTGCGAGGGACAACTCGGGATTCTCCTCGAGGCTTGGCAGGGCAATTGGGACGCCTCTTCAGCTGAGGCGGGAGACCAAGGGTCCCTTTCCACGTACCACAGGAATCCTGGGACTTCTGTCAATTTTCACGAGGAGTCAGGCATCGTCTCCTTTGGAGGCACTGATCTCCGCGTACCTCTGGAGTTTTCAAAGGATGGGAGGCCTCCGGTCGCGATTAGGTGGGGAACTAGGTCTTTCTCTGTGGTCTGCACAGGGGATTCAGACATCCTTTCATCTTGGGAGATGCAAGACGAGCCTGCATTCAAGTTACTGCAGTGATATCCGGCCTTATTTCGAGTCAGGGAATCGCGGTGTCCATTCCACTTGAGGCCGCAAACTCAGGGTCCCTCTCACATACTTAGAGCTGAGAGAAGCCTCCTGTTGAGGTGCTTGTGGTAAGGGGGTAGTCCTCTGGAGTCGAAGCCAGGGACTAACCTCTTATCTCGAGTTGATTTTTGGTCCACGGAGCACTTTCGTGTTGCTACAGTGACCTCAGGATCCCTCTAGCCTTGAAACAGTGTTCTTGCGGTTTCTCTAGAGTGCCATCAAGAAAATCAAGGCTCCTTTCATGTTTGATGTGCAACACGGAATTGCTCTGCATGCAGTGCAGGAGAATCGGGCCTCATCTCGCGGCGAGGGGGAAGTCTCATGATTTTTCTCGAGTTGCGGCGGGAACCTGGGGTATATTCTCGAGTTAAGACTGGGATGGCCCTTCCACCCACGTGTTTGTTCAGCCACGTCAGGACTCCTGCCTAGTTGCGAGGGACAACTCGGGATTCTCCTCGAGGCTTGGCAGGGCATTTGGGACGCCTCTCCAGCTGAGGCGGGAGACCAAGGGTCCCTTTCCACGTGCCACAGGAATCCTGGGACTCCTATCAAGTTTCACGAGGAGTCAGGCATCGTCTCCTTTGGAGGAACTGATCTCCGCGTACCTCTGGCGTTTTCAAAGGATGTGAGGCCTCCGGTCGCGATAAGGTGGGGAACTAGGTCTTTCTCTGTGGTCTCCAAAGGGGATTCAGACATCCTTTCGTCTTGGGAGATGCAAGACGAGCCTGCATTCAAGTCACTGCAGGGATATCCGCCCTTATTTCGAGTTTGGGCTTCGCGGTGTCCACTCCACTTGAGGCTGCAAACTCAGGGTCCCTCTCACATAGCTAGAGCTGAGAGAAGCCTCCTCTTGAGTTGCTTGTGGTAAGGTGGTATTTCTCTAGAGTCGAAGCCAGGGACTAACCTCTCATCTCGAGTTGATTTTTGGTCCACAGAGCTCTTTCGTGATGCTACAGTGACCTCAGGGTGCCTCTAGCCTTGAAACAGTGTTCTTGGGGTTTCTCTGGAGTGCCATCAAGGAAATCAAGGCACCTTTCATGTGTGATGTGCAACACGGAATTGCTCTGCACGCAGTGCAGGGGAATCGGGCCTCATCTCGCGGCGAGGGGGAAGTCTCATGGTTTTTCTCGAGTTGCGGCGGGAACCTGGGGTATATTCTCGAGTTACGACGGGGATGGCCCTTCCACACAAGTGTTTGTTCAGCGACGGCAGAACTCCTGCCTAGTTGCGAGGGACAACTCGGCATTCTCCTCGAGGCTTGGCAGGGCAATTGGGACGCCTCTCCAGCTGAGGGGGGAGACCAAGGGTCCCTTTCCACGTGCCACAGGAATCCTGGGACTCCTACCAAGTTTCTCGAGGAGTCAGGCATCGTCTCCTTTTGAGGCACTGATCTCTGCGTACCTTTGGAATTTTCAAAGGATGTGAGGCTTCCGGTCGCGATGAGGTGGGGAACTAGGTCTTTCTCTGTGGTCTCCACAGGGGTTTCAGACATCCTTTCGTCTTGGGAGATGCAAGACGAGCCTGCATTCAAGTCACTGCAGGGATATCCGGCCTTATTTCGAGTCAGGGCATCGCGGTGTCCATTCCACTTGAGGCCGCAAACTCAGGGTCTCTCTCACATACCTATAGCTGAGAGAAGCCTCCTCTTGACGTGCTTGTGGTAAGGTGGTATTCCTCTGGAGTCGAAGCCAGGGACTACCCTCTCATCTCGAGTTGATTTTTGGTCCACGGAGCTCTTTCTTGTTGCTACAGTGACCTCAGGATCCCTCTAGCCTTGAAAGAGTGTTCTTGGGGTTTCTCTGGAGTGCCATCAAGGAAATCAAGGCTCCTTTCATGTGTGATGTGCAACACGGTATTGCTCTGCACGCAGTGTAGGGAATCGGGCCACATCTCTCGGCGAGGGGGAAGTCTCATGGTTTTTCTCGAGTTGCGACGGGAACCTGGGGTATATTCTCGAGTTATGACGGGGATGGCCCTTCCACACACGTGTTTGTTCAGCGATGGCAGGACTCCTGCCTAGTTGCGAGGGACAACTCGGGATTCTCCTCGAGGCTTGGCAGGTCAATTGGGACGCCTCTCCAGCTGAGGCGGGAGACCAAGGGTCCCTTTCCACGTGCCACAGGAATCCTGGGACTCCTATCAAGTTTCACGAGGAGTCAGGCATCGTCTCCTTTGGAGGCACTGATCTCCGCGTACCTCTGGAGTTTTCAAAGGATGTGAGGCCTCCGGTCGCGATGAGGTGGGGAACTAGGTCTTTTTCTCTGGTCTCCACAGGGGATTCGGACATCCTTTCGTCTTGGGAGATGTAAGCTGAGCCTTCATTCAAGTCACTGCAGGGATATCCGGCCTTATTTCGAGTCAGGGCATCGCGGTGTCCATTCCACTTGAGGCCGCAAACTCAGCACATACCTAGAGCTGAGAGAAGCCTCCTCTTGAGGTGCTTGTGGTAAGGTGGTATTCCTCTGGAGTCGAAGCCAGGGACTAACCTCTCATCTCGAGTTGATTTGTGGTCCACGGAGCTCTTTCGTGTTGCTAGAGTGACCTCAGGATCCCTCTAGCCTTGAAACAGTGTTCTTGGGGTTTCTCTGGAGTGCCATCAAGGAAATCAAGGCTCCTTTCATGTGTGATGTGCAACACTGAATTGCTCTGCACGCAGTGCAGGGGAATCGGGCCTCATCTCGCGGCGCGGGGGAAGTCTCAAGGTTTTTCTCGAGTTGCGGCGGGAACCTGGGGTATATTCTCGAGTTATGACGGGCATGGCCCTGCCACACACGTGTTTGTTCAGCGACGTCAGGACTCCTGCCTAGTTGCGAGGGACAACTCGGGATTCTCCTCGAGGCTTGGCAGGGCAATTGGGACGCCTCGCCAGCTGAGGTGGGAGACCAAGGGTCCCTTTCCACGTGCCACAGGAATCCTGGGACTCCTATCAAGTTTCACGAGGAGTCAGGCATCGTCTCCTTTGGAGGCACTGATCTCCGCGTACCTTTGGAGTTTTCAAAGGATGTGAGGCCTCCGGTCGCGATGAGGTGGGAAACTAGGTCTTTCTCTGTGGTCTCCACAGGGGATTCAGAAATCCTTTCGTCTTGGGAGATGCAAGACGAGCCTGCATTCAAGTCACTGCAGGGATATCCGGCCTTATTTCGAGTCAGGGCATCGCAGTGTCCATTCCACTTTAGGCCGCAAAATCAGGGTCCCTCTCACATACTTTGAACTGAGAGAAGCCTCCTCTTGAGGTGCTTGTGGTAAGGTGGTATTCCTCTGGAGTCGAAGCCAGGGACTAACCTCTCATCTCGAGTTGATTTTTGGTCCACGGAGCTCTTTCGTGTTGTTACAGTGACCTCAGGATCCCTCTATCCTTGAAACAGTGTTGTTGGGGTTTCTCTGGAGTGCCATCAAGGAAATCAAGGCTCCTTTCATGTTTGATGTGCAACACGGAATTGCTCTGCATGCAGTGCAGGGGAATCGGGCCTCATCTCGCGGCGAGGGGGAAGTCTCATGGTTTTTCTCGAGTTGCGGCGGGAACCTGGGGTATATTCTCGAGTTACGACGGGGATGGCCCTTCCACCCACGTGTTTCTTCAGCGACGTCAGGACTCCTGCCTAGTTGCGAGGGACAACTCGGGATTCTCCTCGAGGCTTGGCAGGGCAATTGGGACGCCTCTCCAGCTGAGGCGGGAGACCAAGGGTCCCTTTCCACGTGCCACAGGAATCCTGGGACTCCTATCAAGTTTCCCGAGGAGTCAGGCATCGTCTCCTTTGGAAGCACTGATCTCTGCGTACCTCTGGAGTTATCAAAGGATGTGAGGCCTCCGGTCGTGATGAGGTGGGGAACTAGGTCTTTCTCTGTGGTCTCCACAGGGGATTCAGACATCCTTTCATCTTTGGAGATGCAAGACGAGCCTGCATTCAAGTCACTGCTGGGATATCCGTCCTTATTTCGAGTCAGGGCATCGCGGTGTCCATTTCACTTGAGGCCGCAAACTCAGGGTCCCTCTCACATACCTAGAGCTGAGAGAAGCCTCCTCTTGAGGTGCTTGTGGTAAGGTGGTATTCCTCTGGAGTCGAAGTTAGGGACTAACCTCTTATCTCGAGATGATTTTTGGTACACAGAGTTCTTTCTTGTTGCTACAGTGACCTCAGGATCCCTCTAGCCTTGAAACAGTGTTCTTGGGGTTTCTCTGGAGTGCCATCAAGGAAATCAAGGCTCCTTTCATGTGTGATGTGCAACACGGAATTGCTCTGCACGCAGTGTAGGGGAATCAGGCCTCATCTCGCGGCGAGGGGGAAGTCTCATGGTTTTTCTCGAGTTGCGGCGGGAACCTGGGGTATATTCTCGAGTTATGACGGGGATGGCCCTTCCACCCACGTGTTTGTTCAACGATGTCAGGACTCCTGCCTAGTTGCGAGGGACAACTCGGGATTCTCCTCGAGGCTTGGCAGGGCAATTCGGACGCCTCTCCAGCTGAGGCGGGAGACCAAGGGTCCCTTTCCACGTGCCACAGGAATCCTGGGACTCCTATCAAGTTTGATGATGAGTCAGGCATTGGTTCCTTTGGAGGCACTGATCTCCGCGTACCTCTGGAGTTTTCAAAGGATGTGAGGCCTCCGGTTGCGATGAGGTGGGCATCTAGGTCTTTCTCTGTGGTCTCCACAGGGGATTCAGTCATCCTTTCGTCTTGGGAGATGCAAGACGAGCCTGCATTCAAGTCACTGCAGGGATATCCGGCCTTATTTCGAGTCAGGCGATCGTGCTGTCTATTCGACTGGAGGCTGCAAACTCAGGGTCACTCTCACATACCTAGAGCTGAGAGAAGCCTCCTCTTGAGGTGCTTGTGGTAAGATGGTATTCCTCTGGAGTCGAAGCCAGGGACTAACCTCTCATCTCGAGTTGATTTTTGGTCCACGGAGCTCTTTCGTGTTGCTACAGTGACCTCAGGATTCCTCTAGCCTTGAAACAGTGTTCTTGGGGTTTCTCTGGAATGCCATCAAGGAAATCACGGATCCTTTCATGTGTGATATGCAACACGGAATTACTCTGCACGCAGTGCAGGGGAATCGGGCCTCATCTCACAGCGAGGGGGAAGTCTCATGGTTTTTCTCGAGTTGCGGCGGGAACCTGGGGTATATTCTCGAGTTACGACGGGGATGGCCCTTCCACCGACGTGTTTGTTCAGCGACGTCAGGACTCCTGCCTAGTTGCGAGGGACAACTCGGGATTCTCCTCGAGGCTTGGCAGGGCAATTGGGACGCCTCTTCAGCTGAGGCGGGAGACCAAGGGTCCCTTTCCACGTACCACAGGAATCCTGGGACTTCTGTCAATTTTCACGAGGAGTCAGGCATCGTCTCCTTTGGAGGCACTGATCTCCGCGTACCTCTGGAGTTTTCAAAGGATGGGAGGCCTCCAGTCGCGATTAGGTGGGGAACTAGGTCTTTCTCTGTGGTCTGCACAGGGGATTCAGACATCCTTTCATCTTGGGAGATGCAAGACGAGCCTGCATTCAAGTTACTGCAGTGATATCCGGCCTTATTTCGAGTCAGGGAATCGCGGTGTCCATTCCACTTGAGGCCGCAAACTCAGGGTCCCTCTCACATACTTAGAGCTGAGAGAAGCCTCCTGTTGAGGTGCTTGTGGTAAGGGGGTAGTCCTCTGGAGTCGAAGCCAGGGACTAACCTCTTATCTCGAGTTGATTTTTGGTCCACGGAGCACTTTCGTGTTGCTACAGTGACCTCAGGATCCCTCTAGCCTTGAAACAGTGTTCTTGCGGTTTCTCTAGAGTGCCATCAAGAAAATCAAGGCTCCTTTCATGTTTGATGTGCAACACGGAATTGCTCTGCATGCAGTGCAGGAGAATCGGGCCTCATCTCGCGGCGAGGGGGAAGTCTCATGATTTTTCTCGAGTTGCGGCGGGAACCTGGGGTATATTCTCGAGTTAAGACTGGGATGGCCCTTCCACCCACGTGTTTGTTCAGCCACGTCAGGACTCCTGCCTAGTTGCGAGGGACAACTCGGGATTCTCCTCGAGGCTTGGCAGGGCATTTGGGACGCCTCTCCAGCTGAGGCGGGAGACCAAGGGTCCCTTTCCACGTGCCACAGGAATCCTGGGACTCCTATCAAGTTTCACGAGGAGTCAGGCATCGTCTCCTTTGGAGGAACTGATCTCCGCGTACCTCTGGCGTTTTCAAAGGATGTGAGGCCTCCGGTCGCGATAAGGTGGGGAACTAGGTCTTTCTCTGTGGTCTCCAAAGGGGATTCAGACATCCTTTCGTCTTGGGAGATGCAAGACGAGCCTGCATTCAAGTCACTGCAGGGATATCCGCCCTTATTTCGAGTCAGGGCTTCGCGGTGTCCACTCCACTTGAGGCTGCAAACTCAGGGTCCCTCTCACATAGCTAGAGCTGAGAGAAGCCTCCTCTTGAGGTGCTTGTGGTAAGGTGGTATTTCTCTAGAGTCGAAGCCAGGGACTAACCTCTCATCTCGAGTTGATTTTTGGTCCACAGAGCTCTTTCGTGATGCTACAGTGACCTCAGGGTGCCTCTAGCCTTGAAACAGTGTTCTTGGGGTTTCTCTGGAGTGCCATCAAGGAAATCAAGGCACCTTTCATGTGTGATGTGCAACACGGAATTGCTCTGCACGCAGTGCAGGGGAATCGGGCCTCATCTCGCGGCGAGGGGGAAGTCTCATGGTTTTTCTCGAGTTGCGGCGGGAACCTGGGGTATATTCTCGAGTTACGACGGGGATGGCCCTTCCACACAAGTGTTTGTTCAGCGACGGCAGAACTCCTGCCTAGTTGCGAGGGACAACTCGGCATTCTCCTCGAGGCTTGGCAGGGCAATTGGGACGCCTCTCCAGCTGAGGGGGGAGACCAAGGGTCCCTTTCCACGTGCCACAGGAATCCTGGGACTCCTACCAAGTTTCTCGAGGAGTCAGGCATCGTCTCCTTTTGAGGCACTGATCTCTGCGTACCTTTGGAATTTTCAAAGGATGTGAGGCTTCCGGTCGCGATGAGGTGGGGAACTAGGTCTTTCTCTGTGGTCTCCACAGGGGTTTCAGACATCCTTTCGTCTTGGGAGATGCAAGACGAGCCTGCATTCAAGTCACTGCAGGGATATCCGGCCTTATTTCGAGTCAGGGCATCGCGGTGTCCATTCCACTTGAGGCCGCAAACTCAGGGTCTCTCTCACATACCTATAGCTGAGAGAAGCCTCCTCTTGACGTGCTTGTGGTAAGGTGGTATTCCTCTGGAGTCGAAGCCAGGGACTACCCTCTCATCTCGAGTTGATTTTTGGTCCACGGAGCTCTTTCTTGTTGCTACAGTGACCTCAGGATCCCTCTAGCCTTGAAACAGTGTTCTTGGGGTTTCTCTGGAGTGCCATCAAGGAAATCAAGGCTCCTTTCATGTGTGATGTGCAAGACGGAATTGCTCTGCACGCAGTGCAGGGGAATTGGGCCTCATCTAGCGGCGAGGGGGAAGTCTCATGGTTTTTCTCGAGTTGCGGCGGGAACCTGGGGTATATTCTCGAGTTACGACGGGGATGGCCCTTCCACCCACGTGTTTGTTCAGCGACGTCAGGACTCCTGCCTAGTTGCGAGGGACAACTCGGGATTCTCCTCGAGGCTTGGCACGGCAATTGGGACGCCTCTCCAGCTGAGGTGGGAGACCAAGGGTCCCTTTCCACGTGCCACAGGAATCCTGGGACTCCTATCAAGTTTCACGAGGAGTCAGGCATCGTCTCCTTTGGAGGCACTGATCTCCGTGTACCTCTGGAGTTTTCATAGGATGTGAGGCCTCCGCTCGCGATGAAGTGGGGAACTAGGTCTTTCTCTGTGGTCTCCACAGGGGATTCAGACATCCTTTCGTCTTGAGAGATGCAAGACGAGCCTGCATTCAAGTCACTGCAGGGATATCCGGCCTTATTTCGAGTCAGGGCATCACGGTGTCCATTCCACTTGAGGCCGCAAACTCAGAGTCCCTCTCACATACCTAGAGCTGAGAGAAGCCTCCTCTTGAGGTGCTTGTGGTAAGGTGGTATTCCTCTGGAGTCGAAGTCAGGGACTAACCTCTCATCTCGAGTTGATTTTTGGTCCACGGAGCTCTTTCCTGTTGCTACAGTGACCTCAGGATCCCTCTAGCCTTGAAACAGTGTTCTTGGGGTTTCTCTGGAGGGCCATCAAGGAAATCAAGGCTCCTTTCATGTGTGATGTGCAACTCGGAATTGCTCTGCACACAGTGCAGGGGAATCGGGCCTCATCTCGCGGCGAGGGGGAAGTCTCATGGTTTTTCTCGAGTTGCGGCGGGAACCTGGGGTATATTCTCGAGTTACGACGGGGATGGCCCTTCCACTCACGTGTTTGTTCAGCGACGTCAGGACTCCTGCCTAGTTGCGAGGGACAACTCGGGATTCTCCTCGAGGCTTGGCAGGGCAATTGGGACGCCTCTCCAGCTGAGGCGGGAGACCACGGGTCCCTTTCCACGTGCCACAGGAATCCTGGGACTCCTATCAAGTTTCACGAGGAGTCAGGCATCGTCTCCTTTGGAGGCACTGATCTCCGCGTACCTCTGGAGTTTTCAAAGGATGTGAGGCCTCCGGTCGCGATGAGGTTGGGAACTAGGTCTTTCTCTGTGGCCTCCACAGTGGATTCAGACATCCTTTCGTCTTGGGAGATGCAAGACGAGCCTGCATTCAAGTCACTGCAGCGATATCCGGCCTTATTTCGCGTCAGGGCATCGCAGTGTCCATTCCACTTGAGGCCGCAAAATCAGGGTCCCTCTCACATACTTAGAGCTGAGAGAAGCCTCCTCTTGAGGTGCTTGTGGTAAGGTGGTATTCCTCTGGAGTCGAAGCCAGGGACTAACCTCTCATCTCGAGTTGATTTTTGGTCCACGGAGCTCTTTCGTGTTGCTACAGTGACCTCAGGATCCCTCTAGCCTTGAAACAGTGTTCTTGGGGTTTCTCTGGAGTGCCATCTAGGAAATCAAGGCTCATTTCATGTTAGATGTGCAACACGGAATTGATCGGCATGCAGTGCAGGGAAATCGGGCCTCATCTCGCGGCGAGGGTGAAGTCTCATGGTTTTTCTCGAGTTGCGGCGGGAACCTGGGGTATATTTTCGAGTTACGACGGGGATGGCTCTTCCACCCACGTGTTTGTTCAGCGACGTCAGGACTCCTGCCTAGTTGCGAGGGACAACTCGGGATTCTCCTCGAGGCTTGGCACGGCAATTGGGACAACTCTCCAGCTGAGGTGGGAGACCAAGGGTCCCTTTCCACGTGCCACAGGAATCCTGGGACTCCTATCAAGTTTCACGAGGTGTCAGGCATCGTCTCCTTTGGAGGCACTGATCTCCGTGTACCTCTGAAGTTTTCATAGGATGTGAGGCCTCCGGTCGTGATGAAGTGGGGAACTAGGTCTTTCTCTGTGGTCTCCACAGGGGATTCAGACATCCTTTCGTCTTGGGAGATGCAAGACGAGCCTGCATTCAAGTCATTGCAGGGATATCCGGCCTTATTTCGCGTCAGGGCATCGCAGTGTCCATTCCACTTGAGGCCGCAAACTCAGAGTCCCTCTCACATACCTAGAGCTGAGAGAAGCCTCCTCTTGAGGTGCTTGTGGTAAGGTGGTATTCCTCTGGAGTCGAAGCCAGGGACTAACCTCTCATCTCGAGTTGATTTTTGGTCCACGGAGCTCTTTCGTGTTGCTCCAGTGACTTCAGGATCCCTCTAGCCTTGAAACAGTGTTCTTGGGGTTTCTCTGGAGTGCCATCAAGGAAATCAAGGCTCCTTTCATGTGTGATGTGCAACACGGAATTGCTCTGCACACAGTGCAGGGGAATCGGGCCTCATCTCGCGGCGAGGGGGAAGTCTCATGGTTTTTCTCGAGTTGCGGCGGGAACCTGGGGTATATTCTCGAGTTACGATGGGGATGCCCCTTCCATACACGTGTTTGTTCAGCGACGTCAGGACTTCTGCCTAGTTGCGAGGGACAACTCGGGATTCTCCTCGAGGCTTGGCAGGGAAATTGGGATGCCTCTCCAGCTGAGGCGGGAGACCAAGGGTCCCTTTCCACGTGCCACAGGAATCCTGGGACTCCTATCAAGTTTCCCGAGGAGTCAGGCATCGTCTCCTTTGGAGGCACTGATCTCTGCGTACCTCTGGAGTTATCAAAGGATGTGAGGCCTCCGGTCGTGATGAGGTGGGGAACTAGGTCTTTCTCTGTGGTCTCCACAGGGGATTCAGACATCCTTTCATCTTTGGAGATGCAAGACGAGCCTGCATTCAAGTCACTGCAGGGATATCCGGCCTTATTTCGAGTCAGGGCATCGCGGTGTCCATTCCGCTTGAGGCCGCAAATTCAGGGTCCCTCTCACATACCTAGAGCTGAGAGAAGCCTCCTCTTGAGGTGCTTGTGGTAAGGTGGTATACCTCTGGAGTCGAAGCCAGGGACTAACCTCTCATCTCGAGTTGATTTTTGGTCCACGGAGCTCTTTCTTGTTGCTACAGTGACCTCAGGATCCCTCTAGCCTTGAAACAGTGTTCTTGGGGTTTCTCTGGAATGCCATCAAGGAAATCAAGGCTCCTTTCATGTGTGATGTGCAGCACGGAATTGCTCTGCACGCAGTGCAGGGGAATCGAGCCACATCTCTCGGCGAGGGGGAAGTCTCATGGTTTTTCTCGAATTGCGGCGGGAACCTGGGGTATATTCTCGAGTGACGACGGGGATGGCCCTTCCACCCACGTGTTTGTCCAGCGACGTCAGGACTCCTGCCTAGTTGCGAGGAACAATTCGGGATTCTCCTCGAGGCTTGGCAGGGCAATTGGGACGCCTCTCCAGCTGAGGCGGGGGACCAAGGGTCCCTTTCCACGTGCCACAGGAATCCTGGGACTCCTATGAAGTTTCACGAGGAGTCAGGCATCGTCTCTTTTGGAGGCACTGATCTCCGCGTACCTCTGGAGTTTTCAAAGGATGTGAGGCCTCCGGTCGCGATGATGTTGGGAACTAGGTTTTTCTCAGTGGTCTCCACAGGGGATTCAGACATCCTTTCGTCTTGGGAGATGCAAGACGAGCCTGCATTCAAGTCACTGCAGGGATATCCGGCCTTATTTCGAGTCAGGGCATCGCGGTCTCCATTCCACTTGAGGCCGCAAACTCAGGGTCCCTCTCACATACCTAGAGCTGAGAGAAGTCTCCTCTTGAGGTGCTTGTGGTAAGGTGGGATTCCTCTGGAGTCCAAGCCAGGGACTAACCTCTCTTCTCGAGTTGATTTTTGGGCAACGGAGCTCTTTCGTGTTGCTACATTGACCTCAGGATCCCTCTAGCCTTGAAACAGTGTTCTTGGGGTTTCTCTGGAGTGCCATCAAGGAAATCAAGGCTCCTTTCATGTGTGATGTGCAACACTGAATTGCTCTGCACGCAGTGCAGGGGAATCAGGCCTCATCTCGCGGCGAGGGGGAAGTCTCATGGTTTTTCTCGAGTTGCGGCGGGAACCTGGGGTATATTCTCGAGTTACGACGGGCATGGCCCTGCCACACACGTGTTTGTTCAGCGACGTCAGGACTCCTGCCTAGTTGCGAGGGACAACTCGGGATTCTCCTCGAGGCTTGGCAGGGCAATTGGGACGCCTCTCCAACTGAGGCGGGAGACCAAGGGTCCCTTTCCACGTGCCACAGGAATCCTGGGACTCCTATCAAGTTTCACGAGGAGTCAGGCATCGTCTCCTTTGGAGGCACTGATCTCCGCGTACCTCTGGAGTTTTCATAGGATATGAGGCCTCCGGTCGCGATGAGGTGCGGAACTAGGTCTTTCTCTGTGGTCTCCACAGGGGATTCAGACAACCTTTCGTCTTGGGAGATGCAAGGCGAGCCTGCATTCAAGTCACTGCAGGGATATCCGGCCTTATTTCGAGTCAGGGCATCGCGGTGTCCATTCCACTTGAGGCCGCAAACTCAGGGTCCCTCTCACATAACTAGAGCTGAGAGAAGCCTCCTCTTGAGGTGCTTGTGGTAAGGTGGTATTCCTCTGGAGTCGAAGCCAGGGACTAACCTCTCATCTCGAGTTGATTTTTGGTCCACGGAGCTCTTTCGTGTTGCTAGAGTGACCTCAGGATCCCTCTAGCCTTGAAACAGTGTTCTTGGGGTTTCTCTGGAGTGCCATCAAGGAAATCAAGGCTCCTTTCATGTTTGATGTGCAACACGGAATTGCTCTGCATGCAGTGCAGGGGAATCGGGCCTCATCTCGCGGCGAGGGGAAAGTCTCATGGTTTTTATCGAGTTGCGGCGGGAACCTGGGGTATATTCTCGAGTTACGACGGGGATGGCCCTTCCACCCACTTGTTTGTTTAGCGACTTCAGGACTCCTGCCTAGTTGCGAGGGACAATTCGGGATTCTCCGCGAGGCTTCGCAGGGCCAATGGGACGCCTCTCCAGCTGAGGCGGGAGACCAAGGGTCCCTTTCCACGTGCCACAGGAATCCTGGGACTCCTATCAAGTTTCACGAGGAGTCAGGCATCGTCTCCTTTGGAGGCACTGATCTCCGTGTACCTCTGGAGTTTTCAAAGGATGTGAGGCCTCCGGTCGCGATGAAGTGGGGAACTAGGTCTTTCTCTGTGGTCTCCACAGGGGATTCAGACATCCTTTCATCTTGGGAGATGCAAGATGAGCCTGCATTTAAGTCACTGCAGGGATATCCAGCCTTATTTCGCGTCAGGGCATCGCAGTGTCCATTCCACTTGAGGCCGCAAACTCAGTGTCCCTCTCACATACCTAGAGCTGAGAGAAGCCTCCTCTTGAGGTGCTTGTGGTAAGGTGGTATTCCTCTGGAGTCGAAGCCAGGGACTAACCTCTCATCTCGAGTTGATTGTTGGTCCACGGAGCTCTTTCGTGTTGCTACAGTGACCTCAGGATCCCTCTAGCCTTGAAACAGTGTTCTTGGGGTTTCTCTGGAGTGCCATCAAGGAAATCAAGGCTCCTTTCATGTGTGATTTGCGACACGGAATTGCTCTGCATGCAGTGCAGGGGAATCGGGCCTCATCTCACGGCGAGGGGGAAGTCTCATGGTTTTTCGAGTTGCGGCGGGAACCTGGGTATATTCTCGAGTTACGACGGGGATGGCCCTTCCACCCACGTGTTTGTTCAGCGACGTCAGGACTCCTGCCTAGTTGCGAGGGACAACTCGGGATTCTCCTCGAGGCTTGGCAGGGAAATTGGGACGCCTCTCCAGCTGAGGTGGGAGACCAAGGGTCCCTTTCCACGTGCCACAGGAATCCTGGGACTCCTATCAAGTTTCACGAGGAGTCAGGCATCGTCTCCTTTGGAGGCACTGATCTCCGCGTACCTCTGGAGTTTTCATAGGATGTGAGGCTTCCGGTCGCGATGAGGTGGGGAACTAGGTCTTTCTCTGTGGTCTCCACAGGGGATTCAGACATCCTTTCATCTTGGGAGATGCAAGACGAGCCTGCATTCAAGTCACTGCAGCGATATCCGGCCTTATTTCGAGTCAGGGCATTGCAGTGTCCATTCCACTTTAGGCCGCAAAATCAGGGTCCCTCTCACATACTTAGAGCTGAGAGAAGCCTCCTCTTGAGGTGCTTGTGATAAGGTGGTATTCCTCTGGAGTCGAAGCCAGGGACTAACCTCTCATCTCGAGTTGATTTTTGGTCCACGGAGCTCTTTCGTGTTGCTACAGTGACCTCAGGATCGCTCTAGCCTTGAAACAGTGTTCTTGGGGTTTCTCTGGAGTGCCATCAAGGAAATCAAGGCTCCTTTCATGTTTGATGTGCAACACGGAATTGCTCTGCACGCAGTGCAGGGGAATCGGGCCTCATCTCGCGGCGAGGGGGAAGTCTCATGGTTTTTCTCGAGTTGCGGCGGGAACCTGTGGTATATTCTCGAGTTACGACGGGGATGGCCCTTCCACCCACGTGTTTGTTCAGCGACGGCAGGACTCCTGCCTATTTGCGAGGGACAACTCGGGATTCTCCTCGAGGCTTGGCAGGGCAATTGGGACTCCTCTCCAGCTGAGGCGGGAGACCAAGGGTCCCTTTCCACGTGCCACAGGAATCCTGGGACTCCTATCAAGTTTCACGAGGAGTCAGGCATCGTCTCCTTTGGAGGCACTGATCTCCGTGTACTTCTGGAGTTTTCATAGGATGTGAGGCCTCCGGTCGCGATGAGGTGGGGAATTAGGTCTTTCTCTGTGGTCTCCACAGGGGATTCAGACATCCTTTCGTCTTGGGAGATGCAAGACGAGCCTGCATTTAAGTCACTGCAGGGATATCCGGCCTTATTTCGAGTCAGGGCATCGCGGTGTCCATTCCACTTGAGGTCGCAAACTCAGGGTCCCTCTCACATACTTAGAGCTGAGAGAAGCCTCCTCTTGAGGTGCTTGTGGTAAGGTGGTATTCCTCTGGAGTCGAAGCCAGGGACTAACCTCTCATCTCGAGTTGATTTTTGGTCCATGGAGCTCTTTCGTGATGCTACAGTGACCTCAGGATCGCTCTAGCCTTGAAACAGTGTTCTTGGGGTTTCTCTGGAGTGCCATGAAGGAAATCAAGGCTCCTTTCATGTTTGATGTGCAACACGGAATTGCTCTGCATGCAGTGCAGGGGAATCGGGCCTCATCTCGCGGCGAGGGGGAAGTCTCATGGTTTTTCTCGAGTTGCGGCGGAAAACTGGGGTATATTCTCCAGTTACGACGGGGATGGCCCTTCCACCCACGTGTTTGTTCAGCGACGTCAGGACTCCTGCCTAGTTGCGAGGGACAACTCGGGATTCTCCTCGAGGCTTGGCAGGGCAATTGGGACGCCTCTCCAGCTGAGGTGTGAGACCAAGGGTCCCTTTCCACGTGCCACAGGAATCCTGGGACTCCTATCAAGTTTCACGAGGAGTCAGGCATCGTCTCCTTTGGAGGCACTGATCTCCGCATACCTCTGGAGTTTTCATAGGATATGAGGCCTCCGGTCGCGATGAGGTGCGGAACTAGGTCTTTCTCTGTGGTCTCCACAGGGGATTCAGACAACCTTTCGTCTTGGGAGATGCAAGGCGAGCCTGCATTCAAGTCACTGCAGGGATATCCGGCCTTATTTCGAGTCAGGGCATCGCGGTGTCCATTCCACTTGAGGCCGCAAACTCAGGGTCCCTCTCACATAACTAGAGCTGAGAGAAGCCTCCTCTTGAGGTGCATGTGGTAAGGTGGTATTCCTCTGGAGTCGAAGCCAGGGACTAACCTCTCATCTCGAGTTGATTTTTGGTCCACGGAGCTCTTTCGTGTTGCTACAGTGACCTCAGGATCCCTCTAGCCTTGAAACAGTGTTCTTGGGGTTTCTCTGGAGTGCCATCAAGGAAATCAAGGCTCCTTTCATGTTTGATGTGCAACACGGAATTGCTCTGCATGCAGTGCAGGGGAATCGGGCCTCATCTCGCGGCGAGGGGAAAGTCTCATGGTTTTTCTCGAGTTGCGGCGGGAACCTGGGGTATATTCTCGAGTTACGACGGGGATGGCCCTTCCACCCACGTGTTTGTTTAGCGACTTAAGGACTCCTGCCTAGTTGCGAGGGACAATTCGGGATTCTCCTCGAGGCTTCGCAGGGCCAATGGGACGCCTCTCCACCTGAGGCGGGAGACCAAAGGTCCCTTTCCACGTGCCACAGGAATCCTGGGACTCCTATCAAGTTTCACGAGGAGTCAGGCATCGTCTCCTTTGGAGGCACTGATCTCCGTGTACCTCTGGAGTTTTCAAAGGATGTGAGGCCTCCGGTCGCGATGAAGTGGGGAACTAGGTCTTTCTCTGTGGTCTCCACAGGGGATTCAGACATCCTTTCATCTTGGGAGATGCAAGATGAGCCTGCATTTAAGTCACTGCAGGGATATCCAGCCTTATTTCGCGTCAGGGCATCGCAGTGTCCATTCCACTTGAGGCCGCAAACTCAGGGTCCCTCTCACATACCTAGAGCTGAGAGAAGCCTCCTCTTGAGGTACTTGTGGTAAGGTGGTATTCCTCTGGAGTCGAAGCCAGGGACTAACCTCTCATCTCGAGTTGATTGTTGGTCCACGGAGCTCTTTCGTGTTGCTACAGTGACCTCAGGATCCGTCTAGCCTTGAAACAGTGTTCTTGGGGTTTCTCTGGAGTGCCATCAAGGAAATCAAGGCTCCTTTCATGTGTGATTTGCGACACGGAATTGCTCTGCACGCAGTGCAGGGGAATCGGGCCTCATCTCACGGCGAGGGGGAAGTCTCATGGTTTTTCTCGAGTTGCGGCGGGAACCTGGGTATATTCTCGAGTTACGACGGGGATGGCCCTTCCACCCACGTGTTTGTTCAGCGACGTCAGGACTCCTGCCTAGTTGCGAGGGACAACTCGGGATTCTCCTCGAGGCTTGGCAGGGCAATTGGGACGCCTCTCCAGCTGAGGTGGGAGACCAAGGGTCCCTTTCCACGTGCCACAGGAATCCTGGGACTCCTATCAAGTTTCACGAGGAGTCAGGCATCGTCTCCTTTGGAGGCACTGATCTCCGCGTACCTCTGGAGTTTTCATAGGATGTGAGGCTTCCGGTCGCGATGAGGTGGGGAACTAGGTCTTTCTCTGTGGTCTCCACAGGGGATTCAGACATCCTTTCATCTTGGGAGATGCAAGACGAGCCTGCATTCAAGTCACTGCAGCGATATCCGGCCTTATTTCGAGTCAGGGCATTGCAGTGTCCATTCCACTTTAGGCCGCAAAATCAGGGTCCCTCTCACATACTTAGAGCTGAGAGAAGCCTCCTCTTGAGGTGCTTGTGATAAGGTGGTATTCCTCTGGAGTCGAAGCCAGGGACTAACGTCTCATCTCGAGTTGATTTTTGGTCCACGGAGCTCTTTCGTGTTGCTACAGTGACCTCAGGATCGCTCTAGCCTTGAAACAGTGTTCTTGGGGTTTCTCTGGAGTACCATGAAGGAAATCAAGGCTCCTTTCATGTTTGATGTGCAACACGGAATTGCTCTGCACGCAGTGCAGGGGAATCGGGCCTCATCTCGCGGCGAGGGGGAAGTCTCATGGTTTTTCTCGAGTTGCGGCGGGAACCTGGGGTATATTCTCGAGTTACGACAGGGATGGCCCTTCCACCCACGTGTTTGTTCAGCGACGGCAGGACTCCTGCCTATTTGCGAGGGACAACTCTGGATTCTCCTCGAGGCTTGGCAGGGCAATTGGGACTCCTCTCCAGCTGAGGCGGGAGACCAAGGGTCCCTTTCCACGTGCCACAGGAATCCTGGGACTCCTATCAAGTTTCACGAGGAGTCAGGCATCGTCTCCTTTGGAGGCACTGATCTCCGTGTACTTTTGGAGTTTTCAGAGGATGTGAGGCCTCCGGTCGCGATGAGGTGGGGAATTAGGTCTTTCTCTGTGGTCTCCACAGGGGATTCAGACATCCTTTCGTCTTGGGAGATGCAAGACGAGCCTGCATTTAAGTCACTGCAGGGATATCCGGCCTTTTTTCGAGTCAGGGCATCGCGGTGTCCATTCCACTTGAGGCCGCAAACTCAGAGTCCCTCTCACATACCTAGAACTGAGAGAAGCCTCCTCTTGAGGTGCTTGTGGTAAGGTGGTATTCCTCTGGAGTCGAAGCCAGGGACTAACCTCTCATCTCGAGTTGATTTTTGGTCCACGGAGCTCTTTCGTGTTGCTACAGTGACCACAGGATCCCTCTAGCCTTGAAACAGTGTTCTTGGGGTTTCTCTGGAGTGCCATCAAGGAAATCAAGGCTCTTTTCATGTGTGATGTGCAACACGGAATTGCTCTCCACACAGTGCAGGGGAATCGGGCCTCATCTCGCGGCGAAGGGGAAGTCTCATGGTTTTTCTCGAGTTGCGGCGGGAATCTGGGGTATATTCTCGAGTTACGACGGGGATGGCCCTTCCACCCACGTGTTTGTTTAGCGACGTCAGGACTCCTGCCTAGTTGCGAGGGACAATTCGGGATTCTCCTGGAGGTTTCGCAGGGCAATTGGGACGCCTCTCCAGCTGAGGCGGGAGACCAAGGGTCCCTTTCCACGTGCCACAGGAATCCTGGGACTCCTATCAAGTTTCACGAGGAGTCAGGAATCGTCTCCTTTGGAGGCACTGATCTCCGCGTACCTCTGGAGTTTTCATAGGATGTGAGGCCTCCGGTCGCGATGAGGTGCGGAACTAGGTCTTTCTCTGTGGTCTCCACAGGGGATTCAGACAACCTTTCGTCTTGGGAGATGCAAGACGAGCCTGCATTCAAGTCACTGCAGGGATATCCAGCCTTATTTCGAGTCAGGGCATCGCGGTGTCCATTCCACTTGAGGCCGCAAACTCAGGGTCCCTCTCACATACCTAGAGCTGAGAGAAGCCTCCTCTTGAGGTGCTTGTGGTAAGGTGGTATTCCTCTGGAGTCGAAGCCAGGGACTATCCTCTCATCTCGAGTTGATTTTTGGTCCACGGAGCTTTTTCGTGTTGCTACAGTGACCTCAGGATCGCTCTAGCCTTGAAACAGTGTTCTTGGGGTTTCTCTGGAGTGCCATGAAGGAAATCAAGTCTCCTTTCATGTGTGATGTGCAACACGGAATTGCTCTGCACGCAGTGCAGGGGAATCGGGCCTCATCTCACGGCGAGGGGGAAGTCTCATGGTTTTTCTCGAGTTGCGGCGGGAACCTGGGGTATATTCTCGAGTTACGACGGGGATGACCCTTCCACCCACGTGTTTGTTCAGCGACGGCAGGACTCCTGCCTAGTTGCGAGGGACAACTCGGGATTCTCCTCGAGGCTTGGCAGGGCAATTGGGAAGCCTCTCCAGCTGAGGTGGGAGACCAAGGGTCCCTTTCCACGTGCCACAGGAATCCTGGGACTCCTATCAAGTTTCCCGAGGAGTCAGGCATCGTCTCCTTTGGAGGCACTGATCTCCGCGTACCTCTGGAGTTTTCAAAGGATGTGAAGCCTCCGGTCGCGATGAGGTGGGGAACTAGGTCTTTCTCTGTGGCCTCCACAGGGGATTCAGACATCCTTTCGTCTTGGGAGATGCAAGACGAGCCTGCATTCAAGTCACTGCAGGGATATCCGGCCTTATTTCGAGTCAGGTCATCGCGGTGTCCATTCCACTTGAGGCCGCAAACTCAGGGTCCCTCTCACATACCTAGAGCTGAGAGAAGCCTCCTCTTGAGGTGCTTGTGGTAAGGTGCTATTCCTCTGGAGTCGAAGCCAGGGACTAACCTCTCTTCTCGAGTTGATTTTTGGGCAACGGAGCTCTTTCGTGTTGCTACATTGACCTCAGGATCCCTCTAGCCTTGAAACAGTTTTCTTGGGGTTTCTCTGGAGTGCCATCAAGGAAATCAAGGCTCCTTTCATGTGTGATGTGCAACACGGAATTGCTCTGCACGCAGTGCAGGGGAATCGGGCCTCATCTCGCGGCGAGGGGAAAGTCTCATGGTTTTTCTCGTGTTGCGGCGGGAACCTCGGGTATATTCTCGAGTTACGACGGGCATGGCCCTTCCACACACGTGTTTGTTCAGCGACGTCAGGACTCCTGCCTAGTTGCGAGGGACAACTCGGGATTCTCCTCGAGGCTTGGCAGGGCAATTGGGACGCCTCTCCAGCTGAGGCGGGAGACCAAGGGTCCCTTTCCACGTGCCACAGGAATCCTGGGACTCCTATCAAGTTTCACGAGGAGTCAGGCATCGTCTCCTTTGGAGGCACTGATCTCCGCAAACCTCTGGAGTTTTCAAAGGATGTGAGGCCTCCGGTCGCGATGAGGTGGGGAACTAGGTCTTTCTCTGTGGTCTCCACAGGGGATTCAGACATCCTTTCATCTTGGGAGATGCAAGACGAGCCTGCATTCAAGTCACTACAGCGATATCCGGCCTTATTTCGCGTCAGGGCATTGCAGTGTCCATTCCACTTTAGGCCGCAAAATCAGGGTCCCTCTCACATACTTAGAGCTGAGAGAAGCCTCCTCTTGAGGTGCTTGTGGTAAGGTGGTATTCCTCTGGAGTGGACGCCAGGGACTAACCACTCATCTCGAGTTGACTTTTGGTCCACGGAGCTCTTTCGTATTGCTACAGTGACCTCAGGATCCCTCTAGCCTTGAAACAGTGTTCTTGGGGTTTCTCTGGAGTGCCATCAAGGAAATCAAGGCTCCTTTCATGTGTGATGTGCAACACGGAATTGCTCTGCACGCAGTGCAGGGGAATCGGCCCTCATCTCGCAGCGAGGGGGAAGTCTCATGGTTTTTCTCAAGTTGCGGCGGGAACCTGGGGTATATTCTCGAGTTACGACGGGGATGGCCCTTCCACCCACGTGTTTGTTCAGCCACGTCAGGACTCCTGCCTAGTTGCGAGGGACAACTCGGGATTCTCCTCGAGGCTTGGCAGGGCAATTGGGACGCCTCTCCATCTGTGGAGGTAGACCAAGTGTCCCTTTCCACGTGCCACAGGAATCCTTGGACTCCTATCAAGTTTCACGAGAAGTCAGGCATCGTCTCCTTTGGAGGCACTGATCTCCGTGTACCTCTGGAGTTTTCAAAGGATGTGAGGCCTCCGGTCGCGATGAGGTGGGGAACTAGGTCTTTCTCTGTGGTCTACACAGGGGATTCAGACATCCTTTCGTCTTGGGAGATGCAAGACGAGCCTGCATTCAAGTCACTGCAGGGATATCCGGCCTTATTTCGAGCCAGGGCATCGCGGTGTCCATTCCACTTGAGGCCGCAAACTCAGGGTCCCTCTCACATACCTAGAGCTGAGAGAAGCCTCCTCTTGAGGTGCTTGTGGTAAGGTGGTATTCCTCTGGAGTCGAAGCCAGGGACTACCCTCTCATCTCGAGTTGATTTTTGGTCCACGGAGCACTTTCGTGTTGCTACAGTGACCTCAGGATCCCTCTAGCCTGGAAACAGTGTTCTTGGGGTTTCTCTGGAGTGCCATCAAGGAAATCAAGGCTCCTTTCATGTGTGATGTGCAACACGGAATTGCTCTGCACACAGTGCAGGGGAATCGGGCCTCATCTCGCGGCGAGGGGAAAGTCTCATGGTTTTTCTCGAGTTGCGGCGGGAACCTGGGGTATATTCTCGAATTACGACGGGGATGGCCCTTCCACCCACGTGTTTGTTCAGCGACGTCAGGACTCCTGCCTAGTTGCGAGGGACAACTCGGGATTCTCCTCGAGGCTTGGCAGGGCAATTGGGACGCCTCTCCAGCTGAGGCGGGAGACCAAGGGTCCCTTTCCACGTGCCACAGGAATCCTGGGACTCCTATCAAGTTTCCCGAGGAGTCAGGCATCGTCTCCTTTGGAGGCACTGATCTCCGCGTACCTCTGGAGTTTTCAAAGGATGTGAAGCCTCCGGTCGCGATGAGGTGGGGAACTAGGTCTTTCTCTGTGGCCTCCACAGGGGATTCAGACATCCTTTCGTCTTGGGAGATGCAAGACGAGCCTGCATTCAAGTCACTGCAGGGATATCCGGCCTTATTTCGAGTCAGGTCATCGCGGTGTCCATTCCACTTGAGGCCGCAAACTCAGGGTCCCTCTCACATACCTAGAGCTGAGAGAAGCCTCCTCTTGAGGTGCTTGTGGTAAGGTGCTATTCCTCTGGAGTCGAAGCCAGGGACTAACCTCTCTTCTCGAGTTGATTTTTGGTCCACGGACCTCTTTCGTGTTGCTACAGTAACCTCAGGATCCCTCTAGCCTTGAAACAGTGTTCTTGGGGTTTCTCTGGAGTGCCATCAAGGAAATCAAGGCTCCTTTCATGTGTGATGTGCAACACGGAATTGCTCTGCACGCAGTGCAGGGGAATCGGGCCTAATCTCGCGGTGAGGGGAAAGTCTCATGGTTTTTCTCGTGTTGCGGCGGGAACCTGGGGTATATTCTCGAGTTACGACGGGCATGGCCCTTCCACACACGTGTTTGTTCAGCGACGTCAGGACTCCTGCCTAGTTGCGAGGGACAACTCGGGATTCTCCTCGAGGCTTGGCAGGGCAATTGGGACGCCTCTCCAGCTGAGGCGGGAGACCAAGGGTCCCTTTCCACGTGCCACAGGAATCCTGGGACTCCTATCAAGTTTCACGAGGAGTCAGGCATCGTCTCCTTTGGAGGCACTGATCTCCGCAAACCTCTGGAGTTTTCAAAGGATGTGAGGCCTCCGGTCGCGATGAGGTGGGAAACTAGGTCTTTCTCTGTGGTCTCCACAGGGGATTCAGACATCGTTTCATCTTGGGAGATGCAAGACGAGCCTGCATTCAAGTCACTACAGCGATATCCGGCCTTATTTCGCGTCAGGGCATTGCAGTGTCCATTCCACTTTAGGCCGCAAAATCAGGGTTCCTCTCACATACTTAGAGCTGAGAGAAGCCTCCTCTTGAGGTGCTTGTGGTAAGGTGGTATTCCTCTGGAGTGGACGCCAGGGACTGACCACTCATCTCGAGTTGATTTTTGGTCCACGGAGCTCTTTCGTGTTGCTACAGTGACCTCAGGATCCCTCTAGCCTTGAAACAGTGTTCTTGGGGTTTCTCTGGAGTGCCATCAAGGAAATCAAGGCTCCTTTCATGTGTGATGTGCAACACGGAATTGCTGTGCACGCAGTGCAGGGGAATCGGCCCTCATCTCGCAGCGAGGGGGAAGTCTCATGGTTTTTCTCAAGTTGCGGCGGGAACCTGGGGTATATTCTCGAGTTACGACGGGGATGGCCCTTCCACCCACGTGTTTGTTCAGCCACGTCAGGACTCCTGCCTAGTTGCGAGGGACAACTCGGGATTCTCCTCGAGGCTTGGCAGGGCAATTGGGACGCCTCTCCATCTGTGGAGGTAGACCAAGTGTCCCTTTCCACGTGCCACAGGAATCCTTGGACTCCTATCAAGTTTCACGAGAAGTCAGGCATCGTCTCCTTTGGAGGCACTGATCTCCGTGTACCTCTGGAGTTTTCAAAGGATGTGAGGCCTCCGGTCGCGATGAGGTGGGGAACTAGGTCTTTCTCTGTGGTCTCCACAGGGGATTCAGACATCCTTTCGTCTTGGGAGATGCAAGACGAGCCTGCATTCAAGTCACTGCAGGGATATCCGGGCTTATTTCGAGCCAGGACATCGCGGTGTCCATTCCACTTGAGGCCACAAACTCAGGGTCCCTCTCACATACCTAGAGCTGAGAGAAGCCTCCTCTTGAGGTGCTTGTGGTAAGGTGGTATTCCCCTGGAGTCGAAGCCAGGGACGAACCTCTCATCTCGAGTTGATTTTTGGTCCACGGAGCACTTTCGTGTTGCTACAGTGACCTCAGGATCCCTCTAGCCTGGAAACAGTGTTCTTGGGGTTTCTCTGGAGTGCCATCAAGGAAATCAAGGCTCCTTTCATGTGTGATGTGCAACACGGAATTGCTCTGCACGCAGTGCAAGGGAATCGGGCCTCATTTTGCGGCGAGGGGGAAGTCTCATGGTTTTTCTCGTGTTGCGGCGGGAACCTGGGGTATATTCTCGAGTTACGACGGGGATGGCCCTTCCACCCACGTGTTTGTTCAGCGACGTCAGGACTCCTGCCTAGTTGCGAGGGACAACTCGGGATTCTCCTCGAGGCTTGGCAGGGCAATTGGGACGCCTCTCCAGCTGAGGCGGGAGACCAAGGGTCCCTTTCCACGTGCCACAGGAATCCTGGGACTCCTATCAAGTTTCAGGAGGAGTCAGGCATCGTCTCCTTTGGAGGCACTGATCTCCGCGTACCTCTGGAGTTTTCAAAGGATGTGAGGCCTCCGGTCGCGATGAGGTGGGGAACTAGGTCTTTTTCTGTGGTCTCCACAGGGGATTCAGACATCCTTCCATCTTGGGAGATGCAAGACGAGCCTGCATTCAAGTCACTGCAGGGATATCCGGCCTTATTTCGAGTCAGGGCATCGCGGTGTCCATTCCACTTGAGGCCGCAAACTCAGGGTCCCTCTCACATACCTAGAGCTGAGAGAAGCCTCCTCTTGAGGTGCTTGTGGTAAGGTGGTATTCCTCTGGAGTGGAAGTCAGGGACTAACCTCCCATCTCGAGTTGATTTCTGGTCCATGGAGCTCTTTCGTGTTGCTACAGTGACCTCAGGATCCGTCTATCCTTGAAACAGTGTTCTTGGGGTTTCTCTGGAGTGCCATCAAGGAAATCAAGGCTCCTTTCATGTGTGATGTGCAACACGGAATTGCTCTGCACGCAGTGCAGGGGAATCGGGCCTCATCTCGCGGCGAGGGGGAAGTCTCATGATTTTTCTCGAGTTGCGGCGGGAACCTGGGGTATATTCTCGAGTTACGACGGGGATGGCCCTTCCACCCACGTGTTTGTTCAGCGACGTCAGGACTCCTGCCTAGTTGCGAGGGACAACTCGGGATTCTCCTCGAGGCTTGGCAGGGCAATTGGGACGCCTCTCCATCTGAGGCGGGAGACCAAGTGTCCCTTTCCACGTGCCACAGGAATCCTGGGACTCCTATCAAGTTTCACGAGGAGTCAGGCATCGTCTCCTTTGGAGGCACTGATCTCCGTGTACCTCTGGAGTTTTCAAAGGATGTGAGGCCTCCGGTCGAGATGAGGTGGGGAACTAGGTCTTTCTCTGTGGTCTCCACAGGGGATTCAGACATCCTTTCGTCTTGGGAGATGCAAGACGAGCCTGCATTCAAGTCACTGCAGGGATATCCGGCCTTATTTCGCGTCAGGGCATCACAGTTTCCATTCCACTTGAGGCCGCAAACTCAGGGTCCCTCTCACATACCTAGAGCTGAGAGAAGCCTCCTCTTGAGGTGCTTGTGGTAAGGTGGTATTCCTCTGGAGTCGAAGCCAGGGACTAACCTCTCATCTCGAGTTGATTTTTGGTCCACGGAGCTCTTTCGTGATGCTACAGTGACCTCAGGGTGCCTCTAGCCTTGAAACAGTGTTCTTGGGCTTTCTCTGGAGAGCCATCAAGGAAATCAAGGCTCCTTTCATGTGTGATGTGCAACACGGAATTGCTCTGCATGCAGTGCAGCGGAGTCGGGCCTCATCTCATGGCGAGGAGGAAGACTCATGGTTTTTCTCGAGTTGCGGCGGGAACCTGGGGTATATCCTCGAGTTACGACGGGGATGGCCCTTCCACCCACGTGTTTGTTCAGCGACGTCAGGACTCCTGCCTAGTTGCGAGGGACAACTCGGGATTCTCCTCGAGGCTTGGCAGGGCAATTGGGACGCCTCTCCATCTGAGGCGGGAGACCAAGGGTCCCTTTCCACGTGCCACAGGAATCCTGGGACTCCTATCAAGTTTCCCGAGGAGTCAGGCATCGTCTCCTTTGGAGGCACTGATCTCCGCGTACCTCTGGAGTTTTCAAAGGATGTGAGGCCTCCGGTCGCGATGAGGTGGGGAACTAGGTCTTTCTCTGTGGCCTCCACAGGGGATTCAGACATCCTTTCGTCTTGGGAGATGCAAGACGAGCCTGCATTCAAGTCACTGCAGGGATATCCGGCCTTATTTCGAGTCAGGGCATCGCGGTGTCCATTCCACTTGAGGCCGCAAACTCAGGGTCCCTCTCACATACCTAGAGCTGAGAGAAGCCTCCTCTTGAGGTGCTTGTGGTAAGGTGGTATTCGTCTGGAGTCGAAGCCAGGGACTAACCTCTCATCTCGAGTTGATTTTTGGTCCATGGAGCTCTTTCGTGATGCTACAGTGACCTCAGGATCGCTCTAGCCTTGAAACAGTGTTCTTGGGGTTTCTCTGGAGTGCCATGAAGGAAATCAAGGCTCCTTTCATGTTTGATGTGCAACACGGAATTGCTCTGCATGCAGTGCAGGGGAATCGGGCCTCATCTCGCGGCGAGGGGGAAGTCTCATGGTTTTTCTCGAGTTGCGGCGGAAAACTGGGGTATATTCTCCAGGTACGACGGGGATGGCCCTTCCACCCACGTGTTTGTTCAGCGACGTAAGGACTCCTGCCTAGTTGCGAGGGACAACTCGGGATTCTCCTCGAGGCTTGGCAGGGCAATTGGGACGCCTCTCCAGGTGAGGTGTGAGACCAAGGGTCCCTTTCCACGTGCCACAGGAATCCTGGGACTCCTATCAAGTTTCACGAGGAGTCAGGCATCGTCTCCTTTGGAGGCACTGATCTCCGCGTACCTCTGGAGTTTTCATAGGATATGAGGCCTCCGGTCGCGATGAGGTGCGGAACTAGGTCTTTCTCTGTGGTCTCCACAGGGGATTCAGACAACCTTTCGTCTTGGGAGATGCAAGGTGAGCCTGCATTCAAGTCACTGCAGGGATATCCGGCCTTATTTTGAGTCAGGGCATCGCGGTGTCCATTCCACTTGAGGCCGCAAACTCAGGGTCCCTCTCACATAACTAGAGCTGAGAGAAGCCTCCTCTTGAGGTGCTTGTGGTAAGGTGGTATTCCTCTGGAGTCGAAGCCAGGGACTAACCTCTCATCTCGAGTTGATTTTTGGTCCACGGAGCTCTTTCGTGTTGCTACAGTGACCTCAGGATCCCTCTAGCCTTGAAACAGTGTTCTTGGGGTTTCTCTGGAGTGCCATCAAGGAAATCAAGGCTCCTTTCATGTTTGATGTGCAACACGGAATTGCTCTGCATGCAGTGCAGGGGAATCGGGCCTCATCTCGCGGCGAGGGGAAAGTCTCATGGTTTTTCTCGAGTTGCGGCGGGAACCTGGGGTATATTCTCGAGTTACGACGGGGATGGCCCTTCCACCCACTTGTTTGTTTAGCGACTTCAGGACTCCTGCCTAGTTGCGAGGGACAATTCGGGATTCTCCGCGAGGCTTCGCAGGGCCAATGGGACGCCTCTCCAGCTGAGGCGGGAGACCAAGGGTCCCTTTCCACGTGCCACAGGAATCCTGGGACTCCTATCAAGTTTCACGAGGAGTCAGGCATCGTCTCCTTTGGAGGCACTGATCTCCGCGTACCTCTGGAGTTTTCAAAGGATGTGAGGCCTCCGGTCTGGATGAGGTGGGGAACTAGGTCTTTCTCTGTGGTCTACACAGGGGATTCAGACATCCTTTCATCTTGGGAGATGCAAGACGAGCCTGCATTCAAGTCACTGTAGGGATATCCGGCCTTATTTCGAATCAGGGCATTGCGGTGTCCATTCCACTTGAGGCCGCAAACTCAGGGTCCCTCTCACATACCTAGAGCTGAGAGAAGCCTCCTCTTGAGGTGCTTGTGGTAAGGTGGTATTCCTCTGGAGTCGAAGCCAGGGACTAACCTCTCATCTCGAGTTGATTTTTGGTCCACGGAGCTCTTTCGTGTTGCTACAGTGACTTCAGGATCCCTCTAGCCTTGAAACAGTGTTCTTGGGGTTTCTCTGGAGTGCCATCAAGAAAATCAAGGCTCCTTTCATGTGTGATGTGCAACACGGAATTGCTCTGCACGCAGTGCAGGGGAATCGGGCCTCATCTCGCGGCGAGGGGGAAGTCTCATGGTTTTTCTCGAGTTGCGGCGGGAACCTGGGGTATATTCTCGAGTTACGACGGGGATGGGCCTTCCAGCCATGTGTTTGTTCAGCGACGTCAGGACTCCTGCCTAGTTGCGAGGGACAACTCGGGATTCTCCTCGAGGCTTGGCAGGGCAATTGGGACGCCTCTCCAGCTGAGGCGGGAGACCAAGGGTCCCTTTCCACGTGCCACAGGAATCCTGGGACTCCTATCAAGTTTCACGAGGAGTCAGGCATCGTCTCCTTTGGAGGCACTGATCTCCGTGTACCTCTGGAGTTTTCAAAGGATGTGAGGCCTCCGGTCGAAATGAGGTGGGGAACTAGGTCTTTCTCTGTGGTCTCCACAGGGGATTCAGACATCCTTTCGTATTGGGAGATGCAAGACGAGCCTGCATTCAAGTCACTGCAGGGATATCCGGCCTTATTTCGCGTCAGGGCATCACAGTTTCCATTCCACTTGAGGCCCCAAACTCAGGGTCCCTCTCACATACCTAGAGCTGAGAGAAGCCTCCTCTTGAGGTGCTTGTGGTAAGGTGGTATTCCTCTGGAGTCGAAGCCAGGGACTAACCTCTCATTTCAAGTTGATTTTTGGTCCACGGAGCTCTTTCGTGTTGCTACAGTGACCTCAGGGTGCCTCTAGCCTTGAAACAGTGTTCTTGGGCTTTCTCTGGAGAGCCATCAAGGAAATCAAGGCTCCTTTCATGTGTGATGTGCAACACGGAATTGCTCTGCATGCAGTGCAGCGGAGTCGGGCCTCATCTCATGAGGAGGAGGAAGACTCATGGTTTTTCTCGAGTTGCGGCGGGAACCTGGGGTATATCCTCGAGTTACGACGGGGATGGCCCTTCCACCCACGTGTTTGTTCAGCGACGTCAGGACTCCTGCCTAGTTGCGAGGGACAACTCCGGATTCTCCTCGAGGCTTGGCAGGACAATTGGGACGCCTCTCCATCTGAGGCGGGAGACCAAGGGTCCCTTTCCACGTGCCACAGGAATCCTGGGACTCCTATCAAGTTTCCCGAGGAGTCAGGCATCGTCTCCTTTGGAGGCACTGATCTCCGCGTACCTCTGGAGTTTTCAAAGGATGTGAGACCTCCGGTCGCGATGAGGTGGGGAACTAGGTCTTTCTCTGTGGCCTCCACAGGGGATTCAGACATCCTTTCGTCTTGGGAGATGCAAGACGAGCCTGCATTCAAGTCACTGCAGGGATATCCGGCCTTATTTCGAGTCAGGGCATCGCGGTGTCCATTCCACTTGAGGCCGCAAACTCAGGGTCCCTCTCACATACTTAGAGCTGAGAGAAGCCTCCTCTTGAGGTGCTTGTGGTAAGGTGGTATTCGTCTGGAGTCGAAGCCAGGGACTAACCTCTCATCTCGAGTTGATTTTTGGTCCATGGAGCTCTTTCGTGATGCTACAGTGACCTCAGGATCGCTCTAGCCTTGAAACAGTGTTCTTGGGGTTTCTCTGGAGTGCCATGAAGGAAATCAAGGCTCCTTTCATGTTTGATGTGCAACACGGAATTGCTCTGCATGCAGTGCAGGGGAATCGGGCCTCATCTCGCGGCGAGGGGGAAGTCTCATGGTTTTTCTCGAGTTGCGGCGGAAAACTGGGGTATATTCTCCAGTTACGACGGGGATGGCCCTTCCACCCACGTGTTTGTTCAGCGACGGCAGGACTCCTGCCTAGTTGCGAGGGACAACTCGGGATTCTCCTCGAGGCTTGGCAGGGCAATTGGGACGCCTCTCCAGCTGAGGTGTGAGACCAAGGGTCCCTTTCCACGTGCCACAGGAATCCTGGGACTCCTATCAAGTTTCACGAGGAGTCAGGCATCGTCTCCTTTGGAGGCACTGATCTCCGTGTACCTCTGTAGTTTTCATAGGATATGAGGCCTCCGGTCGCGATGAGGTGCGGAACTAGGTCTTTCTCTGTGGTCTCCACAGGGGATTCAGACATCCTTTCGTATTGGGAGATGCAAGACGAGCCTGCATTCAAGTCACTGCAGGGATATCCGGCCTTATTTTGAGTCAGGGCATCGCGGTGTCCATTCCACTTGAGGCCGCAAACTCAGGGTCCCTCTCACATACTTTGAGCTGAGAGAAGCCTCCTCTTGAGATGCTTGTGGTAAGGTGGTATTCCTCTGGAGTCGAGGCCAGGGACTAACCTCTCATCTCGAGTTGATTTTTGGTCCACGGAGCTCTTTCGTGTTGTTACAGTGACCTCAGGATCGCTCTATCCTTGAAACAGTGTTCTTGGGGTTTCTCTGGAGTGCCATCAAGGAAATCAAGGCTCCTTTCATGTTTGATGTGCAACACGGAATTGCTCTGCATGCAGTGCAGGGGAATCGGACCTCATCTCGCAGCGAGGGGGAAGTCTCATGGTTTTTCTCGAGTTGCGGCGGGAACCTGGGGTATATTCTCGAGTTACGACGGGGATGGCCCTTCCACCCACTTGTTTGTTTAGCGACTTCAGGACTCCTGCCTAGTTGCGAGGGACAATTCGGGATTCTCCGCGAGGCTTCGCAGGGCCAATGGGACGCCTCTCCAGCTGAGGCGGGAGAACAAGGGTCCCTTTCCACGTGCCACAGGAATCCTGGGACTCCTATCAAGTTTCACGAGGAGTCAGGCATCGTCTCCTTTGGAGGCACTGATCTCCGTGTACCTCTGGAGTTTTCAAAGGATGTGAGGCCTCCGGTCGGGATGAGGTGGGGAACTAGGTCTTTCTCTGTGGTCTCCACAGGGGATTCAGACATCCTTTCATCTTGGGAGATGCAAGATGAGCCTGCATTTAAGTCACTGCAGGGATATCCAGCCTTATTTCGCGTCAGGGCATCGCAGTGTCCATTCCACTTGAGGCCGCAAACTCAGGGTCCCTCTCACATACCTAGAGCTGAGAGAAGCCTCCTCTTGAGGTGCTTGTGGTAAGGTGGTATTCCTCTGGAGTCGAAGCCAGGGACTAACCTCTCATCTCGAGTTGATTGTTGGTCCAGGGAGCTCTTTCGTGTTGCTACAGTGACCTCAGGATCCCTCTAGCCTTGAAACAGTTTTCTTGGGGTTTCTCTGGAGTGCCATGAAGGAAATCAAGGCTCCTTTCATGTGTGATTTGCGACACGGAATTGCTCTGCACGCAGTGCAGGGGAATCGGGCCTCATCTCACGGTGAGGGGGAAGTCTCATGGTTTTTCGAGTAGCGGCGGGAACCTGGGTATAGTCTCGAGTTACGACGGGGATGGCCCTTCCACCCACGTGTTTGTTCAGCGACGTCAGGACTCCTGCCTAGTTGCGAGGGACAACTCGGGATTCTCCTCGAGGCTTGGCAGGGCAATTGGGACGCCTCTCCAGCTGAGGTGGGAGACCAAGGGTCCCTTTCCACGTGCCACAGGAATCCTGGGACTCCTATCAAGTTTCACGAGGAGTCAGGCATCGTCTCCTTTGGAGGCACTGATCTCCGCGTACCTCTGGAGTTTTCATAGGATGTGAGGCTTCCGGTCGCGATGAGGTGGGGAACTAGGTCTTTCTCTGTGGTCTCCACAGGGGATTCAGACATCCTTTCATCTTGGGAGATGCAAGACGAGCCTGCATTCAAGTCACTGCAGCGATATCCGGCCTTATTTCGAGTCAGGGCATTGCAGTGTCCATTCCACTTTAGGCCGCAAAATCAGGGTCCCTCTCACATACTTAGAGCTGAGAGAAGCCTCCTCTTGAGGTGCTTCTGATAATGTGGTATTCCTCTGGAGTCGAAGCCAGGGACTAACCTCTCATCTCGAGTTGATTTTTGGTCCACGGAGCTCTTTCGTGTTGCTACAGTGACCTCAGGATCGCTCTAGCCTTGAAACAGTGTTCTTGGGGTTTCTCTGGAGTACCATAAAGGAAATCAAGGCTCCTTTCATGTTTGATGTGCAACACGGAATTGCTCTGCACGCAGTGCAGGGGAATCGGGCCTCATCTCGCGGCGAGGGGGAAGTCTCATGGTTTTTCTCGAGTTGCGGCGGGAACCTGGGGTATATTCTCGAGTTACGACGGGGATGGCCCTTCCACCCACGTGTTTGTTCAGCGACGGCAGGACTCCTGCCTATTTGCGAGGGACAACTCGGGATTCTCCTCGAGGCTTGGCAGGGCAATTGGGACTCCTCTCCATCTGAGGCGGGAGACCAAGGGTCCCTTTCCACGTGCCACAGGAATCCTGGGACTCCTATCAAGTTTCACGAGGAGTCAGGCATCGTCTCCTTTGGAGGCACTGATCTCCGTGTACTTCTGGAGTTTTCATAGGATGTGAGGCCTCCGGTCGCGATGAGGTGGGGAATTAGGTCTTTCTCTGTGGTCTCCACAGGGGATTCAGACATCCTTTCGTCTTGGGAGATGCAAGACGAGCCTGCATTTAAGTCACTGCAGCGATATCCGGGCTTATTTCGAGTCAGGGCATCGCGGTGTCCATTCCACTTGAGGCCGCAAACTCAGAGTCCCTCTCACATACCTAGAACTGAGAGAAGCCTCCTCTTGAGGTGCTTGTGGTAAGGTGGTATTCCTCTGGAGTCGAAGCCAGGGACTAACCTCTCATCTCGAGTTGATTTTTGGTCCACGGAGCTCTTTCGTGTTGCTACAGTGACCACAGGATCCCTCTATCCTTGAAACAGTGTTCTTGGGGTTTCTCTGGAGTGCCATCAAGGAAATCAAGGCTCCTTTCATGTGTGATGTGCAACACGGAATTGCTCTGCACACAGTGCAGGGGAATCGGGCCTCATCTCGCGGCGAAGGGGAAGTCTCACGGTTTTACTCGAGTTGCGGCGGGAACCTGGGGTATATTCTCGAGTTACGACGGGGATGGCCCTTCCACCCACGTGTTTGTTTAGCGACGTCAGGACTCCTGCCTAGTTGCGAGGGACAATTCGGGATTCTCCTGGAGGCTTCGCAGGGCAATTGGGACGCCTCTCCAGCTGAGGCGGGAGACCAAGGGTCCCTTTCCACGTGCCACAGGAATCCTGGGACTCCTATCAAGTTTCACGAGGAGTCAGGAATCGTCTCCTTTGGAGGCACTGATCTCCGCGTACCTCTGGAGTTTTCATAGGATGTGAGGCCTCCGGTCGCGATGAGGTGCGGAACTAGGTCTTTCTCTGTGGTCTCCACAGGGGATTCAGACAACCTTTCGTCTTGGGAGATGCAAGACGAGCCTGCATTCAAGTCACTGCAGGGATATCCGGCCTTATTTCGAGTCAGGGCATCGCGGTGTCCATTCCACTTGAGGCCGCAAACTCAGGGTCCCTCTCACATACCTAGAGCTGAGAGAAGCCTCCTCTTGAGGTGCTTGTGGTAAGGTGGTATTCCTCTGGAGTCGAAGCCAGGGACTATCCTCTCATCTCGAGTTGATTTTTGGTCCACGGAGCTCTTTCGTGTTGCTACAGTGTCCTCAGGATCGCTCTAGCCTTGAAACAGTGTTCTTGGGGTTTCTCTGGAGTGCCATGAAGGAAATCAAGGCTCCTTTCATGTGTGATGTGCAACACGGAATTGCTCTGCATGCAGTGCAGGGGAATCGGGCCTCATCTCGCGGCGAGGGGGAAGTCTCATGGTTTTTCTCGAGTTGCGGCGGGAACCTGGGGTATATTCTCGAGTTACGACGGGGATGGCCCTTCCACCCACGTGTTTGTTCAGCGACGGCAGGACTCCTGCCTAGTTGCGAGGGACAACTCGGGATTCTCCTCGAGGCTTGGCAGGGCAATTGGGAAGCCTCTCCAGCTGAGGTGGGAGACCAAGTGTCCCTTTCCACGTGCCACAGGAATCCTGGGACTCCTATCAAGTTTCACGAGGAGTCAGGCATCGTCTCCTTTGGAGGCACTGATCTCCGCGTACCTCTGGAGTTTTCATAGGATGTGAGGCCTCCGGTCGCGATGAGGTGCGGAACTAGGTCTTTCTCTGTGGTCTCCACAGGGGATTCAGACAACCTTTCGTCTTGGGAGATGCAAGACGAGCCTGCATTCAAGTCACTGCAGGGATATCCGGCCTTATTTCGAGTCAGGGCATCGCGGTGTCCATTCCTCTTGAGGCCGCAAACTCAGGGTCCCTCTCACATAACTAGAGCTGAGAGAAGCCTCCTCTTGAGGTGCTTGTGGTAAGGTGGTATTCCTCTGGAGTCGAAGCCAGGGACTAACCTCTCATCTCGAGTTGATTTTTGGTCCACGGAGCTCTTTCCTGTTGCTACAGTGACCTCAGGATCCCTCTAGCCTTGAAACAGTGTTCTTGGGGTTTCTCTGGAGTGCCATCAAGGAAATCAAGGCTCCTTTCATGTGTGATGTGCAACACGGAATTGCTCTGCACACAGTGCAGGGGAATCGGGCCTCATCTCGCGGCGAGGGGAAAGTCTCATGGTTTTTCTCGAGTTGCGGCGGGAACCTGGGGTATATACTCGATTTACGACGGGGATGGCCCTTCCACCCACGTGTTTGTTCAGCGACGTCAGGACTCCTGCCTAGTTGCGAGGGACAACTCGGGATTCTCCTCGAGGCTTGGCAGGGCAATTGGGACGCCTCTCCATCTGAGGCGGGAGACCAAGGGTCCCTTTCCACGTGCCACAGGAATCCTGGGACTCCTATCAAGTTTCCCGAGGAGTCAGGCATCGTCTCCTTTGGAGGCACTGATCTCCGCGTACCTCTGGAGTTTTCAAAGGATGTGAAGCCTCCGGTTGCGATGAGGTGGGGAACTAGTTCTTTCTCTGTGGCCTCCACAGGGGATTCAGACATCCTTTCGTCTTGGGAGATGCAAGACGAGCCTGCATTCAAGTCACTGCAGGGATATCCGGCCTTATTTCGAGTCAGGTCATCGCGGTGTCCATTCCACTTGAGGCCGCAAACTCAGGGTCCCTCTCACATACCTAGAGCTGAGAGAAGCCTCCTCTTGAGGTGCTTGTGGTAAGGTGCTATTTCTCTAGAGTCGAAGCTAGGGACTAACCTCTCTTCTCGAGTTGATTTTTGGGCAACGGAGCTCTTTCGTGTTGCTACATTGACCTCAGGATCCCTCTAGCCTTGAAACAGTTTTCTTGGGGTTTCTCTGGAGTGCCATCAAGGAAATCAAGGCTCCTTTCATGTGTGATGTGCAACACGGAATTGCTCTGCACGCAGTGCAGGGGAATCGGGCCTCATCTCGCGGCGAGGGGAAAGTCTCATGGTTTTTCTCGTGTTGCGGCGGGAACCTGGGGTATATTCTCGAGTTACGACGGGCATGGCCCTTCCACACACGTGTTTGTTCAGCGACGTCAGGACTCCTGCCTAGTTGCGAGGGACAACTCGGGATTCTCCTCGAGGCTTGGCAGGGCAATTGGGACGCCTCTCCATCTGAGGCGGGAGACCAAGGGTCCCTTTCCACGTGCCACAGGAATCCTGGGACTCCTATCAAGTTTCAGGAGGAGTCAGGCATCGTCTCCTTTGGAGGCACTGATCTCCGCGTACCTCTGGAGTTTTCAAAGGATGTGAGGCCTCCGGTCGCGATGAGGTGGGGAACTAGGTCTTTTTCTGTGGTCTCCACAGGGGATTCAGACATCCTTCCATCTTGGGAGATGCAAGACGAGCCTGCATTCAAGTCACTGCAGGGATATCCGGCCTTATTTCGAGTCAGGGCATCGCGGTGTCCATTCCACTTGAGGCCGCAAACTCAGGGTCCCTCTCACATACCTAGAGCTGAGAGAAGCCTCCTCTTGAGGTGCTTGTGGTAAGGTGGTATTCCTCTGGAGTGGAAGTCAGGGACTAACCTCCCATCTCGAGTTGATTTCTGGTCCATGGAGCTCTTTCGTGTTGCTACAGTGACCTCAGGATCCGTCTATCCTTGAAACAGTGTTCTTGGGGTTTCTCTGGAGTGCCATCAAGGAAATCAAGGCTCCTTTCATGTGTGATGTGCAACACGGAATTGCTCTGCACGCAGTGCAGGGGAATCGGGCCTCATCTCGCGGCGAGGGGGAAGTCTCATGGTTTTTCTCGAGTTACGGCGGGAACCTGGGGTATATTCTCGAGTTACGACTGGGATGGCCCTTCCACCCACGTGTTTGTTCAGCGACGTCAGGACTCCTGCCTAGTTGCGAGGGACAACTCGGGATTCTCCTCGAGGCTTGGCAGGGCAATTGGGACGCCTCTCCAGCTGAGGCGGGAGACCAAGGGTCCCTTTCCACGTGCCACAGGAATCCTGGGACTCCTATCAAGTTTCACGAGGAGTCAGGCATTGTCTCCTTTGGAGGCACTGATCTCCGCGTACCTCTGGAGTTTTCAAAGGATGTGAGGCCTCCGGTCGCGATGAGGTTGGGAACTAGGTCTTTTTCTGTGGTCTCCACAGGGGATTCAGACATCCTTTCATCTTGGGAGATGCAAGACGAGCCTGCATTCAAGTCACTGTAGGGATATCCGGCCTTATTTCGAATCAGGGCATTGCGGTGTCCATTCCACTTGAGGCCGCAAACTCAGGGTCCCTCTCACATACCTAGAGCTGAGAGAAGCCTCCTCTTGAGGTGCTTGTGGTAAGGTGGTATTCCTCTGTAGTCGAAGCCAGGGACTAACCTCTCATCTCGAGTTGATTTTTGGTCCACGGAGCTCTTTCGTGTTGCTACAGTGACTTCAGGATCCCTCTAGCCTTGAAACAGTGTTCTTGGGGTTTCTCTGGTGTGCCATCAAGGAAATCAAGGCTCCTTTCATGTGTGATGTGCAACACGGAATTGCTCTGCACGCAGTGCAGGGGAATCGGGCCTCATCTCGCGGCGAGGGGGAAGTCTCATGGTTTTTCTCGAGTTGCGGCGGGAACCTGGGGTATATTCTCGAGTTACGACGGGGATGGGCCTTCCAGCCACGTGTTTGTTCAGCGATTTCAGGACTCCTGCCTAGTTGCGAGGGACAACTCGGGATTCTCCTCGAGGCTTGGCAGGGCAATTGGGACGCCTCTCCATCTGAGGCGGGAGACCAAGTGTCCCTTTCCACGTGCCACAGGAATCCTGGGACTCCTATCAAGTTTCACGAGGAGTCAGGCATCGTCTCCTTTAGAGGCACTGATCTCCGCGTACCTCTGGAGTTTTCAAAGGATGTGAGGCCTCCGGTCGCGATGAGGTGGGGAACTAGGTCTTTTTCTGTGGTCTCCACAGGGGATTCAGACATCCTTCCATCTTGGGAGATGCAAGGCGAGCCTGCATTCAAGTCACTGCAGGGATATCTGGCCTTATTTCGAGTCAGGGCATCGCGGTGTCCATTCCACTTGAGGCCGCAAACTCAGGGTCCCTCTCACATACCTAGAGCTGAGAGAAGCCTCCTCTTGAGGTGCTTGTGGTAAGGTGGTATTCCTCTGGAGTCGAAGCCAGGGACTAACCTCTCATCTCGAGTTGATGTTTGGTCCACGGAGCTCTTTCGTGTTGCTACAGTGACCTCAGGATCCCTCTAGCCTTGAAACAGTGTTCTTGGGGTTTCTCTGGAGTGCCATCAAGGAAATCAAGGCTCCTTTCATGTGTGATGTGCAACACGGAATTGCTCTGCACGCAGTGCAGGGGAATCGGGCCTCATCTCGCGGCGAGGGGGAAGTCTCATGGTTTTTCTCGAGTTGCGGCGGGAACCGGGGCTATATTATCGAGTTACGATGGGGATGGCGCATCCACTCACGTGTTTGTTCAGCGACGTCAGCACTCCTGCCTAGTTGCGAGGGACAACTCGGGATTCTCCTCGAGGTTTGGCAGGGCAATTGGGACGCCTCTCCAGCTGAGGCGGGAGACCAAGCGTTCCTTTCCACGTGCCACAGGAATCCTGGGACTCCTATCAAGTTTCACGAGGAGTCAGGCATCCTCTCCTTTGGAGGCACTGATCTCCGCGTACCTCTGGAGTTTTCAAAGGATGTGAGGCCTCCGGTCGCGATGAGGTGGGGAACTAGGTCTCTCTCTGTGGTCTGCACAGGGGATTCAGACATCCTTTCGTCTTGGGAGATGCAAGACGAGCCTGCATTCAAGTCACTGCAGGTATATCCGGCCTTATTTCGAGTCAGGGCATCGCGGTGTCCATTCCACTTGAGGCCACAAACTCAGGGTCCCTCTCACATTCCTAGAGCTGAGAGAAGCCTCCTCTTGAGGTGCTTGTGGTAAGGTGGTATTCCTCTGGAGTCGAAGCCAGGGACTAACCTCTCATCTCGAGTTGATTTTTGGTCCACGGAGCTATTTCGTGTTGCTACAGTGACCTCAGGATCCCTCTAGCCTTGAAACAGTGTTCTTGGGGTTTCTCTGGAGTGCCATCAAGGAAATCAAGGCTTCTTTCATGTGTGATGTGCGACACTGATTTGCTCTGCACGCAGTGCAGGGGAATCGGGCCTCATTTTGCGGCGAGGGGGAAGTCTCATGGTTTTTCTCGAGTTGCGGCGGGAACCTGGGGTATATTCTCGAGTTACGATGGGGATGGCCCTTTCACCCACGTGTTTGTTCAGCGACGTCAGGACTCCTGCCTAGTTGCGAGGGTCAACTCGGGATTCTCCTCGAGGCTTGGCAGGGCAATTGGGACGCCTCTCCAGCTGAGGCGGGAGACCAAGGGTCCCTTTCCACGTGCCACAGGAATCCTGGGACTCCTATCAAGTTTCACGAGGAGTCAGGCATCGTCTCCTTTGGAGGCACTGATCTCCGCGTACCTCTGGAGTTTTCAAAGGATGTGAGGCCTCCGGTCGCGATGAGGTGGGGAACTAGGTCTTTTTCTGTGGTCTCCACAGGGGATTCAGACATCCTTCCATCTTGGGAGATGCAAGACGAGCCTGCATTCAAGTCACTGCAGGGATATCTGGCCTTATTTCGAGTCAGGGCATCGCGGTGTCCATTCCACTTGAGGCCGCAAACTCAGGGTCCCTCTCACATACCTAGAGCTGAGAGAAGCCTCCTCTTGAGGTGCTTGTGGTAAGGTGGTATTCCTCTGGAGTCGAAGCCAGGGACTAACCTCTCATCTCGAGTTGATGTTTGGTCCAGGGAGCTCTTTCGTGTTGCTACAGTGACCTCAGGATCCCTCTAGCCTTGAAAGAGTGTTCTTGGGGTTTCTCTGGAGTGCCATCAAGGAAATCAAGGCTCCTTTCATGTGTGATGTGCAACACGGAATTGCTCTGCACGCAGTGCAGGGGAATCGGGCCTCATCTCGCGGCGAGGGGGAAGTCTCATGGTTTTTCTCGAGTTGCGGCGGGAACCTGGGGTATATTCTCGAGTTATGACGGGCATGGCCCTGCCACACACGTGTTTGTTCAGCGACGTCAGGACTCCTGCCTAGTTGCGAGGGACAACTCGGGATTCTCCTCGAGGCTTGGCAGGACAATTGGGACGCCTCTCCAACTGAGGCGGGAGACCAAGGGTCCCTTTCCACGTGCCACAGGAATCCTGGGACTCCTATCAAGTTTCACGAGGAGTCAGGCATCGTCTCCTTTGGAGGCACTGATCTCCGCGTACCTCTGGAGTTTTCAAAGGATGTGAGGCCTCCGGTCGCGGTGAGGTGGGGAACTAAGTCTTTCTCTGTGGTCTCTACAGGGGATTCAGACATCCTTTCATCTTGGGAGATGCAAGACGAGCCTGCATTCAAGTCACTGCAGCGATATCCGGCCTTATTTCGCGTCAGGGCATCGCAGTGTCCATTCCACTTTAGGCCGCAAAATCAGGGTCCCTCTCACATACTTAGAGCTGAGAGAAGCCTCCTCTTGAGGTGCTTGTGGTAAGGTGGTATTCCTCTGGAGTCGAAGCCAGGGACTAACCTCTCATCTCGAGTAGATTTTTGGTCCACGGAGCTCTTTCGTGTTGCTACAGTGACCTCAGGATCCCTCTAGCCTTGAAACAGTGTTCTTGGGGTTTCTCTGGAGTGCCATCAAGGAAATCAAGGCTCCTTTCATGTGTGATGTGCAACACGGAATTGCTCTGCATGCAGTGCAGGGGAATCGGGCCTCATCTCGCGGCGAGGGGGAAGTCTCATGGTTTTTCTCGAGTTGCGGCGGGAACCTGGGGTATATTCTCGAGTTACGACGGGGATGGCCCTTCCACCCACGTGTTTGTTCAGTGACGTCAGGACTCCGGCCTAGTTGCGAGGGACAACTCGGGATTCTCCTCGAGGCTTGGCAGGGCAATTGGGACGTCTCTCCAGCTGAGGTGGGAGACCAAGGGTCCCTTTCCACGTGCCACAGGAATCCTGGGACTCCTATCAAGTTTCACGAGGAGTCAGGCATCGTCTCCTTTGGAGGCACTGATCTCCGTGTACCTCTGGAGTTTTCATAGGATGTGAGGCCTCCGGTCGCATTTAAGTGGGGAACTAGGTCTTTCTCTGTGGTCTCCACAGGGGATTCAGACATCCTTTCGTCTTGGGAGACGCAAGACGAGCCTGCATTCAAGTCACTGCAGGGATATCCGGCCTTATTTCGAGTCAGGGCATAACGGTGTCCATTCCACTTGAGGCCGCAAACTCAGAGTCCCTCTCACATACCTAGAGCTGAGAGAAGCCTCCTCTTGAGGTGCTTGTGGTAAGGTGGTATTCCTCTGGAGTCGAAGCCAGGGACTAACCTCTCATCTCGAGTTGATTTTTGGTCCATGGAGCTCTTTCGTGATGCTACTGTGACCTCAGGATCGCTCTAGCCTTGAAACAGTGTTCTTGGGGTTTCTCTGGAGTGCCATGAAGGAAATCAAGGCTCCTTTCATGTTTGATGTGCAACACGGAATTGCTCTGCATGCAGTGCAGGGGAATCGGGCCTCATCTCGCGGCGAGGGGGAAGTCTCATGGTTTTTCTCGAGTTGCGGCGGAAAACTGGCTTATATTCTCCAGTTACGACGGGGATGGCCCTTCCACCCACGTGTTTGTTCAGCGACGTAAGGACTCCTGCCTAGTTGCGAGGGACAACTCGGGATTCTCCTCGAGGCTTGGCAGGGCAATTGGGACGCCTCTCCAGCTGAGGTGTGAGACCAAGGGTCCCTTTCCACGTGCCACAGGAATCCTGGGACTCCTATCAAGTTTCACGAGGAGTCAGGCATCGTCTCCTTTGGAGGCACTGATCTCCGCGTACCTCTGGAGTTTTCATAGGATATGAGGCCTCCGGTCGCGATGAGGTGCGGAACTAGGTCTTTCTCTGTGGTCTCCACAGGGGATTCAGACAACCTTTCGTCTTGGGAGATGCAAGGCGAGCCTGCATTCAAGTCACTGCAGGGATATCCGGCCTTATTTCGAGTCAGGGCATCGCGGTGTCCATTCCGCTTGAGGCCGCAAACTCAGGGTCCCTCTCACATAACTAGAGCTGAGAGAAGCCTCCTCTTGAGGTGCTTGTGGTAAGGTGGTATTCCTCTGGAGTCGAAGCCAGGGACTAACCTCTCATCTCGAGTTGATTTTTGGTCCACGGAGCTCTTTCGTGTTGCTACAGTGACCTCAGGATCCCTCTAGCCTTGAAACAGTGTTCTTGGGGTTTCTCTGGAGTGCCATCAAGGAAATCAAGGCTCCTTTCATGTTTGATGTGCAACACGGAATTGCTCTGCATGCAGTGCAGGGGAATCGGGCCTCATCTCGCGGCGAGGGGAAAGTCTCATGGTTTTTCTCGAGTTGCGGCGGGAACCTGGGGTATATTCTCGAGTTACGACGGGGATGGCCCTTCCACCCAGTTGTTTGTTTAGCGACTTCAGGACTCCTGCCTAGTTGCGAGGGACAATTCGGGATTCTCCGCGAGGCTTCGCAGGGCCAATGGGACGCCTCTCCAGCTGAGGCGGGAGACCAATGGTCCCTTTCCACGTGCCACAGGAATCCTGGGACTCCTATCAAGTTTCACGAGGAGTCAGGCATCGTCTCCTTTGGAGGCACTGATCTCCGTGTACCTCTGGAGTTTTCAAAGGATGTCAGGCCTCCGGTCGCGATGAAGTGGGGAACTAGGTCTTTCTCTGTGGTCTCCACAGGGGATTCAGACATCCTTTCATCTTGGGAGATGCAAGATGAGCCTGCATTTAAGTCACTGCAGGGATATCCAGCCTTATTTCGCGTCAGGGCATCGCAGTGTCCATTCCACTTGAGGCCGCAAACTCAGTGTCCCTCTCACATACCTAGAGCTGAGAGAAGCCTCCTCTTGAGGTGCTTGTGGTAAGGTGGTATTCCTCTGGAGTCGAAGCCAGGGACTAACCTCTCATCTCGAGTTGATTGTTGGTCCACGGAGCTCTTTCGTGTTGCTACAGTGACCTCAGGATCCCTCTAGCCTTGAAACAGTGTTCTTGGGGTTTCTCTGGAGTGCCATCAAGGAAATCAAGGCTCCTTTCATGTGTGATTTGCGACACGGAATTGCTCTGCATGCAGTGCAGGGGAATCGGGCCTCATCTCACGGCGAGGGGGAAGTCTCATGGTTTTTCGAGTTGCGGCGGGAACCTGGGTATATTCTCGAGTTACGACGGGGATGGCCCTTCCACCCACGTGTTTGTTCAGCGACGTCAGGACTCCTGCCTAGTTGCGAGGGACAACTCGGGATTCTCCTCGAGGCTTGGCAGGGCAATTGGGACGCCTCTCCAGCTGAGGTGGGAGACCAAGGGTCCCTTTCCACGTGCCACAGGAATCCTGGGACTCCTATCAAGTTTCACGAGGAGTCAGGCATCGTCTCCTTTGGAGGCACTGATCTCCGCGTACCTCTGGAGTTTTCATAGGATGTGAGGCTTCCGGTCGCGATGAGGTGGGGAACTAGGTCTTTCTCTGTGGTCTCCACAGGGGATTCAGACATCCTTTCATCTTGGGAGATGCAAGACGAGCCTGCATTCAAGTCACTGCAGCGATATCCGGCCTTATTTCGAGTCAGGGCATTGCAGTGTCCATTCCACTTTAGGCCGCAAAATCAGGGTCCCTCTCACATACTTAGAGCTGAGAGAAGCCTCCTCTTGAGGTGCTTGTGATAAGGTGGTATTCCTCTGGAGTCGAAGCCAGGGACTAACCTCTCATCTCGAGTTGATTTTTGGTCCACGGAGCTCTTTCGTGTTGCTACAGTGACCTCAGGATCGCTCTAGCCTTGAAACAGTGTTCTTGGGGTTTCTCTGGAGTACCATGAAGGAAATCAAGGCTCCTTTCATGTTTGATGTGCAACACGGAATTGCTCTGCACGCAGTGCAGGGGAATCGGGCCTCATCTCGCGGCGAGGGGGAAGTCTCATGGTTTTTCTCGAGTTGCGGCGGGAACCTGTGGTATATTCTCGAGTTACGACGGGGATGGCCCTTCCACCCACGTGTTTGTTCAGCGACGGCAGGACTCCTGCCTATTTGCGAGGGACAACTCGGGATTCTCCTCGAGGCTTGGCAGGGCAATTGGGACTCCTCTCCAGCTGAGGCGGGAGACCAAGGGTCCCTTTCCACGTGCCACAGGAATCCTGGGACTCCTATCAAGTTTCACGAGGAGTCAGGCATCGTCTCCTTTGGAGGCACTGATCTCCGTGTACTTCTGGAGTTTTCATAGGATGTGAGGCCTCCGGTCGCGATGAGGTGGGGAATTAGGTCTTTCTCTGTGGTCTCCACAGGGGATTCAGACATCCTTTCGTCTTGGGAGATGCAAGACGAGCCTGCATTTAAGTCACTGCAGGGATATCCGGCCTTATTTCCAGTCAGGGCATCGCGGTGTCCATTCCACTTGAGGTCGCAAACTCAGGGTTCCTCTCACATACTTAGAGCTGAGAGAAGCCTCCTCTTGAGGTGCTTGTGGTAAGGTGGTATTCCTCTGGAGTCGAAGCCAGGGACTAACCTCTCATCTCGAGTTGATTTTTGGTCCATGGAGCTCTTTCGTGATGCTACAGTGACCTCAGGATCGCTCTAGCCTTGAAACAGTGTTCTTGGGGTTTCTCTGGAGTGCCATGAAGGAAATCAAGACTCCTTTCATGTTTGATGTGCAACACGGAATTGCTCTGCATGCAGTGCAGGGGAATCGGGCCTCATCTCGCGGCGAGGGGAAAGTCTTATGGTTTTTCTCGAGTTGCGGCGGGAACCTGGGGTATATTCTCGAGTTACGACGGGGATGGCCCTTCCACCACGTGTTTGTTTAGCGACTTAAGGACTCCTGCCTAGTTGCGAGGGACAATTCGGGATTCTCCTCGAGGCTTCCCAGGGCCAATGGGACGCCTCTCCAACTGAGGCGGGAGACCAAAGGTCCCTTTCCACGTGCCACAGGAATCCTGGGACTCCTATCAAGTTTCACGAGGAGTCAGGCATCGTCTCCTTTGGAGGCACTGATCTCCGTGTACCTCTGGAGTTTTCAAAGGATGTGAGGCCTCCGGTCGCGATGAAGTGGAGAACTAGGTCTTTCTCTGTGGTCTCCACAGGGGATTCAGACATCCTTTCATCTTGGGAGATGCAAGATGAGCCTGCATTTAAGTCACTGCAGGGATATCCAGCCTTATTTCGCGTCAGGGCATCGCAGTGTCCATTCCACTTGAGGCCACAAACTCAGGGTCCCTCTCACATACCTAGAGCTGAGAGAAGCCTCCTCTTGAGGTGCTTGTGGTAAGGTGGTATTCCTCTGGAGTCGAAGCCAGGGACTAACCTCTCATCTCGAGTTGATTGTTGGTCCACGGAGCTCTTTCGTGTTGCTACAGTGACCTCAGGATCCGTCTAGCCTTGAAACAGTGTTCTTGGGGTTTCTCTGGAGTGCCATCAAGGAAATCAAGGCTCCTTTCATGTGTGATTTGCGACACGGAATTGCTCTGCACGCAGTGCAGGGGAATCGGGCCTCATCTCACGGCGAGGGGGAAGTCTCATGGTTTTTCTCGAGTTGCGGCGGGAACCTGGGTATATTCTCGAGTTACGACGGGGATGGCCCTTCCACCCACGTGTTTGTTCAGCGACGTCAGGACTCCTGCCTAGTTGCGAGGGACAACTCGGGATTCTCCTCGAGGCTTGGCAGGGCAATTGGGACGCCTCTCCAGCTGAGGTGGGAGACCAAGGGTCCCTTTCCACGTGCCACAGGAATCCTTGGACTCCTATCAAGTTTCACGAGGAGTCAGGCATCGTCTCCTTTGGAGGCACTGATCTCCGCGTACCTCTGGAGTTTTCATAGGATGTGAGGCCTCCGGTCGCGATGAGGTGCGGAACTAGGTCTTTCTCTGTGGTCTCCACAGGGGATTCAGACAACCTTTCGTCTTGGGAGATGCAAGACGAGCCTGCATTCAAGTCACTGCAGGGATATCCAGCCTTATTTCGAGTCAGGGCATCGCGGTGTCCATTCCACTTGAGGCCGCAAACTCAGGGTCCCTCTCACATACCTAGAGCTGAGAGAAGCCTCCTCTTGAGGTGCTTGTGGTAAGGTGGTATTCCTCTGGAGTCGAAGCCAGGGACTATCCTCTCATCTCGAGTTGATTTTTGGTCCACGGAGCTTTTTCGTGTTGCTACAGTGACCTCAGGATCGCTCTAGCCTTGAAACAGTGTTCTTGGGGTTTCTCTGGAGTGCCATCAAGGAAATCAAGGCTCCTTTCATGTGTGATGTGCAACACGGAATTGCTCTGCATGCAGTGAAGGGGAATCGGGCCTCATCTCGCGGCGAGGGGGAAGTCTCATGGTTTTTCTCGAGTTGCGGCGGGAACCTGGGGTATATTCTCGAGTTACGACGGGGATGGCCCTTCCACCCACGTGTTTGTTCAGCGACGGCAGGACTCCTGCCTAGTTGCGAGGGACAACTCGGGATTCTCCTCGAGGCTTGGCAGGGCAATTGGGAAGCCTCTCCAGCTGAGGTGGGAGACCAAGGGTCCCTTTCCACGTGCCACAGGAATCCTGGGACTCCTATCAAGTTTCACGAGGAGTCAGGCATCGTCTCCTTTGGAGGCACTGATCTCCGCGTACCTCTGGAGTTTTCATAGGATGTGAGGCCTCCGGTCGCGATGAGGTGCGGAACTAGGTCTTTCTCTGTGGTCTCCACAGGGGATTCAGACAACCTTTCGTCTTGGGAGATGCAAGACGAGCCTGCATTCAAGTCACTGCAGGGATATCCGGCCTTATTTCGAGTCAGGGCATCGCGGTGTCCATTCCACTTGAGGCCGCAAACTCAGGGTCCCTCTCACATAACTAGAGCTGAGAGAAGCCTCCTCTTGAGGTGCTTGTGGTAAGGTGGTATTCCTCTGGAGTCGAAGCCAGGGACTAACCTCTCATCTCGAGTTGATTTTTGGTCCACGGAGCTCTTTCGTGTTGCTACAGTGACCTCAGGATCCGTCTATCCTTGAAACAGTGTTCTTGGGGTTTCTCTGGAGTGCCATGAAGGAAATCAAGGCTCCTTTCATGTGTGATGTGCAACACGGAATTGCTCTGCACACAGTGCAGGGGAATCGGGCCTCATCTCGCGGCGAGGGGAAAGTCTCATGGTTTTTCTCGAGTTGCGGCGGGAACCTGGGGTATATTCTCGAGTTACGCCGGGGATGGCCCTTCCACCCACGTGTTTGTTCAGCGACGTCAGGACTCCTGCCTAGTTGCGAGGGACAACTCGGGATTCTCCTCGAGGCTTGGCAGGGCAATTGGGACGCCTCTCCAGCTGAGGCGGGAGACCAAGGGTCCCTTTCCACGTGCCACAGGAATCCTGGGACTCCTATCAAGTTTCCCGAGGAGTCAGGCATCGTCTCCTTTGGAGGCACTGATCTCCGCGTACCTCTGGAGTTTTCAAAGGATGTGAAGCCTCCGGTCGCGATGAGGTGGGGAACTAGGTCTTTCTCTGTGGCCTCCACAGGGGATTCAGACATCCTTTCGTCTTGGGAGATGCAAGACGAGCCTGCATTCAAGTCACTGCAGGGATATCCGGCCTTATTTCGAGTCAGGGCATCGCGGTCTCCATTCCACTTGAGGCCGCAAACTCAGGGTCCCTCTCACATACCTAGAGCTGAGAGAAGCCTCCTCTTGAGGTGCTTGTGGTAAGGTGCTATTCCTCTGGAGTCGAAGCCACGGACTAACCTCTCTTCTCGAGTTGATTTTTGGGCAACGGAGCTCTTTCGTGTTGCTACATTGACCTCAGGATCCCTCTAGCCTTGAAACAGTTTTCTTGGGGTTTCTCTGGAGTGCCATCAAGGAAATCAAGGCTCCTTTCATGTGTGATGTGCAACACGGAATTGCTCTGCACGCAGTGCAGGGGAATCGGGCCTCATCTCGCGGCGAGGGGAAAGTCTCATGGTTTTTCTCGTGTTGCGGCGGGAACCTCGGGTATATTCTCGAGTTACGACGGGCATGGCCCTTCCACACACGTGTTTGTTCAGCGACGTCAGGACTCCTGCCTAGTTGCGAGGGACAACTCGGGATTCTCCTCGAGGCTTGGCAGGGCAATTGGGACGCCTCTCCATCTGAGGCGGGAGACCAAGGGTCCCTTTCCACGTGCCACAGGAATCCTGGGACTCCTATCAAGTTTCACGAGGAGTCAGGCATCGTCTCCTTTGGAGGCACTGATCTCCGCAAACCTCTGGAGTTTTCAAAGGATGTGAGGCCTCCGGTCGCGATGAGGTGGGGAACTAGGTCTTTCTCTGTGGTCTCCACAGGGGATTCAGACATCCTTTCATCTTGGGAGATGCAAGACGAGCCTGCATTCAAGTCACTACAGCCATATCCGGCCTTATTTCGCGTCAGGGCATTTCAGTGTCCATTCCACTTTAGGCCGCAAAATCAGGGTCCCTCTCACATACTTAGAGCTGAGAGAAGCCTCCTCTTGAGGTGCTTGTGGTAAGGTGGTATTCCTCTGGAGTCGAAGCCAGGGACTAACCACTCATCTCGAGTTGACTTTTGGTCCACGGAGCTCTTTCGTGTTGCTACAGTGACCTCAGGATCCCTCTAGCCTTGAAACAGTGTTCTTGGGGTTTCTCTGGAGTGCCATCAAGGAAATCAAGGCTCCTTTCATGTGTGATGTGCAACACGGAATTGCTCTGCACGCAGTGCAGGGGAATCGGCCCTCATCTCGCAGCGAGGGGGAAGTCTCATGGTTTTTCTCAAGTTGCGGCGGGAACCTGGGGTATATTCTCGAGTTACGACGGGGATGGCCCTTCCACCCACGTGTTTGTTCAGCCACGTCAGGACTCCTGCCTAGTTGCGAGGGACAACTCGGGATTCTCCTCGAGGCTTGGCAGGGCAATTGGGACGCCTCTCCATCTGTGGAGGTAGACCAAGTGTCCCTTTCCACGTGCCACAGGAATCCTTGGACTCCTATCAAGTTTCACGAGAAGTCAGGCATCGTCTCCTTTGGAGGCACTGATCTCCGTGTACCTCTGGAGTTTTCAAAGGATGTGAGGCTTCCGGTCGCGATGAGGTGGGGAACTAGGTCTTTCTCTGTGGTCTCCACAGGGGATTCAGACATCCTTTCGTCTTGGGAGATGCAAGACGAGCCTGTATTCAAGTCACTGCAGGGATATCCGGCCTTATTTCGAGCCAGGGCATCGCGGTGTCCATTCCACTTCAGGCCGCAAACTCAGGGTCCCTCTCACATACCTAGAGCTGAGAGAAGCCTCCTCTTGAGGTGCTTGTGGTAAGGTGGTATTCCTCTGGAGTCGAAGCCAGGGACTACCCTCTCATCTCGAGTTGATTTTTGGTCCACGGAGCACTTTCGTGTTGCTACAGTGACCTCAGGATCCCTCTAGCCTGGAAACAGTGTTCTTGGGGTTTCTCTGGAGTGCCATCAAGAAAATCAAGGCTCCTTTCATGTGTGATGTGCAACACGGAATTGCTCTGCACGCAGTGCAGGGGAATCGGGCCTCATTTTGCGGCGAGGGGGAAGTCTCATGGTTTTTCTCGTGTTGCGGTGGGAACCTGGGGTATATTCTCGAGTTACGACGGGGATGGCCCTTCCACCCACGTGTTTGTTCAGCGACGTCAGGACTCCTGCCTAGTTGCGAGGGACAACTCGGGATTCTCCTCGAGGCTTGGCAGGGCAATTGGGACGCCTCTCCAGCTGAGGCGGGAGAACAAGGGTCCCTTTCCACGTGCCACAGGAATCCTGGGACTCCTATCAAGTTTCAGGAGGAGTCAGGCATCGTCTCCTTTGGAGGCACTGATCTCCGCGTACCTCTGGAGTTTTCAAAGGATGTGAGGCCTCCGGTCGCGATGAGGTGGGGAACTTGGTCTTTTTCTGTGGTCTCCACAGGGGATTCAGACATCCTTCCATCTTGGGAGATGCAAGACGAGCCTGCATTCAAGTCACTGCAGGGATATCCGGCCTTATTTCGAGTCAGGGCATCGCGGTGTCCATTCCACTTGAGGCCGCAAACTCAGGGTCCCTCTCACATACCTAGAGCTGAGAGAAGCCTCCTCTTGAGGTGCTTGTGGTAAGGTGGTATTCCTCTGGAGTCGAAGCCAGGGACTAACCTCTCATTTCGAGTTGATTTTTGGTCCACGGAGCTCTTTCGTGTTGCTACAGTGACCTCAGGGTGCCTCTAGCCTTGAAAGAGTGTTCTTGGGCTTTCTCTGGAGAGCCATCAAGGAAATCAAGGCTCCTTTCATGTGTGATGTGCAACACGGAATTGCTCTGCATGCAGTGCAGCGGAGTCGGGCCTCATCTCATGGCGAGGAGGAAGACTCATGGTTTTTCTCGAGTTGCGGCGGGAACCTGGGGTATATCCTCGAGTTACGACGGGGATGGCCCTTCCACCCACGTGTTTGTTCAGCCACGTCAGGACTCCTGCCTAGTTGCGAGGGACAACTCGGGATTCTCCTCGAGGCTTGGCAGGGCAATTGGGACGCCTCTCCATCTGAGGCGGGAGACCAAGGGTCCCTTTCCATGTGCCACAGGAATCCTGGGACTCCTATCAAGTTTCCCGAGGAGTCAGGCATCGTCTCCTTTGGAGGCACTGATCTCCGCGTACCTCTGGAGTTTTCAAAGGATGTGAGGCCTCCGGTCGCGATGAGGTGGGGAACTAGGTCTTTCTCTGTGGCCTCCACAGGGGATTCAGACATCCTTTCGTCTTGGGAGATGCAAGACGAGCCTGCATTCAAGTCACTGCAGGGATATCCGGCCTTATTTCGAGTCAGGGCATCGCGGTGTCCATTCCACTTGAGGCCGCAAACTCAGGGTCCCTCTCACATACTTAGAGCTGAGAGAAGCCTCCTCTTGAGGTGCTTGTGGTAAGGTGGTATTCGTCTGGAGTCGAAGCCAGGGACTAACCTCTCATCTCGAGTTGATTTTTGGTCCATGGAGCTCTTTCGTGATGCTACAGTGACCTCAGGATCGCTCTAGCCTTGAAAGAGTGTTCTTGGGGTTTCTCTGGAGTGCCATGAAGGAAATCAAGGCTCCTTTCATGTTTGATGTGCAACACGGAATTGCTCTGCATACAGTGCAGGGGAATCGGGCCTCATCTCGCGGCGAGGGGGAAGTCTCATGGTTTTTCTCGAGTTGCGGCGGAAAACTGGGGTATATTCTCCAGTTACGACGGGGATGGCCCTTCCACCCACGTGTTTGTTCAGCGACGTAAGGACTCCTGCCTAGTTGCGAGGGACAACTCGGGATTCTCCTCGAGGCTTGGCAGGGCAATTGGGACGCCTCTCCAGCTGAGGCGGGAGACCAAGGGTCCCTTTCCACGTGCCACAGGAATCCTGGGTCTCCTATCAAGTTTCCCGAGGAGTCAGGCATCGTCTCCTTTGGAGGCACTGATCTCCGCGTACCTCTGGAGTTTTCATAGGATATGAGGCCTCCGGTCGCGATGAGGTGCGGAACTAGGTCTTTCTCTGTGGTCTCCACAGGGGATTCAGACAACCTTTCGTCTTGGGAGATGCAAGGCGAGCCTGCATTCAAGTCACTGCAGGGATATCCGGCCTTATTTTGAGTCAGGGCATCGCGGTGTCCATTCCACTTGAGGCCGCAAACTCAGGGTCCCTCTCACATAACTAGAGCTGAGAGAAGCCTCCTCTTGAGGTGCTTGTGGTAAGGTGGTATTCCTCTGGAGTCGAAGCCAGGGACTAACCTCTCATCTCGAGTTGATTTTTGGTCCACGGAGCTCTTTCGTGTTGCTACAGTGACCTCAGGATCCCTCTAGCCTTGAAACAGTGTTCTTGGGGTTTCTCTGGAGTGCCATCAAGGAAATCAAGGCTCCTTTCATGTTTGATGTGCAACACGGAATTGCTCTGCATGCAGTGCAGGGGAATCGGGCCTCATCTCGCGGCGAGGGGAAAGTCTCATGGTTTTTCTCGAGTTGCGGCGGGAACCTGGGGTATATTCTCGAGTTACGACGGGGATGGCCCTTCCACCCACTTGTTTGTTTAGCGACTTCAGGACTCCTGCCTAGTTGCGAGGGACAATTCGGGATTCTCCGCGAGGCTTCGCAGGGCCAATGGGACGCCTCTCCAGCTGAGGCGGGAGACCAAGGGTCCCTTTCCACGTGCCACAGGAATCCTGGGACTCCTATCAAGTTTCACGAGGAGTCAGGCATCGTCTCCTTTGGAGGCACTGATCTCCGCGTACCTCTGGAGTTTTCATAGGATGTGAGGCCTCCGGTCGCGATGAGGTGCGGAACTAGGTCTTTCTCTGTGGTCTCCACAGGGGATTCAGACAACCTTTCGTCTTGGGAGATGCAAGATGAGCCTGCATTCAAGTCACTGCAGGGATATCCGGCCTTATTTCGAGTCAGGGCATCGCGGTGTCCATTCCTCTTGAGGCCGCAAACTCAGGGTCCCTCTCACATAACTAGAGCTGAGAGAAGCCTCCTCTTGAGGTGCTTGTGGTAAGGTGGTATTCCTCTGGAGTCGAAGCCAGGGACTAACCTCTCATCTCGAGTTGATTTTTGGTCCACGGAGCTCTTTCCTGTTGCTACAGTGACCTCAGGATCCCTCTAGCCTTGAAACAGTGTTCTTGGGGTTTCTCTGAAGTGCCATCAAGGAAATCAAGGCTCCTTTCATGTGTGATGTGCAACACGGAATTGCTCTGCACACAGTGCAGGGGAATCGGGCCTCATCTCGCGGCGAGGGGAAAGTCTCATGGTTTTTTTCGAGTTGCGGCGGGAACCTGGGGTATATTCTCGATTTACGACGGGGATGGCCCTTCCACCCACGTGTTTGTTCAGCGACGTCAGGACTCCTGCCTAGTTGCGAGGGACAACTCGGGATTCTCCTCGAGGCTTGGCAGGGCAATTGGGACGCCTCTCCATCTGAGGCGGGAGACCAAGGGTCCCTTTCCACGTGCCACAGGAATCCTGGGACTCCTATCAAGTTTCCCGAGGAGTCAGGCATCGTCTCCTTTGGAGGCACTGATCTCCGCGTACCTCTGGAGTTTTCAAAGGATGTGAAGCCTCCGGTTGCGATGAGGTGGGGAACTAGGTCTTTCTCTGTGGCCTCCACAGGGGATTCAGACATCCTTTCGTCTTGGGAGATGCAAGACGAGCCGGCATTCAAGTCACTGCAGGGATATCCGGCCTTATTTCGAGTCAGGTCATCGCGGTGTCCATTCCACTTGAGGCCGCAAACTCAGGGTCCCTCTCACATACCTAGAGCTGAGAGAAGCCTCCTCTTGAGGTGCTTGTGGTAAGGTGCTATTTCTCTGGAGTCGAAGCTAGGGACTAACCTCTCTTCTCGAGTTGATTTTTGGGCAACGTAGCTCTTTCGTGTTGCTACATTGACCTCAGGATCCCTCTAGCCTTGAAACAGTTTTCTTGGGGTTTCTCTGGAGTGCCATCAAGGAAATCAAGGCTCCTTTCATGTGTGATGTGCAACACGGAATTGCTCTGCACGCAGTGCAGGGGAATCGGGCCTCATCTCGCGGCGAGGGGAAAGTCTCATGGTTTTTCTCGTGTTGCGGCGGGAACCTGGGGTATATTCTCGAGTTACGACGGGCATGGCCCTTCCACACACGTGTTTGTTCAGCGACGTCAGGACTCCTGCCTAGTTGCGAGGGACAACTCGGGATTCTCCTCGAGGCTTGGCAGGGCAATTGGGACGCCTCTCCAGCTGAGGCGGGAGACCAAGGGTCCCTTTCCACGTGCCACAGGAATCCTGGGACTCCTATCAAGTTTCACGAGGAGTCAGGCATCGTCTCCTTTGGAGGCACTGATCTCCGCAAACCTCTGGAGTTTTCAAAGGATGTGAGGCCTCCGGTCGCGATGAGGTGGGGAACTAGGTCTTTCTCTGTGGTCTCCACAGGGGATTCAGACATCCTTTCGTCTTGGGAGATGCAAGACGAGCCTGCATTCAAGTCACTACAGCGATATCCGGCCTTATTTCGCGTCAGGGCATTGCAGTGTCCATTCCACTTTAGGCCGCAAAATCAGGGTCCCTCTCACATACTTAGAGCTGAGAGAAGCCTCCTCTTGAGGTGCTTGTGGTAATGTGGTATTCCTCTGAAGTGGACGCCAGGGACTAACCACTCATCTCGAGTTGATTTTTGGTCCACGGAGCTCTTTCGTGTTGCTACAGTGACCTCAGGATCCCTCTAGCCTTGAAACAGTGTTCTTGGGGTTTCTCTGGAGTGCCATCAAGGAAATCAAGGCTCCTTTCATGTGTGATGTGCAACACGGAATTGCTCTGCACGCAGTGCAGGGGAATCGGCCCTCATCTCGCAGCGAGGGGGAAGTCTCATGGTTTTTCTCAAGTTGCGGCTGGAACCTGGGGTATATTCTCGAGTTACGACGGGGATGGCCCTTCCACCCACGTGTTTGTTCAGCCACGTCAGGACTCCTGCCTAGTTGCGAGGGACAACTCGGGATTCTCCTCGAGGCTTGGCAGGGCAATTGGGACGCCTCTCCTTCTGTGGAGGTAGACCAAGTGTCCCTTTCCACGTGCCACAGGAATCCTTGGACTCCTATCAAGATTCACGAGAAGTCAGGCATCGTCTCCTTTGGAGGCACTGATCTCCGTGTACCTCTGGAGTTTTCAAAGGATGTGAGGCCTCCGGTCGCGATGAGGTGGGGAACTAGGTCTTTCTCTGTGGCCTCCACAGGGGATTCAGACATCCTTTCGTCTTGGGAGATGCAAGACGAGCCTGCATTCAAGTCACTGCAGGGATATCCGGCCTTATTTCGAGCCAGGGCATCGCGGTGTCCATTCCACTTGAGGCCGCAAACTCAGGGTCCCTCTCACATACCTAGAGCTGAGAGAAGCCTCCTCTTGAGGTGCTTGTGGTAAGGTGGTATTCCTCTGGAGTCGAAGCCAGGGACTACCCTCTCATCTCGAGTTGATTTTTGGTCCACGGAGCACTTTCGTGTTGCTACAGTGACCTCAGGATCCCTCTAGCCTGGAAACAGTGTTCTTGGGGTTTCTCTGGAGTGCCATGAAGGAAATCAAGGCTCCTTTCATGTGTGATGTGCAACACGGAATTGCTCTGCATGCAGTGCAGGGGAATCGGGCCTCATCTCGCGGCGAGGGGGAAGTCTCATGTTTTTCTCGAGTTGCGGTGGGAACCTGGGGTATATTCTCGAGTTACGACGGGGATGGCCCTTCCACCCACGTGTTTGTTCAGCGACGGCAGGACTCCTGCCTAGTTGCGAGGGACAACTCGGGATTCTCCTCGAGGCTTGGCAGGGCAATTGGGAAGCCTCTCCAGGTGAGGTGGGAGACCAAGTGTCCCTTTCCACGTGCCACAGGAATCCTGGGACTCCTATCAAGTTTCACGAGGAGTCAGGCATCGTCTCCTTTGGAGGCACTGATCTCCGCGTACCTCTGGAGTTTTCATAGGATGTGAGGCCTCCGGTCGCGATGAGGTGCGGAACTAGGTCTTTCTCTGTGGTCTCCACAGGGGATTCAGACAACCTTTCGTCTTGGGAGATGCAAGATGAGCCTGCATTCAAGTCACTGCAGGGATATCCGGCCTTATTTCGAGTCAGGGCATCGCGGTGTCCATTCCTCTTGAGGCCGCAAACTCAGGGTCCCTCTCACATAACTAGAGCTGAGAGAAGCCTCCTCTTGAGGTGCTTGTGGTAAGGTGGTATTCCTCTGGAGTCGAAGCCAGGGACTAACCTCTCATCTCGAGTTGATTTTTGGTCCACGGAGCTCTTTCCTGTTGCTACAGTGACCTCAGGATCCCTCTAGCCTTGAAACAGTGTTCTTGGGGTTTCTCTGGAGTGCCATCAAGGAAATCAAGGCTCCTTTCATGTGTGATGTGCAACACGGAATTGCTCTGCACACAGTGCAGGGGAATCGGGCCTCATCTCGCGGCGAGGGGAAAGTCTCATGGTTTTTTTCGAGTTGCGGCGGGAACCTGGGGTATATTCTCGATTTACGACGGGGATGGCCCTTCCACCCACGTGTTTGTTCAGCGACGTCAGGACTCCTGCCTAGTTGCGAGGGACAACTCGGGATTCTCCTCGAGGCTTGGCAGGGCAATTGGGACGCCTCTCCATCTGAGGCGGGAGACCAAGGGTCCCTTTCCACGTGCCACAGGAATCCTGGGACTCCTATCAAGTTTCCCGAGGAGTCAGGCATCGTCTCCTTTGGAGGCACTGATCTCCGCGTACCTCTGGAGTTTTCAAAGGATGTGAAGCCTCCGGTTGCGATGAGGTGGGGAACTAGGTCTTTCTCTGTGGCCTCCACAGGGGATTCAGACATCCTTTCGTCTTGGGAGATGCAAGACGAGCCTGCATTCAAGTCACTGCAGCGATATCCGGCCTTATTTCGCGTCAGGGCATCGCAGTGTCCATTCCACTTTAGGCCGCAAAATCAGGGTCCCTCTCACATACTTAGAGCTGAGAGAAGCCTCCTCTTGAGGTGCTTGTGGTAAGGTGCTATTTCTCTGGAGTCGAAGCTAGGGACTAACCTCTCTTCTCGAGTTGATTTTTGGGCAACGTAGCTCTTTCGTGTTGCTACATTGACCTCAGGATCCCTCTAGCCTTGAAACAGTTTTCTTGGGGTTTCTCTGGAGTGCCATCAAGGAAATCAAGGCTCCTTTCATGTGTGATGTGCAACACGGAATTGCTCTGCACGCAGTGCAGGGGAATCGGGCCTCATCTCGCGGCGAGGGGAAAGTCTCATGGTTTTTCTCGTGTTGCGGCGGGAACCTGGGGTATATTCTCGAGTTACGACGGGCATGGCCCTTCCACACACGTGTTTGTTCAGCGACGTCAGGACTCCTGCCTAGTTGCGAGGGACAACTCGGGATTCTCCTCGAGGCTTGGCAGGGCAATTGGGACGCCTCTCCAGCTGAGGCGGGAGACCAAGGGTCCCTTTCCACGTGCCACAGGAATCCTGGGACTCCTATCAAGTTTCACGAGGAGTCAGGCATCGTCTCCTTTGGAGGCACTGATCTCCGCAAACCTCTGGAGTTTTCAAAGGATGTGAGGCCTCCGGTCGCGATGAGGTGGGGAACTAGGTCTTTCTCTGTGGTCTCCACAGGGGATTCAGACATCCTTTCGTCTTGGGAGATGCAAGACGAGCCTGCATTCAAGTCACTACAGCGATATCCGGCCTTATATCGCGTCAGGGCATTGCAGTGTCCATTCCACTTTAGGCCGCAAAATCAGGGTCCCTCTCACATACTTAGAGCTGAGAGAAGCCTCCTCTTGAGGTGCTTGTGGTAATGTGGTATTCCTCTGAAGTGGACGCCAGGGACTAACCACTCATCTCGAGTTGATTTTTGGTCCACGGAGCTCTTTCGTGTTGCTACAGTGACCTCAGGATCCCTCTAGCCTTGAAACAGTGTTCTTGGGGTTTCTCTGGAGTGCCATCAAGGAAATCAAGGCTCCTTTCATGTGTGATGTGCAACACGGAATTGCTCTGCACGCAGTGCAGGGGAATCGGCCCTCATCTCGCAGCGAGGGGGAAGTCTCATGGTTTTTCTCAAGTTGCGGCTGGAACCTGGGGTATATTCTCGAGTTACGACGGGGATGGCCCTTCCACCCACGTGTTTGTTCAGCCACGTCAGGACTCCTGCCTAGTTGCGAGGGACAACTCGGGATTCTCCTCGAGGCTTGGCAGGGCAATTGGGACGCCTCTCCTTCTGTGGAGGTAGACCAAGTGTCCCTTTCCACGTGCCTCAGGAATCCTTGGACTCCTATCAAGATTCACGAGAAGTCAGGCATCGTCTCCTTTGGAGGCACTGATCTCCGTGTACCTCTGGAGTTTTCAAAGGATGTGAGGCCTCCGGTCGCGATGAGGTGGGGAACTAGGTCTTTCTCTGTGGCCTCCACAGGGGATTCAGACATCCTTTCGTCTTGGGAGATGCAAGACGAGCCTGCATTCAAGTCACTGCAGGGATATCCGGCCTTATTTCGAGCCAGGGCATCGCGGTGTCCATTCCACTTGAGGCCGCAAACTCAGGGTCCCTCTCACATACCTAGAGCTGAGAGAAGCCTCCTCTTGAGGTGCTTGTGGTAAGGTGGTATTCCTCTGGAGTCGAAGCCAGGGACTACCCTCTCATCTCGAGTTGATTTTTGGTCCACGGAGCACTTTCGTGTTGCTACAGTGACCTCAGGATCCCTCTAGCCTGGAAACAGTGTTCTTGGGGTTTCTCTGGAGTGCCATCAAGGAAATCAAGGCTCCTTTCATGTGTGATGTGCAACACGGAATTGCTCTGCACGCAGTGCAGGGGAATCGGGCCTCATTTTGCGGCGAGGGGGAAGTCTCATGGTTTTTCTCGTGTTGCGGCGGGAACCTGGGGTATATTCTCGAGTTACGACGGGGATGGCCCTTCCACCCACGTGTTTGTTCAGCGACGTCAGGACTCCTGCCTAGTTGCGAGGGACAACTCGGGATTCTCCTCGAGGCTTAGCAGGGCAATTGGGACGCCTCTCCAGCTGAGGCGGGAGACCAAGGGTCCCTTTCCACGTGCCACAGGAATCCTGGGACTCCTATCAAGTTTCAGGAGGAGTCAGGCATCGTCTCCTTTGGAGGCACTGATCTCCGCGTACCTCTGGAGTTTTCAAAGGATGTGAGGCCTCCGGTCGCGATGAGGTGGGGAACTAGGTCTTTTTCTGTGGTCTCCACAGGGGATTCAGACATCCTTCCATCTTGGGAGATGCAAGAAGAGCCTGCATTCAAGTCACTGCAGGGATATCCGCCCTTATTTCGAGTCAGGGCATCGCGGTGTCCATTCCACTTGAGGCCGCAAACTCAGGGTCCCTCTCACATACCTAGAGCTGAGAGAAGCCTCCTCTTGAGGTGCTTGTGGTAAGGTGGTATTCCTCTGGAGTGGAAGTCAGGGACTAACCTCCCATCTCGAGTTGATTTCTGGTCCATGGAGCTCTTTTGTGTTGCTACAGTGACCTCAGGATCCGTCTATCCTTGAAACAGTGTTCTTGGGGTTTCTCTGGAGTGCCATCAAGGAAATCAAGGCTCCTTTCATGTGTGATGTGCAACACGGAATTGCTCTGCACGCAGTGCAGGGGAATCGGGCCTCATCTCGCGGCGAGGGGGAAGTCTCATGGTTTTTCTCGAGTTACGGCGGGAACCTGGGGTATATTCTCGAGTTACGACTGGGATGGCCCTTCCACCCAAGTGTTTGTTCAGCGACGTCAGGACTCCTGCCTAGTTGCGAGGGACAACTCGGGATTCTCCTCGAGGCTTGGCAGGGCAATTGGGACGCCTCTCCAGCTGAGGCGGGAGACCAAGGGTCCCTTTCCACGTGCCACAGGAATCCTGGGACTCCTATCAAGTTTCACGAGGAGTCAGGCATCGTCTCCTTTGGAGGCACTGATCTCCGCGTACCTCTGGAGTTTTCAAAGGATGTGAGGCCTCCGGTCGCGATGAGGTTGGGAACTAGGTCTTTTTCTGTGGTCTCCACAGGGGATTCAGACATCCTTTCATCTTGGGAGATGCAAGACGAGCCTGCATTCAAGTCACTGTAGGGATATCCGGCCTTATTTCGAATCAGGGCATTGCGGTGTCCATTCCACTTGAGGCCGCAAACTCAGGGTCCCTCTCACATACCTAGAGCTGAGAGAAGCCTCCTCTTGAGGTGCTTGTGGTAAGGTGGTATTCCTCTGGAGTCGAAGCCAGGGACTAACCTCTCATCTCGAGTTGATTTTTGGTCCACGGAGCTCTTTCGTGTTGCTACAGTGACTTCAGGATCCCTCTAGCCTTGAAACAGTGTTCTTGGGGTTTCTCTGGTGTGCCATCAAGGAAATCAAGGCTCCTTTCATGTGTGATGTGCAACACGGAATTGCTCTGCACGCAGTGCAGGGGAATCGGGCCTCATCTCGCGGCGAGGGGGAAGTCTCATGGTTTTTCTCGAGTTGCGGCGGGAACCTGGGGTATATTCTCGAGTTACGACGGGGATGGGCCTTCCAGCCACGTGTTTGTTCAGCGATTTCAGGACTCCTGCCTAGTTGCGAGGGACAACTCGGGATTCTCCTCGAGGCTTGGCAGGGCAATTGGGACGCCTCTCCAGCTGAGGCGGGAGACCAAGGGTCCCTTTCCACGTGCCACAGGAATCCTGGGACTCCTATCAAGTTTCACGAGGAGTCAGGCATCATCTCCTTTGGAGGCACTGATCTCCGCGTACCTCTGGAGTTTTCAAAGGATGTGAGGCCTCCGGTCGCGATGAGGTGGGGAACTAGGTCTTTTTCTGTGGTCTCCACAGGGGATTCAGACATCCTTCCATCTTGGGAGATGCAAGACGAGCCTGCATTCAAGTCACTGCAGGGATATCTGGCCTTATTTCGAGTCAGGGCATCGCGGTGTCCATTCCACTTGAGGCCGCAAACTCAGGGTCCCTCTCACATACCTAGAGCTGAGAGAAGCCTCCTCTTGAGGTGCTTGTGGTAAGGTGGTATTCCTCTGGAGTCGAAGCCAGGGACTAACCTCTCATCTCGAGTTGATGTTTGGTCCAGGGAGCTCTTTCGTGTTGCTACAGTGACCTCAGGATCCCTCTAGCCTTGAAAGAGTGTTCTTGGGGTTTCTCTGGAGTGCCATCAAGGAAATCAAGGCTCCTTTCATGTGTGATGTGCAACACGGAATTGCTCTGCACGCAGTGCAGGGGAATCGGGCCTCATCTCGCGGCGAGGGGGAAGTCTCATGGTTTTTCTCGAGTTGCGGCGGGAACCGGGGCTATATTATCGAGTTACGATGGGGATGGCGCATCCACCCACGTGTTTGTTCAGCGACGTCAGCACTCCTGCCTAGTTGCGAGGGACAACTCGGGATTCTCCTCGAGGTTTGGCAGGGCAATTGGGACGCCTCTCCAGCTGAGGCGGGAGACCAAGCGTTCCTTTCCACGTGCCACAGGAATCCTGGGACTCCTATCAAGTTTCACGAGGAGTCAGGCATCCTCTCCTTTGGAGGCACTGATCTCCGCGTACCTCTGGAGTTTTCAAAGGATGTGAGGCCTCCGGTCGCGATGAGGTGGGGAACTAGGTCTCTCTCTGTGGTCTGCACAGGGGATTCAGACATCCTTTCGTCTTGGGAGATGCAAGACGAGCCTGCATTCAAGTCACTGCAGGGATATCCGGCCTTATTTCCAGTCAGGGCATCGCGGTGTCCATTCCACTTGAGGCCACAAACTCAGGGTCCCTCTCACATACCTAGAGCTGAGAGAAGCCTCCTCTTGAGGTGCTTGTGGTAAGGTGGTATTCCTCTGGAGTCGAAGCCAGGGACTAACCTCTCATCTCGAGTTGATTTTTGGTCCACGGAGCTATTTCGTGTTGCTACAGTGACCTCAGGATCCCTCTAGCCTTGAAACAGTGTTCTTGGGGTTTCTCTGGAGTGCCATCAAGGAAATCAAGACTTCTTTCATGTGTGATGTGCGACACTGATTTGCTCTGCAGGCAGTGCAGGGGAATCGGGCCTCATTTTGCGGCGAGGGGGAAGTCTCATGGTTTTTCTCGAGTTGCGGCGGGAACCTGGGGTATATTCTCGAGTCACGATGGGGATGGCCCTTTCACCCACGTGTTTGTTCAGCGACGTCAGGACTCCTGCCTAGTTGCGAGGGACAACTCGGGATTCTCCTCGAGGCTTGGCAGGGCAATTGGGACGCCTCTCCAGCTGAGGTGGGAGACCAAGAGTCCCTTTCCACGTGCCACAGGAATCCTGGGACTCCTATCAAGGTTCACGAGGAGTCAGGCATCGTCTCCTTTGAAGGCACTGATCTCCGCGTACCTCTGGAGTTTTCATAGGATGTGAGGCCTCCGGTCGCGAAGATGTGGGGAACTAGGTCTTTCTCTGTGGTCTCCACAGGGGATTCAGACATCCTTTCATCTTTGGAGATGCAAGACGAGCCTGCATTCAAGTCACTGCAGGGATATCCGGCCTTATTTCGAGTCAGGGCATCGCGGTGTCCATTCCACTTGATGCCGCAAACTCAGGGTCCCTCTCACATACCTAGAGCTGAGAGAAGCCTCCTCTTGAGGTGCTTGTGGTAAGGTGGTATTCCTCTGGAGTCGAAGCCAGGGACTAACCTCTCATCTCGAGTTGATTTTTGGTCCACGGAGCTCTTTCGTGTTGCTACAGTGACCTCAGGATCCCTCTAGCCTGGAAACAGTGTTCTTGGGTTTTCTCTGGAGTGCCATGAAGGAAATCAAGGCTCCTTTCATGTGTGATGTGCAACACGGAATTTCTCTGCCCGCAGTGTAGGGGAATCGGGCCTCATCTCGCGGCGAGGGGGAAGTCTCATGGCTTTTCTCGAGTTGCGGCGGGAACCTGGGGTATATTCTCGAGTTACGACGGGGATGGCCCTTCCACCCACGTGTTTGTTCAGCCACGTCAGGACTCCTGCCTAGTTGCGAGGGACAACTCGGGATTCTCCTCGAGGCTTGGCAGGGCAATTGGGACGCCTCTCCAGCTGAGGCGGGAGACCAAGGGTCCCTTTCCACGTGCCACAGGAATCCTGGGACTCCTATCAAGTTTCACGAGGAGTCAGGCATTGTCTCCTTTGGAGGCACTGATCTCCGCGTACCTCTGGAGTTTTCAAAGGATGTGAGGCCTCCGGTCGCGATGAGGTTGGGAACTAGGTCTTTTTCTGTGGTCTCCACAGGGGATTCAGACATCCTTTCATCTTGGGAGATGCAAGACAAGCCTGCATTCAAGTCACTGCAGGGATATCCGGCCTTATTTCGAATCAGGGCATTGCGGTGTCCATTCCACTTGAGGCCGCAAACGCAGGGTCCCTCTCACATACCTAGAGCTGAGAGAAGCCTCCTCTTGAGGTGCTTGTGGTAAGGTGGTATTCCTCTGGAGTCGAAGCCAGGGACTAACCTCTCATCTCGAGTTGATTTTTGGTCCACGGAGCTCTTTTGTGTTGCTACAGAGACCTCAGGATCCCTCTAGCCTTGAAACAGTGTTCTTGGGGTTTCTCTGGTGTGCCATCAAGGAAATCAAGGCTCCTTTCATGTGTGATGTGCAACACGAAATTGCTCTGCACGCAGTGCAGGGGAATCGGGCCTCATCTCGCGGCGAGGGGGAAGTCTCATGGTTTTTCTCGAGTTGCGGCGGGAACCTGGGGTATATTCTCGAGTTACGACGGGGATGGGCCTTCCAGCCACGTGTTTGTTCAGCCACGTCAGGACTCCTGCCTAGTTGCGAGGGACAACTCGGGATTCTCCTCGAGGCTTGGCAGGGCAATTGGGACGCCTCTCCAGCTGAGGCGGGAGACCAAGGGTCCCTTTACACGTGCCACAGGAATCCTGGGACTCCTATCAAGTTTCACGAGGAGTCAGGCATCGTCTCCTTTGGAGGCACTGATCTCCGCGTACCTCTGGAGTTTTCAAAGGATGCGAGGCCTCCGATCGCAATGAGGTGGGGAACTAGGTCTTTCTCTGTGGTCTCCACAGGGGATTCAGACATCCTTTCGTCTTGGGAGATGCAAGACGAGCCTGCATTCAAGTCACTGCAGGGATATCCGGCCTTATTTCGCGTCAGAGCATCGCAGTGTCCATTCCACTTTAGGCCGGAAAATCAGGGTCCCTCTCACATACTTTGAGCTGAGAGAAGCCTCCTCTTGAGGTGCTTGTGGTAAGGTGGTATTCCTCTGGAGTCGAAGCCAGGGAATAACCTCTCATCTCGAGTTGATTTTTGGTCCACGGAGCTCTTTCGTGTTGTTACAGTGACCTCAGGATCGCTCTATCCTTGAAACAGTGTTCTTGGGGTTTCTCTGGAGTGCCATCAAGGAAATCAAGGCTCCTTTCATGTTTGATGTGCAACACGGAATTGCTCTGCATGCAGTGCAGGGGAATCGGGCCTCATCTCGCGGCGAGGGGGAAGTCTCATGGTTTTTCTCGAGTTGCGGCGGGAACCTGGGGTATATTCTCGAGTTACGACGGGGATGGCCCTTCCACACACGTGTTTGTTCAGCGACGTCAGGACTCCTGCCTAGTTGCGAGGGACAACTCGGGATTCTCCTCGAGGCTTGGCAGGGCAATTGGGACGCCTCTCCAGCTGAGGCGGGAGACAAAGTGTCCCTTTCCACGTGCCACAAGAATCCTGGGATTCCTATCAAGTTTCACGAGGAGTCAGGCATCGTCTCCTTTGGAGGCACTGATCTCCGCGTACCTCTGGAGTTTTCATAGGATGTGAGGCCTCCGGTCGCGATGAGGTGGGGAACTAGGTCTTTCTCTGTGGTCTCCACAGGGGATTCAGACATCCTTTCGTCTTGGGAGATGCAAGACGAGCCTGCATTCAAGTCACTGCAGGGATATCCGGCCTTATTTCGAGTCAGGGCATCGCGGTGTCCATTCCACTTGAGGCCGCAAACGCAGGGTCCCTCTCACATACCTAGAGCTGAGAGAAGCCTCCTCTTGAGGTGCTTGTGGTAAGGTGGTATTCCTCTGGAGTCGAAGCCAGGGACTAACCTCTCATCTCGAGTTGATTTTTGGTCCACGGAGCTCTTTCGTGTTGCTACAGTGACCTCAGGATCCCTCTAGCCTGGAAACAGTGTTCTTGGGTTTCCTCTGGAGTGCCATGAAGGAAATCAAGGCTCCTTTCATGTGTGATGTGCAAAACGGAATTTCTCTGCCCGCAGTGTAGGGGAATCGGGCCTCATCTCGCGGCGAGGGGGAAGTCTCATGGCTTTTCTCGAGTTGCGGCGGGAACCTGGGGTATATTCTCGAGTTACGACGGGGATGGCCCTTCCACCCACGTGTTTGTTCAGCCACGTCAGGACTCCTGCCTAGTTGCGAGGGACAACTCGGGATTCTCCTCGAGGCTTGGCAGGGCAATTGGGACGCCTCTCCAACTGAGGCGGGAGACCAAGGGTCCCTTTCCACATGCCACAGGAATCCTGGGACTCCTATCAAGTTTCACGAGGAGTCAGGCATCGTCTCCTTTGGAGGCACTGATCTCCGCGTACCTCTGGAGTTTTCAAAGGATGTGAGGCCTCCGGTCGCAATGAGGTGGGGAACTAGGTCTTTCTCTGTGGTCTCCACAGGGGATTCAGACATCCTTTCGTCTTGGGAGATGCAAGACGAGCCTGCATTCAAGTCACTGCAGGGATATCCGGCCTTATTTCGAGGCAGGGCATCACAGTGTCCATTCCGCTTTAGGCCGCAAAATCAGGGTCCCTCTCACATACCTAGAGCTGAGAGAAGCCTCCTCTTGAGGTGCTTGTGGTAAGGTGGTATTCCTCTGGAGTCGAAGCCAGGGACTAACCTCTCATCTCGAGTTGATTTTTGGTCCACGAAGTTCTTTCGTGTTGCTACAGTAACCTCAGGATCCATCTAGCCTTGAAACAGTGTTCTTGGGGTTTCTCTGGAGTGCCATCAAAGAAATCAATGCTCCTTTCATGTTTGATGTGCAACACGGAATTGCTCTGCATGCAGTGCAGGGGAATCGGGCCTCATCTCGCGGCGAGGGGGAAGTCTCATGGTTTTTCTCGAGTTGCGGCGGGAACCTGGGGTATATTCTCGAGTTATGACGGGCATGGCCCTGCCACACACGTGTTTGTTCAGCGACGTCAGGACTCCTGCCTAGTTGCGAGGGACAACTCGGGATTCTCCTCGAGGCTTGGCAGGGCAATTGGGACGCCTCTCCAGCTGAGGCGGAAGACCAAGGGTCCCTTTCCATGTGCCACAGGAATCCTGGGACTCCTATCAAGTTTCACGAGGCGTCAGGCATCGTCTCCTTTGGAGGCACTGATCTCCGCGTACCTTTGAAGTTTTCAAAGGATGTGAGGCCTCCGGTCGCGATGAGGTGGGGAACTAGGTCTTTCTCTGTGGTCTCCACAGGGGATTCAGACATCCTTTCGTCTTGGGAGATGCAAGACGAGCCTGCATTCAAGTCACTGCAGGGATATCCGGCCTTATTTCGCGTCAGGGCATCGCAGTGTCCATTCCACTTTAGGCCGCAAAATCAGGGTCCCTCTCACATACTTTGAGCTGAGAGAAGCCTCCTCTTGAGGTGCTTGTGGTAAGGTGTTATTCCTCTGGAGTCGAAGCCAGGGACTAACCTCTCATCTCGAGTTGATTTTTGGTCCACGGAGCTCTTTCGTGTTGTTACAGTGACCTCAGGATCGCTCTATCCTTGAAACAGTGTTCTTGGGGTTTCTCTGGAGTGCCATCAAGGAAATCAAGGCTCCTTTCATGTTTGATGTGCAACACGGAATTGCTCTGCATGCAGTGCAGGGGAATCGGGCCTCATCTCGCGGCGAGGGGGAAGTCTCATGGTTTTTCTCGAGTTGCGGCGGGAACCTGGGGTATATTCTCGAGTTACGACGGGGATGGCCCTTCCACCCACGTGTTTGTTCAGCCACGTCAGGACTCCTGCCTAGTTGCGAGGGACAACTCGGGATTCTCCTCGAGGCTTGGCAGGGCAATTGGGACGCCTCTCCAGCTGAGGCGGGAGACCAAGGGTCCCTTTCCACGTGCCACAGGAATCCTGGGACTCCTATCAAGATTCACGAGGAGTCAGGCATCGTCTCCTTTGGAGGCACTGATCTCCGCGTACCTCTGGAGTTTTCAAAGAATGTGAGGCCTCCGGTCGCGATGAGGTGGGGAACTAGGTCTTTCTCTGTGGTCTCCACAGGGGATTCAGACATCCTTTCGTCTTGGGAGATGCAAGACGAGCCTGCATTCAAGTCACTGCAGGAATATCCGGCCTTATTTCGAGTCAGGGCATAGCGGTGTCCATTCCACTTGAGGCCACTAACTCAGGGTCCCTCTCACATACCTAGAGCTGAGAGAAGCCTCCTCTTGAGGTGCTTGTGGTAAGGTGGTATTCCTCTGGAGTCGAAGCCAGGGACTAACCCCTCATCTCGAGTTGATTTTTGGTCCACGGAGCTCTTTCGTGTTGCTACAGTGACCTTAGGATCCCTCTAGCCTTGAAACAGTGTTCTTGGGGTTTCTCTGGAGTGCCATCAAGGAAATCAAGGCTCCTTTCATGTTTGATGTGCAACACGGAATTGCTCTGCATGCAGTGCAGGGGAATCGGGCCTCATCTCGCGGCGAGGGGGAAGTCTCATGGTTTTTCTCGAGTTGCGGCGGAAAACTGGGGTATATTCTCCAGTTACGATGGGGATGGCCCTTCCACCCACGTGTTTGTTCAGCGACGTCAGGACTCCTGCCTAGTTGCGAGGGACAACTCGGGAATCTCCTCGAGGCTTGGCAGGGCAATTGGGACGCCTCTCCAGCTGAGGTGGGAGACCAAGGGTCCCTTTCCACGTGCCACAGGAATCCTGGGACTCCTATCAAGTTTCACGAGGAGTCAGGCATCGTCTCCTTTGGAGGCACTGATCTCCGCGTACCTCTGGAGTTTTCATAGGATGTGAGGCTTCCGGTCGCGATGAGGTGGGGAACTAGGTCTTTCTCTGTGGTCTCCACAGGGGATTCAGACATCCTTTCATCTTGGGAGATGCAAGACGAGCCTGCATTCAAGTCACTGCAGCAATATCCGGCCTTATTTCGCGTCAGGGCATTGCAGTGTCCATTCCACTTTAGGCCTCAAAATCAGGGTCCCTCTCACATACTTAGAGCTGAGAGAAGCCTCCTCTTGAGGTGCTTGTGATAAGGTGGTATTCCTCTGGAGTCGAAGCCAGGGACTAACCTCTCATCTCGAGTTGATTTTTGGTCCACGGAGCTCTTTCGTGTTGCTACAGTGACCTCAGGATCGCTCTAGCCTTGAAACAGTGTTCTTGGGGTTTCTCTGGAGTACCATGAAGGAAATCAAGGCTCCTTTCATGTTGATGTGCAACACGGAATTGCTCTGCATGCAGTGCAGGGGAATCGGGCCTCATCTCGCGGCGAGGGGGAAGTCTCATGGTTTTTCTCGAGTTGCGGCGGGAACCTGGGGTATATTCTCGAGTTACGACGGGGATGGCCCTTCCACCCACGTGTTTGTTCAGCGACAGCAGGACTCCTGCCTAGTTGCGAGGGACAACTCGGGATTCTCCTCGAGGCTTGGCAGGGCAATTGGGACTCCTCTCCAGCTGAGGCGGGAGACCAAGGGTCCCTTTCCACGTGCCACAGGAATCCTGGGACTCCTATCAAGTTTCACGAGGAGTCAGGCATCGTCTCCTTTGGAGGCACTTATCTCCGTGTACTTCTGGAGTTTTCATAGGATGTCAGGCCTCCGGTCGTGATGAGGTGGGGAACTAGGTCTATCTCTGTGGTCTCCACAGGGGATTCAGACATCCTTTCGTCTTGGGAGATGCAAGACGAGCCTGCATTTAAGTCACTGCAGGGATATTCGGCCTTATTTCGAGTCAGGGCATCGCGGTGTCCATTCCACTTGAGGCCGCAAACTCAGAGTCCCTCTCACATACCTAGAACTGAGAAAAGCCTCCTCTTGAGGTGCTTGTGGTAAGGTGGTATTCCTCTGGAGTCGAAGCCAGGGACTACCCTCTCATCTCGAGTTGATTTCTTGTCCAGGGAGCTCTTTCGTGTTGCTACAGTGACCTCAGGATCCCTCTAGCCTTGAAACAGTGTTCTTGGGGTTTCTCTGGAGTGCCATCAAGGAAATCAAGGCTCCTTTCATGTGTGATGTGCAACACGGAATGGCTCTGCACACAGTGCAGGGGAATCGGGCCTCATCTCGCGGCGAAGGGGAAGTCTCATGGTTTTTCTCGAGTTGCGGCGGGAACCTGGGGTATATTCTCGAGTTACGACGGGGATGGCCCTTCCACCCACGTGTTTGTTTAGCGACGTCAGGACTCCTGCCTAGTTGCGAGGGACAACTCGGGATTCTCCTCGAGGCTTCGCAGGGCATTTGGGACGCCTCTCCAGCTGAGGTGTGAGACCAAGGGTCCCTTTCCACGTGCCACAGGAATCCTGGGACTCCTATCAAGTTTCACGAGGAGTCAGGCATCGTCTCCTTTGGAGGCACTGATCTCCGCGTACCTCTGGAGTTTTCATAGGATGTGAGGCCTCCGGTCGCGATGAGGTGCGGAACTAGGTCTTTCTCTGTGGTCTCCACAGGGGATTCAGACAACCTTTCCTCTTGGGAGATGCAAGACGAGCCTGCATTCAAGTCACTGCAGGGATATCCGGCCTTATTTCGAGTCAGGGCATCGCGGTGTCCATTCCACTTGAGGCCGCAAACTCAGGGTCCCTCTCACATACCTAGAGCTGAGAGAAGCCTCCTCTTGAGGTGCTTGTGGTAAGGTGGTATTCCTCTGGAGTCGAAGCCAGGGACTATCCTCTCATCTCGAGTTGATTTTTGGTCCACGGAACTCTTTCGTGTTGCTACAGTGACCTCAGGATCGCTCTAGCCTTGAAACAGTGTTCTTGGGGTTTCTCTGGAGTGCCATCAAGGAAATCAAGGCTCCTTTCATGTGTGATGTGCAACACGGAATTGCTCTGCATGCAGTGCAGGGGAATCGGGCCTCATCTCGCGGCGAGGGGGAAGTCTCATGGTTTTTCTCGAGTTGCGGCGGGAACCTGGGGTATATTCTCGAGTTACGACGGGGATGGCCCTTCCACCCATGTGTTTGTTCAGCGACGGCAGGACTCCTGCCTAGTTGCGAGGGACAACTCGGGATTCTCCTCGAGGCTTGGCAGGACAATTGGGACGCCTCTCCAGCTGAGGTGGGAGACCAGGGTCCCTTTCCACGTGCCACAGGAATCCTGGGACTCCTATCAAGTTTCACGAGGAGTCAGGCATCGTCTCCTTTGGAGGCACTGATCTCCGCGTACTTCTGGAGATTTCATAGGATGTGAGGCCTCCGGTCGCGATGATGTGCGGAACTAGGTCATTCTCTGTGGTCTCCACAGGGGATTCAGGCAACCTTTCGTCTTGGGAGATGCAAGACGAGCCTGCATTCAAGTCACTGCAGGGATATCCGGCCTTATTTCGAGTCAGGGCATCGCGGTGTCCATTCCACTTGAGGCCGCAAACTCAGGGTCCCTCTCACATACCTAGAGCTGAGAGAAGCCTCCTCTTGAGGTGCTTGTGGTAAGGTGGTATTCCTCTGGAGTCGAAGCCAGGGACTAACCTCTCATCTCGAGTTGATTTTTGGTCCACGGAGCTCTTTCGTGTTGCTACAGTGACCTCAGGATCCCTCTGGCCTTGAAACAGTGTTCTTGGGGTTTCTCTGGAGTGCCATCAAGGAAATCAAGGCTCCTTTCATGTGTGATGTGCGACACGGAATTGCTCTGCACGCAGTGCAGGGTAATCGGGCCTCATCTCGCGGCGAGGGGGAAGTCTCATGGTTTTTCTCGAGTTGCGGCGGGAACCTGGGGTATATTCTCGAGTTACGACGGGGATGGCCCTTCCACCCACGTGTTTGTTCAGCGACGTCAGGACTCCTGCCTAGTTGCGAGGGACAACTCGGGATTCTCCTCGAGGCTTGGCAGGGCAATTGGGACGCCTCTCCAGCTGAGGTGGGAGACCAAGGGTCCCTTTCCACGTGCCACAGGAATCCTGGGACTCCTATCAAGTTTCACGAGGAGTCAGGCATCGTCTCCTTTGGAGGCACTGATCTCCGTGTACTTCTGGAGTTTTCAAAGGATGTGAGGCCTCCGGTCGCGATGAGGTGGGGAACTAGGTCTTTCTCTGTGGTCTCCACAGGGGATTCAGACATCCTTTCGTCTTGGGAGATGCAAGACGAGCCTGCATTTAAGTCACTGCAGGGATATCCGGGCTTATTTCGAGTCAGGGCATCGCGGTGTCCATTCCACTTGAGGCCGCAAACTCAGAGTCCCTCTCACATACCTAGAACTGAGAGAAGCCTCCTCTTGAGGTGCTTGTGGTAAGGTGGTATTCCTCTGGAGTCGAAGCCAGGGACTAACCTCTCATCTCGAGTTGATTTTTGGTCCACGGAGCTCTTTCGTGTTGCTACAGTGACCTCAGGATCCCTCTAGCCTTGAAACAGTGTTCTTGGGGTTTCTCTGGAGTGCCATCAAGGAAATCAAGGCTCCTTTCATGTGTGATGTGCAACACGGAATTGCTCTGCACACAGTGCAGGGGAATCGGGCCTCATCTCGTGGCGAAGGGGAAGTCTCATGGTTTTTCTCGAGTTGCGGCGGGAACCTGGGGTATATTCTCGAGTTACGACGGGGATGACCCTTCCACCCACGTGTTTGTTCAGCGACGTCAGGACTCCTGCCTAGTTGCGAGGGACAACTCGGGATTCTCCTCGAGGCTTGGCAGGGCAATTGGGACGCTTCTCCAGTTGAGGTGGGAGACCTATGGTCCCTTTCCACGTGCCACAGGAATCCTGGGACTCCTATCAAGTTTCACGAGGAGTCAGGCATCGTCTCCTTTGGAGGCACTGATCTCCGCGTACCTCTGGAGTTTTCATAGGATGTGAGGCCTCCGGTCGCGATGAGGTGGGGAACTAGGTCTTTCTCTGTGGTCTCCACAGGGGATTCAGACATCCTTTCGTCTTGGGAGATGCAAGACAAGCCTGCATTCAAGTCACTGCAGGGATATCCGGCCTTATTTCAAGTCAAGGCATCGCGGTGTCCATTCCACTTGAGGCCGCAAACTCTGAGTCCCTCTCACATACCTAGAGCTGAGAGAAGCCTCCTCTTGAGGTGCTTGTGGTAAGGTGGTATTCCTCTGGAGTCGAATCCAGGGACTAACCTCTCATCTCGAGTTGATATTTGGTCCACGGAGCTCTTTCGTGTTGCTACAGTGACCTCAGGATCCCTCTAGCCTTGAAACAGTGTTCTTGGGGTTTCTCTGGAGTGCCATCAGGAAATCAAGGCTCCTTTCATGTGTGATGTGCAACACGGAATTGCTCTGCACGCAGTGCAGAGGAATCGAGCCTCATCTCGCGGCGAGGGGGAAGTCTCATGGTTTTTCTCGAGTTGCGGCGGGAACCTGGGGTATATTCTCGAGTTACGACGGGGATGGCCCTTCCACACACGTGTTTGTTCAGCGACGTCAGGACTCCTGCCTAGTTGCGAGGGACAACTCGGGATTCTCCTCGAGGCTTGGCAGGGCAATTGGGACGCCTCTCCAGCTGAGGCGGGAGACCAAGGGTCCCTTTCCACGTGCCACAGGAATCCTGGGACTCCTATCAAGTTTCACGAGGAGTCAGGCATCGTCTCCTTTGGAGGCACTGATCTCCGCGTACCTCTGGAGTTTTCAAAGGATGTGAGGCCTCCGGTCGCTATGAGGTGGGGAACTAAGTCTTTCTCTGTGGTCTCCACAGGGGATTCAGACATCCTTTCATCTTGGGAGATGCAAGACGAGCCTGCATTCAAGTCACTGCAGGGATATCCGGCCTTATTTCGAGTCAGGGCATCGCGGTGTCCATTCCACTTGAGGCCGCAAACTCAGGGTCCCTCTCACATAGCTAGAGCTGAGAGAAGCCTCCTCTTGAGGTGCTTGTGGTAATCTGGTATTCCTCTGGAGTCGAAGCCAGGGACTAACCTCTCATCTCGAGTTGATTTTTCGTCCACGGAGCTCTTTCGTGTTGCTACAGTGACCTCAGGATCCCTCTAGCCTTGAAACAGTGTTCTTTGGGTTTCTCTGGAGTGCCATCAAGGAAATTAAGACTCCTTTCATGTGTGATGTGCAACACGGAATTGCTCTGCACGCAGTGCAGGGAAATCGGGCCTCATCTCGGGGTGAGGGGGAAGTCTCATGGTTTTTCTCGAGTTATGGCAGGAACCTGGGGTATATTCTCGAATTACGATGGGGATGGCCCTTCCACGCACGTGTTTGTTCAGCGACGTCAGGACTCCTGCCTAGTTGCGAGGGACAACTCGGGATTCTCCTCGAGGCTTGGCAGGGCAATTGGGATGCCTCTCCAGCTGAGGCGGGAGACCAAGGGTCCCTTTCCACGTGCCACAGGAATCCTGGGACTCCTATCAAGTTTCACGAGGAGTCAGGCATCGTCTCCTTTGGAGGCACTGATCTCCGCGTACCTCTGGAGTTGTCAAAGGATATGAGGCCTCCGGTCGAAATGAGGTGGGGAACTAGGTCTTTCTCTGTGGGCTCCACAGGGGATTCAGACATCCTTTCGTCTTGGGAGATGCAAGACGAGCCTGCATTCAAGTCACTGCAGGGATATCCGGCCTTATTTCGAGTCAGGGCATCGTGGTGTCCATTCCACTTGAGGCCTCAAACTCAGGGTCCCTCTCACATACCTAGAGCTGAGAGAAGCCTCCTCTTGAGGTGCTTGTGGTAAGGTGGTATTCCTCTGGAGTTGAATCCAGGGACTAACCTCTCATCTCGAGTTGATTTTTGGTCCACGGAGCTCTTTCGTGTTGCTCCGGTGACATCAGGATCCCTCTAGCCTTGAAACAGTGTTCTTGGGGTTTCTCTGGAGTGCCACCAAGGAAATCAAGGCTCCTTGCATGTCTGATGTGCAACACGGAATTGCTCTGCACGCAGTGCAGGTGAATTGGGCCTCATCTCGCGGCGAGGGGGAAGTCTCATGGTTTTTCTCGAGTTGCGGTGGGAACCTGGGGTATATTCTCGAGTTACGACGGGGATGGCCCTTCCACCCACGTGTTTGTTCAGCGACGTCAGGACTCCTGCCTAGTTGCGAGGGACCACTCGGGATTCTCCTCGAGGCTTGGCAGGGCAATTGGGACGCCTCTCCAGCTGAGGCGGGAGACCAAGGGTCCCTTTCCATGTGACACAGGAATCCTGGGACTCCTATCAAGTTTCACGAGGAGTCAGGCATCGTCTCCTTTGGAGGCACTGATCTCCGCGTACCTCTGGAGTTTTCAAAGGATGTGAGGCCTCCGGTCGCCATGAGGTGGGAAACTAGGTCTTTCTCTGTGGTCTCCACAGGGGATTCAGACATTCGTTCATTTTGGGAGATGCAAGACGAGCCTGCATTCAAGCCACTGCAGGGATATCCGGCCTTATTTCGCGTCAGGGAATTGCAGTGTCCATTCCACTTGAGGCCGCAAACTCAGGGTCCCTCTCACATACCTAGAGCTGAGAGAAGCCTCCTCTTGAGGTGCTTGTGGTAAGGTGGTATTCCTCTGGAGTCGAATCCAGGGACTAACCTCTCATCTCGAGTTGATTCTTGGTCCACGGAGCTCTTTCCTGTTGCTACAGTGACCTCAGGATCCCTCTAGCCTTGAAACAGTGTTCTTTGGGTTTCTCTGGAGTACCATCAAGGAAATTAAGACTCCTTTCATGTGTGATGTGCAACACGGAATTGCTCTGCACGCAGTGCAGGGGAATCGGGCCTCATATCGCAGCGAGGGGGAAGTCTCATGGTTTTTCTCGAGTTGCGGCGGGAACCTAGGGTATATTCTCGAGTTACGACGGGGATGGCCCTTCCAACCACGTGTTTGTTCAGCGACGGCAGGTCTCCGGCCTAATTGCGACGGACAACTCGGGATTCTACTCGAGGCTTGGCAGGGCCATTGGGATGCCTCTCCAGCTGAGGCGGGAGACCAAGGGTCCCTTGCCACGTGCACAGGAATCCTGGGACTCCTATTAAGTTTCACGAGGAGTCAGGCATCGTCTCCTTTGGAGGCACTGATCTCCACATACCTCTGAAGTTTTCAAATGATGTGAGGCCTCCGTTCGCCATGAGGTGGGGAACTAAGTCTTTCTCTGTGGTCTCCACAGGGGATTCAGACATCCTTTCATCTTGGGAGATGCAAGACGAGCCTGCATTCAAGTCACTGCAGGGATATCCGGCCTTATTTCGAGTCAGGGCATCGCGGTGTCCATTCCACTTGAGACCGCAAACTCAGGGTCCCTCTCACATACCTAGAGCTGAGAGAAGCCTCCTCTTGAGGTGCTTGTGGTAATCTGGTATTCCTCTGGAGTCGAAGCCAGGGACTAACCTCTCATCTCGAGTTGATTTTTGGTCCACGGAGCTCTTTCGTGTTGCTACAGTGACCTCAGGATCCCTCTAGCCTTGAAACAGTGTTCTTTGGGGTTCTCTGGAGTGCCATCAAGGAAATTAAGACTCCTTTCATGTGTGATGTGCAACATGGAATTGCTCTGCACGCAGTGCAGGGGAATCGGGCCTCATCTCGGGGTGAGGGGGAAGTCTCATGGTTTTTCTCGAGTTGTGGCAGGAACCTGGGGTATATTCTCGAATTACGATGGGGATGGCCCTTCCACGCACGTGTTTGTTCAGCGACGTCAGGACTCCTGCCTAGTTGCGAGGGACAACTCGGGATTCTCCTCGAGGCTTGGCAGGGCAATTGGGATGACTCTCCAGCTGAGGCGGGAGACCAAGGGTCCCTTTCCACGTGCCAAAGGAATCCTGGGACTCCTATCAAGTTTCACGAGGAGTCAGGCATCGTCTCCTTTGGAGACAATGATCTCCGCGTACCTCTGGAGTTTTCAAAGGATGTGAGGCCTCCGGTCGCGATTAGGTGGGAAACTAGGTCTTTCTCTGTGGTCTCCACAGGGGATTCAGACATTCGTTCATTTTGGGAGATGCAAGACGAGCCTGCATTCAAGTCACTGCAGGGATATCCGGCCTTATTTCGCGTCAGGGCATTGCAGTGTCCATTCCACTTGAGGCCGCAAACTCAGGGTCCCTCTCACATACCTAGAGCTGAGAGAAGCCTCCTCTTGAGGTGCTTGTGGTAAGGTGGTATTCCTCTGGAGTCGAATCCAGGGACTAACCTCTCATCTCGAGTTGATTCTTGGTCCACGGAGCTCTTTCCTGTTGCTACAGTGACCTCAGGATCCCTCTAGCCTTGAAACAGTGTTCTTGGGTTTCTCTGGAGTACCATCAAGGAAATTAAGACTCCTTTCATGTGTGATGTGCAACACGGAATTGCTCTGCACGCAGTGCAGGGGAATCGGGCCTCATATCGCGGCGAGGGGGAAGTCTCATGGTTTTTCTCGAGTTGCGGCGGGAACCTGGGGTATATTCTCGAGTTACGACGAGGATGGCCCTTCCAACCACGTGTTTGTTCAGCGACGGCAGGACTCCTGCCTAGTTGCGACGGACAACTCGGGATTCTCCTCGAGGCTTGGCAGGGCAATTGGGACGCCTCTCCAGCTGAGGCGGGAGAACAAGGGTCCCTTTCCACGTGCCACAGGAATCCTGGGACTCCTATCAAGTTTCACGAGGAGTTAGGCATCGTCCCCTTTGGAGGCACTGATCTCCACGTACCCCTGGAGTTTTCAAAGGATGTGAGGCCTCCGGTCGCGATGAGGTGGGGAACTAGGTCTTTCTCTGTGGTCTCCACAGGGGATTCAGATATCCTTTCGTCTTGGGAGATACAAGACAAGCCTGCATTCAAGTCACTGCAGGGATATCCGGCCTTATTTCGAGTCAGGGCATCGCGGTGTCCATTCCACTTGAGGCCGCAAACTCATTGTCCCTCTCACATACCTAGAGCTGAGAGAAGCCTCCTCTTGAGGTGCTTGTGGTAAGGTGGTATTCCTCTGGAGTGGAAGCCAGGGACTAACCTCCCATCTCGAGTTGATTTCTGGTCCATGGAGCTCTTTCGTGTTGCTACAGTGACCTCAGGATCCCTCTAGCCTTGAAACAGTGTTCTTGGGGTTTCTCTGGAGTGCCATCAAGGAAATCAAGGCTCCTTTCATGTGTGATGTGCAACACGGAATTGCTCTGCACGCAGTGCAGGGGAATCGGGCCTCATCTCGCGGCGAGGGGGAAGTCTCATGGTTTTTCTCGAGTTACGGCGGGAACCTGGGGTATATTCCCGAGTTACGACTGGGATGGCCCTTCCACCCACGTGTTTGTTCAGCGACGTCAGGACTCCTGCCTAGTTGCGAGGGACAACTCGGGATTCCCCTCGAGGCTTGGCAGGGCAATTGGGACGCCTCTCCAGCTGAGGCGGGAGACCAAGTGTCCCTTTCCACGTGCCACAGGAATCCTGGGACTCCTATCAAGTTTCACGAGGAGTCAGGCATCGTCTCCTTTGGAGGCCTTGATCTCCGCGTACCTCTGGAGTTTTCAAAGGATATGAGGCCTCCGGTCGCGATGAGGTGGGGAACTAGGTCTTTCTCTGTGGTCTCCACAGGGGATTCAGACATCCTTTCGTCTTGGGAGATGCAAGACGAGCCTGCATTCAAGTCACTGCAGGGATATCCGGCCTTATTTCGAGCCAGGGCATCGGGGTGTCCATTCCACTTGAGGCCGCAAACTCAGGGTCCCTCTCACATACCTAGAGTTGAGAGAAGCCTCCTCTTGAGGTGCTTGTGGTAAGGTGGTATTCGTCTGGAGTCGAAGCCAGGGACTAGCCTCTCATCTCGAGTTGATTTTTGGTCCACGGAGCACTTTCGTGTTGCTACAGTGACCTCAGGATCCCTCTAGCCTGGAAACAGTGTTCTTGGGGTTTCTCTGGAGTGCCATCAAGGAAATCAAGGCTCCTTTCATGTGTGATGTGCAACACGGAATTGCTCTGCACGCAGTGCAGGGGAATCGGGCCTCATTTTGCGGCGAGGGGGAAGTCTCATGGTTTTTCTCGTGTTGCGGCGGGAACCTGGGGTATACTCTCGAGTTACGACGGGGATGGCCCTTCCACACACGTGTTTGTTCAGCGACGTCAGGACTCCTGCCTAGTTGCAAGGGACAACTCGGGATTCTCCTCGAGGCATGGCAGGGCAATTGGGACGCCTCTCCAGCTGAGGCGGGAGAACAAGGGTCCCTTTCCACGTGCCACAGGAATCCTGGGACTCCTATCAAGTTTCACGAGGAGTCAGGCATCGTCCCCTTTGGAGGCACTGATCTCCACGTACCCCTGGAGTTTTCAAAGGATGTGAGGCCTCCGGTCGCGATGAGGTGGGGAACTAGGTCTTTCTCTGTGGTCTCCACAGGGGATTCAGATATCCTTTCGTCTTGGGAGATGCAAGACGAGCCTGCATTCAAGTCACTGCAGGGATATCCGGCCTTATTTCGAGTCAGGGCATCGCGGTGTCCATTCCACTTGAGGCCGCAAACTCAGGGTCCCTCTCACATACCTAGAGCTGAGAGAAACCTCCTCTTGAGGTACTTGTGGTAAGGTGGTATTCCTCTGGAGTGGAAGCCAGGGACTAACCTCCCATCTCGAGTTGATTTCTGGTCCATGGAGCTCTTTTGTGTTGCTACAGTGACCTCAGGATCCCTCTAGCCTTGAAACAGTGTTCTTGGGGTTTCTCTGGAGTGCCATCAAGGAAATCAAGGCTCCTTTCATGTGTGATGTGCAACACGGAATTGCTCTGCACGCAGTGCAGGGGAATCGGGCCTCATTTTGCGGCGAGGGGGAAGTCTCATAGTTTTTCTCGAGTTACGGCGGGAACCTGGGGTATATTCTCGAGTTACGACTGGGATGGCCCTTCCACCCACGTGTTTGTTCAGCCACGTCAGGACTCCTGCCTAGTTGCGAGGTACAACTCGGGATTCCCCTCGAGGATTGGCAGGGCAATTGGGATGCCTCTCCAGCTGAGGCGGGAGACCAAGTGTCCCTTTCCACGTGCCACAGGAATCTTGGGACTCCTATCAAGTTTCACGAGGAGTCAGGCATCGTCTCCTTTGGAGGCACTGATCTCCGCGTACCTCTGGAGTTTTCAAAGGATATGAGGCCTCCGGTCGCGATGAGGTGGGGAACTAGGTCTTTCTCTGTGGTCTCCACAGGGGATTCAGACATCCTTTCGTCTTGGGAGATGCAAGACGAGCCTGCATTCAAGTCACTGCAGGGATATCCGGCCTTATTTCGAGTCAGGGCATCGTGGTGTCCATTCCACTTTAGGCCGCAAACTCAGGGTCCCTCTCACATACCTAGAGCTGAGAGAAGCCTCCTCTTGAGGTGCTTCTGGTAAGGTGGTATTCCTCTGGAGTCGAAGCCAGGGACTAACTTCTCATCCCGAGTTGATTTTTGGTCCATGGAGCTCTTTCTTGTTGCTACAGGGACCTCAGGATCCCTCTAGCCTTGAAACAGTGTTCTTGGGGTTTCTCTGGAGTGCCATGAAGGAAATCAAGGCTCCTTTCATGTGTGATGTGCAACACGGAATTGCTCTGCACGCAGTGCAGGGGAATCGGGCCTCATCTCGCGGCGAGGGGGAAGTCTCATGGTTTTTCTCGAGTTGCGGCGGGAACCGGGGCTATATTATCGAGTTACGATGGGGATGGCGCATCCACCCACGTGTTTGTTCAGCGACGTCAGCACTCCTGCCTAGTTGCGACGGACAACTCGGGATTCTCCTCGAGGCTTGGCAGGGCAATTGGGACGCCTCTCCAGCTGAGGCGGGAGACCAAGCGTCCCTTTCCACGTGCCACAGGAGTCCTGGGACTCCTATCAAGTTTCACGAGGAGTCAGGCCTCCTCTCCTTTGGCGGCACTGATCTCCGCGTACCTCTGGAGTTTTCAAAGGATGTGAGGCCTCCGGTCGCGATGAGGTGGGGAACTAAGTCTTTCTCTGTGGTCTCCACAGGGGATTCAGACATCCTTTCATCTTGGGAGATGCAAGACGAGCCTGCATTCAAGTCACTGCAGGGATATCCGGCCTTATTTCGAGTCAGGGCATCGCGGTGTCCATTCCACTTGAGGCCGCAAACTCAGGGTCCCTCTCACATAGCTAGAGCTGAGAGAAGCCTCCTCTTGAGGTGCTTGTGGTAATCTGGTATTCCTCTGGAGTCGAAGCCAGGGACTAACCTCTCATCTCGAGTTGATTTTTGGTCCACGGAGCTCTTTCGTGTTGCTACAGTGACCTCAGGATCCCTCTAGCCTTGAAACAGTGTTCTTTGGGTTTCTCTGGAGTGCCATCAAGGAAATTAAGACTCCTTTCATGTGTGATGTGCAACACGGAATTGCTCTGCACGCAGTGCAGGGAAATCGGGCCTCATCTCGGGGTGAGGGGGAAGTCTCATGGTTTTTCTCGAGTTATGGCAGGAACCTGGGGTATATTCTCGAATTACGATGGGGATGGCCCTTCCACGCACGTGTTTGTTCAGCGACGTCAGGACTCCTGCCTAGTTGCGAGGGACAACTCGGGATTCTCCTCGAGGCTTGGCAGGGCAATTGGGATGCCTCTCCAGCTGAGGCGGGAGACCAAGGGTCCCTTTCCACGTGCCACAGGAATCCTGGGACTCCTATCAAGTTTCACGAGGAGTCAGGCATCGTCTCCTTTGGAGGCACTGATCTCCGCGTACCTCTGGAGTTGTCAAAGGATATGAGGCCTCCGGTCGAAATGAGGTGGGGAACTAGGTCTTTCTCTGTGGGCTCCACAGGGGATTCAGACATCCTTTCGTCTTGGGAGATGCAAGACGAGCCTGCATTCAAGTCACTGCAGGGATATCCGGCCTTATTTCGAGTCAGGGCATCGTGGTGTCCATTCCACTTGAGGCCTCAAACTCAGGGTCCCTCTCACATACCTAGAGCTGAGAGAAGCCTCCTCTTGAGGTGCTTGTGGTAAGGTGGTATTCCTCTGGAGTTGAATCCAGGGACTAACCTCTCATCTCGAGTTGATTTTTGGTCCACGGAGCTCTTTCGTGTTGCTCCAGTGACATCAGGATCCCTCTAGCCTTGAAACAGTGTTCTTGGGGTTTCTCTGGAGTGCCACCAAGGAAATCAAGGCTCCTTGCATGTCTGATGTGCAACACGGAATTGCTCTGCACGCAGTGCAGGTGAATTGGGCCTCATCTCGCGGCGAGGGGGAAGTCTCATGGTTTTTCTCGAGTTGCGGTGGGAACCTGGGGTATATTCTCGAGTTACGACTGGGATGGCCCTTCCAACCACGTGTTTGTTCAGCGACGGCAGGACTCCGGCCTAATTGCGACGGACAACTCGGGATTCTACTCGAGGCTTGGCAGGGCCATTGGGATGCCTCTCCAGCTGAGGCGGGAGACCAAGGGTCCCTTGCCACGTGCACAGGAATCCTGGGACTCCTATTAAGTTTCACGAGGAGTCAGGCATCGTCTCCTTTGGAGGCACTGATCTCCACATACCTCTGAAGTTTTCAAATGATGTGAGGCCTCCGTTCGCCATGAGGTGGGGAACTAAGTCTTTCTCTGTGGTCTCCACAGGGGATTCAGACATCCTTTCATCTTGGGAGATGCAAGACGAGCCTGCATTCAAGTCACTGCAGGGATATCCGGCCTTATTTCGAGTCAGGGCATCGCGGTGTCCATTCCACTTGAGACCGCAAACTCAGGGTCCCTCTCACATACCTAGAGCTGAGAGAAGCCTCCTCTTGAGGTGCTTGTGGTAATCTGGTATTCCTCTGGAGTCGAAGCCAGGGACTAACCTCTCATCTCGAGTTGATTTTTGGTCCACGGAGCTCTTTCGTGTTGCTACAGTGACCTCAGGATCCCTCTAGCCTTGAAACAGTGTTCTTTGGGGTTCTCTGGAGTGCCATCAAGGAAATTAAGACTCCTTTCATGTGTGATGTGCAACATGGAATTGCTCTGCACGCAGTGCAGGGGAATCGGGCCTCATCTCGGGGTGAGGGGGAAGTCTCATGGTTTTTCTCGAGTTGTGGCAGGAACCTGGGGTATATTCTCGAATTACGATGGGGATGGCCCTTCCACGCACGTGTTTGTTCAGCGACGTCAGGACTCCTGCCTAGTTGCGAGGGACAACTCGGGATTCTCCTCGAGGCTTGGCAGGGCAATTGGGATGACTCTCCAGCTGAGGCGGGAGACCAAGGGTCCCTTTCCACGTGCCAAAGGAATCCTGGGACTCCTATCAAGTTTCACGAGGAGTCAGGCATCGTCTCCTTTGGAGACAATGATCTCCGCGTACCTCTGGAGTTTTCAAAGGATGTGAGGCCTCCGGTCGCGATTAGGTGGGAAACTAGGTCTTTCTCTGTGGTCTCCACAGGGGATTCAGACATTCGTTCATTTTGGGAGATGCAAGACGAGCCTGCATTCAAGTCACTGCAGGGATATCCGGCCTTATTTCGCGTCAGGGCATTGCAGTGTCCATTCCACTTGAGGCCGCAAACTCAGGGTCCCTCTCACATACCTAGAGCTGAGAGAAGCCTCCTCTTGAGGTGCTTGTGGTAAGGTGGTATTCCTCTGGAGTCGAATCCAGGGACTAACCTCTCATCTCGAGTTGATTCTTGGTCCACGGAGCTCTTTCCTGTTGCTACAGTGACCTCAGGATCCCTCTAGCCTTGAAACAGTGTTCTTGGGTTTCTCTGGAGTACCATCAAGGAAATTAAGACTCCTTTCATGTGTGATGTGCAACACGGAATTGCTCTGCACGCAGTGCAGGGGAATCGGGCCTCATATCGCGGCGAGGGGGAAGTCTCATGGTTTTTCTCGAGTTGCGGCGGGAACCTGGGGTATATTCTCGAGTTACGACGAGGATGGCCCTTCCAACCACGTGTTTGTTCAGCGACGGCAGGACTCCTGCCTAGTTGCGACGGACAACTCGGGATTCTCCTCGAGGCTTGGCAGGGCAATTGGGACGCCTCTCCAGCTGAGGCGGGAGAACAAGGGTCCCTTTCCACGTGCCACAGGAATCCTGGGACTCCTATCAAGTTTCACGAGGAGTTAGGCATCGTCCCCTTTGGAGGCACTGATCTCCACGTACCCCTGGAGTTTTCAAAGGATGTGAGGCCTCCGGTCGCGATGAGGTGGGGAACTAGGTCTTTCTCTGTGGTCTCCACAGGGGATTCAGATATCCTTTCGTCTTGGGAGATACAAGACAAGCCTGCATTCAAGTCACTGCAGGGATATCCGGCCTTATTTCGAGTCAGGGCATCGCGGTGTCCATTCCACTTGAGGCCGCAAACTCATTGTCCCTCTCACATACCTAGAGCTGAGAGAAGCCTCCTCTTGAGGTGCTTGTGGTAAGGTGGTATTCCTCTGGAGTGGAAGCCAGGGACTAACCTCCCATCTCGAGTTGATTTCTGGTCCATGGAGCTCTTTCGTGTTGCTACAGTGACCTCAGGATCCCTCTAGCCTTGAAACAGTGTTCTTGGGGTTTCTCTGGAGTGCCATCAAGGAAATCAAGGCTCCTTTCATGTGTGATGTGCAACACGGAATTGCTCTGCACGCAGTGCAGGGGAATCGGGCCTCATCTCGCGGCGAGGGGGAAGTCTCATGGTTTTTCTCGAGTTACGGCGGGAACCTGGGGTATATTCCCGAGTTACGACTGGGATGGCCCTTCCACCCACGTGTTTGTTCAGCGACGTCAGGACTCCTGCCTAGTTGCAAGGGACAACTCGGGATTCCCCTCGAGGCTTGGCAGGGCAATTGGGACGCCTCTCCAGCTGAGGCGGGAGACCAAGTGTCCCTTTCCACGTGCCACAGGAATCCTGGGACTCCTATCAAGTTTCACGAGGAGTCAGGCATCGTCTCCTTTGGAGGCCTTGATCTCCGCGTACCTCTGGAGTTTTCAAAGGATATGAGGCCTCCGGTCGCGATGAGGTGGGGAACTAGGTCTTTCTCTGTGGTCTCCACAGGGGATTCAGACATCCTTTCGTCTTGGGAGATGCAAGACGAGCCTGCATTCAAGTCACTGCAGGGATATCCGGCCTTATTTCGAGCCAGGGCATCGGGGTGTCCATTCCACTTGAGGCCGCAAACTCAGGGTCCCTCTCACATACCTAGAGTTGAGAGAAGCCTCCTCTTGAGGTGCTTGTGGTAAGGTGGTATTCGTCTGGAGTCGAAGCCAGGGACTACCCTCTCATCTCGAGTTGATTTTTGGTCCACGGAGCACTTTCGTGTTGCTACAGTGACCTCAGGATCCCTCTAGCCTGGAAACAGTGTTCTTGGGGTTTCTCTGGAGTGCCATCAAGGAAATCAAGGCTCCTTTCATGTGTGATGTGCAACACGGAATTGCTCTGCACGCAGTGCAGGGGAATCGGGCCTCATTTTGCGGCGAGGGGGAAGTCTCATGGTTTTTCTCGTGTTGCGGCGGGAACCTGGGGTATACTCTCGAGTTACGACGGGGATGGCCCTTCCACACACGTGTTTGTTCAGCGACGTCAGGACTCCTGCCTAGTTGCAAGGGACAACTCGGGATTCTCCTCGAGGCATGGCAGGGCAATTGGGACGCCTCTCCAGCTGAGGCGGGAGAACAAGGGTCCCTTTCCACGTGCCACAGGAATCCTGGGACTCCTATCAAGTTTCACGAGGAGTCAGGCATCGTCCCCTTTGGAGGCACTGATCTCCACGTACCCCTGGAGTTTTCAAAGGATGTGAGGCCTCCGGTCGCGATGAGGTGGGGAACTAGGTCTTTCTCTGTGGTCTCCACAGGGGATTCAGATATCCTTTCGTCTTGGGAGATGCAAGACGAGCCTGCATTCAAGTCACTGCAGGGATATCCGGCCTTATTTCGAGTCAGGGCATCGCGGTGTCCATTCCACTTGAGGCCGCAAACTCAGGGTCCCTCTCACATACCTAGAGCTGAGAGAAACCTCCTCTTGAGGTACTTGTGGTAAGGTGGTATTCCTCTGGAGTGGAAGCCAGGGACTAACCTCCCATCTCGAGTTGATTTCTGGTCCATGGAGCTCTTTTGTGTTGCTACAGTGACCTCAGGATCCCTCTAGCCTTGAAACAGTGTTCTTGGGGTTTCTCTGGAGTGCCATCAAGGAAATCAAGGCTCCTTTCATGTGTGATGTGCAACACGGAATTGCTCTGCACGCAGTGCAGGGGAATCGGGCCTCATTTTGCGGCGAGGGGGAAGTCTCATAGTTTTTCTCGAGTTACGGCGGGAACCTGGGGTATATTCTCGAGTTACGACTGGGATGGCCCTTCCACCCACGTGTTTGTTCAGCCACGTCAGGACTCCTGCCTAGTTGCGAGGTACAACTCGGGATTCCCCTCGAGGATTGGCAGGGCAATTGGGATGCCTCTCCAGCTGAGGCGGGAGACCAAGTGTCCCTTTCCACGTGCCACAGGAATCTTGGGACTCCTATCAAGTTTCACGAGGAGTCAGGCATCGTCTCCTTTGGAGGCACTGATCTCCGCGTACCTCTGGAGTTTTCAAAGGATATGAGGCCTCCGGTCGCGATGAGGTGGGGAACTAGGTCTTTCTCTGTGGTCTCCACAGGGGATTCAGACATCCTTTCGTCTTGGGAGATGCAAGACGAGCCTGCATTCAAGTCACTGCAGGGATATCCGGCCTTATTTCGAGTCAGGGCATCGTGGTGTCCATTCCACTTTAGGCCGCAAACTCAGGGTCCCTCTCACATACCTAGAGCTGAGAGAAGCCTCCTCTTGAGGTGCTTCTGGTAAGGTGGTATTCCTCTGGAGTCGAAGCCAGGGACTAACTTCTCATCCCGAGTTGATTTTTGGTCCATGGAGCTCTTTCTTGTTGCTACAGGGACCTCAGGATCCCTCTAGCCTTGAAACAGTGTTCTTGGGGTTTCTCTGGAGTGCCATGAAGGAAATCAAGGCTCCTTTCATGTGTGATGTGCAACACGGAATTGCTCTGCACGCAGTGCAGGGGAATCGGGCCTCATCTCGCGGCGAGGGGGAAGTCTCATGGTTTTTCTCGAGTTGCGGCGGGAACCGGGGCTATATTATCGAGTTACGATGGGGATGGCGCATCCACCCACGTGTTTGTTCAGCGACGTCAGCACTCCTGCCTAGTTGCGACGGACAACTCGGGATTCTCCTCGAGGCTTGGCAGGGCAATTGGGACGCCTCTCCAGCTGAGGCGGGAGACCAAGCGTCCCTTTCCACGTGCCACAGGAGTCCTGGGACTCCTATCAAGTTTCACGAGGAGTCAGGCCTCCTCTCCTTTGGCGGCACTGATCTCCGCGTACCTCTGGAGTTTTCAAAGGATGTGAGGCCTCCGGTCGCGATGAGGTGGGGAACTAGGTCTTTCTCTGTGGTCTCCACAGGGGATTCAGACAACCTTTCATCTTGGGAGATGCAAGACGAGCCTGCATTCAAGTCACTGCAGGGATATCCGGCCTTATTTCCAGTCAGGGCATCGCGGTGTCCATTCCACTTGAGGCGGCAAACTCAGGGTCCCTCTCACATACCTAGAGCTGAGAGAAGCCTCCTCTTGAGGTGCTTGTGGTAAGGTGGTATTCCTCTGGAGTCGAAGCCAGGGACTAACCTCTCATCTCGAGTTGATTTTTGGTCCACGGAGCTCTTTCGTGTTGCTACAGTGACCTCAGGATCCCTCTATCCTTGAAACAGTGTTCTTGGGGTTTCTCTGGAGTGCCATCAAGGAAATCAAGGCTTCTTTCATGTGTGATGTGCGACACTGAATTGCTCTGCACGCAGTGCAGGGGAATCGGGCCTCATTTTGCGTCGAGGGGGAAGTCTCATGGTTTTTCTCGAGTTGCGGCGGGAACCTGGGGTATATTCTCGAGTTACGACGGGGATGGCCCTTCCACACACGTGTTTGTTCAGCGACGGCAGGACTCCTGCCTAGTTGCGAGAGACAACTCGGGATTCTCCTCGAGGCTTGGCAGGGCAATTGGGACGCCTCTCCAGCTGAGGCGGGAGACCAAGGGTCCCTTTCCACGTGCCACAGGAATCCTGGGACTCCTATCAAGTTTGACGAGGAGGCAGGCATTGGCTCCTTTGGAGGCACTGATCTCCGCGTACCTCTGGAGTTTTCAAAGGATGTGAGGCCTCCGGTCGCGATGAGGTGGGGAACTAGGTCTTTCTCTGTGGTCTCCACAGGGGATTCAGACATCCTTTCATCTTGGGAGATGCAAGACGAGCCTGCATTCAAGTCACTGTAGGGATATCCGGCCTTATATCGAGTCAGGGCATCGTGGTGTCCATTCGACTTGAGGCTGCAAACTCAGGGTCCCTCTCACATACCTAGAGTTGAGAGAAGAGTCCTCTTGAGGTGCTTGTGGTAAGGTGGTATTCCTCTGGAGTCGACGCCAGGGACTAACCACTCATCTCGAGTTCATGTTTGGTCCACGGAGCTCTTTCGTGTTGCTACAGTGACCTCAGGATCCCTCTAGCCTTGAAACAGTGTTCTTGGGGTTTCTCTGGAGTGCCATCAAGGAAATCAAGGCTCCTTTCATGTGTGATGTGCAACACGGAATTGCTCTGCACGCAGTGCAGGGGAATCGGCCCTCATCTCGCAGCGAGGGGGAAGTCTCATGGTTTTTCTCAAGTTGAGGCGGGAACCTGGGGTATATTCTCGAGTTACGACGGGGATGGCCCTTCCACCCACGTGTTTGTTCAGCCACGTCAGGACTCCTGCCTAGTTGCGAGGGACAACTCGGGATTCTCCTCGAGGCTTGGCAGGGCAATTGGGACGCCTCTCCAGCTGAGGCGGGAGACCAAGGGTCCCTTTCCACGTGCCACAGGAATCCTGGGACTCCTATCAAGATTCACGAGGAGTCAGGCATCGTCTCCTTTGGAGGCACTCATCTCCGCGTACCTCTGGAGTTTTCAAAGAATGTGAGGCCTCCGGTCGCGATGAGGTGGGGAACTAGGTCTTTCTCTGTGGTCTCCACAGGGGATTCAGACATCCTTTCGTCTTGGGAGATGCAAGACGAGCCTGCATTCAAGTCACTGCAGGAATATCCGGCCTTATTTCGAGTCAGGGCATAGCGGTGTCCATTCCACTTGAGGCCACTAACTCAGGGTCCCTCTCACATACCTAGAGCTGAGAGAAGCCTCCTCTTGAGGTGCTTGTGGTAAGGTGGTATTCCTCTGGAGTCAACGCCAGGGACTAACCCCTCATCTCGAGTTGAATTTTGGTCCACGGAGCTCTTTCGTGTTGCTACAGTGACCTCAGGATCCCTCTAGCCTTGAAACAGTGTTCTTGGGGTTTCTCTGGAGTGCCATCAAGGAAATCAAGGCTCCTTTCATGTGTGATGTGCCACACGGAATTGTTCTGCATGCAGTGTAGGGAATCGGGCCTCATCTCGCAGCGAGTGGGAAGTCTCATGGTTTTTCTCGAGTTGCGGCGGGAACCTGGGTTATATTCTCGAGTTACGATGGGGATGGCCCTTCCATACACGTGTTTGTTCAGCGACGTCAGGACTTCTGCCTAGTTGCGAGGGACAACTCGGGATTCTCCTCGAGGCTTGGCAGGGCAATTGGGACGCCTCTCCAGCTGAGGCGGGAGACCAAGGGTCCCTTTCCACGTGCCACAGGAATCCTGGGACTCCTATCAAGTTTCAGGAGGAGTCAGGCATCGTCTCCTTTGGAGGCACTGATCTCCGCGTACCTCTGGAGTTTTCAAAGGATGTGAGGCCTCCGGTCGCGATGAGGTGGGGAACTAGGTCTTTTTCTGTGGTCTCCACAGGGGATTCAGACATCCTTCCATCTTGGGAGATGCAAGACGAGCCTGCATTCAAGTCACTGCAGGGATATCCGGCCTTATTTCGAGTCAGGGCATCGCGGTGTCCATTCCACTTGAGGCCGCAAACTCAGGGTCCCTCTCACATACCTAGAGCTGAGAGAAGCCTCCTCTTGAGGTGCTTGTGGTAAGGTGGTATTCCTCTGGAGTCGAAGCCAGGGACTAACCTCTCATCTCGAGTTGATGTTTGGTCCACGGAGCTCTTTCGTGTTGCTACAGTGACCTCAGGATCCCTCTAGCCTTGAAACAGTGTTCTTGGGTTTTCTCTGGAGTGCCATCAAGGAAATCAAGGCTCCTTTCATGTGTGATGTGCAACACGGAATTGCTCTGCACGCAGTGCAGGGGAATCGGGCCTCATCTCGCGGCGAGGGGGAAGTCTCATGGTTTTTCTCGAGTTGCGGCGGGAACCGGGGCTATATTATCGAGTTACGATGGGGATGGCGCATCCACCCACGTGTTTGTTCAGCGACGTCAGCACTCCTGCCTAGTTGCGAGGGACAACTCGGGATTCTCCTCGAGGTTTGGAAGGGCAATTGGGACGCCTCTCCAGCTGAGGCGGGAGACCAAGCGTTCCTTTCCACGTGCCACAGGAATCCTGGGACTCCTATCAAGTTTCACGAGGAGTTAGGCATCCTCTCCTTTGGAGGCACTGATCTCCGCGTACCTCTGGAGTTTTCAAAGGATGTGAGGCCTCCGGTCGCGATGAGGTGGGGAACTAGGTCTCTCTCTGTGGTCTGCACAGGGGATTCAGACATCCTTTCGTCTTGGGAGATGCAAGACGAGCCTGCATTCAAGTCACTGCAGGTATATCCGGCCTTATTTCCAGTCAGGGCATCGCGGTGTCCATTCCACTTGAGGCCACAAACTCAGGGTCCCTCTCACATACCTAGAGCTGAGAGAAGCCTCCTCTTGAGGTGCTTGTGGTAAGGTGGTATTCCTCTGGAGTCGAAGCCAGGGACTAACCTCTCATCTCGAGTTGATTTTTGGTCCACGGAGCTATTTCGTGTTGCTACAGTGACCTCAGGATCCCTCTAGCCTTGAAACAGTGTTCTTGGGGTTTCTCTGGAGTGCCATCAAGGAAATTAAGGCTCCTTTCATGTGTGATGTGCAACACGGAATTGCTCTGCACGCAGTGCAGGTGAATCGGGCCTCATCTCGCGGCGAGGGGGAAGTCTCATGGTTTTTCTCGAGTTGCGGCGGGAACCTGGGGTATATTCTCGAGTTACGACGGGGATGGCCCTTCCACCCACTTGTTTGTTCAGCGACGTCAGGACTCCTGCCTAGTTGCGAGGGACAACTCGGGATTCTCCCCGAGGCTTGGCAGGGCAATTGGGACGCCTCTCCAGCTGAGGCGGGAGACCAAGGGTCCCTTTCCACGTGCCTCTGGAATCCTGGGACTCCTATCAAGTTTCACGAGGAGTCAGGCATCGTCTCCTTTGGAGGCACTGATCTCCGCGTACCTCTGGAGTTTTCAAAGGATGTGAGGCCTCCGGTCGCGATGAGGTGGGGAACTAGGTCTTTTTCTCTGGTCTCCACAGGGGATTCGGACATCCTTTCGACTTGGGAGATGCAAGCTGAGCCTGCATTCAAGTCACTGCAGTGATATCCGGCCTTATTTCGAGTCAGGGCATCGTGGTGTCCATTCCACTTGAGGCCGCAAACTCAGCACATAGCTAGAGCTGAGAGAAGCCTCCTCTTGACGTGCTTGTGGTAAGGTGGTAGTCCTCTGTAGTCGAAGCCAGGGACTAACCTTTCATCTCGAGTTGATTGTTGGTCCACGTAGCTCTTTCGTGTTGCTACAGTGACCTCAGGATCCATCTAGCCTTGAAACAGTGTTCTTGGGATTTCTCTGGAGTGCCATCAAGGAAATCAAGGCTCCTTTCATGTGTGATGTGCAACACGGAATTGCTCTGCACGCAGTGCAGGGGAATCGGGCCTCATCTCGCGGCGAGGGGGAAGTCTCATGGTTTTTCTCGAGTTTCGGCGGGAACCTGGGGTATATTCTCGAGTTACGACGGGGATGGCCCTTCCACCCACGTGTTTGTTCAGCGACGTCAGGACTACTGCCTAGTTTCGAGGGACAACTCGGGGTTCTCCTCGAGGCTTGGCAGGGCAATTGGGACGCCTCTCCAGCTGAGGCGGGAGACCAAGGGTCCCTTTCCACGTGCCACAGGAATCCTGGGACTCCTATCATGTTTCACGAGGAGTCAGGCATTGGCTCCTTTGGAGGCACTGATCTCCGCGTACCTCTGGAGTTTTCAAAGGATGTGAGGCCTCCGGTCGCGATGAGGTGGGGAACTAGGTCTTTCTCTGTGGTCTCCACAGGGGATTCAGACATCCTTTCATCTTGGGAGATGCAAGATGAGCCTGCATTCAAGTCACTACAGGGATATCCGGCCTTATTTCGAGTCAGGGCATCGCGGTGTCCATTCCACTTGAGGCCGCAAACTGAGGGTCCCTCTCACATACCTAGAGCTGAGAGAAGCCTCCTCTTGAGGTGCTTGTGGTAAGGTGGTATTCCTCTGGAGTCGAAGCCAGGGACTAACCTCTCATCTCGAGTTGATTTTTGGTCCACGGAGCTCTTTCGTGTTGCTACAGTGACCTCAGGATCCCTCTAGCCTTGAAACAGTGTTCTTGGGGTTTCTCTGGAGTGCCATCAAGGAAATCAAGGCTCCTTTCATGTGTGATGTGCAACACGGAATTGCTCTGCACGCAGTGTAGGGGAATCAGGCCTCATCTCACGGCGAGGGGGAAGTCTCATGGTTTTTCTCGAGTTGCGGCGGGAACCTGGGGTATATTCTCGAGTTACGACGGGGATGGCCCTTCCACACACGTGTTTGTTCAGCGAAGGCAGGACTCCTGCCTAGTTGCGAGAGACAACTCGGGATTCTCCTCGAGGCTTGGCAGGGCAATTGGGACGCCTCTCCAGCTGAGGCGGGAGACCAAGGGTCACTTTCCACGTGCCACAGGAATCCTGGGACTCCTATCAAGTTTGACGAGGAGGCAGGCATTGGCTCCTTTGGAGGCACTGATCTCCGCGTACCTCTGGAGTTTTCAAAGGATGTGAGGCCTCCGGTCGCGATGAGGTGGGGAACTAGGTCTTTCTCTGTGGTCTCCACAGGGGATTCAGACATCCTTTCGTCTTGGGAGATGCAAGACGAGCCTGCATTCAAGTCACTGTAGGGATATCCGGCCTTATTTCGACTCAGGGCATCGTGGTGTCGATTCGACTTGAGGCTGCAAACTCAGGGTCCCTCTCACATACCTAGAGTTGAGAGAAGAGTCCTCTTGAGGTGCTTGTGGTAAGGTGGTATTCCTCTGGAGTCGAAGCCAGGGACTAACCACTCATCTCGAGTTCATGTTTGGTCCACGGAGCTCTTTCTTGTTGCTACAGTGACCTCAGGATCCCTCTAGCCTTGAAACAGTGTTCTTGGGGTTTCTCTGGAGTGCCATCAAGGAAATCAAGGCTCCTTTCATGTGTGATGTGCAACACGGAATTGCTCTGCACGCAGTGCAGGGGAATCGGCCCTCATCTCGCAGCGAGGGGGAAGTCTCATGGTTTTTCTCAAGTTGAGGCGGGAACCTGGGGTATATTCTCGAGTTACGACGGGGATGGCCCTTCCACCCACGTGTTTGTTCAGCCACGTCAGGACTCCTGCCTAGTTGCGAGGGACAACTCGGGATTCTCCTCGAGGCTTGGCAGGTCAATTGGGACGCCTCTCCAGCTGAGGCGGGAGACCAAGGGTCCCTTTCCACGTGCCACAGGAATCCTGGGACTCCTAGCAAGATTCACGAGGAGTCAGGCATCGTCTCCTTTGGAGGCACTCATCTCCGCGTACCTCTGGTGTTTTCAAAGAATGTGAGGCCTCCGGTCGCGATGAGGTGGGGAACTAGGTCTTTCTCTGTGGTCTCCACAGGGGATTCAGACATCCTTTCGTCTTGGGAGATGCAAGACGAGCCTGCATTCAAGTCACTGCAGGAATATCCGGCCTTATTTCGAGTCAGGGCATAGCGGTGTCCATTCCACTTGAGGCCACTAACTCAGGGTCCCTCTCACATACCTAGAGCTGAGAGAAGCCTCCTCTTGAGGTGCTTGTGGTAAGGTGGTATTCCTCTGGAGTCGAAGCCAGGGACTAACCCCTCATCTCGAGTTGAATTTTGGTCCACGGAGCTCTTTCGTGTTGCTACAGAGACCTCAGGATCCCTCTAGCCTTGAAACAGTGTTCTTGGGGTTTCTCTGGAGTGCCATCAAGGAAATCAAGGCTCCTTTCATGTGTGATGTGCCACACGGAATTGTTCTACACGCAGTGTAGGGAATCGGGCCTCATCTCGCAGCGAGGGGGAAGTCTCATGGTTTTTCTCGAGTTGCGGCGGGAACCTGGGGTATATCCTCGAGTTACGACGGGGATGGGCCTTCCAGCCACGTGTTTGTTCAGCGATTTCAGGAATCCTGCCTAGTTGCGAGGGACAACTCGGGATTCTCCTCGAGGCTTGGCAGGGCATTTGGGACGCCTCTCCAGCTGAGGCGGGAGACCAAGGGTCCCTTTCCACGTGCCACAGGAATCCTGGGACTCCTATCAAGTTTCAGGAGGAGTCAGGCATCGTCTCCTTTGGAAGCACTGATCTCCACGTACCTCTGGAGTTTTCAAAGGATGTGAGGCCTCCGGTCGCGATGAGGTGGGGAACTAGGTCTTTTTCTGTGGTCTCCACAGGGGATTCAGACATCCTTCCATCTTGGGAGATGCAAGGCGAGCCTGCATTCAAGTCACTGCAGGGATATCCGCCCTTATTTCGAGTCAGGGCATCGCGGTGTCCATTCCACTTGAGGCCGCAAACTCAGGGTCCCTCTCACATACCTAGAGCTGAGAGAAGCCTCCTCTTGAGGTGCTTGTGGTAAGGTGGTATTCCTCTGGAGTCGAAGCCAGGGACTAACCTCTCATCTCGAGTTGATGTTTGGTCCACGGAGCTATTTCGTGTTGCTACAGTGACCTCAGGATCCCTCTAGCCTTGAAACAGTGTTCTTGGGGTTTCTCTGGAGTGCCATCAAGGAAATCAAGGCTTCTTTCATGTGTGATGTGCGACACTGATTTGCTCTGCACGCAGTGCAGGGGAATCGGGCCTCATTTTGTGGCGAGGTGGAAGTCTTATGGTTTTTCTCGAGTTGCGGCGGGAACCTGGGGTATATTCTCGAGTTACGATGGGGATGGCCCTTTCACCCACGTGTTTGTTCAGCGACGTCAGGACTCCTGCCTAGTTGCGAGGGACAACTCGGGATTCTCCTCGAGGCTTGGCAGGGCAATTGGGACGCCTCTCCAGCTGAGGTGGGAGACCAAGAGTCCCTTTCCACGTGCCACAGGAATCCTGGGACTCCTATCAAGGTTCACGAGGAGTCAGGCATCGTCTCCTTTGGAGGCACTGATCTCCGCGTACCTCTGGAGTTTTCATAGGATGTGAGGCCTGCGGTCGCGATGATGTGGGGAACTAGGTCTTTCTCTGTGGTCTCCACAGGGGATTCAGACATTCTTTCATCTTTGGAGATGCAAGACGAGCCTGCATTCAAGTCACTGCAGGGATATCCGGCCTTATTTCGAGTCAGGGCATCGCGGTGTCCATTCCACTTGATGCCGCAAACTCAGGGTCCCTCTCACATACCTAGAGCTGAGAGAAGCCTCCTCTTGAGGTGCTTGTGGTAAGGTGGTATTCCTCTGGAGTCGAATCCAGGGACTAACCCCTCATCTCGAGTTGATTTCTGGTCCACGGAGCTCTTTCGTGTTGCTACAGTGACCTCAGGATCGCTCTATCCTTGAAACAGTGTTCTTGGGGTTTCTCTGGAGTGCCATCAAGGAAATCAAGGCTCCTTTCATGTTTGATGTGCAACACGAAATTGCTCTGCATGCAGTGCAGGGGAATCGGGCCTCATCTCGCGGCGAGGGGGAAGTCTCATGGTTTTTCTCGAGTTGCGGCGGGAACCTGGGGTATATTCTCGAGTTACGACGGGGATGGCCCTTCCACCCACGTGTTTGTTCAGCGACGTCAGGACTCCTGCCTAGTTGCAAGGGACAACTCGGGATACTCCCCGAGGCTTGGCAGGGCAATTGGGACGCCTCTCCAGCTGAGGCGGGAGACCAAGGGTCCCTTTCCACGTGCCTCAGTAATCCTGGGACTCCTATCAAGTTTCACGAGGAGTCAGGCATCGTCTCCTTTGGAGGCACTGATCTCCGCGTACCTCTGGAGTTTTCAAAGGATGTGAGGCCTCCGGTCGCGATGAGGTGGGGAACTAGGTCTTTTTCTCTGGTCTCCACAGGGGATTCGGACATCCTTTCGTCTTGGGAGATGCAAGCTGAGCCTGCATTCAAGTCACTGCAGTGATATCCGGCCTTATTTCGAGTCAGGGCATCGCGGTGTTCATTCCACTTGAGGCCGCAAACTCAGCAAATAGCTAGAGCTGAGAGAAGCCTCCTCTTGAGGTGCTTGTGGTAAGGTGGTATTCCTCTGGAGTGGAAGCCAGGGACTAACCTCCCATCTCGAGTTGATTTCTGGTCCATGGAGCTCTTTCGTTTTGCTACAGTGACCTCAGGATCCCTCTAGCCTTGAAACAGTGTTCTTGGGGTTTCTCTGGAGTGCCATCAAGGAAATCAAGGCTCCTTTCATGTGTGATGTGCAACACGGAATTGCTCTGCACGCAGTGCAGGGGAATCGGGCCTCATCTCGCGGCGAGGGGGAAGTCTCATGGTTTTTCTCGAGTTACGGCGGGAACCTGGGGTATATTCTCGAGTTACGACTGGGATGGCCCTTCCACCCACGTGTTTGTTCAGCGACGTCAGGACTCCTGCCTAGTTGCGAGGCACAACTCGGGATTCCCCTCGAGGCTTGGCAGGGCAATTGGGACGCCTCTCCAGCTGAGGCGGGAGACCAAGTGTCCCTTTCCACGTGCCACAGGAATCTTGGGACTCCTATCAAGTTTCACGAGGAGTCAGGCATCGTCTCCTTTGGAGGCACTGATCTCCGCGTACCTCTGGAGTTTTCAAAGGATATGAGGCCTCCGGTCGCGATGAGGTGGGGAACTAGGTCTTTCTCTGTGGTCTCCACAGGGGATTCAGACATCCTTTCGTCTTGGGAGATGCAAGACGAGCCTGCATTCAAGTCACTGCAGGGATATCCGGCCTTATTTCGAGTCAGGGCATCGTGGTGTCCATTCCACTTGAGGCCGCAAACTCAGGGTCCCTCTCACATACCTAGAGCTGAGAGAAGCCTCCTCTTGAGGTGCTTGTGGTAAGGTGGTATTCCTCTGGAGTCGAAGCCAGGGACTAACTTCTCATCTCGAGTTGATTTTTGGTCCATGGAGCTCTTTCTTGTTGCTACAGTGACCTCAGGATCCCTCTAGCCTTGAAACAGTGTTCTTGGGGTTTCTCTGGAGTGCCATCAAGGAAATCAAGGCTCCTTTCATGTGTGATGTGCAACACGGAATTGCTCTGCACGCAGTGCAGGGAAATCGGGCCTCATCTCGCGGCGAGGGGGAAGTCTCATGGTTTTTCTCGAGTTGCGGCGGAACCTGGGGTATATTATCGAGTTACGATGGGGATGGCGCATCCACCCACGTGTTTGTTCAGCGACGTCAGCACTCCTGCCTAGTTGCGAGGGACAACTCGGGATTCTCCTCGAGGCTTGGCAGGGCAATTGGGACGCCTCTCCAGCTGAGGCGGAAGACCAAGTGTCCCTTTCCACGTGCCACAGGAATCCTGGGACTCCTATCAAGTTTCCCAAGGAGTCAGGCATCGTCTCCTTTCGAGGCATTGATCTCCGTGTACCTCTGGAGTTTTCAAAGGATGTGAGGCATCCGGTCGCGATGAGGTGGGGAACTAGGTCTTTCTCTGTGGTCTCAACAGGGGATTCAGACATCCTTTCGTCTTGGGAGATGCAAGACGAGCCTGCATTCAAGTCACTGCAGGGATATCCGGCCTTATTTCGCGTCAGGGCATCTCAGTGTCCATTCCACTTGAGGCCGCAAACTCAGGGTCCCTCTCACATACCTAGAGCTGAGAGAAGCCTCCTCTTGAGGTGCTTGTGGTAAGGTGGTATACCTCTGGAGTCGAAACCAGGGACTAACCTCTCATCTCGAGTTGATTTTTGGTCCACGGAGCTCTTTCGTATTGCTACAGTGACCTCAGGGTGCCTCTAGCCTTGAAACAGTGTTCTTGGGCTTTCTCTGGAGTGCCATCAAGGAAATCAAGGCTCCTTTCATGTTTGATGTGCAACACGGAATTGCTCTGCATGCAGTGCAGCGGAGTCGGGCCTCATCTCATGGCGAGGAGGAAGACTCATGGTTTTTCTCGAGTTGCGGCGAGAACCTGGGGTATATTCTCGAGTTACGACGGGGTTGGCCCTTCCACCCACGTGTTTATTCAGAGACGTCAGGACTCCTGCCTAGTTACGAGGGACAACTCCGGATTCTCCTCGAGGCTTGGCAGGGAAATTGGAACGCCTCTCCAGCTGAGCGGGAGACCAAGGGTCCCTTTCCACGTGCCACAGGAATCCTGGGACTCCTATCAAGTTTCACGAGGAGTCAGGCATCGTCTCCTTTGGAGGCACTGATCTCCGCGTCCCTCTGGAGTTTTCAAAGGATGTGAGGCCTCCGGTCGCGATGAGGTGGGGTACTAGGTCTTTCTCTGTGGTCTCCACAGGGGATTCAGACACCCTTTCGTCTTGGGAGATGCAAGACGAGCCTGCATTCAAGTCACTGCAGGGATATCCGGCCTTATTTCGAGTCAGGGCATCGCGGTGTCCATTCCACTTGAGGCCGCAAACTCAGGGTCCCTCTCACATACCTAGAGCTGAGAGAAGCCTCCTCTTGAGGTGCTTGTGGTAAGGTGGTATACCTCTGGAGTCGAAGCCAGGGACTAACCTCTCATCTCGAGTTGATTTTTGGTCCACGGAGCTCTTTCGTGTTGCTACAGTGACCTCAGGATCCCTCTAGCCTTGAAACAGTGTTCTTGGGGTTTCTCTGGAGTGCCATCAAGGAAATCAAGGCTCCTTTCATGTGTGATGTGCAACACGGAATTGCTCTGCACGCAGTGCAGGGGAATCGGGCCACATCTCTCGGCGAGGGGGTAATCTCATGGTTTTTCTCGAGTTGCGACGGGAACCTGGGGTATATTCTCGAGTTATGACGGGGATGGCCCTTCCACACACGTGTTTGTTCAGCGATGGCAGGACTCCTGCCTAGTTGCGAGGGACAACTCGGGATTCTCCTCGATGCTTGGCAGGGCATTTGGGACGCCTCTCCAGCTGAGGCGGGAGACCAAGGGTCCCTTTCCACGTGCCACAGGAATCCTAGGACTCCTATCAAGTTTCACGAGGAGTCAGGCATCGTCTCCTTTGGAGGCACTGATCTCCGCGTACCTCTGGCGTTTTCAAAGGATGTGAGGCCTCCGGTCGCGATGAGGTGGGGAACTAGGTCTTTCTCTGTGGTCTCCACAGGGGATTCAGACATCCTTTCATCTTGGGAGATGAAAGACGAGCCTGCATTCAAGTCACTGCAGGGATATCCGGCCTTATTTCGAGTCAGGGCATCGCGGTGTCCATTCCACTTGAGGCCGCAAACTCAGGGTCCCTCTCACATACCTAGAGCTGAGAGAAGCCTCCTCTTGAGGTGCTTGTGGTAAGGTGGTATTCCTCTGGAGTCGAAGCCAGGGACTAACCTCTCTTCTCGAGTTGATTTTTGGTCTATGGAGCCCTTTCGTGTTGCTACATTGACCTCAGGATCCCTCTAGCCTTGAAACAGTGTTCTTGGGGTTTCTCTGGAGTGCCATCAAGGAAATCAAGGCTCCTTTCATGTGTGATGTGTGACACTGAATTGCTCTGCACGCAGTGCAGGGGAATCGGGCCTCATCTCGCGGCGAGGGGGAAGTCTCATGGTTTTTCTCGAGTTGCGGCGGGAACCTGGGGTATATTCTCGAGTTACGACGGGCATGGCCCTGCCACACACGTGTTTGTTCAGCGATTTCAGGACTCCTGCCTAGTTGCGAGGGACAACTCGGGATTCTCCTCGAGGCTTGGGAGGGCAATTGGGACGCCTCTCCAGCTGAGGCGGGAGACCAAGTGTCCCTTTCCACGTGCCACAGAAATCCTGGGATTCCTATCAAGTTTCACGAGGAGTCAGGCATCGTCTCCTTTGGAGGCACTGATCTCCGCGTACCTCTGGAGTTTTCAAAGGATGTGAGGCCTCTGGTCGCGATGAGGTGGGGAACTAGGTCTTTCTCTGTGGTCTCCACAGGGGATTCAGACATCCTTTCGTCTTGGGAGATGCAAGATGAGCCTGCATTCAAGTCACTGCAGGGATATCCGGCCTTATTTCGAGTCAGGGCATCGTGGTGTCCATTCGACTTGAGGCTGCAAACTCAGGGTCCCTCTCACATACCTAGGCTGAGAGAAGCCTCCTCTTGAGGTGCTTGTGGTAAGGTGGTATTCCTCTGGAGTCGAAGCCAGGGACTAACCCCTCATCTCGAGTTGAATTTTGGTCCACGGAGCTCTTTCGTGTTGCTACAGTGACCTCAGGATCCCTCTAGCCTTGAAACAGTGTTCTTGGGGTTTCTCTGGAGTGCCATCAAGGAAATCAAGGCTCCTTTCATGTGTGATGTGCCACACGGAATTGTTCTACACGCAGTGTAGGGAATCCGGCCTCATCTCGCAGCGAGGGGGAAGTCTCATGGTTTTTCTCGAGTTGCGGTGGGAACCTGGGGTATATTCTCGAGTTACGATGGGGATGGCCCTTCCATACACGTGTTTGTTCAGCGACGTCAGGACTTCTGCCTAGTTGCCAGGGACAACTCGGGATTCTCCTCGAGGCTTGGCAGGGAAATTGGGATGCCTCGCCAGCTGAGGCGGGAGACCAAGAGTCCCTTTCCACGTGCCACAGGAATCCTGGGACTCCTATCAAGGTTCACGAGGAGTCAGGCATCGTCTCCTTTGGAGGCACTGATCTCTGCGTACCTCTGGAGTTATCAAAGGATGTGAGGCCTCCGGTCGTGATGAGGTGGGGAACTAGGTCTTTCTCTGTGGTCTCCACAGGGGATTCAGACATCCTTTCATCTTTGGAGATGCAAGACGAGCCTGCATTCAAGTCACTGCAGGGATATCCGGCCTTATTTCCAGTCAGGGCATCGCGGTGTCCATTTCACTTGAGGCCGCAAACTCAGGGTCCCTCTCACATACCTAGAGCTGAGAGAAGCCTCCTCTTGAGGTGCTTGTGGTAAGGTGGTATACCTCTGGAGTCGAAGCCAGGGACTAACCTCTCATCTCGAGTTGATTTTTGGTCCACGGAGCTCTTTCGTGTTGCTACAGTGACCTCAGGATCCCTCTAGCCTTGAAACAGTGTTCTTGGGGTTTCTCTGGAGTGCCATCAAGGAAATCAAGGCTCCTTTCATGTGTGATGTGCAACACGGAATTACTCTGCACGCAGTGCAGGGGAATCGGGCCACATCTCTCGGCGAGGGGGTAATCTCATGGTTTTTCTCGAGTTGCGACGGGAACCTGGGGTATATTCTCGAGTTATGACGGGGATGGCCCTTCCACACACGTGTTTGTTCAGCGATGGCAGGACTCCTGCCTAGTTGCGAGGGACAACTCGGGATTCTCCTCGATGCTTGGCAGGGCATTTGGGACGCCTCTCCAGCTGAGGCGGGAGACCAAGGGTCCCTTTCCACGTGCCACAGGAATCCTAGGACTCCTATCAAGTTTCACGAGGAGTCAGGCATCGTCTCCTTTGGAGGCACTCATCTCCGCGGACCTCTGGCGTTTTCAAAGGATGTGAGGCCTCCGGTCGCGATGAGGTGGGGAACTAGGTCTTTCTCTGTGGTCTCCACAGGGGATTCAGACATCCTTTCATCTTGGGAGATGCAAGACGAGCCTGCATTCAAGTCACTGCAGGGATATCCGGCCTTATTTCGAGTCAGGGCATCGCGGTGTCCATTCCACTTGAGGCCGCAAACTCAGGGTCCCTCTCACATACCTAGAGCTGAGAGAAGCCTCCTCTTGAGGTGCTTGTGGTAAGGTGGTATTACTCTGGAGTCGAAGCCAGGGACTAACCTCTCTTCTCGAGTTGATTTTTGGACCACGGAGCTCTTTCGTGTTGCTACATTGACCTCAGGATCCCTCTAGCCTTGAAACAGTGTTCTTGGGGTTTCTCTGGAGTGCCATCAAGGAAATCAAGGCTCCTTTCATGTGTGATGTGTGACACTGAATTGCTCTGCACGCAGTGCAGGGGAATCGGGCCTCATCTCGCGGCGAGGGGGAAGTCTCATGGTTTTTCTCGAGTTGCGGCGGGAACCTGGGGTATATTCTCGAGTTACGACGGGCATGGCCCTGCCACACACGTGTTTGTTCAGCGATTTCAGGACTCCTGCCTAGTTGCGAGGGACAACTCGGGATTCTCCTCGAGGCTTGGCAGGGCAATTGGGACGCCTCTCCAGCTGAGGCGGGAGACCAAGTGTCTCTTTCCACGTGCCACAGAAATCCTGGGATTCCTATCAAGTTTCACGAGGAGTCAGGCATCGTCTCCTTTGGAGGCACTGATCTCGCGTATCTCTGGAGTTTTCAAAGGATGTGAGGCCTCTGGTCGCGATGAGGTGGGGAACTAGGTCTTTCTCTGTGGTCTCCACAGGGGATTCAGACATCCTTTCGTCTTGGGAGATGCAAGACGAGCCTGCATTCAAGTCACTGCAGGGATATCCGGCCTTATTTCGAGTCAGGGCATCGTGGTGTCCATTCGACTTGAGGCTGCAAACTCAGGGTCCCTCTCACATACCTAGGTTGAGAGAAGCCTCCTCTTGAGGTGCTTGTGGTAAGGTGGTATTCCTCTGGAGTCGAAGCCAGGGACTAACCCCTCATCTCGAGTTGAATTTTGGTCCACGGAGCTCTTTCGTGTTGCTACAGTGACCTCAGGATCCCTCTAGCCTTGAAACAGTGTTCTTGGGGTTTCTCTGGAGTGCCATCAAGGAAATCAAGGCTCCTTTCATGTGTGATGTGCCACACGGAATTGTTCTACACGCAGTGTAGGGAATCCGGCCTCATCTCGCAGCGAGGGGGAAGTCTCATGGTTTTTCTCGAGTTGCGGTGGGAACCTGGGGTATATTCTCGAGTTACGATGGGGATGGCCCTTCCATACACGTGTTTGTTCAGCGACGTCAGGACTTCTGCCTAGTTGCGAGGGACAACTCGGGATTCTCCTCGAGGCTTGGCAGGGAAATTGGGATGCCTCTCCAGCTGAGGCGGGAAACCAAGAGTCCCTTTCCACGTGCCACAGGAATCCTGGGACTCCTATCAAGGTTCACGAGGAGTCAGGCATCGTCTCCTTTGGAGGCACTGATCTCTGCGTACCTCTGGAGTTATCAAAGGATGTGAGGCCTCCGGTCGTGATGAGGTGGGGAACTAGGTCTTTCTCTGTGGTCTCCACAGGGGATTCAGACATCCTTTCATCTTTGGAGATGCAAGACGAGCCTGCATTCAAGTCACTGCAGGGATATCCGGCCTTATTTCCAGTCAGGGCATCGCGGTGTCCATTTCACTTGAGGCCGCAAACTCAGGGTCCCTCTCACATACCTAGAGCTGAGAGAAGCCTCCTCTTGAGGTGCTTGTGGTAAGGTGGTATACCTCTGGAGTCGAAGCCAGGGACTAACCTCTCATCTCGAGTTGATTTTTGGTCCACGGAGCTCTTTCGTGTTGCTACAGTGACCTCAGGATCCCTCTAGCCTTGAAACAGTGTTCTTGGGGTTTCTCTGGAGTGCCATCAAGGAAATCAAGGCTCCTTTCATGTGTGATGTGCAACACGGAATTGCTCTGCACGCAGTGCAGGGGAATCGGGCCACATCTCTCGGCGAGGGGGTAATCTCATGGTTTTTCTCGAGTTGCGACGGGAACCTGGGGTATATTCTCGAGTTATGACGGGGATGGCCCTTCCACACACGTGTTTGTTCAGCGATGGCAGGACTCCTGCCTAGTTGCGAGGGACAACTCGGGATTCTCCTCGATGCTTGGCAGGGCATTTGGGACGCCTCTCCAGCTGAGGCGGGAGACCAAGGGTCCCTTTCCACGTGCCACAGGAATCCTAGGACTCCTATCAAGTTTCACGAGGAGTCAGGCATCGTCTCCTTTGGAGGCACTCATCTCCGCGTACCTCTGGCGTTTTCAAAGGATGTGAGGCCTCCGGTCGCGATGAGGTGGGGAACTAGGTCTTTCTCTGTGGTCTCCACAGGGGATTCAGACATCCTTTCATCTTGGGAGATGCAAGACGAGCCTGCATTCAAGTCACTGCAGGGATATCCGGCCTTATTTCGAGTCAGGGCATCGCGGTGTCCATTCCACTTGAGGCCGCAAACTCAGGGTCCCTCTCACATAGCTAGAGCTGAGAGAAGCCTCCTCTTGAGGTGCTTGTGGTAAGGTGGTATTCCTCTGGAGTCGAAGCCAGGGACTAACCTCTCTTCTCGAGTTGATTTTTGGTCTATGGAGCTCTTTCGTGTTGCTACATTGACCTCAGTATCCCTCTAGCCTTGAAACAGTGTTCTTGGGGTTTCTCTGGAGTGCCATCAAGGAAATCAAGGCTCCTTTCATGTGTGATGTGTGACACTGAATTGCTCTGCACGCAGTGCAGGGGAATCGGGCCTCATCTCGCGGCGAGGGGGAAGTCTCATGGGTTTTCTCGAGTTGCGGCGGGAACCTGGGGTATATTCTCGAGTTACGACGGGCATGGCCCTGCCACACACGTGTGTGTTCAGCGATTTCAAGACTCCTGCCTAGTTGCGAGGGACAACTCGGGATTCTCCTCGAGGCTTGGCAGGGCAATTGGGACGCCTCTCCAGCTGAGGCGGGAGACCAAGTGTCCCTTTCCACGTGCCACAGAAATCCTGGGATTCCTATCAAGTTTCACGAGGAGTCAGGCATCGTCTCCTTTGGAGGCACTGATCTCCGCGTACCTCTGGAGTTTTCAAAGGATGTGAGGCCTCCGGTCGCGATGAGGTGGGGAACTAGGTCTTTCTCTGTGGTCTCCACAGGGGATTCAGACATCCTTTCGTCTTGGGAGATGCAAGATGAGCCTGCATTAAAGTCACTGCAGGGATATCCAGCCTTATTTCGAGTCAGGGCATCGTGGTGTCCATTCGACTTGAGGCTGCAAACTCAGGGTCCCTCTCACATACCTAGGCTGAGAGAAGCCTCCTCTTGAGGTGCTTGTGGTAAGGTGGTATTCCTCTGGAGTCGAAGCCAGGGACTAACCCCTCATCTCGAGTTGAATTTTGGTCCACGGAGCTCTTTCGTGTTGCTACAGTGACCTCAGGATCCCTCTAGCCTTGAAACAGTGTTCTTGGGGTTTCTCTGGAGTGCCATCAAGGAAATCAAGGCTCCTTTCATGTGTGATGTGCCACACGGAATTGTTCTACACGCAGTGTAGGGAATCGGGCCTCATCTCGCAGCGAGGGGGAAGTCTCATGGTTTTTCTCGAGTTGCGGTGGGAACCTGGGGTGTATTCTCGAGTTACGATGGGGATGGCCCTTCCATACACGTGTTTGTTCAGCGACGTCAGGACTTCTGCCTAGTTGCGAGGGACAACTCGGGATTCTCCTCGAGGCTTGGCAGGGAAATTGGGATGCCTCTCCAGCTGAGGCGGGAGACCAAGAGTCCCTTTCCACGTGCCACAGGAATCCTGGGACTCCTATCAAGGTTCACGAGGAGTCAGGCATCGTCTCCTTTGGAGGCACTGATCTCTGCGTACCTCTGGAGTTATCAAAGGATGTGAGGCCTCCGGTCGTGATGAGGTGGGGAACTAGGTCTTTCTCTGTGGTCTCCACAGGGGATTCAGACATCCTTTCATCTTTGGAGATGCAAGACGAGCCTGCATTCAAGTCACTGCAGGGATATCCGGCCTTATTTCCAGTCAGGGCATCGCGGTGTCCATTTCACTTGAGGCCGCAAACTCAGGGTCCCTCTCACATACCTAGAGCTGAGAGAAGCCTCCTCTTGAGGTGCTTGTGGTAAGGTGGTATTCCTCTGGAGTCGAAGTTAGGGACTAACCTCTTATCTCGAGAAGATTTTTGGTCCACAGAGTTCTTTCTTGTTGCTACAGTGACCTCAGGATCCCTCTAGCCTTGAAACAGTGTTCTTGGGTTTTCTCTGGAGTGCCATCAAGGAAATCAAGGCTCCTTTCATGTGTGATGTGCAACACGGAATTGCTCTGCACGCAGTGTAGGGGAATCCGGCCTCATCTCGTGGCGAGGGGGAAGTCTCATGGTTTTTCTCGAGTTGCGGCTGGAACCTGGGGTATATTCTCGAGTTACGATGGGGATGGCCCTTCCACCCACGTCTTTGTTCAACGACGTCTGGACTCCTGCCTAGTTGCGAGGGACAACTCGGGATTCTCCTCGAGGCTTGGCAGGGCAATTCGGACGCCTCTCCAGCTGAGGCGGGAGACCAAGGGTCCCTTTCCACGTGCCACAGGAATCCTGGGACTCCTATCAAGTTTCACGAGGAGTCAGGCATTGGCTCCTTTGGAGGCACTGATCTCCGCGTACCTCTGGAGCTTTCAAAGGATGTGAGGCCTCCGGTCGCGATGAGGTGGGCATCTAGGTCTTCCTCTGTGGTCTCCACAGGGGATTCAGACATCCTTTCGTCTTGGGAGATGAAAGACGAGCCTGCATTCAAGTCACTGCAGGGATATCCGGCCTTATTTCGAGTCAGGCGATCGTGGTGTCTATTCAACTGGCGGCTGCAAACTCAGGGTCCCTCTCACATACCTAGAGCTGAGAGAAGCCTCCTCTTGAGGTGCTTGTGGTAAGGTGGTATACCTCTGGAGTCGAAGCCAGGGACTAACCTCTCATCTCGAGTTGATTTTTGGTCCACGGAGCTCTTTCGTGTTGCTACAGTGACCTCAGGATCCCTCTAGCCTTGAAACAGTGTTCTTGGGGTTTCTCTGGAGTGCCATCAAGGAAATCAAGGCTCCTTTCATGTTTGATGTGCAACACGGAATTGCTCTGCATGCAGTGCAGGGGAATCGGGCCTCATCTCGCGGCGAGGGGGAAGTCTCATGGTTTTTCTCGAGTTGCAGCGGGAACCTGGGGTATATTCTCGGGTTATGACGGGCTTGGCCCTGCCACACAGGTGTTTGTTCAGCGACGTCAGGACTCCTGCCTAGTTGCGAGGGACAACTCGGGATTCTCCTCGAGGCTTGGCAGGGCAATTGGGACGCCTCTCCAGCTGAGGCCGGAGACCAAGGGTCCCTTTCCACGTGCCACAGGAATCCTGGGACTCCTATCTAGTTTCACGAGGAGTCAGGCATCGTCTCCTTTGGAGGCACTGATCTCCGCGTACCTTTGAAGTTTTCAAAGGATGTGAGGCCTCCGGTCGCGATGAGGTGGGGAACTAGGTCTTTCTCTGTGGTCTCCACAGGGGATTCAGACATCCTTTCGTCTTGGGAGATGCAAGACGAGCCTGCATTCAAGTCACTGCAGGGATATCCGGCCTTATTTCGCGTCAGGGCATCGCAGTGTCCATTCCACATTAGGCCGCAAAATCAGGGTCCCTCTCACATACTTTGAGCTGAGAGAAGCCTCCTCTTGAGATGCTTGTGGTAAGGTGGTATTCCTCTGGAGTCGAAGCCAGGGACTAACCTCTCATCTCGAGTTGATTTTTGGTCCACGGAGCTCTTTCGTGTTGTTACAGTGACCTCAGTATCCCTCTAGCCTTGAAACAGTGTTCTTGGGGTTTCTCTGGAGTGCCATCAAGGAAATCAAGGCTCCTTTCATGTTTGATGTGCAACACGGAATTGCTCTGCATGCAGTGCAGGGGAATCGGGCCTCATCTCGCGGCGAGGGGGAAGTCTCATGGTTTTTCTCGAGTTGCGGCGGGAACCGGGGCTATATTATCGAGTTACGATGGGGATGGTGCATCCACCCACGTGTTTGTTCAGCGACGTCAGCACTCCTGCCTAGTTGCGAGGGACAACTCGGGATTCTCCTCGAGGCTTGGCAGGGCAATTGGGACGCCTCTCCAGCTGAGGCGGAAGACAAAGGGTCCCTTTCCACGTGCCACAGGAATCCTGGGACTCCTATCAAGTTTCACGAGGAGTCAGGCATCGTCTCCTTTGGAGGCACTGATCTCCGCGTACCTCTGGAGTTTTCATAGGATGTGAGGCCTCCGGTCGCGATGAGGTGGGGAACTAGGTCTTTCTCTGTGGTCTCCACAGGGGATTCAGACATCCTTTCGTCTTGGGAGATGCAAGACGAGCCTGCATTCAAGTCACTGCAGGGATATCCGGCCTTATTTCGAGTCAGGGCATCGCGGTGTCCATTCCACTTGAGGCCGCAAACGCAGGGTCCCTCTCACATACCTAGAGCTGAGAGAAGCCTCCTCTTGAGGTGCTTGTGGTAAGGTGGTATTCCTCTGGAGTCGAAGCCAGGGACTAACCTCTCATCTCGAGTTGATTTTTGGTCCACGGAGCTCTTTCGTGTTGCTACAGTGACCTCAGGATCCCTCTAGCCTTGAAACAGTGTTCTTGGGGTTTCTCTGGAGTGCCATCAAGGAAATCAAGGCTCCTTTCATGTGTGATGTGTGACACTGAATTGCTCTGCACGCAGTGCAGGGGAATCGGGCCTCATCTCGCGGCGAGGGGGAAGTCTCATGGTTTTTCTCGAGTTGCGGCGGGAACCTGGGGTATATTCTCGAGTTACGACGGGCATGGCCCTGCCACACACGTGTTTGTTCAGCGATTTCAGGACTCCTGCCTAGTTGCGAGGGACAACTCGGGATTCTCCTCGAGGCTTGGCAGGGCAATTGGGACGCCTCTCCAGCTGAGGCGGGAGACCAAGTGTCCCTTTCCACGTGCCACAGAAATCCTGGGATTCCTATCAAGTTTCACGAGGAGTCAGGCATCGTCTCCTTTGGAGGCACTGATCTCGCGTACCTCTGGAGTTTTCAAAGGATGTGAGGCCTCTGGTCGCGATGAGGTGGGGAACTAGGTCTTTCTCTGTGGTCTCCACAGGGGATTCAGACATCCTTTCGTCTTGGGAGATGCAAGATGAGCCTGCATTAAAGTCACTGCAGGGATATCCGGCCTTATTTCGAGTCAGGGCATCGTGGTGTCCATTCGACTTGAGGCTGCAAACTCAGGGTCCCTCTCACATACCTAGGTTGAGAGAAGCCTCCTCTTGAGGTGCTTGTGGTAAGGTGGTATTCCTCTGGAGTCGAAGCCAGGGACTAACCCCTCATCTCGAGTTGAATTTTGGTCCACGGAGCTCTTTCGTGTTGCTACAGTGACCTCAGGATCCCTCTAGCCTTGAAACAGTGTTCTTGGGGTTTCTCTGGAGTGCCATCAAGGAAATCAAGGCTCCTTTCATGTGTGATGTGCCACACGGAATTGTTCTACACGCAGTGTAGGGAATCCGGCCTCATCTCGCAGCGAGGGGGAAGTCTCATGGTTTTTCTCGAGTTGCGGTGGGAACCTGGGGTATATTCTCGAGTTACGATGGGGATGGCCCTTCCATACACGTGTTTGTTCAGCGACGTCAGGACTTCTGCCTAGTTGCGAGGGACAACTCGGGATTCTCCTCGAGGCTTGGCAGGGAAATTGGGATGCCTCTCCAGCTGAGGCGGGAGACCAAGAGTCCCTTTCCACGTGCCACAGGAATCCTGGGACTCCTATCAAGGTTCACGAGGAGTCAGGCATCGTCTCCTTTGGAGGCACTGATCTCTGCGTACCTCTGGAGTTATCAAAGGATGTGAGGCCTCCGGTCGTGATGAGGTGGGGAACTAGGTCTTTCTCTGTGGTCTCCACAGGGGATTCAGACATCCTTTCATCTTTGGAGATGCAAGACGAGCCTGCATTCAAGTCACTGCAGGGATATCCGGCCTTATTTCCAGTCAGGGCATCGCGGTGTCCATTTCACTTGAGGCCGCAAACTCAGGGTCCCTCTCACATACCTAGAGCTGAGAGAAGCCTCCTCTTGAGGTGCTTGTGGTAAGGTGGTATACCTCTGGAGTCGAAGCCAGGGACTAACCTCTCATCTCGAGTTGATTTTTGGTCCACGGAGCTCTTTCGTGTTGCTACAGTGACCTCAGGATCCCTCTAGCCTTGAAACAGTGTTCTTGGGGTTTCTCTGGAGTGCCATCAAGGAAATCAAGGCTCCTTTCATGTGTGATGTGCAACACGGAATTGCTCTGCACGCAGTGCAGGGGAATCGGGCCACATCTCTCGGCGAGGGGGTAATCTCATGGTTTTTCTCGAGTTGCGACGGGAACCTGGGGTATATTCTCGAGTTATGACGGGGATGGCCCTTCCACACACGTGTTTGTTCAGCGATGGCAGGACTCCTGCCTAGTTGCGAGGGACAACTCGGGATTCTCCTCGATGCTTGGCAGGGCATTTGGGACGCCTCTCCAGCTGAGGCGGGAGACCAAGGGTCCCTTTCCACGTGCCACAGGAATCCTAGGACTCCTATCAAGTTTCACGAGGAGTCAGGCATCGTCTCCTTTGGAGGCACTCATCTCCGCGTACCTCTGGCGTTTTCAAAGGATGTGAGGCCTCCGGTCGCGATGAGGTGGGGAACTAGGTCTTTCTCTGTGGTCTCCACAGGGGATTCAGACATCCTTTCATCTTGGGAGATGCAAGACGAGCCTGCATTCAAGTCACTGCAGGGATATCCGGCCTTATTTCGAGTCAGGGCATCGCGGTGTCCATTCCACTTGAGGCCGCAAACTCAGGGTCCCTCTCACATAGCTAGAGCTGAGAGAAGCCTCCTCTTGAGGTGCTTGTGGTAAGGTAGTATTCCTCTGGAGTCGAAGCCAGGGACTAACCTCTCTTCTCGAGTTGATTTTTGGTCTATGGAGCTCTTTCGTGTTGCTACATTGACCTCAGGATCCCTCTAGCCTTGAAACAGTGTTCTTGGGGTTTCTCTGGAGTGCCATCAAGGAAATCAAGGCTCCTTTCATGTGTGATGTGTGACACTGAATTGCTCTGCACGCAGTGCAGGGGAATCGGGCCTCATCTCGCGGCGAGGGGGAAGTCTCATGGGTTTTCTCGAGTTGCGGCGGGAACCTGGGGTATATTCTCGAGTTACGACGGGAATGGCCCTGCCACACACGTGTTTGTTCAGCGATTTCAGGACTCCTGCCTAGTTGCGAGGGACAACTCGGGATTCTCCTCGAGGCTTGGCAGGGCAATTGGGACGCCTCTCCAGCTGAGGCGGGAGACCAAGTGTCCCTTTCCACGTGCCACAGGAATCCTGGGATTCCTATCAAGTTTCACGAGGAGTCAGGCATCGTCTCCTTTGGAGGCACTGATCTCCGCGTACCTCTGGAGTTTTCAAAGGATGTGAGGCCTCCGGTCCCGATGAGGTGGGGAACTAGGTCTTTCTCTGTGGTCTCCACAGGGGATTCAGACATCCTTTCGTCTTGGGAGATGCAAGATGAGCCTGCATTAAAGTCACTGCAGGGATATCCGGCCTTATTTCGAGTCAGGGCATCGTGGTGTCCATTCGACTTGAGGCTGCAAACTCAGGGTCCCTCTCACATACCTAGGCTGAGAGAAGCCTCCTCTTGAGGTGCTTGTGGTAAGGTGGTATTCCTCTGGAGTCGAAGCCAGGGACTAACCCCTCATCTCGAGTTGAATTTTGGTCCACGGAGCTCTTTCGTGTTGCTACAGTGACCTCAGGATCCCTCTAGCCTTGAAACAGTGTTCTTGGGGTTTCTCTGGAGTGCCATCAAGGAAATCAAGGCTCCTTTCATGTGTGATGTGCCACACGGAATTGTTCTACACGCAGTGTAGGGAATCGGGCCTCATCTCGCAGCGAGGGGGAAGTCTCATGGTTTTTCTCGAGTTGCGGTGGGAACCTGGGGTGTATTCTCGAGTTACGATGGGGATGGCCCTTCCATACACGTGTTTGTTCAGCGACGTCAGGACTTCTGCCTAGTTGTGAGGGACAACTCGGGATTCTCCTCGAGGCTTGGCAGGGAAATTGGGATGCCTCTCCAGCTGAGGCGGGAGACCAAGAGTCCCTTTCCACGTGCCACAGGAATCCTGGGACTCCTATCAAATTTCCCGAGGAGTCAGGCATCGTCTCCTTTGGAGGCACTGATCTCTGCGTACCTCTGGAGTTATCAAAGGATGTGAGGCCTCCGGTCGTGATGAGGTGGGGAACTAGGTCTTTCTCTGTGGTCTCCACAGGGGATTCAGACATCCTTTCATCTTTGGAGATGCAAGACGAGCCTGCATTCAAGTCACTGCAGGGATATCCGGCCTTATTTCCAGTCAGGGCATCGCGGTGTCCATTTCACTTGAGGCCGCAAACTCAGGGTCCCTCTCACATACCTAGAGCTGAGAGAAGCCTCCTCTTGAGGTGCTTGTGGTAAGGTGGTATTCCTCTGGAGTCGAAGTTAGGGACTAACCTCTTATCTCGAGATGATTTTTGGTCCACAGAGTTCTTTCTTGTTGCTACAGTGACCTCAGGATCCCTCTAGCCTTGAAACAGTGTTCTTGGGTTTTCTCTGGAGTGCCATCAAGGAAATCAAGGCTCCTTTCATGTGTGATGTGCAACACGGAATTGCTCTGCACGCAGTGTAGGGGAATCCGGCCTCATCTCGTGGCGAGGGGGAAGTCTCATGGTTTTTCTCGAGTTGCGGCTGGAACCTGGGGTATATTCTCGAGTTACGATGGGGATGGCCGTTCCACCCACGTCTTTGTTCAACGACGTCAGGACTCCTGCCTAGTTGCGAGGGACAACTCGGGATTCTCCTCGAGGCTTGGCAGGGCAATTCGGACGCCTCTCCAGCTGAGGCGGGAGACCAAGGGTCCCTTTCCACGTGCCACAGGAATCCTGGGACTCCTATCAAGTTTCACGAGGAGTCAGGCATTGGCTCCTTTCGAGGCACTGATCTCCGCGTACCTCTGGAGCTTTCAAAGGATGTGAGGCCTCCGGTCGCGATGAGGTGGGCATCTAGGTCTTCCTCTGTGGTCTCCACAGGGGATTCAGACATCCTTTCGTCTTGGGAGATGAAAGACGAGCCTGCATTCAAGTCACTGCAGGGATATCCGGCCTTATTTCGAGTCAGGCGATCGTGGTGTCTATTCAACTGGCGGCTGCAAACTCAGGGTCCCTCTCACATACCTAGAGCTGAGAGAAGCCTCCTCTTGAGGTGCTTGTGGTAAGGTGGTATACCTCTGGAGTCGAAGCCAGGGACTAACCTCTCATCTCGAGTTGATTTTTGGTCCACGGAGCTCTTTCGTGTTGCTACAGTGACCTCAGGATCCCTCTAGCCTTGAAACAGTGTTCTTGGGGTTTCTCTGGAGTGCCATCAAGGAAATCAAGGCTCCTTTCATGTTTGATGTGCAACACGGAATTGCTCTGCATGCAGTGCAGGGGAATCGGGCCTCATCTCGCGGCGAGGGGGAAGTCTCATGGTTTTTCTCTAGTTGCAGCGGGAACCTGGGGTATATTCTCGGGTTATGACGGGCATGGCCCTGCCACACACGTGTTTGTTCAGCGACGTCAGGACTCCTGCCTAGTTGCGAGGGACAACTCGGGATTCTCCTCGAGGCTTGGCAGGGCAATTGGGACGCCTCTCCAGCTGAGGCCGGAGACCAAGGGTCCCTTTCCACGTGCCACAGGAATCCTGGGACTCCTATCTAGTTTCACGAGGAGTCAGGCATCGTCTCCTTTGGAGGCACTGATCTCCGCGTACCTTTGAAGTTTTCAAAGGATGTGAGGCCTCCGGTCGCGATGAGGTGGGGAACTAGGTCTTTCTCTGTGGTCTCCACAGGGGATTTAGACATCCTTTCGTCTTGGGAGATGCAAGACGAGCCTGCATTCAAGTCACTGCAGGGATATCCGGCCTTATTTCGCGTCAGGGCATCACAGTGTCCATTCCACTTGAGGCCGCAAACTCAGGGTCCCTCTCACATACCTAGAGCTGAGAGAAGCCTCCTCTTGAGGTGCTTGTGGTAAGGTGGTATTCCTCTGGAGTCGAAGCCAGGGACTTACCTCTCATCTCGAGTTGATTTTTGGTCCACGGAGCTCTTTCGTATTGCTACAGTGACCTCAGGGTGCCTCTAGCCTTGAAACAGTGTTCTTGGGCTTTCTCTGGAGTGCCATCAAGGAAATCAAGGCTCCTTTCATGTTTGATGTGCAACACGGAATTGCTCTGCATGCAGTGCAGCGGAGTCGGGCCTCATCTCATGGCGAGGAGGAAGACTCATGGTTTTTCTCGAGTTGCGGCGAGAACCTGGGGTATATTCTCGAGTTACGACGGGGTTGGCCCTTCCACCCACGTGTTTATTCAGAGACGTCAGGACTCCTGCCTAGTTGCGAGGGACAACTCCGGATTCTCCTCGAGGCTTGGCAGGGAAATTGGAACGCCTCTCCAGCTGAGCGGGAGACCAAGGGTCCCTTTCCACGTGCCACAGGAATCCTGGGACTCCTATCAAGTTTCACGAGGAGTCAGGCATCGTCTCCTTTGGAGGCACTGATCTCCGCGTCCCTCTGGAGTTTTCAAAGGATGTGAGGCCTCCGGTCGCGATGAGGTGGGGAACTAGGTCTTTCTCTGTGGTCTCCACAGGGGATTCAGACATCCTTTCGTCTTGGGAGATGCAAGACGAGCCTGCATTCAAGTCACTGCAGGGATATCCGGCCTTATTTCGAGTCAGGGCATCGCGGTGTCCATTCCATTTGAGGCCGCAAACTCAGGGTCCCTCTCACATACCTAGAGCTGAGAGAAGCCTCCTCTTGAGGTGCTTGTGGTAAGGTGGTATACCTCTGGAGTCGAAGCCAGGGACTAACCTCTCATCTCGAGTTGATTTTTGGTCCATGGAGCTCTTTCGTGTTGCTACAGTGACCTCAGGATCCCTCTAGCCTTGAAACAGTGTTCTTGGGGTTTCTCTGGAGTGCCATCAAGGAAATCAAGGCTCCTTTCATGTGTGATGTGCAACACGGAATTGCTCTGCACGCAGTGCAGGGGAATCGGGCCAAATCTCTCGGCGAGGGGGTAATCTCATGGTTTTTCTCGAGTTGCGACGGGAACCTGGGGTATATTCTCGAGTTATGACGGGGATGGCCCTTCCACACACGTGTTTGTTCAGCGATGGCAGGACTCCTTCCTAGTTGCGAGGGACAACTCGGGATTCTCCTCGATGCTTGGCAGGGCATTTGGGACGCCTCTTCAGCTGAGGCGGGAGACCAAGGGTCCCTTTCCACGTGCCACAGGAATCCTAGGACTCCTATCAATTTTCACGAGGAGTCAGGCATCGTCTCCTTTGGAGGCACTGATCTCCGCGTACCTCTGGAGTTTTCAAAGGATGTGAGGCCTCCGGTCGCGATGAGGTGGGGAACTAGGTCTTTCTCTGTGGTCTCCACAGGGGATTCAGACATCCTTTGGTCTTGGGAGATGCAAGATGAGCCTGCATTCAAGTCAGTGCAGGGATATCCGGCCTTATTTCGAGTCAGGGCATCGTGGTGTCCATTCGACTTGAGGCTGCAAACTCAGGGTCCCTCTCACATACCTAGGCTGAGAGAAGCCTCCTCTTGAGGTGCTTGTGGTAAGGTGGTTTTCCTCTGGAGTCGAAGCCAGGGACTAACCCCTCATCTCGAGTTGAATTTTGGTCCACGGAGCTCTTTCGTGTTGCTACAGTGACCTCAGGATCCCTCTAGCCTTGAAACAGTGTTCTTGGGGTTTCTCTGGAGTGCCATCAAGGAAATCAAGGCTCCTTTCATGTGTGATGTGCCACACGGAATTGTTCTACACGCAGTGTAGGGAATCGGGCCTCATCTCGCAGCGAGGGGGAAGTCTCATGGTTTTTCTCGAGTTGCGGTGGGAACCTGGGGTATATTCTCGAGTTACGATGGGGATGGCCCTTCCATACACGTGTTTGTTCAGCGACGTCAGGACTTCTGCCTAGTTGCGAGGGACAACTCGGGATTCTCCTCGAGGCTTGGCAGGGAAATTGGGATGCCTCTCCAGCTGAGGCGGGAGACCAAGAGTCCCTTTCCACGTGCCACAGGAATCCTGGGACTCCTATCAAGGTTCACGAGGAGTCAGGCATCGTCTCCTTTGGAGGCACTGATCTCTGCGTACCTCTGGAGTTATCAAAGGATGTGAGGCCTCCGGTCGTGATGAGGTGGGGAACTAGGTCTTTCTCTGTGGTCTCCACAGGGGATTCAGACATCCTTTCATCTTTGGAGACGCAAGACGAGCCTGCATTCAAGTCACTGCAGGGATATCCGGCCTTATTTCCAGTCAGGGCATCGCGGTGTCCATTTCACTTGAGGCCGCAAACTCAGGGTCCCTCTCACATACCTAGAGCTGAGAGAAGCCTCCTCTTGAGGTGCTTGTGGTAAGGTGGTATTCCTCTGGAGTCGAAGTTAGGGACTAACCTCTTATCTCGAGATGATTTTTGGTCCACAGAGTTCTTTCTTGTTGCTACAGTGACCTCAGGATCCCTCTAGCCTTGAAACAGTGTTCTTGGGGTTTCTCTGGAGTGCCATCAAGGAAATCAAGGCTCCTTTCATGTGTGATGTGCAACACGGAATTGCTCTGCACGCAGTGCAGGGGAATCGGGCCTCATCTCGCGGAGAGGGGGAAGTCTCATGGTTTTTCTCGAGTTGCGGCGGGAACCTGGGGTATATTCTCGAGTTACGATGGGGATGGCCCTTCCACCCACGTGTTTGTTCAACGACGTCAGGACTCCTGCCTAGTTGCGAGGGACAACTCGGGATTCTCCTCGAGGCATGGCAGGGCAATTCGGACGCCTCTCCAGCTGAGGCGGGAGACCAAGGGTCCCTTTCCACGTGCCACAGGAATCCTGGGACTCCTATCAAGTTTGACGATGAGTCAGGCATTGGCTCCTTTGGAGGCACTGATCTCCGCGTACCTCTGGAGTTTTCAAAGGATGTGAGGCCTCCGGTCGCGATGAGGTGGGCATCTAGGTCTTTCTCTGTGGTCTCCACAGGGGATTCAGTCATCCGTTCGTCTTGGGAGATGAAAGACGAGCCTGCATTCAAGTCACTACAGGGATATCCGGCCTTATTTCGAATCAGGCGATCGTGGTGTCTATTCAACTGGCGGCTGCAAACTCAGGGTCCCTCTCACATACCTAGAGCTGAGAGAAGCCTCCTCTTGAGGTGCTTGTGGTAAGGTGGTATACCTCTGGAGTCGAAGCCAGGGACTAACTTCTCATCTCGAGTTGATTTTTGGTCCACGGAGCTCTTTCGTGTTGCTACAGTGACCTCAGGATCCCTCTAGCCTTGAAACAGTGTTCTTGGGGTTTCTCTGGAGTGCCATCAAGGAAATCAAGGCTCCTTTCATGTTTGATGTGCAACACGGAATTGCTCTGCATGCAGTGCAGGGGAATCGGGCCTCATCTCGTGGCGAGGGGGAAGTCTCATGGTTTTTCTCGAGTTGCGGTGGGAACCTGGGGTATATTCTCGGGTTATGACGGGCATGGCCCTGCCACACACGTGTTTGTTCAGCGACGTCAGGACTCCTGCCTAGTTGCGAGGGACAACTCGGGATTCTCCTCGAGGCTTGGCAGGGCAATTGGGACGCCTCTCCAGCTGAGGCCGGAGACCAAGGGTCCCTTTCCACGTGCCACAGGAATCCTGGGACCCCTATCTAGTTTCACGAGGAGTCAGGCATCGTCTCCTTTGGAGGCACTGATCTCCGCGTACCTTTGAAGTTTTCAAAGGATGTGAGGCCTCCGGTCGCGATGAGGTGGGGAACTAGGTCTTTCTCTGTGGTCTCCACAGGGGATTCAGACATCCTTTCGTCTTGGGAGATGCAAGACGAGCCTGCATTCAAGTCACTGCAGGGATATCCGGCCTTATTTCGCGTCAGGGCATCGCAGTATCCATTCCACATTAGGCCGCAAAATCAGGGTCCCTCTCACATACTTTGAGCTGAGAGAAGCCTCCTCTTGAGATGCTTGTGGTAAGGTGGTATTCCTCTGGAGTCGAGGCCAGGGACTAACCTCTCATCTCGAGTTGATTTTTGGTCCACGGAGCTCTTTCGTGTTGTTACAGTGACCTCAGGATCGCTCTATCCTTGAAACAGTGTTCTTGGGGTTTCTCTGGAGTGCCATCAAGGAAATCAAGGCTCCTTTCATGTTTGATGTGCAACACGGAATTGCTCTGCATGCAGTGCAGGGGAATCGGACCTCATCTCGCAGCGAGGGGGAAGTCTCATGGTTTTTCTCGAGTTGCGGCGGGAACCTGGGGTATATTCTCGAGTTACGACGGGGATGGCCCTTCCACCCACGTGTTTCTTCAGCGACGTCAGGACTCCTTCCTAGTTGCGAGGGACAACTCGGGATTCTCCTCGAGGCTTGGCAGGGCAATTGGGACGCCTCTCCAGCTGAGGCCGGAGACAAAGGGTCCCTTTCCACGTGCCACAAGAATCCTGGGACTCCTATCAAGTTTCACGAGGAGTCAGGCATCGTCTCCTTTGGAGGCACTGATCTCCGCGTACCTCTGGAGTTTTCATAGGATGTGAGGCCTCCGGTCGCGATGAGGTGGGGAACTAGGTCTTTCTCTGTGGTCTCCACAGGGCATTCAGACATTCTTTCGTCTTGGGAGATGCAAGACGAGCCTGCATTCAAGTCACTGCAGGGATATCGGGCCTTATTTCGAGTCAGGGCATCGCGGTGTCCATTCCACTTGAGGCCGCAAACGCAGGGTCCCTCTCACATACCTAGAGCTGAGAGAAGCCTCCTCTTGAGGTGCTTGTGGTAAGGTGGTATTCCTCTGGAGTCGAAGCCAGGGACTAACCTCTCATCTCGAGTTAATTTTTGGTCCAAGGAGCTCTTTCGTGTTGCTACAGTGACCTCAGGATCCCTCTAGCCTGGAAACAGTGTTCTTGGGTTTTCTCTGGAGTGCCATGAAGGAAATCAAGGCTCCTTTCATGTGTGATGTGCAACACGGAATTGCTCTGCACGCAGTGTAGGGGAATCGGGCCTCATCTCGCGGCGAGGGGGAAGTCTCATGGCTTTTCTCGAGTTGCGGCGGGAACCTGGGGTATATTCTCGAGTTACGACGGGGATGGCCCTTCCACCCACGTGTTTGTTCAGCCACGTCAGGACTCCTGCCTAGTTGCGAGGGACAACTCGGATTTCTCCTCGAGGCTTGGCAGGGCAATTGGGACGCCTCTCCAGCTGAGGCGGGAGACCAAGGGTCCCTTTCCACGTGCCACAGGAATCCTGGGACTCCTATCAAGTTTCACGAGGAGTCAGGCATCGTCTCCTTTGGAGGCACTGATCTCCGCGTACCTCTGGAGTTTTCAAAGGATGTGAGGCCTCCGGTCGCAATGAGCTGGGGAACTAGGTCTTTCTCTGTGGTCTCCACAGGGGATTCAGACATCCTTTCGTCTTGGGAGATGCAAGACGAGCCTGCATTCAAGTCACTGCAGGGATATCCGGCCTTATTTCGAGGCAGGGCATCACAGTGTCCATTCCACTTGAGGCTGCAAAATCAGGGTCCCTCTCACATACCTAGAGCTGAGAGAAGCCTCCTCTTGAGGTGCTTGTGGTAAGGTGGTATTCCTCTGGAGTCGAAGCCAGGGACTAACCTCTCATCTCGAGTTGATTTTTGGTCCACGGAGCTCTTTCGTGTTGCTACAGTAACCTCAGGATCCATCTAGCCTTGAAACAGTGTTCTTGGGGTTTCTCTGGAGTGCCATCAAGGAAATCAAGGCTCCTTTCATGTTTGATGTGCAACACGGAATTGCTCTGCATGCAGTGCAGGGGAATCGGGCCTCATCTCGTGGCGAGGGGGAAGTCTCATGGTTTTTCTCGAGTTGCGGCGGGAACCTGGGGTATATTCTCGAGTTATGACGGGCATGGCCCTGCCACACACGTGTTTGTTCAGCGACGTCAGGACTCCTGCCTAGTTGCGAGGGACAACTCGGGATTCTCCTCGAGGCTTGGCAGGAAAATTGGGACACCTCTCCAGCTGAGGCCGGAGACCAAGGGTCCCTTTCCACGTGCCACAGGAATCCTGGGACTCCTATCAAGTTTCAGGAGGAGTCAGGCATCGTCTCCTTTGGAGGCACTGATCTCCGCGTACCTTTGAAGTTTTCAAAGGATGTGAGGCCTCCGGTCGCGATGAGGTGGGGAACTAGGTCTTTCTCTGTGGTCTCCACAGGGGATTCAGACATCCTTTCGTCTTGGGAGATGCAAGACGAGCCTGCATTCAAGTCACTGCAGGGATATCCGGCCTTATTTCGCGTCAGGGCATCGCAGTGTCCATTCCACTTTAGGCCGCAAAATCAGGGTCCCTCCCACATACTTTGAGCTGAGAGAAGCCTCCTCTTGAGGTGCTTGTGGTAAGGTGGTATTCCTCTGGAGTCGAAGCCAGGGACTAACCTCTCATCTCGAGTTGATTTTTGGTCCACGGAGCTCTTTCGTGTTGTTACAGTTACCTCAGGATCGCTCTATCCTTGAAACAGTGTTCTTGGGGTTTCTCTGGAGTGCCATCAAGGAAATCAAGGCTCCTTTCATGTTTGATGTGCAACACGGAATTGCTCTGCATGCAGTGCAGGGGAATCGGGCCTCATCTCGCGGCGAGGGGGAAGTCTCATGGTTTTTCTCGAGTTGCGGCGGGAACCTGGGGTACATTCTCGAGTTACGACGGGGATGGCCCTTCCACCCACGTGTTTCTTCAGCGACGTCAGGACTCCTGCCTAGTTGCGAGGGACAACTCGGGATTCTCCTCGAGGCTTGGCAGGGCAATTGAGACGCCTCTCCAGCTGAGGCGGGAGACAAAGGGTCCCTTTCCACGTGCCACAAGAATCCTGGGACTCCTATCAAGTTTCCCGAGGAGTCAGGCATCGTCTCCTTTGGAGGCACTGATCTCCGCGTACCTCTGGAGTTTTCATAGGAAGTGAGGCCTCCGGTCGCGATGAGGTGGGGAACTAGGTCTTTCTCTGTGGTCTCCACAGGGGATTCAGACATCCTTTCGTCTTGGGAGATGCAAGACGAGCCTGCATTCAAGTCACTGCAGGGATATCCGGCCTTATTTCGAGTCAGGGCATCGCGGTGTCCATTCCACTTGAGGCCGCAAACGCAGGGTCCCTCTCACATACCTAGAGCTGAGAGAAGCCTCCTCTTGAGGTGCTTGTGGTAAGGTGGTATTCCTCTGGAGTCGAAGCCAGGGACTAACCTCTCATCTCGAGTTGATTTTTGGTCCACGGAGCTCTTTCGTGTTGCTACAGTGACCTCAGGATCCCTCTAGCCTGGAAACAGTGTTCTTGGGTTTTCTCTGGAGTGCCATGAAGGAAATCAAGGCTCCTTTCATGTGTGATGTGCAACACGGAATTTCTCTGCCCGCAGTGCAGGGGAATCGGGCCTCATCTCGCGGCGAGGGGGAAGTCTCATGGCTTTTCTCGAGTTGCTGCGGGAACCTGGGGTATATTCTCGAGTTACGACGGGGATGGCCCTTCCACCCACGTGTTTGTTCAGCGATGTCAGGACTCCTGCCTAGTTGCGAGGGACAACTCGGGATTCTCCTCGAGGCTTGGCAGGGCAATTGGGACGCCTCTCCAGCTGAGGCGGGAGACCAAGGGTCCCTTTCCACGTGCCACAGGAATCCTGGGACTCCTATCAAGATTCACGAGGAGTCAGGCATCGTCTCCTTTGGAGGCACTGATCTCCGCGTACCTCTGGAGTTATCAAAGAATGTGAGGCCTCCGGTCGCGATGAGGTGGGGAACTAGGTCTTTCTCTGTGGTCTCCACAGGGGATTCAGACATCCTTTCGTCTTGGGAGATGCAAGACGAGCCTGCATTCAAGTTACTGCAGGAATATCCGGCCTTATTTCGAGTCAGGGCATAGCGGTGTCCATTCCACTTGAGGCCACTAACTCAGGGTCCCTCTCACATACCTAGAGCTGAGAGAAGCCTCCTCTTGAGGTGCTTGTGGTAAGGTGGTATTCCTCTGGAGTCGAAGCCAGGGACTAACCCCTCATCTCGAGTTGAATTTTGGTCCACGGAGCTCTTTCGTGTTGCTACAGTGACCTCAGGATCCCTCTAGCCTTGAAACAGTGTTCTTGGGGTTTCTCTGGAGTGCCATCAAGGAAATCAAGGCTCCTTTCATGTTTGATGTGCAACACGGAATTGCTCTGCATGCAGTGCAGGGGAATCGGGCCTCATCTCGCGGCGAGGGGGAAGTCTCATGGTTTTTCTCGAGTTGCGGCGGAAAACTGGGGTATATTCTCCAGTTACGACGGGGATGCCCCTTCCACCCACGTGTTTGTTCAGCGACGTCAGGACTCCTGCCTAGTTGCGAGGGACAACTCGGGATTCTCCTCGAGGCTTGGCAGGGCAATTGGGACGCCTCTCCAGCTGAGGTGGGAGACCAAGGGTCCCTTTCCACGTGCCACAGGAATCCTGGGACTCCTATCAAGTTTCACGAGGAGTCAGGCATCGTCTCCTTTGGAGGCACTGATCTCCGCGTACCTCTGGAGTTTTCATAGGATGTGAGGCTTCCGGTCGCGATGAGGTGGGGAACTAGGTCTTTCTCTGTGGTCTCCACAGGGGATTCAGACATCCTTTTATCTTGGGAGATGCAAGACGAGCCTGCATTCAAGTCACTGCAGCGATATCCGGCCTTATTTCGCGTCAGGGCATTGCAGTGTCCATTCCACTTTACGCCTCAAAATCAGGGTCCCTCTCACATACTTAGAGCTGAGAGAAGCCTCCTCTTGAGGTGCTTGTGATAAGGTGGTATTCCTCTGGAGTCGAAGCCAGGGACTAACCTCTCATCTCGAGTTGATTTTTGGTCCACCGAGCTCTTTCGTGTAGCTACAGTGACCTCAGGATCGCTCTAGCCTTGAAACAGTGTTCTTGGGGTTTCTCTGGAGTACCATGAAGGAAATCAAGGCTCCTTTCATGTTTGATGTGCAACACGGAATTGCTCTGCACGCAGTGCAGGGGAATCGGGCCTCATCTCGCGGCGAGGGGGAAGTCTCATGGTTTTTCTCGAGTTGCGGCGGGAACCTGGGGTATATTCTCGAGTTACGACGGGGATGGCCCTTCCACCCACGTGTTTGTTCAGCGACAGCAGGACTCCTGCCTATTTGCGAGGGACAACTCGGGATTCTCCTCGAGGCTTGGCAGGGCAATTGGGACTCCTCTCCAGCTGAGGCGGGAGACCAAGGGTCCCTTTCCACGTGCCACAGGAATCCTGGGACTCCTATCAAGTTTCACGAGGAGTCAGGCATCGTCTCCTTTGGAGGCACTGATCTCCGTGTACTTCTGGAGTTTTCATAGGATGTGAGGCCTCCGGTCGTGATGAGGTGGGGAACTAGGTCTATCTCTGTGGTCTCCACAGGGGATTCAAACATCCTTTCGTCTTGGGAGATGCAAGACGAGCCTGCATTTAAGTCACTGCAGGGATATCCGGCCTTATTTCGAGTCAGGGCATCGCGGTGTCCATTTCACTTGAGGCCGCAAACTCAGAGTCCCTCTCACATACCTAGAACTGAGAAAAGCCTCCTCTTGAGGTGCTTGTGGTAAGGTGGTATTCCTCTGGAGTCGAAGCCAGGGACTAACCTCTCATCTCGAGTTGATTTTTGGTCCACGGAGCTCTTTCGTGTTGCTACAGTGACCTCAGGATCCCTCTAGCCTTGAAACAGTGTTCTTGGGGTTTCTCTGGAGTGCCATCAAGGAAATCAAGGCTCCTTTCATGTGTGATGTGCAACACGGAATTGCTCTGCACACAGTGCAGGGGAATCGGGCCTCATCTCGCGGCGAAGGGGAAGTCTCATGGTTTTTCTCGAGTTGCGGCGGGAACCTGGGGTATATTCTCGAGTTACGACGGGGATGGCCCTTCCACCCACGTGTTTGTTTAGCGACGTCAGGACTCCTGCCTAGTTGCGAGGGACAATTCGGGATTCTCCTCGAGGCTTCGCAGGGCAATTGGGACGCCTCTCCAGCTGAGGTGTGAGACCAAGGGTCCCTTTCCACGTGCCACAGGAATCCTGGGACTCCTATCAAGTTTCACGAGGAGTCAGGCATCGTCTCCTTTGGAGGCACTGATCTCCGCGTACCTCTGGAGTTTTCAAAGGATGTGAGGCCTCCGGTCGCGATGAGGTGCGGAACTAGGTCTTTCTCTGTGGTCTCCACAGGGGATTCAGACAACCTTTCGTCTTGGGAGATGCAAGACGAGCCTGCATTCAAGTCACTGCAGGGATATCCGGCCTTATTTCGAGTCAGGGCATCGCGGTGTCCATTCCACTTGAGGCCGCAAACTCAGGGTCCCTCTCACATACCTAGAGCTGAGAGAAGCCTCCTCTTGAGGTGCTTGTGGTAAGGTGGTATTCCTCTGGAGTCGAAGCCAGGGACTATCCTCTCATCTCGAGTTGATTTTTGGTCCACGGAGCTTTTTCGTGTTGCTACAGTGACCTCAGGATCGCTCTAGCCTTGAAACAGTGTTCTTGGGGTTTCTCTGGAGTGCCATGAAGGAAATCAAGGCTCCTTTCATGTGTGATGTGCAACACGGAATTGCTCTGCATGCAGTGCAGGGGAATCGGGCCTCATCTCGCGGCGAGGGGGAAGTCTCATGGTTTTTCTCGAGTTGCGGCGGGAACCTGGGGTATATTCTCGAGTTACGATGGGGATGGCCCTTCCACCCACGTGTTTGTTCAGCGACGTCAGGACTCCTGCCTAGTTGCGAGGGACAACTCGGGATTCTCCTCGAGGCTTGGCAGGACAATTGGGACGCCTCTCCAGCTGAGGTGGGAGACCAAGGGTCCCTTTCCACGTGCCACAGGAATCCTGGGACTCCTATCAAGTTTCACGAGGAGTCAGGCATCGTCTCCTTTGGAGGCACTGATCTCCGCGTACCTCTGGAGTTTTCATAGGATGTGAGGCCTCCGGTCGCGATGAGGTGGGGAACTAGGTCATTCTCTGTGGTCTCCACAGGGGATTCAGGCAACCTTTCGTCTTGGGAGATGCAAGATGAGCCTGCATTCAAGTCACTGCAGGGATATCCGGCCTTATTTCGAGTCAGGGCATCGCGGTGTCCATTCCACTTGAGGCCGCAAACTCAGGGTTCCTCTCACATAACTAGAGCTGAGAGAAGCCTCCTCTTGAGGTGCTTGTGGTAAGGTGGTATTCCTCTGGAGTCGAAGCCAGGGACTAACCTCTCATCTCGAGTTGATTTTTGGTCCACGGAGCTCTTTCGTGTTGCTACAGTGACCTCAGGATCCCTCTAGCCTTGAAACAGTGTTCTTGGGGTTTCTCTGGAGTGCCATCAAGGAAATCAAGGCTCCTTTCATGTGTGATGTGCAACACGGAATTGCTCTGCACACAGTGCAGGGGAATCGGGCCTCATCTCGCGGCGAGGGGAAAGTCTCATGGTTTTTCTCGAGTTGCGGCGGGAACCTGGGGTATATTCTCGAGTTACGACGGGGATGGCCCTTCTACACACGTGTTTGTTCAGCGATGGCAGGACTCCTGCCTAGTTGCGAGGGACAACTCGGGATTCTCCTCGAGGCTTGGCAGGGAAATTGGGACGCCTCTCCATCCGAGGCGGGAGACGAAGGGTCCCTTTCCACGTGCACAATAATCCTGGGACTCCTATCAAGTTTCACGAGGAGTCAGGCATCGTCTCCTTTGGAGGCACTGATCTCCGCGTACCTCTGGAGTTTTCAAAGGATGTGAGGCCTAAGGTCGCCATGAGGTGGGGAACTAGGTCTTTCTTAGTGGTCTCCACAGGGGATTCAGACATCCTTTCATCTTGGGAGAAGCAAGACGAGCCTGCATTCAAGTCACTGCAGGGATATCCGGCCTTATTTCGCGTCAGGGCATCGCAGTGTCCATTCCAATTGAGGCCGCAAACTCAGGGTCCCTCTCACATACCTAGAGCTGAGAGAAGCCTCCTCTTGAGGTGCTTGTGGTAAGGTGGTATTCCTCTGGAGTCGAAGTTAGGGACTAACCTCTCATCTCGAGTTGATTCTTGGTCCACGGAGCTCTTTCGTGTTTCAACAGTGACCTCAGGATCCCTCTAGCCTTGAAACAGTGTTCTTGGGGTTTCTCTGGAGTACCATCAAGGAAATCAAAGCTCCTTTCATGTGTGATGTGCAACACGGAATTGCTCTGCACGCAGTGCAGGGGAATCGGGCCTCATCTCGCGGCGAGGGGGAAGTCTCATGGTTTTTCTCGAGTTGCGGCGGGAACCTGGGGTATATTCTCGAGTTACGACGGGGATGGCCCTTCCACCCACGTGTTTGTTCAGCGACGTCAGGACTCCTGTCTATTTGCGAGGGACAACTCGGCATTCTCCTCGAGGCTTGGCAGGGCAATTGGGACGCTTCTCCAGCTGAGGCGGGAGACCAAGGGTCCCTTTCCACGTGCCACAGGAATCTTGGGACTCCTATCAAGTTTCACGAGGAGTCAGGCATCGTCTCCTTTGGAGGCACTGATCTCCGCGTACCTCTGGAGTTTTCAAAGGATGTGAGGCCTCCGGTCGCCATGAGGTGGGGAACTAGGTCTTTCTCTGTGGTCTCCACAGGGGATTCAGACATCCTTTTATCTTGGGAGATGCAAGACGAGCCTGCATTCAAGTCACTGCAGGCATATCCGGCCTTATTTCGAGTCAGGGCATCGCGGTGTCCATTCCACTTGAGGCCGCAAACTCAGGGTCCCTCTCACATACCTAGAGCTGAGAGAAGCCTCCTCTTGAGGTGCTTGTGGTAAGGTGGTATTCCTCTGGAGTCGAAGCCAGGGACTAACCTCTCATCTCGAGTTGATTTTTGGTCCACGGAGCTCTTTCGTGTTGCTACAGTGACCTCAGAATCCCTCAACTTTGAAACAGTGTTCTTGGTGTTTTTCTGGAGTGCCATCAAGGAAATCAAGGCTCCTTTCATGTGTGATGTGCAACACGGAATTGCTCTGCACGCAGTGCAGGGGAATCAGGCCTCATCTCGCGGCGAGGGGGAAGTCTCATGGTTTTTCTCGAGTTGCGGCGGGAACCTGGGGTATATTCTCGAGTTACGACGGGGATGGCCCTTCCACACACGTGTTTGTTCAGCGACGTCAGGACTCCTGCCTAGTTGCGAGGGACAACTCGGGATTCTCCTCGAGGCTTGGCAGGGCAATTGGGACGCCTCTCCAGCTGTGACGGGAGACCAAGGGTCCCTATCCACGTGCCACAGGAATCCTGGGACTCCTATCAAGTTTCACGAGGAGTCAGGCATCGTCTCCTTTGAAGGCACTGATCTCCGCGTACCTCTGGAGTTTTCAAAGGATGTGAGGCCTCCGGTCGCCATGAGGTGGGAAACTAGGTCTTTCTCTGTGGTCTCCACAGGGGATTCAGACATCCTTTCATCTTGGGAGATGCAAGACGAGCCTGCATTCAAGTCACTGCAGGGATATTCGGCCTTATTTCGAGTCAGGGCATCGCGGTGTCCATTCCACTTGAGGCCGCAAACTGAGGGTCCTTCTCACATACCTAGAGCTGAGAGAAGCCTCCTCTTGACGTGCTTGTGGTAAGGTGGTATTCCTCTGGAGTCGAAGCCAGGGACTAACCTCTCATCTCGAGTTGATTTTTGGTCCACGGAGCTCTTTCGTGTTGCTACAGTGACCTCAGGATCCCTCTAGCCTTGAAACAGTGTTCTTGGGGTTTCTCTGTAGTGCCATCAAGGAAATCAAGGCTCCTTTCATGTGTGATGTGCAACACGGAATTGCTCTGCACGCATTGCAGGGGAATCGGGCCTCATTTTGCGGCGAGGGGGAAGTCTCATAGTTTTTCTCGAGTTGCGGCGGGAACCTGGGGTATATTCTCGAGTTACGACGGGGATGGCCCTTCCACCCACGTGTTTCTTCAGCGACGTCAGGACTCCTGCCTAGTTGCAAGGGACAACTCGGGATTCTCCTCGAGGCTTGGCAGGGCAATTGGGACGCCTCTCCAGCTGAGGCGGGAGAACAAGGGTCCCTTTCCACGTGCCACAGGAATCCTGGGACTCCTATCAAGTTTCACGAGGAGTCAGGCATCGTCCCCTTTGGAGGCACTGATCTCCACGTACCCCTGGAGTTTTCAAAGGATGTGAGGCCTCCGGTCGCGATGAGGTGGGGAACTAGGTCTTTCTCTGTGGTCTCCACAGGGGATTCAGATATCCTTTCGTCTTGGGAGATGCAAGACAAGCCTGCATTCAAGTCACTGCAGGGATATCCGGCCTTATTTCGAGTCAGGGCATCGCGGTGTCCATTCCACTTGAGGCCGCAAACTCAGGGTCCCTCTCACATACCTAGAGCTGAGAGAAGCCTCCTCTTGAGGTGCTTGTGGTAAGGTGGTATTCCTCTGGAGTGGAAGCCAGGGACTAACCTCCCATCTCGAGTTGATTTCTGGTCCATGGAGCTCTTTCCTGTTGCTACAGTGACCTCAGGATCCCTCTAGCCTTGAAACAGTGTTCTTGGGGTTTCTCTGGAGTGCCATCAAGGAAATCAAGGCTCCTTTCATGTGTGATGTGCAACACGGAATTGCTCTACACGCAGTGCAGGGGAATCGGGCCTCATCTCGCGGCGAGGGGGAAGTCTCATGGTTTTTCTCGAGTTACGGCGGGAACCTGGGGTATATTCTCGAGTTACGACGGGGATGGCCCTTCCACCCACGTGTTTGTTCAGCGACGTCAGGACTCCTGCCTAGTTGCGAGGGACAACTCGGGATTCTCCTCGAGGCTTGGCAGGACAATTGGGACGCCTCTCCAGCTGAGGTGGGAGACCAAGGGTCCCTTTCCACGTGCCACAGGAATCCTGGGACTCCTATCAAGTTTCACGAGGAGTCAGGCATCGTCTCCTTTGGAGGCACTGATCTCCGCGTACCTCTGGAGTTTTCATAGGATGTGAGGCCTCCGGTCGCGATGAGGTGCGGAACTAGGTCATTCTCTGTGGTCTCCACAGGGGATTCAGGCAACATTTCGTCTTGGGAGATGCAAGATGAGCGTGCATTCAAGTCACTGCAGGGATATCCGGCCTTATTTCGAGTCAGGGCATCGCGGTGTCCATTCCACTTGAGGCCGCAAACTCAGGGTTCCTCTCACATAACTAGAGCTGAGAGAAGCCTCCTCTTGAGGTGCTTGTGGTAAGGTGGTATTCCTCTGGAGTCGAAGCCAGGGACTAACCTCTCATCTCGAGTTGATTTTTGGTCCACGGAGCTCTTTCGTGTTGCTACAGTGACCTCAGGATCCCTCTAGCCTTGAAACAGTGTTCTTGGGGTTTCTCTGGAGTGCCATCAAGGAAATCAAGGCTCCTTTCATGTGTGATGTGCAACACGGAATTGCTCTGCACACAGTGCAGGGGAATCGGGCCTCATCTCGCGGCGAGGGGAAAGTCTCATGGTTTTTCTCGAGTTGCGGCGGGAACCTGGGGTATATTCTCGAGTTACGACGGGGATGGCCCTTCTACACACGTGTTTGTTCAGCGATGGCAGGACTCCTGCCTAGTTGCGAGGGACAACTCGGGATTCTCCTCGAGGCTTGGCAGGGAAATTGGGACGCCTCTCCATCCGAGGCGGGAGACCAAGGGTCCCTTTCCACGTGCACAATAATCCTGGGACTCCTATCAAGTTTCACGAGGAGTCAGGCATCGTCTCCTTTGGAGGCACTGATCTCCGCGTACCTCTGGAGTTTTCAAAGGATGTGAGGCCTAAGGTCGCCATGAGGTGGGGAACTAGGTCTTTCTTAGTGGTCTCCACAGGGGATTCAGACATCCTTTCATCTTGGGAGAAGCAAGACGAGCCTGCATTCAAGTCACTGCAGGGATATCCGGCCTTATTTCGCGTCAGGGCATCGCAGTGTCCATTCCACTTGAGGCCGCAAAATCAGGGTCCCTCTCACATACCTAGAGCTGAGAGAAGCCTCCTCTTGAGGTGCTTGTGGTAAGGTGGTATTCCTCTGGAGTCGAAGTTAGGGACTAACCTCTCATCTCGAGTTGATTCTTGGTCCACGGAGCTCTGTCGTGTTTCTACAGTGACCTCAGGATCCCTCTAGCCTTGAAACAGTGTTCTTGGGGTTTCTCTGGAGTGCCATCAAGGAAATCAAAGCTCCTTTCATGTGTGATGTGCAACACGGAATTGCTCTGCACGCAGTGCAGGGGAATCGGGCCTCATCTCGCGGCGAGGGGGAAGTCTCATGGTTTTTCTCGAGTTGCGGCGGGAACCTGGGGTATATTCTCGAGTTACGACGGGGATGGCCCTTCCACCCACGTGTTTGTTCAGCGACGTCAGGACTCCTGCCTATTTGCGAGGGACAACTCGGCATTCTCCTCGAGGCTTGGCAGGGCAATTGGGACGCTTCTCCAGCTGAGGCGGGAGACCAAGGGTCCCTTTCCACGTGCCACAGGAATCTTGGGACTCCTATCAAGTTTCACGAGGAGTCAGGCATCGTCTCCTTTGGAGGCACTGATCTCCGCGTACCTCTGGAGTTTTCAAAGGATGTGAGGCCTCCGGTCACCATGAGGTGGGGAACTAGGTCTTTCTCTGTGGTCTCCACAGGGGATTCAGACATCCTTTTATCTTGGGAGATGCAAGACGAGCCTGCATTCAAGTCACTGCAGGCATATCCGGCCTTATTTCGAGTCAGGGCATCGCGGTGTCCATTCCACTTGAGGCCGCAAACTCAGGGTCCCTCTCACATACCTAGAGCTGAGAGAAGCCTCCTCTTGAGGTGCTTGTGGTAAGGTGGTATTCCTCTGGAGTCGAAGCCAGGGACTAACCTCTCATCTCGAGTTGATTTTTGGTCCACGGAGCTCTTTCGTGTTGCTACAGTGACCTCAGGATCCCTCAACTTTGAAACAGTGTTCTTGGTGTTTTTCTGGAGTGCCATCAAGGAAATCAAGGCTCCTTTCATGTGTGATGTGCAACACGGAATTGCTCTGCACGCAGTGCAGGGGAATCAGGCCTCATCTCGCTGCGAGGGGGAAGTCTCATGGTTTTTCTCGAGTTGCGGCGGGAACCTGGGGTATATTCTCGAGTTACGACGGGGATGGCCCTTCCACACACGTGTTTGTTCAGCGACGTCAGGACTCCTGCCTAGTTGCGAGGGACAACTCGGGATTCTCCTCGAGGCTTGGCAGGGCAATTGGGACGCCTCTCCAGCTGTGACGGGAGACCAAGGGTCCCTATCCACGTGCCACAGGAATCCTGGGACTCCTATCAAGTTTCACGAGGAGTCAGGCATCGTCTCCTTTGAAGGCACTGATCTCCGCGTACCTCTGGAGTTTTCAAAGGATGTGAGGCCTCCGGTCGCCATGAGGTGGGAAACTAGGTCTTTCTCTGTGGTCTCCACAGGGGATTCAGACATCCTTTCATCTTGGGAGATGCAAGACGAGCCTGCATTCAAGTCACTGCAGGGATATCCGGCCTTATTTCGAGTCAGGGCATCGCGGTGTCCATTCCACTTGAGGCCGCAAACTGAGGGTCCTTCTCACATACCTAGAGCTGAGAGAAGCCTCCTCTTGACGTGCTTGTGGTAAGGTGGTATTCCTCTGGAGTCGAAGCCAGGGACTAACCTCTCATCTCGAGTTGATTTTTGGTCCACGGAGCTCTTTCGTGTTGCTACAGTGACCTCAGGATCCCTCTAGCCTTGAAACAGTGTTCTTGGGGTTTCTCTGTAGTGCCATCAAGGAAATCAAGGCTCCTTTCATGTGTGATGTGCAACACGGAATTGCTCTGCACGCATTGCAGGGGAATCGGGCCTCATTTTGCGGCGAGGGGGAAGTCTCATGGTTTTTCTCGAGTTGCGGCGGGAACCTGGGGTATATTCTCGAGTTACGACGGGGATGGCCCTTCCACCCACGTGTTTGTTCAGCGACGTCAGGACTCCTGCCTAGTTGCAAGGGACAACTCGGGATTCTCCTCGAGGCTTGGCAGGGCAATTGGGACGCCTCTCCAGCTGAGGCGGGAGAACAAGGGTCCCTTTCCACGTGCCACAGGAATCCTGGGACTCCTATCAAGTTTCACGAGGAGTCAGGCATCGTCTCCTTTGGAGGCACTGATCTCCGCGTACCTCTGGAGTTTTCATAGGATGTGAGGCCTCCGGTCGCGATGAGGTGCGGAACTAGGTCATTCTCTGTGGTCTCCACAGGGGATTCAGGCAACCTTTCGTCTTGGGAGATGCAAGATGAGCCTGCATTCAAGTCACTGCAGGGATATCCGGCCTTATTTCGAGTCAGGGCATCGCGGTGTCCATTCCACTTGAGGCCGCAAACTCAGGGTTCCTCTCACATAACTAGAGCTGAGAGAAGCCTCCTCTTGAGGTGCTTGTGGTAAGGTGGTATTCCTCTGGAGTCGAAGCCAGGGACTAACCTCTCATCTCGAGTTGATTTTTGGTCCACGGAGCTCTTTCGTGTTGCTACAGTGACCTCAGGATCCCTCTAGCCTTGAAACAGTGTTCTTGGGGTTTCTCTGGAGTGCCATCAAGGAAATCAAGGCTCCTTTCATGTGTGATGTGCAACACGGAATTGCTCTGCACACAGTGCAGGGGAATCGGGCCTCATCTCGCGGCGAGGGGAAAGTCTCATGGTTTTTCTCGAGTTGCGGCGGGAACCTGGGGTATATTCTCGAGTTACGACGGGGATGGCCCTTCTACACACGTGTTTGTTCAGCGATGGCAGGACTCCTGCCTAGTTGCGAGGGACAACTCGGGATTCTCCTCGAGGCTTGGCAGGGAAATTGGGACGCCTCTCCATCCGAGGCGGGAGACGAAGGGTCCCTTTCCACGTGCACAATAATCCTGGGACTCCTATCAAGTTTCACGAGGAGTCAGGCATCGTCTCCTTTGGAGGCACTGATCTCCGCGTACCTCTGGAGTTTTCAAAGGATGTGAGGCCTAAGGTCGCCATGAGGTGGGGAACTAGGTCTTTCTTAGTGGTCTCCACAGGGGATTCAGACATCCTTTCATCTTGGGAGAAGCAAGACGAGCCTGCATTCAAGTCACTGCAGGGATATCCGGCCTTATTTCGCGTCAGGGCATCGCAGTGTCCATTCCACTTGAGGCCGCAAAATCAGGGTCCCTCTCACATACCTAGAGCTGAGAGAAGCCTCCTCTTGAGGTGCTTGTGGTAAGGTGGTATTCCTCTGGAGTCGAAGTTAGGGACTAACCTCTCATCTCGAGTTGATTCTTGGTCCACGGAGCTCTGTCGTGTTTCTACAGTGACCTCAGGATCCCTCTAGCCTTGAAACAGTGTTCTTGGGGTTTCTCTGGAGTGCCATCAAGGAAATCAAAGCTCCTTTCATGTGTGATGTGCAACACGGAATTGCTCTGCACGCAGTGCAGGGGAATCGGGCCTCATCTCGCGGCGAGGGGGAAGTCTCATGGTTTTTCTCGAGTTGCGGCGGGAACCTGGGGTATATTCTCGAGTTACGACGGGGATGGCCCTTCCACCCACGTGTTTGTTCAGCGACGTCAGGACTCCTGCCTATTTGCGAGGGACAACTCGGCATTCTCCTCTAGGCTTGGCAGGGCAATTGGGACGCTTCTCCAGCTGAGGCGGGAGACCAAGGGTCCCTTTCCACGTGCCACAGGAATCTTGGGACTCCTATCAAGTTTCACGAGGAGTCAGGCATCGTCTCCTTTGGAGGCACTGATCTCCGCGTACCTCTGGAGTTTTCAAAGGATGTGAGGCCTCCGGTCACCATGAGGTGCGGAACTAGGTCTTTCTCTGTGGTCTCCACAGGGGATTCAGACATCCTTTTATCTTGGGAGATGCAAGACGAGCCTGCATTCAAGTCACTGCAGGCATATCCGGCCTTATTTCGAGTCAGGGCATCGCGGTGTCCATTCCACTTGAGGCCGCAAACTCAGGGTCCCTCTCACATACCTAGAGCTGAGAGAAGCCTCCTCTTGAGGTGCTTGTGGTAAGGTGGTATTCCTCTGGAGTCGAAGCCAGGGACTAACCTCTCATCTCGAGTTGATTTTTGGTCCACGGAGCTCTTTCGTGTTGCTACAGTGACCTCATGATCCCTCAATTTTGAAACAGTGTTCTTGGTGTTTTTCTGGAGTGCCATCAAGGAAATCAAGGCTCCTTTCATGTGTGATGTGCAACACGGAATTGCTCTGCACGCAGTGCAGGGGAATCAGGCCTCATCTCGCGGCGAGGGGGAAGTCTCATGGTTTTTCTCGAGTTGCGGCGGGAACCTGGGGTATATTCTCGAGTTACGACGGGGATGGCCCTTCCACACACGTGTTTGTTCAGCGACGTCAGGACTCCTGCCTAGTTGCGAGGGACAACTCGGGATTCTCCTCGAGGCTTGGCAGGGCAATTGGGACGCCTCTCCAGCTGTGACGGGAGACCAAGGGTCCCTATCCACGTGCCACAGGAATCCTGGGACTCCTATCAAGTTTCACGAGGAGTCAGGCATCGTCTCCTTTGAAGGCACTGATCTCCGCGTACCTCTGGAGTTTTCAAAGGATGTGAGGCCTCCGGTCGCCATGAGGTGGGAAACTAGGTCTTTCTCTGTGGTCTCCACAGGGGATTCAGACATCCTTTCATCTTGGGAGATGCAAGACGAGCCTGCATTCAAGTCACTGCAGGGATATCCGCCCTTATTTCGAGTCAGGGCATCGCGGTGTCCATTCCACTTGAGGCCGCAAACTGAGGGTCCTTCTCACATACCTAGAGCTGAGAGAAGCCTCCTCTTGACGTGCTTGTGGTAAGGTGGTATTCCTCTGGAGTCGAAGCCAGGGACTAACCTCTCATCTCGAGTTGATTTTTGGTCCACGGAGCTCTTTCGTGTTGCTACAGTGACCTCAGGATCCCTCTAGCCTTGAAACAGTGTTCTTGGGGTTTCTCTGTAGTGCCATCAAGGAAATCAAGGCTCCTTTCATGTGTGATGTGCAACACGGAATTGCTCTGCACGCATTGCAGGGGAATCGGGCCTCATTTTGCGGCGAGGGGGAAGTCTCATGGTTTTTCTCGAGTTGCGGCGGGAACCTGGGGTATATTCTCGAGTTACGACGGGGATGGCCCTTCCACCCACGTGTTTGTTCAGCGACGTCAGGACTCCTGCCTAGTTGCAAGGGACAACTCGGGATTCTCCTCGAGGCTTGGCAGGGCAATTGGGACGCCTCTCCAGCTGAGGCGGGAGAACAAGGGTCCCTTTCCACGTGCCACAGGAATCCTGGGACTCCTATCAAGTTTCACGAGGAGTCAGGCATCGTCCCCTTTGGAGGCACTGATCTCCACGTACCCCTGGAGTTTTCAAAGGATGTGAGGCCTCCGGTCGCGATGAGGTGGGGAACTAGGTCTTTCTCTGTGGTCTCCACAGGGGATTCAGATATCCTTTCGTCTTGGGAGATGCAAGACAAGCCTGCATTCAAGTCACTGCAGGGATATCCGGCCTTATTTCGAGTCAGGGCATCGCGGTGTCCATTCCACTTGAGGCCGCAAACTCAGGGTCCCTCTCACATACCTAGAGCTGAGAGAAGCCTCCTCTTGAGGTGCTTGTGGTAAGGTGGTATTCCTCTGGAGTGGAAGCCAGGGACTAAACTGTCATCTCGAGTTGATTTCTGGTCCATGGAGCTCTTTCGTGTTGCTACAGTGACCTCAGGATCCCTCTAGCCTTGAAACAGTGTTCTTGGGGTTTCTCTGGAGTGCCATGAAGGAAATCAAGGCTCCTTTCATGTGTGATGTGCAACACGGAATTGCTCTGCACGCAGTGCAGGGGAATCGGGCCTCATCTCGCGGCGAGGGGGAAGTCTCATGGTTTTTCTCGAGTTACGGCGGGAACCTGGGGTATATTCTCGAGTGACGACGGGGATGGCCCTTCCACCCACGTGTTTGTTCAGCGACGTCAGGACTCCTGCCTAGTTGCGAGGGACAACTCGGGATTCCCCTCGAGGCTTGGCAGGGCAATTGGGACGCCTCTCCAGCTGAGGCGGGAGACCAAGGGTCCCTTTCCACGTACCACAGGAATCCTGGGACTCCTATAAAGTTTCACGAGGAGTCAGGCATCGTCTCCTTTGGAGGCACTGATCTCCGTGTACCTCTGGAGTTTTCAAAGGATGTGAGGCATCCGGTCGCGATGAGGTGGGGAGCTAGGTCTTTCTCTGTGGTCTCCACAGGGGATTCAGACATCCTTTCGTCTTGGGAGATGCAAGACGAGCCTGCATTCAAGTCACTGCAGGGATATCCGGCCTTATTTCGAGTCAGGGCATCGTGGTGTCCATTCCACTTGAGGCCTCAAACTCAGGGTCCCTCTCACATACCTAGAGCTGAGAGAAGCCTCCTCTTGAGGTGCTTGTGGTAAGGTGGTATTCCTCTGGAGTCGAAGCCAGGGACTAACCTCTCATCTCGAGTTGATTTTTGGTCCACGGAGCTCTTTCGTGTTGCTACAGTGACCTCAGGATCCCTCTAGCCTTGAAACAGTGTTCTTCGGGTTTCTCTGGAGTGCCACCAAGGAAATCAAGGCTCCTTGCATGTCTGATGTGCAACACGGAATTGCTCTGCACGCAGTGCAGGGGAATCGGTCCTCATCTCGCGGCGAGGGGGAAGTCTCATGGTTTTTCTCGAGTTGCGGCGGGAACCTGGGGTATATTCTCGAGTTACGACGGGGATGGCCCTTCCACCCACGTGTTTGTTCAGCGACGTCAAGACTCCTGCCTAGTTGCAAGGGACCACTCGGTATTCTCCTCGAGGCTTGGCAGGGCAATTGGGACGCCTCTCCAGCTGAGGCGGGAGACCAAGGGTCCCTTTCCATGTGACACAGGAATCCTGGGACTCCTATCAAGTTTCACGAGGAGTCAGGCATCGTCTCCTTTGGAGGCACTGATCTCCGCGTACCTCTGGAGTTTTCAAAGGATGTGAGGCCTCCGGTCGCGATGAGGTGGGGAACTAGGTCTTTTTCTGTGGTCTCCACAGGGGATTCGGACATCCTTTCGTCTTGGGAGATGCAAGACGAGACTGCATTCAAGTCACTGCAGGGATATCCGGCCTTATTTCGAGCCAGGGCATCGCGGTGTCCATTCCACTTGAGGCCGCAAACTCAGGGTCCCTCTCACATACATAGAGCTGAGAGAAGCCTCCTCTTGAGGTGCTTGTGGTAAGGTGGTATTCCTCTGGATTCGAAGTTAGGGACTAACCTCTCATCTCGAGTTGATTCTTGGTCCACGGAGCTCTTTCGTGTTGCTACAGTGACCTCAGGATCCCTCTAGCTTGAAACAGTGTTCTTTGGGTTTCTCTGGAGTGCCATCAAGGAAATCAAGGCTCCTTTCATGTGTGATGTGCAACACGGAATTGCTCTGCACGCAGTGCAGGGGAATCGGACCTCATCTCGCGGCGAGGGGGAAGTCTCATGGTTTTTCTCGAGTTGCGGCGGGAACCTGGGGTATATTCTCGAGTGACGACGGGGATGGCCCTTCCACCCACGTGTTTGTTCAGCGATGTCAGGACTCCTGCCTATTTGCGAGGGACAATTCGGGATTCTCCTCGAGTCTTGGCAGGGCAATTGGGACGCCTCTCCAGCTGAGGCGGGAGACCAAGGGTCCCTTTCCATGTGCCACAGGAATCTTGGGACTCCTATCAAGTTTCACGAGGAGTCAGGCATCGTCTCCTTTGGAGGCACTGATCTCCGCGTACCTCTGGAGTTTTCAAAGGATGTGAGGCCTCCGGTCGCGATGAAGTGGGGAACTAGGTCTTTCTCTGTGGTCTCCACAGGGGATTCAGACATCCTTTCATCTTGGGAGATGCAGGACGAGCTTGCATTCAAGTCACTGCAGGGATATCCGGCCTTATTTCGAGTCAGGGCATCGCGGTGTCCATTCCACTTGAGGCCGCAAACTCAGGGTCCCTCTCACATACCTAGAGCTGAGAGAAGCCTCCTCTTGAGGTGCTTCTGGTAAGGTGGTATTCCTCTGGAGTCGAAGCCAGGGACTAACCTCTCATCTCGAGTTGATTTTTGGTCCACGGAGCTCTTTCGTGTTGCTACAGTGACCTCAGGATCCCTCAACCTTGAAACAGTGTTCTTGGTGTTTTTCTGGAGTGCCATCAAGGAAATCAAGGCTCCTTTCATGTGTGATGTGCAACACGGAATTGCTCTGCACGCAGTGCAGGGGAATCAGGCCTCATCTCGCGGCGAGGGGGAATTCTCATGGTTTTTCTCCAGTTGCGGCGGGAACCTGGGGTATATTCTCGAGTTACGACGGGGATGGACCTTCCACACACGTGTTTGTTCAGCGACGTCAGGACTCCTGCCTAGTTGCGAGGGACAACTCGGGATTCTCCTCGAGGCTTGGCAGGGCAATTGGGACGCCTCTCCAGCTGTGACGGGAGACCAAGGGTCCCTTTCCACGTGCCAAAGGAATCCTGGGACTCCTATCAAGTTTCACGAGGAGTCAGGCATCGTCTCCTTTGGAGGCACTGATCTCCGCGTACCTCTGGAGTTGTCAAAGGATATGAGGCCTCCGGTCGAGATGAGGTGGGGAACTAGGTCTTTCTCTGTGGGCTCCACAGGGGATTCAGACATTCTTTCGTCTTGGGAGATGCAAGACGAGCCTGCATTCAAGTCACTGCAGGGATATCCGGCCTTATTTCGAGTCAGGGCATCCTGGTGTCCATTCCACTTGAGGCCTCAAACTCAGGGTCCCTCTCACATACCTAGAGCTGAGAGAAGCCTCCTCTTGAGGTGCTTGTGGGAAGGTGGTATTCCTCTGGAGATGAATTCAGGGACTAACCTCTCATCTCGAGTTGATTTTTGGTCCACGGAGATCTTTCGTGTTGCTACAGTGACCTCAGGATCCCTCTATCCTTGAAACAGTGTTCTTGGGGTTTCTCTGGAGTGCCACCAAGGAAATCAAGGCTCCTTGCATGTGTGATGTGCAACACGGAATTGCTCTGCACGCAGTGCAGGGGAATCGGGCCTCATCTCGCGGCGAGGGGGAAGTCTCATGGTTTTTCTCGAGTTGCGGCGGGAACCTGGGGTATATTCTCGAGTTACGACGGGGATGGCCCTTCCACCCACGTGTTTGTTCAGCGACGTCAGGACTCCTGCCTAGTTGCAAGGGACCACTCGGGATTCTCCTCGAGGCTTGGCAGGGCAATTGGGACGCCTCTCCAGCTGAGGCGGGAGACCAAGGGTCCCTTTCCATGTGACACAGGAATCCTGGGACTCCTATCAAGTTTCACGAGGAGTCAGGCATCGTCTCCTTTGGAGGCACTGATCTCCGCGTACCTCTGGAGTTTTCAAAGGAAATGAGGCCTCCGGTCGCGATGAGGTGGGGAACTAGATCTTTCTCTGAGATCTCCACATGGGATTCAGACATCCTTTCGTCTTGGGAGATGCAAGACGCGCCTGCATTCAAGTCACTGCAGGGATATCCGGCCTTATTTCGAGTTAGGGCATCGCAGTGTCCATTCCACTTGAGGCCGCAAACTCAGGGTCCCTCTCACATACCTAGAGCTGAGAGAAGCCTCCTCTTGAGGTGCTTGTGGTAAGGTGGTATTCCTCTGGAGTCGAAGCCAGGGACTATCCTCTCATCTCGAGTTGATTTTTGGGCCACGGTGCTCTTTCGTGTTGCTACAGTAACCTCAGGATCCCTCTAGCCTTGAAACAGTGTTCTTGGGGTTTCTCTGGAGTGCCATCAAGGAAATCAAGGCTCCTTTCATGTGTGATGTGCAACAGTGAATTGCTCTGCACGCAGTGCAGGGGAATCGGGCCTCATCTCGCGGCGAGGGGGAAGTCTCATGGTTTTTCTCGAGTTGCGGCGGGAACCTGGGGTATATTCTCGAATTACGACGGGGATGGCCCTTCCACCCACGAGTTTCTTCAGCGACGTCAGGACTCCTGCCTAGTTGCGAGGGACAACTCGGGATTCTCCTCGAGGCTTGGCAGGGCAATTTGGATGCCTCTCCAGCTCAGGCGGGAGACCAAGGGTACCTTTCCACGTGCCAAAGGAATCCTGGGACTCCTATCAAGTTTCACGAGGAGTCAGGCATCGTCTCCTTTGGAGGCACTGATCTCCGCGTACCTCTGGAGTTGTCAAAGGATGTGAGGCCTCCGGTCGAGATGAGGTGGGGAACTAGGTCTTTCTCTGTGGTCTCCACAGGGGATTCAGACATCCTTTCGTCTTGGGAGATGCAAGACGAGCCTGCATTCAAGTCACTGCAGGGATATCCGGCCTTATTTCGAGTCAGGGCATCGTGGTGTCCATTCCACTTGAGGCCTCAAACTCAGGGTCCCTCTCACATACCTAGAGCTGAGAGAAGCCTCCTCTTGAGGTGCTTGTGGTAAGGTGGTATTCCTCTGGAGTCGAAGCCAGGGACTAACCTCTCATCTCGAGTTGATTTTTGGTCCACGGAGCTCTTTCGTGTTGCTACAGTGACCTCAGGATCCCTCTAGCCTTGAAACAGTGTTCTTCGGGTTTCTCTGGAGTGACACCAAGGAAATCAAGGCTCCTTGCATGTCTGATGTGCAACACGGAATTGCTCTGCACGCAGTGCAGGGGAATCGGTCCTCATCTCGCGGCGAGGGGGAAGTCTCATGGTTTTTCTCGAGTTGCGGCGGGAACCTGGGGTATATTCTCGAGTGACGACGGGGATGGCCCTTCCACCCACGTGTTTGTTCAGCGATGTCAGGACTCCTGCCTATTTGCGAGGGACAACTCGGGATTCTCCTCGAGTCTTGGCAGGGCAATTGGGACGCCTCTCCAGCTGAGGCGGGAGACCAAGGGTCCCTTTTCATGTGCCACAGGAATCTTGGGACTCCTATCAAGTTTCACGAGGAGTCAGGCATCGTCTCCTTTGGAGGCACTGATCTCCGCGTACCTCTGGAGTTTTCAAAGGATGTGAGGCCTCCGGTCGCCATGAGGTGGGGAACTAGGTCTTTCTCTGTTGTCTCCACAGGGGATTCAGACATCCTTTCATATTGGGAGATGCAAGACGAGCCTGCATTCAAGTCACTGCAGGGATATCCGGCCTTATTTCGAGTCAGGGCATCGCGGTGTCCATTCCACTTGAGGCCGCAAAATCAGGGTCCCTCTCACATACCTAGAGCTGAGAGAAGCCTCCTCTTGAGGTGCTTGTGGTAAGGTGGTATTCCTATGGAGTCGAAGTTAGGGACTAACCTCTCATCTCGAGTTGATTTTTGGTCCACGGAGCTCTTTCGTGTTGCTACAGTGACCTCAGGATCCCTCTAGCCTTGAAACAGTGTTCTTGGGGTTTCTCTGGAGTGCCATCAAGGAAATCAAGGCTCCTTTCATGTGTGATGTGCAACACGGAATTGCTCTGCACGCAGTGCAGGGGAATCGCGCCTCATCTCGCGGCGAGGGGGAAGTCTCATGGTTTTTCTCGAGTTGCAGCGGGAACCTGGGGTATATTCTTGAGTTACGACGGGGATGGCCCTTCCACCCACGTGTTTGTTCAGCGACGTCAGGACTCCTGCCTATTTGCGAGGGACAACTCGGGATTCTCCTCGAGGCTTGGCAGGGCAATTGGGACGCCTCTCCAGCTGAGGCGGGAGACCAAGGGTCCCTTTCCATGTGCCACAGGAATCTTGGGACTCCTATCAAGTTTCACGAGGAGTCAGGCATCGTCTCCTTTGGAGGCACTGATCTCCGCGTACCTCTGGAGTTTTCAAAGGATGTGAGGCCTCCGGTCGCCATGAGGTGGGGAACTAGGTCTTTCTCTGTGGTCTCCACAGGGGATTCAGACATCCTTTCATCTTGGGAGATGCAAGACGAGCCTGCATTCAAGTCACTGCAGGGATATCCGGCCTTATTTCGAGTCAGGGCATCGCGGTGTCCATTCCACTTGAGGCCGCAAACGCAGGGTCCCTCTCACATACCTAGAGCTGAGAGAAACCTCCTCTTGAGGTGCTTGTGGTAAGGTGGTATTCCTCTGGAGTCGAAGCCAGGGACTAACCTCTCATCTCGAGTTGATTTTTGGTCCACGGAGCTCTTTCGTGTTGCTGCAGTGACCTCAGGATCCCTCAAGCTTGAAACAGTGTTCTTGGTGTTTTTCTGGAGTGCCATCAAGGAAATCAAGGCTCCTTTCATGTGTGATGTGCAACACGGAATTGCTCTGCACGCAGTGCAGGGGAATCAGGCCTCATCTCGCGGCGAGGGGGAAGTCTCATGGTTTTTCTCGAGTTGCGGCGGGAACCTGGGGTATATTCTCGAGTTACGACGGGGATGGCCCTTCTACACACGTGTTTGTTCAGCGACGGCGGGACTCCTGCCTAGTTGCGAGGGACAACTCCGGATTCTCTTCGAGGCTTGGCAGGGAAATTGGGACGCCTCTCCATCCGAGGCGGGAGACCAAGGGTCCCTTTCCACGTGCCACAGGAATCCTGGGACTCCTATCAAGTTTCACGAGGAGTCAGGCATCGTCTCCTTTGGAGGCACTGATCTCCGCGTACCTCTGGAGTTTTCAAAGAATGTGAGGCCTAAGGTCGCCATGAGGTGGGGAACTAGGTCTTTCTCAGTGGTCTCCAAAGGGGATTCAGACATCCTTTCATCTTGGGAGAAGCAAGACGAGCCTGCATTCAAGTCACTGCAGGGATATTCGGCTTTATTTCGCGTCAGGGCATCGCAGTGGCCATTCCACTTGAGGCCGCAAACTCAGGGTCCCTCTCACATACCTAGAGCTGAGAGAAGCCTCCTCTTGAGGTGCTTCTGGTAAGGTGGTATTCCTCTGGAGTCGAAGCCAGGGACTAACCTCTCATCTCGAGTTGATTTTTGGTCCACGGAGCTCTTTCGTGTTGCTACAGTGACCTCAGGATCCCTCAACCTTGAAACAGTGTTCTTGGTGTTTTTCTGGAGTGCCATCAAGGAAATCAAGGCTCCTTTCATGTGTGATGTGCAACACGGAATTGCTCTGCACGCAGTGCAGGGGAATCAGGCCTCATCTCGCGGCGAGGAGGAATTCTCATGGTTTTTCTCGAGTTGCCACGGGAACCTGGGGTATATTCTCGAGTTACGACGGGGATGGCCCTTCCACACACGTGTTTGTTCAGCGACGTCAGGACTCCTGCCTAGTTGCGAGGGACAACTCGGGATTCTCCTCGAGGCTTGGCAGGGCAATTGGGACGCCTCTTCAGCTGTGACGGGAGACCAAGGGTCCCTATCCACGTGCCACAGGAATCCTGGGACTCCTATCAAGTTTCACGAGGAGTCAGGCATCGTCTCCTTTGGAGGCACTGATCTCCGCGTACCTCTGGAGTTTTCAAAGGATGTGAGGCCTCCGGTCGCCATGAGGTGGGAAACTAGGTCTTTCTCTGTGGTCTCCACAGGGGATTCAGACATTCGTTCATTTTGGGAGATGCAAGACGAGCCTGCATTCCAGTCACTGCAGGGATTTCCGGACTTAGTTCGCGTCAGGGCATTGCAGTGTCCATTCCACATGAGGCCGCAAACTCAGGGTCCCTCTCACATACCTAGAGCTGAGAGAAGCCTCCTCTTGAGGTGCTTGTGGTAAGGTGGTATTCCTCTGGAGTCGAAGCCAGGGACTAACCTCTCATCTCGAGTTGATTTTTGGTCCACGGAGCTCTTTCGTGTTGCTACAGTGACCTCAGGATCCCTCTAGCCTTGAAACAGTGTTCTTCGGGTTTCTCTGGAGTGCCACCAAGGAAATCAAGGCTCCTTGCATGTCTGATGTGCAACACGGAATTGCTCTGCACGCAGTGCAGGGGAATCGGTCCTCATCTCGCGGCGAGGGGGAAGTCTCATGGTTTTTCTCGAGTTGCGGCGGGAACCTGGGGTATATTCTCGAGTTACGACGGGGATGGCCCTTCCACCCACGTGTTTGTTCAGCGACGTCAAGACTCCTGCCTAGTTGCAAGGGACCACTCGGTATTCTCCTCGAGGCTTGGCAGGGCAATTGGGACGCCTCTCCAGCTGAGGCGGGAGACCAAGGGTCCCTTTCCATGTGACACAGGAATCCTGGGACTCCTATCAAGTTTCACGAGGAGTCAGGCATCGTCTCCTTTGGAGGCACTGATCTCCACATACCTCAGAAGTTTTCAAATGATGTGAGGCCTCCGGTCACGATGAGGTGGGGAACTAGGTCTTTCTTTGTGGTCTCCACAGGGGATTCAGACATCCTTTCGTCTTGGGAGATGCAAGACGAGCCTGCATTCAAGTCACTGCAGGGATATCCGGCCTTATTTCGAGTCAGGGCATCGCGGTGTCCATTCCACTTGAGGCCGCAAAATCAGGGTCCCTCTCACATACCTAGAGCTGAGAGAAGCCTCCTCTTGAGGTGCTTGTGGTAAGGTGGTATTCCTATGGAGTCGAAGTTAGGGACTAACCTCTCATCTCTAGTTGATTTTTGGTCCACGGAGCTCTTTCGTGTTGCTACAGTGACCTCAGGATCCCTCTAGCCTTGAAACAGTGTTCTTGGGGTTTCTCTGGAGTGCCATCAAGGAAATCAAGGCTCCTTTCATGTGTGATGTGCAACACGGAATTGCTCTGCACGCAGTGCAGGGGAATCGCGCCTCATCTCGCGGCGAGGGGGAAGTCTCATGGTTTTTCTCGAGTTGCAGCGGGAACCTGGGGTATATTCTTGAGTTACGACGGGGATGGCCCTTCCACCCACGTGTTTGTTCAGCGACGTCAGGACTCCTGCCTATTTGCGAGGGACAACTCGGGATTCTCCTCGAGGCTTGGCAGGGCAATTGGGACGCCTCTCCAGCTGAGGCGGGAGACCAAGGGTCCCTTTCCATGTGCCACAGGAATCTTGGGACTCCTATCAAGTTTCACGAGGAGTCAGGCATCGTCTCCTTTGGAGGCACTGATCTCCGCGTACCTCTGGAGTTTTCAAAGGATGTGAGGCCTCCGTTCGCCATGAGGTGGGGAACTAGGTCTTTCTCTGTGGTCTCCACAGGGGATTCAGACATCCTTTCATCTTGGGAGAGGCAAGACGAGCCTGCATTCAAGTCACTGCAGGGATATCCGGCCTTATTTCGAGTCAGGGCATCGCGGTGTCCATTCCACTTGAGGCCGCAAACGCAGGGTCCCTCTCACATACCTAGAGCTGAGAGAAGCCTTCTCTTGAGGTGCTTCTGGTAAGGTGGTATTCCTCTGGAGTCGAAGCCAGGGACTAACCTCTCATCTCGAGTTGATTTTTGGTCCACGGAGCTCTTTCGTGTTGCTACAGTGACCTCAGGATCCCTCAAGCTTGAAACAGTGTTCTTGGTGTTTTTCTGGAGTGCCATCAAGGAAATCAAGGCTCCTTTCATGTGTGATGTGCAACACGGAATTGCTCTGCACGCAGTGCAGGGGAATCAGGCCTCATCTCGCGGCGAGGGGGAAGTCTCATGGTTTTTCTCGAGTTGCGGCGGGAACCTGGGGTATATTCTCGAGTTACGACGGGGATGGCCCTTCTACACACGTGTTTGTTCAGCGACGGCAGGACTCCTGCCTAGTTGCGAGGGACAACTCCGGATTCTCTTCGAGGCTTGGCAGGGAAATTGGGACGCCTCTTCATCCGAGGCGGGAGACCAAGGGTCCCTTTCCACGTGCCACAGGAATCCTGGGACTCCTATCAAGTTTCACGAGGAGTCAGGCATCGTCTCCTTTGGAGGCACTGATCTCCGCGTACCTCTGGAATTTTCAAAGAATGTGAGGCCTAAGGTCGCCATGAGGTGGGGAACTAGGTCTTTCTCAGTGGTCTCCAAAGGGGATTCAGACATCCTTTCATCTTGGGAGAAGCAAGACGAGCCTGCATTCAAGTCACTGCAGGGATATCCGGCTTTATTTCGCGTCAGGGCATCGCAGTGGCCATTCCACTTGAGGCCGCAAACTCAGGGTCCCTCTCACATACCTAGAGCTGAGAGAAGCCTCCTCTTGAGGTGCTTGTGGTAAGGTGGTATTCCTCTGGAGTCGAAGTTAGGGACTAACCTCTCATCTCGAGTTGATTCTTGGTCCACGGAGCTCTTTCTTGTTGCTACAGTGACCTCAGGATCCCTCTAGCCTTGAAACAGTGTTCTTGGGGTTTCTCTGGAGTGCCATCAAGGAAATCAAGGCTCCTTTCATGTGTGATGTGCAACACGGAATTGCTCTGCACGCAGTGCAGGGGAATCGGGCCTCATCTCGCGGCGAGGGGGAAGTCTCATGGTTTTTCTCGAGTTGCGGCGGGAACCTGGGGTATATTCTCGAGTTACGACGGGGATGGCCCTTCCACCCACGTGTTTGTTCAGCGACGTCAGGACTCCTGTCTATTTGTGAGGGACAACTCGGGATTCTCCTCGAGGCTTGGCAGGGCAATTGGGACGCCTCTCCAGCTGAGGCGGGAGACCAAGGGTCCCTTTCCATGTGCCACAGGAATCTTGGGACTCCTATCAAGTTTCACGAGGAGTCAGGCATCGTCTCCTTTGGAGGCACTGATCTCCGCGTACCTCTGGAGTTTTCAAAGGATGTGAGGCCTCCGGTCGCCATGAGGTGGGGAACTAGGTCTTTCTCTGTGGTCTCCACAGGGGATTCAGACATCCTTTCATCTTGGGAGATGCAAGCCGAGCCTGCATTCAAGTCACTGCAGGGATATCCGGCCATATTTCGAGTCAGGGCATCGCGGTGTCCATTCCACTTGAGGCCGCAAACTCAGGGTCCCTCTCACATACCTAGAGCTGAGAGAAGCCTCCTCTTGAGGTGCTTCTGGTAAGGTGGTATTCCTCTGGAGTCGAAGCCAGGGACTAACCTCTCATCTCGAGTTGATTTTTGGTCCACGGAGCTCTTTCGTGTTACTACAGTGACCTCAGGATCCCTCTAGCCTTGAAACAGTGTTCTTGGTGTTTTTCTGGAGTGCCATCAAGGAAATCAAGGCTCCTTTCATGTGTGATGTGCAACACGGAATTGCTCTGCACGCAGTGCAGGGGAATCAGGCCTCATCTCGCGGCGAGGGGGAAGTCTCATGGTTTTTCTCGAGTTGCGGCGGGAACCTGGGGTATATTCTCGAGTTACGACGGGGATGGCCCTTCCACACACGTGTTTGTTCAGCGACGTCAGGACTCCTGCCTAGTTGCGAGGGACAACTCGGGATTCTCCTCGAGGCTTGGCAGGGCAATTGGGACGCCTCTCCAGCTGAGACGGGAGACCAAGGGTCCCTATCCACGTGCCACAGGAATCCTGGGACTCCTATCAAGTTTCACGAGGAGTCAGGCATCGTCTCCTTTGGAGGCACTGATCTCCGCGTACCTCTGGAGTTTTCAAAGGATGTGAGGCCTCCGGTCGCCATGAGGTGGGAAACTAGGTCTTTCTCTGTGGTCTCCACAGGGGATTCAGACATTCGTTCAATTTGGGAGATGCAAGACGAGCCTGCATTCAAGTCACTGCAGGGATATCCGGCCTTATTTCGCGTCAGGGCATTGCAGTGTCCATTCCACTTGAGGCCGCAAAATCAGGGTCCCTCTCACATACCTAGTGCTGAGAGAAGCCTCCTCTTGAGGTGCTTGTGGTAAGGTGGTATTCCTCTGGAGTCGAATCCAGGGACTAACCTCTCATCTCGAGTTGATTCTTGGTCCACGGAGCTCTTTCGTGTTGCTACAGTGACCTCAGGATCCCTCTAGCCTTGAAACAGTGTTCTTGGGGTTTCTCTGGAGTGCCATCAAGGAAATTAAGGCTCCTTTCATGTGTGATGTGCAACACGGAATTGCTCTGCACGCAGTGCAGGGGAATCGGGCCTCATCTCGCGGCGAGGGGGAAGTCTCATGGTTTTTCTCGAGTTGCGGCGGGAACCTGGGGTATATTCTCGAGTTACGACGGGGATGGCCCTTCCACCCACGTGTTTGTTCAGCGACGTCAGGACTCCTGCCTAGTTGCGAGGGACAACTCGGGATACTCCCCGAGGCTTGGCAGGGCAATTGGGACGCCTCTCCAGCTGAGGCGGGAGACCAAGGGTCCCTTTCCACGTGCCTCAGGAATCCTGGGACTCCTATCAAGTTTCACGAGGAGTCAGGCATTGTCTCCTTTGGAGGCACTGATCTCCGCGTACCTCTGGAGTTTTCAAAGGATGTGAGGCCTCCGGTCGCGATGAGGTGGGGAACTAGGTCTTTTTCTCTGGTCTCCACAGGGGATTCAGACATCCTTTCGTCTTGGGAGATGCAAGCTGAGCCTACATTCAAGTCACTGCAGTGATATCCGGCCTTATTTCGAGTCAGGGCATCGCGGTGTCCATTCCACTTGAGGCCGCAAACTCAGCACATAGCTAGAGCTGAGAGAAGCCTCCTCTTGAGGTGCTTCTGGTAAGGTGGTAGTCCTCTGTAGTCGAAGCCAGGGACTAACCTCTCATCTCGAGTTGATTGTTGGTCCACGGAGCTCTTTCGTGTTGCTACAGTGACCTCAGGATCCCTCTAGCCTTGAAACAGTGTTCTTGGGGTTTCTCTGGAGTGCCATCCAGAAAATCAAGGCTCCTTTCATGTGTGATGTGCAACACGGAATTACTCTGCACGCAGTGCAGGGGAATCAGGCCTCATCTCGCGGCGAGGGGGAAGTCTCATGGTTTTTCTCGAGTTGCGGCGGGAACATGGGGTATATTCTCGAGTTACGACGGGGATGGCCCTTCTACACACGTGTTTGTTCAGCGACGTCAGGACTCCTGCCTAGGTGCGAGGGACAACTCGGGATTCTCCTCGAGGCTTGGCAGGGCAATTGGGACGCCTCTCCAGCTGAGTCGGGAGACCAAGGGTCCCTTTCCACGTGCACAGGAATCCTGGGACTCCTATCAAGTTTCACGAGGAGTCAGGCATCGTCTCCTTTGGAGGCACTGATCTCCGCGTACCTCTGAAGTTTTCAAAGGATGTGAGGCCTCCGGTCGCGATGAGGTGTTGAACTAGGTCTTTCTCTGTGGTCTCCACAGGGGATTCAGACATCCTTTCGTCTTGGGAGATGCAAGACGAGCCTGCATTCAAGTCACTGCAGGGATATCCGGCCTTATTTCGAGTCAGGGCATCGCGGTGTCCATTCCACTTGAGGCCGCAAACTCAGGGTCCCTCTCACATACCTAGAGCTGAGAGAAGCCTCCTCTTGAGGTGCTTGTGTTAAGGTGGTATTCCTCTGGAGTCGAAGCCAGGGACTAACCTCTCATCTCGAGTTGATTATTGGTCCACGGAGCTCTTTCATGTTGCTACAGTGACCTCAGGATCCCTCGAGCCTTGAAACAGTGTTTTTGGGGTTTCTCTGGAGTGCCATCAAGGAAATCAAGGCTCCTTTCATGTGTGATGTGCAACACGGAATTGCTCTGCATGCAGTGCAGGTGAATCGGGCGTCATCTCGCGGCGAGGGGGAAGTCTCATGGTTTTTCTCGAGTTTCGGCGGGAACCTGGGGTATATTCTCGAGTTACGACGGGGATGGCCCTTCCACCCACGTGTTTGTTCAGCCACGTCAGGACTCCTGCCTAGTTGCGAGGGACAACTCGGGATTCTCCTCGAGGCTTGGCAGGGCAATTGGGACGCCTCTCCAGCTCAGGCGGGAGACCAAGGGTCCCTTTCCACGTGCACAGGAATCCTGGGACTCCTATCAAGTTTCACGAGGAGTCAGGCATCGTCTCCTTTGGAGGCACTGATCTCCGCGTACCTCTGAAGTTTTCAAAGGATGTGAGGCCTCCGGTCGCGATGAGGTGGGGAACTAGGTCTTTCTCTGTGGTCTCCACAGGGGATTCAGACATCCTTTCGTCTTGGGAGATGCAAGACGAGCCTGCATTCAAGTCACTGCAGGGATATCCGGCCTTATTTCGAGCCAGGGCATCGCGGTGTCCATTCCACATGAGGCCACAAACTCAGGGTCCCTCTCACATACCTAGAGCTGAGAGAAGCCTCCTCTTGAGGTGCTTGTGGTAAGGTGGTATTCCTCTGGAGTCGAAGCCAGGGACTCACCTCTCATCTTGAGTTGATTTTTGGTCCACGGAGCTCTTTCATGTTGCTACAGTGACCTCAGGATCCCTCTAGCCTTGAAACAGTGTTTTTGGGGTTTCTCTGGAGTGCCATCAAGGAAATCAAGGCTCCTTTCATGTGTGATGTGCAACACGGAATTGCTCTGCATGCAGTGCAGGGGAATCGGGCCTCATCTCGCGGCGAGGGGGAAGTCTCATGGTTTTTCTCGAGTTGCGGCGGGAACCTGGGGTATATTCTCGAGTTACGACGGGGATGGCCCTTCCACCGACGTGTTTGTTCAGCGACGTCAGGACTCCTGCCTAGTTGCGAGGGACAACTCGCGATTCTCCTCGAGGCTTGGCAGGGCAATTGGGACGCCTCTCCAGCTGAGGCGGGAGACCAAGGGTCCCTTTGCACGTGCCACAGGAATCCTGGGACTCCTATCAAGTTTCACGAGGAGGCAGGCATTGGCTCCTTTGGAGGCACTGATCTCCGCGTACCTCTGGAGTTTTCAAAGGATGTGAGGTCTCCGGTCGCGATGAGGTGGGGAACTAGGTCTTTCTCTGTGGTCTCCACAGGGGATTCAGACATCCTTTCGTCTCGGGAGATGCAAGACGAGCCTGCATTCAAGTCACTGTAGGGATATCCGGCCTTATTTCGAGTCAGGGCATCGTGGTGTCCATTCGACTTGAGGCTGCAAACTCAGGGTCCCTCTCACATACCTAGAGTTGAGAGATGAGTCCTCTTGAGGTGCTTGTGGTAAGGTGGTATTCCTCTGGAGTCGACGCCAGGGACTAACCACTCATCTCGAGTTCATGTTTGGTCCACGGAGCTCTTTCGTGTTGCTACAGTGACCTCAGGATCCCTCTAGCCTTGAAACAGTGTTCTTGGGGTTTCTCTGTAGTGCCATCAAGGAAATCAAGGCTCCTTTCATGTGTGATGTGCAACACGGAATTGCTCTGCACGCAGTGCAGGGGAATCGGCCCTCATCTCGCAGCGAGGGGGAAGTCTCATGGTTCTTCTCAAGTTGAGGCGGGAACCTGGGGTATATTCTCGAGTTACGACGGGGATGGCCCTTCCACCCACGTGTTTGTTCAGCCACGTCAGGACTCCTGCCTAGTTGCGAGGGACAACTCGGGATTCTCCTCGAGGCTGGGCAGGGCAATTGGGACGCCTCTCCATCTGTGGAGGTAGACCAAGAGTCCCTTTCAACGTGCCACAGGAATCCTTGGACTCCTATCAAGTTTCACGAGGAGTCAGGCATCGTCTCCTTTGGAGGCACTGATCTCCACGTACCTCTGGAGTTTTCAAAGGATGTGAGGCCTCCGGTCGCGATGAGGTGGGGAACTAGGTCTTTCTCTGTGGTCTCCACAGGGGATTCAGACATCCTTTCGTCTTGGGAGATGCAAGACGAGCCTGCATTCAAGTCACTGCAGGGATATCCGGCCTTATTTCGAGCCAGGGCATCGCGGTGTCCATTCCACTTGAGGCCGCAAACTCAGGGTCCCTCTCACATACCTAGAGCTGAGAGAAGCCTCCTCTTGAGGTGCTTCTGGTAAGGTGGTATTCCTCTGGAGTCGAAGCCAGGGACTACCCTCTCATCTCGAGTTGATTTTTGGTCCACGGAGCACTTTGTGTTGCTACAGTGACCTCAGGATCCCTCTAGCCTTGAAACAGTGTTCTTGGGGTTTCTCTGGAGTGCCATCAAGGAAATCAAGGCTCCTTTCATGTGTGATGTGCAACACGGAATTGCTCTGCACGCAGTGCAGGGGAATCGGGCCTCATTTTGCGGCGAGGGGGAAGTCTCATGGTTTTTCTCGAGTTGCGGCGGGAACCTGGGGTATATTCTCGAGTTACGACGGGGATGGCCCTTCCACCCACGTGTTTGTTCAGCGACGTCAGGACTCCTGCCTAGTTGCAAGGGACAACTCGGGATTCTCCTCGAGGCTTGGAAGGGCAATTGGGACGCCTCTCCAGCTAAGGCGGGAGAACAAGGGTCCCTTTCCACGTGCCACAGGAATCCTGGGACTCCTATCAAGTTTCACGAGGAGTCAAGCATCGTCCCCTTTGGAGGCACTGATCTCCACGTACCCCTGGAGTTTTCAAAGGATGTGAGGCCTCCGGTAGCGATGAGGTGGGGAACTAGGTCTTTCTCTGTGGTCTCCACAGGGGATTCAGATATCCTTTCGTCTTCGGAGATGCAAGACGAGCCTGCATTCAAGTCACTGCAGGGATATCCGGCCTTATTTCGAGTCAGGGCATCGCGGTATCTATTCCACTTGAGGCCGCAAACGCAGGGTCCCTCTCACATACCTAGAGCTGAGAGAAGCCTCCTCTTGAGGTGCTTGTGGTAAGGTGGTATTCCTCTGGAGTCGAAGCCAGGGACTAACTTCTCATCCCGAGTTGATTTTTGGTCCACGGAGCTCTTTCGTGTTGCTACAGTGACCTCAGGATCCCTCTAGCCTTGAAACAGTGTTCTTGGGGTTTCTCTGGAGTGCCATCAAGGAAATCAAGGCTCCTTTCATGTGTGATGTGCAACACGGAATTGCTCTGCACACAGTGCAGGGGAATCAGGCCTCATCTCGCGGCGAGGGGGAAGTCTCATGGTTTTTCTCCAGTTGTGGTGGGAACCTGGGGTATATTCTCGTGTTACAACGGGGATGGCCCTTCCACCCACGTGTTTGTTCAGCGACGTCAGGACTCCTGCCTAGTTGCGAGGGACAACACGGGATTCTCCTCGAGGCTTGGCAGGGCAATTGGGACGCCTCTCCAGCTGAGGCGGGAGACCAAGGGTCCCTTTCCACGTGCCACAGGAATCCTGGGACTCCTATCAAGTTTCACGAGGAGTCAGGCATCGTCTCCTTTGGAGGCACTGATCTCCGTGTACCTCTGGAATTTTCAAAGGATGTGAGGCCTCCGGTCGCGATGAGGTGGGGAACTAGGTCTTTCTCTGTGGTCTCCACAGGGGATTCAGACATCCTTTCGTCTTGGGAGATGCAAGACGAGCCTGCATTCAAGTCACTGCAGGGATATCCGGCCTTATTTCGAGTCAGGGCATCACAGTGTCCATTCCACTTGAGGCCGCAAACTCAGGGTCCCTCTCACATACCTAGAGCTGAGAGAAGCCTCCTCTTGAGGTGCTTGTGGTAAGGTGGTATACCTCTGGAGTCGAAGCCAGGGACTAACCTCTCATCTCGAGTTGATTTTTGGTCCACGGAGCTCTTTCGTGTTGCTACAGTGACCTCAGGATCCCTCTAGCCTTGAAACAGTGTTCTTGGGGTTTCTCTGGAGTGCCATCAAGGAAATCAAGGCTCCTTTCATGTGTGATGTGCAACACGGAATTGCTCTGCACACAGTGCAGGGGAATCGGGCCACATCTCTCGGCGAGGGGGTAATCTCATGGTTTTTCTCGAGTTGCGACGGGAACCTGGGGTATATTCTCGAGTTATGACGGGGATGGCCCTTCAACACACGTGTTTGTTCAGCGATGGCAGGACTCCTGCCTAGTTGCGAGGGACAACTCGGGATTCTCCTCGATGCTTATCAGGGCATTTGGGACGCCTCTCCAGCTGAGGCGGGAGACCAAGGGTCCCTTTCCACGTGCCACAGGAACCCTGGGACTCCTATCAAGGTTCACGAGGAGTCAGGCATCGTCTTCTTTGGAGGCACTGATCTCTGCGTACCTCTGGAGTTATCAAAGGATGTGAGGCCTCCGGTCGTGATGAGGTGGGGAACTAGGTCTTTCTCTGTGGTCTCCACAGGGGATTCAGACATCCTTTCATCTTTGGAGATGCAAGACGAGCCTGCATTCAAGTCACTGCAGGGATATCCGGCCTTATTTCGAGTCAGGGCATCGCGGTGTCCGTTTCACTTGAGGCCGCAAACTCAGGGTCCCTCTCACATACCTAGAGCTGAGAGAAGCCTCCTCTTGAGGTGCTTGTGGTAAGGTGGTATTCCTCTGGAGTCGAAGTTAGGGACTAACCTCTTATCTCGAGATGATTTTTGGTCCACAGAGTTCTTTTTTGTTGCTACAGTGACCTCAGGATCCCTCTAGCCTTGAAACAGTGTTCTTGGGGTTTCTCTGGAGTGCCATCAAGGAAATCAAGGCTCCTTTCATGTGTGATGTGCAACACGGAATTGCTCTGCACGCAGTGTAGAGGAATCGGGCCTCATCTCGCGGCGAGGGGGAAGTCTCATGGTTTTTCTCGAGTTGCGGCGGGAACCTGGGGTATATTCTCGAGTTACGATGGGGATGGCCCTTCCACCCACGTGTTTGTTCAACGACGTCAGGACTCCTGCCTAGTTGCGAGGGACAACTCGGGATTCTCCTCGAGGCTTGACAGTGCAATTCGGACGCCTCTCCAGCTGAGGCGGGAGACCAAGGGTCCCTTTCCACGTGCCACAGGAATCCTGGGACTCCTATCAAGTTTGACGATGAGTCAGGCATTGGCTCCTTTGGAGGCACTGATCTCCGCGTACCTCTGGAGTTTTCAAAGGATGTGAGGCCTCCGGTCGCGATGAGGTGGGCATCTAGGTCCTTCTCTGTGGTCTCCACAGGGGATTCAGTCATCCTTTCGTCTTGGGAGATGAAAGACGAGCCTGCATTCAAGTCACTGCAGGGATATCCGGCCTTATTTCGAGTCAGGCGATCGTGGTGTCTATTCAACTGGAGGCTGCAAACTCAGGGTCCCTCTCACATACCTAGAGCTGAGAGAAGCCTCCTCTTGAGGTGCTTGTGGTAAGGTGGTATACCTCTGGAGTCGAAGCCAGGGACTAACCTCTCATCTCGAGTTGATTTTTGGTCCACGGAGCTCTTTCGTGTTGCTACAGTGACCTCAGGATCCCTCTAGCCTTGAAACAGTGTTCTTGGGGTTTCTCTGGAGTGCCATCAAGGAAATCAAGGCTCCTTTCATGTGTGATGTGCAACACGGAATTGCTCTGCACGCAGTGCAGGGGAATCGGGCCACATCTCTCGGCGAGGGGGAAATCTCATGGTTTTTCTCGAGTTGCGACGGGAACCTGGGGTATATTCTCGAGTTATGACGGGGATGGCCCTTCCACCCACGTGTTTGTTCAGTGACGTCAGGACTCCTGCCTAGTTGCGAGGGACTATTCGGGATTCTCCTCGAGGCTTGGCAGGGCATTTGGGACGCCTCTCCAGCTGAGGCGGGAGACCAAGGGTCCCTTTCCACGTGCCACAGGAATCCTGGGACTCCTATGAAGTTTCACGAGGAGTCAGGCATCGTCTCTTTTGGAGGCACTGATCTCCGCGTACCTCTGGCGTTTTCAAAGAATGTGAGGCCTCCGGTCGCGATGATGTTGGGAACTAGGTTTTTCTCTGTGGTCTCCACAGGGGATTCAGACATCCTTTCGTCTTGGGAGATGCAAGACGAGCCTGCATTCAAGTCACTGCAGGGATATCCGGCCTTATTTCGAGTCAGGGCATCGCGGTGTCCATTCCACTTGAGGCCGCAAACTCAGGGTCCCTCTCACATACCTAGAGCTGAGAGAAGCCTCCTCTTGACGTGCTTGTGGTGAGATGGTATTCCTCTGGAGTCGAAGCCAGGGACTAACCTCTCATCTCGAATTGATTTTTGGTCCACGGAGCTCTTTCGTGTTGCTACAGTGACCTCAGGATCCCTCTAGCCTTGAAACAGTGTTCTTGGGGTTTCTCTGGAGTGCCATCAAGGAAATTAAGGCTCCTTTCATGTGTGATGTGCAACACGGAATTGCTCTGCACGCAGTGCAGGGGAATCGGGCCTCATCTCGCGGCGAGGTGGAAGTCTCATGGTTTTTCTCGAGTTGCGGCGGGAACCTGGGGTATATTCTCGAGTTACGACGGGGATGGCCCTTCCACCCACGTGTTTGTTCAGCGACGTCAGGACTCCTGCCTAGTTGCGAGGGACAACTCGGGATACTCCCCGAGGCTTGGCAGGGTAATTGGGACGCCTCTCCAGCTGAGGCGGGAGACCAAGTGTCCCTTTCCACGTGCCTCAGGAATCCTGGGACTCCTATCAAGTTTCACGAGGAGTCAGGCATCGTCTCCTTTGGAGGCACTGATCTCCGCGTACCTCTGGCGTTTTCAAAGGATGTGAGGCCTCCGGTCGCGATGAGGTGGGGAACTAGGTCTTTCTCTGTGGTCTCCACAGGGGATTCAGACATCCTTTCGTCTTGGGAGATGCAAGACGAGCCTGCATTCAAGTCACTGCAGGGATATCTGCCCTTATTTCGAGTCAGGGCTTCGCGGTGTCCATTCCACTTGAGGCTGCAAACTCAGGGTCCCTCTCACATAGCTAGAGCTGAGAGAAGCCTCATCTTGAGGTGCTTGTGTTAAGGTGGTATTCCTCTAGAGTCGAAGCCAGGGACTAACCTCTCATCTCGAGTTGATTTTTGGTCCACGGAGCTCTTTCGTGATGCTACAGTGACCTCAGGGTGCCTCTAGCCTTGAAACAGTGTTCTTGGGGTTTCTCTGGATTGCCATCAAGGAAATCAAGGCTCCTTTCATGTGTGATGTGCAACTCGGAATTGCTCTGCACCCAGTGCAGGAGAATCGAGCCTCATTTTGCGGCGAGGGGGAAGTCTCATGGTTTTTCTCGAGTTGCGGCAGGAACCTGGGGTATATTCTCGAGTTACGATGGGGATGGCCCTTCCATACACGTGTTTGTTCAGCGACGTCACGACTTCTGCCTAGTTGCGAGGGACAACTCGGGATTCTCCTCGAGGCTTGACAGGGTAATTGGGATGCCTCTCCAGCTGAAGCGGGAGACCATGAGTCCCTTTCCACGTGCCACAGGAATCCTGGGACTCCTATCAAGTTTCACGAGGAGTCAGGCATCGTCTCCTTTGGAGGCACTGATCTCTGCGTACCTCTGGAGTTATCAAAGAATGTGAGGCCTCCGGTCGTGATGAGGTGGGGAACTAGGTCTTTCTCTGTGGTCTCCACAGGGGATTCAGACATCCTTTCATCTTTGGAGATGCAAGACGAGCCTGCATTCAAGTCACTGCAGGGATATCCGGCCTTATTTCGAGTCAGGGCATCGCGGTGTCCATTTCACTTGAGGCCGCAAACTCAGGGTCCCTCTCACATAGCTAGAGCTGAGAGAAGCCTCCTCTTGAGGTGCTTGTGGTAAGGTGGTATTCCTCTGGAGTCGAAGTTAGGGACTAACCTCTTATCTCGAGATGATTTTTGGTCCACAGAGTTCTTTCTTGTTACTACAGTGACCTCAGGATCCCTCTAGCCTTGAAACAGTGTTCTTGGGGTTTCTCTGGAGTGCCATCAAGGAAATCAAGGCTCCTTTCATGTGTGATGTGCAACACGGAATTGCTCTGCACGCAGTGTAGGGGAATCGGGCCTCATCTCGCGGCGAGGGGGAAGTCTCATGGTTTTTCTCGAGTTGCGGCGGGAACCTGGGGTATATTCTCGAGTTACGATGGGGATGGCCCTTCCACCCACGTGTTTGTTCAACGAAGTCAGGACTCCTGCCTAGTTGCGAGGGACAACTCGGGATTCTCCTCGAGGCTTGGCAGGGCAATTCGGACGCCTCTCCAGCTGAGGCGGGAGACCAAGGGTCCCTTTCCACGTACCACAGGAATCCTGGGACTCCTGTCAAGTTTGACGATGAGTCAGGCATTGGCTCCTTTGGAGGCACTGATCTCCGCGTACCTCTGGAGTTTTCAAAGGATGTGAGGCCTCCGGTCGCGATGAGGTGGGCATCTAGGTCTTTCTCTGTGGTCTCCACAGGGGATTCAGTCATCCTTTCGTCTTGGGAGATGCAAGACGAGCCTGCATTCAAGTCACTGCAGGGATATCCGGCCTTATTTCGAGTCAGGGCATCGCGGTGTCTATTCGACTGGAGGCTGCAAACTCAGGGTCCCTCTCACATACCTAGAGCTGAGAGAAGCCTCCTCTTGAGGTGCTTGTGGTAAGGTGGTATTCCTCTGGAGTCGAAGCCAGGGACTAAGCTCTCATCTCGAGTTGATTTTTGGTCCACGGAGCTCTTTCGTGTTGCTACAGTGACCTCAGGATCCCTCTAGCCTTGAAAGAGTGTTCTTGGGGTTTCTCTGGAATGCCATCAAGGAAATCACTACTCCTTTCATGTGTGATATGCAACACGGAATTGCTCTGCACGCAGTGCAGGGGAATCGGGCCTCATCTCGCAGCGAGGGGGAAGTCTCATGGTTTTTCTCGAGTTGCGGCGGGAACCTGGGGTATATTCTCGAGTTACGACGGGGATGGCCCTTCCACCCACGTGTTGTTCAGCGACGTCAGGACTCCTGCCTAGTTGCGAGGGACAACTCGGGATTCTCCTCGAGGCTTGGCAGGGCAATTGGGACGCCTCTCCAGCTGAGGCGGGAGACCAAGGGTCCCTTTCCACGTGCCACAGGAATCCTGGGACTCCTATCAAGTTTCTCGAGGAGTCAGGAATCGTCTCCTTTGGAGGCACTGATCTCTGTGTACCTCTGGAATTTTCAAAGGATGTGAGGCTTCCGGTCGCGATGAGGTGGGGAAATAGGTCTTTCTCTGTGGTCTCCACAGGGGATTCAGACATCCTTTCGTCTTGGGAGATGCAAGACGAGCCTGAATTCAAGTCACTGCAGGGATATCCGGCCTTATTTCGAGTCAGGGCATCGCGGTGTCCATTCCACTTGAGGCCGCAAACTCAGGGTCTCTCTCACATACCTAGAGCTGAGAGAAGCCTCCTCTTGACGTGCTTGTGGTAAGGTGGTATTCCTCTGGAGTCGAAGCCAGGGACTACCCTCTCATCTCGAGGTGATTTTTGGTCCACGGAGCTCTTTCTTGTTGCTACAGTGACCTCAGGATCCCTCTAGCCTTGAAACAGTGTTCTTGGTGTTTCTCTGGAGTGCCATCAAGGAAATCAAGGCTCCTTTCATGTGTGATGTGCAACACGGAATTGCTCTGCACGCAGTGCAGGGGAATTGGGCCTCATCTAGCGGCGAGGGGGAAGTCTCATGGTTTTTCTCGAATTGCGGCGGGAACCTGGGGTATATTCTCGAGTGACGACGGGGATGGCCCTTCCACCCACGTGTTTGTTCAGTGACGTCAGGACTCCTGCCTCGTTGCGAGGGACAATTCGGGATTCTCCTCGAGGCTTGGCAGGGCAATTGGGACGCCTCTCCAGCTGAGGCGGGAGACCAAGGGTCCCTTTCCACGTGCCACAGGAATCCTGGGACTCCTATGAAGTTTCACGAGGAGTCAGGCATCGTCTCTTTTGGAGGCACTGATCTCCGGGTACCTCTGGAGTTTTCAAAGGATGTGAGGGCTCCGGTCGCGATGATGTTGGGAACTAGGTTTTTCTCTGTGGTCTCCACAGGGGATTCAGACATCCTTTCGTCTTGGGAGATGCAAGACGAGCCTGCATTCAAGTCACTGCAGGGATATCCGGCCTTATTTCGAGTCAGGGCATCGCGGTGTCCATTCCACTTGAGGCCGCAAACTCAGGGTCCCTCTCACATACCTAGAGCTGAGAGAAGCCTCCTCTTGAGGTGCTTGTGGTAAGGTGGTATTCCTCTGGAGTCGAAGCCAGGGACTAACCTCTCTTCTCAAGTTGATTTTTGGTCTATGGAGCTCTTTCGTGTTGCTACATTGACCTCAGGATCCCTCTAGCCTGGAAACAGTGTTCTTGGGGTTTCTCTGGAGTGCCATCAAGGAAATCAAGGCTCCTTTCATGTGTGATGTGCAACACTGAATTGCTCTGCACGCAGTGCAGGGGAATCGGGCCTCATCTCGCGGCGAGGAGGAAGTCTCATGGTTTTTCTCGAGTTGCGGCGGAAACCTGGGGTATATTCTCGAGTTACGACGGGCATCGCCCTGCCACACACGTGTTTGTTCAGCGACGTCAGGACTCCTGCCTAGTTGCGAGGGACAACTCGGGATTCTCCTCGAGGCTTGGCAGGGCAATTGGGACGCCTCTCCAACTGAGGCGGGAGACCAAGGGTCCCTTTCCACGTGCCACAGGAATCCTGGGACTCCTATCAAGTTTCACGAGGAGTCAGGCATCGTCTCCTTTGGAGGCACTGATCTCCGCGTCCCTCTGGAGTTTTCAAAGGATGTGAGGCCTCCGGTCGCGATGAGGTGGGGAACTAGGTCTTTCTCTGTGGTCTCCACAGGGGATTCAGACATCCTTTCATCTTGGGAGATGCAAGACGAGCCTGCATTCAAGTCACTGCAGCGATATCCGGCCTTATTTCGCGTCAGGGCATCGCAGTGTCCATTCCACTTTAGGCCGCAAACTCAGAGTCCCTCTCACATATCTAGAGCTGAGAGAAGCCTCCTCTTGAGGTGCTTGTGGTAAGATGGTATTCCTCTGGAGTCGAAGCCAGGGACTAACCTCTCATCTCGAGTTGATTTTTGGTCCACGGAGCTCTTTCGTGTTGCTACAGTGACCTCAGGATCCCTCTAGCCTTGAAACAGTGTTCTTGGGGTTTCTCTGGAGTGCCATCAAGGAAATCAAGGCTCCTTTCATGTGTGATGTGCAACACGGAATTGCTCTGCACACAGTGCAGGGGAATCGGGCCTCATCTCGCGGCGAGGGGGAAGTCTCATGGTTTTTCTCGAGTTGCGGCGGGAACCTGGGGTATATTCTCGAGTTACGACGGGGATGGCCCTTCCACTCACGTGTTTGTTCAGCGACGTCAGGACTCCTGCCTAGTTGCGAGGGACAACTCGGGATTCTCCTCGAGGCTTGGCAGGGCAATTGGGACGCCTCTCCAGCTGAGGCAGGAGACCAAGGGTCCCTTTCCACGTGCCACAGGAATCCTGGGACTCCTATCAAGTTTCACGAGGAGTCAGGCATCGTCTCCTTTGGAGGCACTGATCTCCGTGTACCTCTGGAGTTTTCAAAGGATGTGAGGCCTCCGGTCGCGATGAGGTGGGGAACTAGGTCTTTCTCTGTGGTCTCCACAGGGGATTCAGACATCCTTTCGTCTTGGGAGATGCAAGACGAGCCTGCATTCAAGTCACTGCAGGGATATCCGGGCTTATTTCGAGTCAGGGCATCGCGGTGTCCATTCCACTTGAGGCCGCAAACGCAGGGTCCCTCTCACATACCTAGAGCTGAGAGAAGCCTCCTCTTGAGGTGCCTGTGGTAAGGTGGTATTCCTCTGGAGTCGAAGCCAGGGACTAACCTCTCTTCTCGATTTGATTTTTGGGCCACGGAGCACTTTCGTGTCGCTACATTGACCTCAGGATCCCTATAGCCTTGAAACAGTGTTCTTGGGGTTTCTCTGGAGTGCCATCAAGGAAATCAAGGCTCCTTTCATGTGTGATGTGCAACACTGAATTGCTCTGCACGCAGTGCAGGGGAATCGGGCCTCATCTGGCGGCGAGGGGGAAGTCTCATGGTTTTTCTCGAATTGCGGCGGGAACCTGGGGTATATTCTCGAGTTACGACGGGCATGGCCCTGCCACACACGTGTTTGTTCAGTGACGTAAGGACTCCTGCCTATTTGCGAGGGACAACTCGGGATTCTCCTCGAGGCTTGGCAGGGCAATTGGGACGCCTCTCCAGCTGAGGCGGGAGACCAAGTGTCCCTTTCCACGTGCCACAGGAATCCTGGGACTCCTATCAAGTTTCACGAGGAGTCAGGCATCGTCTCCTTTGGAGGCACTGATCTCCGCAAACCTCTGGAGTTTTCAAAGGATGTGAGGCCTCCGGTCGCGATGAGGTGGGGAACTAGGTCTTTCTCTGTGGTCTCCACAGGGGATTCAGACATCCTTTCATCTTGGGAGATGCAAGACGAGCCTGCATTCAAGTCACTACAGCGATATCCGGCCTTATTTCGCGTCAGGGCATTGCAGTGTCCATTCCACTTTAGGCCGCAAACTCAGGGTCCCTCTCACATTCTTAGAGCTGAGAGAAGCCTCCTCTTGAGGTGCTTGTGGTAAGGTGGTATTCCTCTGGAGTCGAAGCTAGGGACTAACCTCTCATCTCGAGTTGATTTTTGGTCCATGGAGCTCTTTCGTGATGCTACAGTGACCTCAGGATCGCTCTAGCCTTGAAACAGTGTTCTTGGGGTTTCTCTGGAGTGCCATGAAGGAAATCAAGGCTCCTTTCATGTTTGATGTGCAACACGGAATTGCTCTGAATGCAGTGCAGGGGAATCGGGCCTCATCTCGCGGCGAGGGGGAAGTCTCATGTTTTTTCTCGAATTGCGGCGGGAAACTGGGGTATATTCTCCAGTTACGACGGGGATGGCCCTTCCACCCACGTGTTTGTTCAGCGACGTCAGGACTCCTGCCTAGTTGCGAGGGACAACTCGGGATTCTCCTCGAGGCTTGGCACGGCAATTGGGATGTTTCTCCAGCTGAGGTGTGAGACCAAGGGTCCCTTTCCACGTGCCACAGGAATCCTGGGACTCCTATCAAGTTTCACGAGGAGTCAGGCATCGTCTCCTTTGGAGGCACTGATCTCCGCGTACCTCTGGAGTTTTCATAGGATGTGAGGCCTCCGGTCGCGATGAGGTGCGGAACTAGGTCTTTCTCTGTGGTCTCCACAGGGGATTCAGACAACCTTTCGTCTTGGGAGATGCAAGACGAGCCTGCGTTCAAGTCACTGCAGGGATATCCGGCCTTATTTCGAGTCAGGGCATCGCGGTGTCCATTCCACTTGAGGCCGCAAACTCAGGGTCCCTCTCACATAGCTAGAGCTGAGAGAAGCCTCCTCTTGAGGTGCTTGTGGTAAGGTGGTATTCCTCTGGAGTCGAAGCCAGGGACTAACCTCTCATCTCGAGTTGATTTTTGGTCCACGGAGCTCTTTCGTGTTGCTACTGTGACCTCAGGATCCCTCTAGCCTGGAAACAGTGTTCTTGGGGTTTCTCTGGAGTGCCATGAAGGAAAACAAGGCTCCTTTCATGTGTGATGTGCAACATGGAATTTCTCTGCCCGCAGTGTAGGGGAATCGGGCCTCATCTCGCGGCGAGGGGGAAGTCTCATGGCTTTTCTCGAGTTGCGGCGGGAACCTGGGGTATATTCTCGAGTTACGACGGGGATGGCCCTTCCACCCACGTGTTTGTTCAGCCAGGTCAGGACTCCTGCCTAGTTGCGAGGGACAACTCGGGATTCTCCTCGAGGCTTGGCAGGGCAATTGGGACGCCTCTCCAGCTGAGGCGGGAGACCAAGGGTCCCTTTCCACGTGCCACAGGAATCTTGGGACTCCTATCAAGATTCACGAGGAGTCAGGCATCGTCTCCTTTGGAGGCACTGATCTCCGCGTACCTCTGGAGTTTTCATAGGATGTGAGGCCTCCGGTCGCGATGAGGTGGGGAACTAGGTCTTTCTCTGTGGTCTCCACAGGGGATTCAGACATCCTTTCGTCTTGGGAGATGCAAGACGAGCCTGCATTCAAGTCACTGCAGGAATATCCGGCCTTATTTTGAGTCAGGGCATAGCGGTGTCCATTCCACTTGAGGCCGCTAACTCAGGGTCCCTCTCACATACCTAGAGCTGAGAGAAGCCTCCTCTTGAGGTGCTTGTGGTAAGGTGGTATTCCCTTGGAGTCGAAGCCAGGGACTAACCCCTCATCTCGAGTTGAATTTTGGTCCACGGAGCTCTTTCGTGTTGCTACAGTGACCTCAGGATCCCTCTAGCCTTGAAACAGTGTTCTTGGGGTTTCTCTGGAGTGCCATCAAGGAAATCAAGGCTCCTTTCATGTGTGATGTGCAACACGGAATTGTTCTACACGCAGTGTAGGGAATCGGGCCTCATCTCGCAGCGAGGGGGAAGTCTCATGGTTTTTCCCGAGTTGCGGCGGGAACCTGGGGTATATTCTCGAGTTACGATGGGGATGGCCCTTCCATACACGTGTTTGTTCAGCGACGTCAGGACTTCTGCCTAGTTGCGAGGGACAACTCGGGATTCTCCTCGAGGCTTGACAGGGAAATTGGGATGCCTCTCCAGCTGAGGCGGGAGACCAAGGGTCCCTTTCCACGTGCCACTGGAATCCTGGGACTCCTATCAAGTTTCAAGAGGAGTCAGGCATCGTTTCCTTTGGAGGCACTGATCTCTGCATACCTCTGGAGTTATCAAAGGATGTGAGGCCTCCGGTCGTGATGAGGTGGGGAACTAGGTCTTTCTCTGTGGTCTCCACAGGGGATTCAGACATCCTTTCATCTTTGGAGATGCAAGACGACCCTGCATTCAAGTCACTGCAGGGATATCCGGCCTTATTTCGAGTCAGGGCATCGCGGTGTCCATTTCACTTGAGGTCGCAAACTCAGGGTACCTCTCACATACCTAGAGCTGAGAGAAGCCTCCTCTTGAGGTGCTTGTGGTAAGGTGGTATTCCTCTGGAGTCGAAGTTAGGGACTAACCTCTTATCTCGAGATGATTTTTGGTCCACAGAGTTCTTTCTTGTTGCTACAGTGACCTCAGGATCCCTCTAGCCTTGAAAGAGTGTTCTTGGGGTTTCTCTGGATTGCCATCAAGGAAATCAAGGCTCCTTTCATGTGTGATGTGCAACACGGAATTGCTCTGCACGCAGTGTAGGGGAATCGGGCCTCATCTCGCGGCGAGGGGGAAGTCTCATGGTTTTTCTTGAGTTGCGGCGGGAACCTGGGGTATATTCTCGAGTTACAATGGGGATGGCCCTTCCACCCACGTGTTTGTTCAACGATGTCAGGACTCCTGCCTAGTTGCGAGGGACAACTCGGGATTCTCCTCGAGGCTTGGCAGGGCAATTCGGACGCCTCTCCAGCTGAGGCGGGAGACCAAGGGTCCCTTTCCACGTGCCACAGGAATCCTGGGACTCCTATCAAGTTTGATGATGAGTCAGGCATTGGCTCCTATGGAGGCACTGATCTCCGCGTACCTCTGGAGTTTTCAAAGGATGTGAGGCCTCCGGTCGCGATGAGGTGGGGAACTAGGTCTTTCTCTGTGGTCTCCACTGGGGATTCAGACATCCTTTCGTCTTGGGAGATGCATGACGAGCCTGCATTCAAGTCACTGCAGGGATATCCGGCCTTATTTCGAGTCAGGGCATCGCAGTGTCCATTCCACTTGAGGCCGCAAAATCAGGGTCCCTCTCACATACCTAGAGCTGAGAGAAGCCTCCTCTTGAGGTGCTTGTGGTAAGGTGGTATTCCTATGGAGTCGAAGTTAGGGACTAACCTCTCATCTCGAGTTGATTTTTGGTCCACGGAGCTCTTTCGTGTTGCTACAGTGACCTCAGGATCCCTCTAGCCTTGAAACAGTGTTCTTGGGGTTTCTCTGGAGTGCCATCAAGGAAATCAAGGCTCCTTTCATGTGTGATGTGCAACACGGAATTGCTCTGCACGCAGTGCAGGGGAATCAGGCCTCATCTCGTGGCGAGGGGGAAGTCTCATGGTTTTTCTCGAGTTGCGGCGGGAACCTGGGGTATATTCTCGAGTTACGACGGGGATGGCCCTTCTACACACGTGTTTGTTCAGCGATGGCAGGACTCCTGCCTAGTTGCGAGGGACAACTCGGAATTCTCCTCGAGGCTTGGCAGGGAAATTGGGACGCCTCTCCATCCGAGGCGGGAGACCAAGGGTCCCTTTCCACGTGCCACAGGAATCCTGGGACTCCTATCAAGTTTCACGAGGAGTCAGGCATCGTCTCCTTTGGAGGCACTGATCTCCGCGTACCTCTGGAGTTTTCAAAGGATGTGAGGCCTAAGGTCGCCATGAGGTGGGGAACTAGGTCTTTCTCAGTGGTCTCCACAGGGGATTCAGACATCCTTTCGTCTTGGGAGAAGCAAGACGAGCCTGCATTCAAGTCACTGCAGGGATATCCGGCCTTATTTCGCGTCATGGCATCGCAGTGTCCATTCCACTTGAGGCCGCAAACTCAGGGTCCCTCTCACATACCTAGAGCTGAGAGAAGCCTCCTCTTGAGGTGCTTGTGGTAAGGTGGTATTCCTCTGGAGTCGAAGTTAGGGACTAACCTCTCATCTCGAGTTGATTCTTGGTCCACGGAGCTCTTTCGTGTTTCTACAGTGACCTCAGGATCCCTCTAGCCTTGAAACAGTGTTCTTGGGGTTTCTCTGGAGTGCCATCAAGGAAATCAAGGCTCCTTTCATGTGTGATGTGCAACACGGAATTGCTCTGCACACAGTGCAGGGGAATCGGGCCTCATCTCGCGGCGAGGGGGAAGTCTCATTGTTTTTCTCGAGTTGCGGCAGGAGCCTGGGGTATATTCTCGAGTTACGACGGGGATGGCCCTTCCACACACGTGTTTGTTCAGCGACGTCAGGACTCCTGCCTAGTTGCGAGGGACAACTCGGGATTCTCCTCGAGGCTTGGCAGGGCAATTGGGACGCCTCTCCAGCTGAGGCGGGAGACCAAGGGTCCCTTTCCATGTGCCACAGTAATCTTGGGACTCCTATCAAGTTTCACGAGGAGTCAGGCATCGTCTCCTTTGGAGGCACTGATCTCCGCGTACCTCTGGAATTTTCAAAGGATGTGAGGCCTCCGGTCGCCATGAGGTGGGGAACTAGGTCTTTCTCTGTGGTCTCCACAGGGGATTCAGACATCCTTTCGTCTTGAGAGATGCAAGACGAGCCTGCATTCAAGTCACTGCAGGGATATCCGGCCTTATTTCGAGCCAGGGCATCGCGGTGTCCATTCCACTTGAGGCCGCAAACTCAGGGTCCCTCTCACATACCTAGAGCTGAGAGAAGCCTCCTCTTGAGGTGCTTGTGGTAAGGTGGTATTCCTCTGGAGTCGAAGCCAGGGACTAACCTCTCATCTCGTGTTGATTTTTGGTCCACGGAGCTCTTTCATGTTGCTACAGTGACCTCAGGATCCCTCTAGCCTTGAAACAGTGTTTTTGGGGTTTCTCTGGAGTGCCATCAAGGAAATCAAGGCTCCTTTCATGTGTGATGTGCAACACGGAATTGCTCTGCATGCAGTGCAGGGGAATCGGGCCTCATCTCGCGGCGAGGGGGAAGTCTCATGGTTTTTCTCGAGTTGCAGCGGGAACCTGGGGTATATTCTCGAGTTACGACGGGGATGGTCCTTCCACCCACGTGTTTGTTCAGCGACGTCAGGACTCCTGCCTAGTTGCGAGGGACAACTCGGGATTCTCCTCGAGGCTTGGCAGGGCAATTGGGACACCTCTCCAGCTGAGGCGGGAGACCAAGGGCCCCTTTCCACGTGCCACAGGAATCCTGGGACTCCTATCAAGTTTCACGAGGAGTCAGGCATCGTCTCCTTTGGAGGCACTGATCTCCGCATACCTCTGGAGTTTTCCAAGGATGTGAGGCCTCCGGTCGCGATGAGGTGGGGAACTAGGTCTTTCTCTGTGGTCTCCACAGGGGATTCAGACATCCTTTCGTCTTGGGATATGCAAGACGAGCCTGCATTCAAGTCACTGCAGGGATATCCGGCCTTATTTCGAGTCAGGGCATTGCGGTGTCCATTCCACTTGAGGCCGCAAACTCAGGGTCTCTCTCACACACATAGAGCTGAGAGAAGCCTCCTCTTGAGGTGCTTCTGGTAAGGTGGTATTCCTCTGGAGTCGAAGCCAGGGACTAACCTCTCATCTCGAGTTCATTTTTGGTCCACGGAGCTCTTTCGTGTTGCTAGAGTGACCTCAGGATCCCTCTAGCCTTGAAACACTGTTCTTCGGGTTTCTCTGGAGTGCCATCAAGGAAATCAAGGCTCCTTTCATGTGTGATGTGCAACACTGAATTTCTCTGCACGCAGTGCAGGGGAATCGGGTCTCATCTCGTGGCGAGGGGGAAGTCTCATGGTTTTTCTCGAGTTGCGGTGGGAACCTGGGGTATATTCTCGAGTTACGACGGGAATGGCCCTTCCACTCACGTGTTTGTTCAGCGACGTCAGGACTCCTGCCTAGTTGCGAGGGACAACTCGGGATTCTCCTCGAGGCTTGGCAGGGCAATTGGGACGCCTATCCAGCTGAGGCGGGAGACCAAGGGCCCCTTTCCACGTGCCAAAGGAATCCTGGGACTCATATCAAGTTTCACGAGGAGTCAGGCATCGTCTCCTTTGGAGGCACTGATCTCCGCGTACCTCGAGAGTTTTCAAAGGATGTGAGGCCTCCGGTCGCGATGAGGTGGGGAACTAGGTCTTTCTCTGTGGTCTCCACAGGGGATTCAGACATCCTTTCGTCTTGGGAGATGCAAGACGAGCCTGCATTCAAGTCACTGCAGGGATATCCGGCCTTATTTCGAGTCAGGGCATCGTGGTGTCCATTAGACTTGAGGCTGCAAACTCAGGGTCCCTCTCACATACCTAGAGTTGAGAGAAGAGTCCTCTTGAGGTGCTTGTGGTAAGGTGGTATTCCTCTGGAGTCGACGCCAGGGACTAACCACTCATCTCGAGTTGATTTTTGGTCCACGGAGCTCTTTCGTGTTGCTACAGTGACCTCAGGATCCCTCTAGCCTTGAAACAGTGTTCTTGGGGTTTCTCTGGAGTGCCATCAAGGAAATCAAGGCTCCTTTCATGTGTGATGTGCAACACGGAATTGCTCTGCACGCAGTGCAGGGGAATCGGCCCTCATCTCGCAGCGAGGGGGAAGTCTCATGGTTTTTCTCAAGTTGCGGCGGGAACCTGGGGTATATTCTCGAGTTACGACGGGGATGGCCCTTCCACCCACGTGTTGGTTCAGCGACGTCAGAACTCCTGCCTAGTTGCGAGGGACAACTCGGGATTCTCCTCGAGGCTGGGCAGGGCAATTGGGACGCCTCTCCATCTGTGGAGGTAGACCAAGGGTCCCTTTCCACGTGCCACAGGAATCCTGGGACTCCTATCAAGTTTCAAGAGGAGTCAGGCATCGTCTCCTTTGGAGGCACTGATCTCTGCGTACCTCTGGAGTTTTCAAAGGATGTGAGGCCTCCGGTCGCGATGAGGTGGGGAACTAGGTCTTTCTCTGTGGTCTCCACAGGGGATTCAGACATCCTTTCGTCTTGAGAGATGCAAGACGAGCCTGCATTCAAGTCACTGCAGGGATATCCGGCCTTATTTCGAGCCAGGGCATCGCGGTGTCCATTCCACTTGAGGCCGCAAACTCAGGGTCCCTCTCACATACCTAGAGCTGAGAGAAGCCTCCTCTTGAGGTGCTTGTGGTAAGGTGGTATTCGTCTGGAGTCGAAGCCAGGGACTACCCTCTCATCTCGAGTTGATTTTTGGTCCACGGAACACTTTCGTGTTGCTACAGTGACCTCAGGATCCCTCTAGCCTGGAAACAGTGTTCTTGGGGTTTCTCTGGATTGCCATCAAGGAAATCAAGGCTCCTTTCATGTGTGATGTGCAACACGGAATTGCTCTGCACGCAGTGCAGGGGAATCGGGCCTCATTTTGCGGCGAGGGGGAAGTCTCATGGTTTTTCTCGTGTTGCGGCGGGAACCTGGGGTATATTCTCGAGTTACGACGGGGATGGCCCTTCCAGCCACGTGTTGGTTCAGCGACGTCAGGACTCCTGCCTAGTTGCAAGGGACAACTCGGGATTCTCCTCGAGGCTTGGCAGGGCAATTGGGACGCCTCTCCAGCTGAGGCGGGAGACCAAGGGTCCCTTTCCACGTGCCACAGGAATCCTGGGACTCCTATCAAGTTTCACGAGGAGTCAGGCATCGTCACCTTTGGAGGCACTGATCTCCACGTACCCCTGGAGTTTTCAAAGGATGTGAGGCCTCCGGTCGCGATGAGGTGGGGAACTAGGTCTTTCTCTGTGGTCTCCACAGGGGATTCAGATATCCTTTCGTCTTGGGAGATGCAAGACGAGCCTGCATTCAAGTCACTGCAGGGATATCCGGCCTTATTTCGAGTCAGGCATCGCGGTGTCCATTACACTTGAGGCCGCAAACTCAGGGTCCCTCTCACATAGCTAGAGCTGAGAGAAGCCTCCTCTTGAGGTGCTTGTGGTAAGGTGGTATTCCTCTGGAGTCGAAGCCAGGGACTAACCTCTCATCTCGAGTTGATTTTTGGTCCACGGAGCTCTTTCATGTTGCTACAGTGACCTCAGGATCCCTCTAGCCTTGAAACAGTGTTTTTGGGGTTTCTCTGGAGTGCCATCAAGGAAATCAAGGCTCCTTTCATGTGTGATGTGCAACACGGAATTGCTCTGCATGCAGTGCAGGGGAATCGGGCCTCATCTAGCGGCGAGGGGGAAGTCTCATGGTTTTTCTCGAGTTGCGGCGGGAACCTGGGGTATATTCTCGAGTTACGACGGGGAAGGCCCTTCCACCCACGTGTTTGTTCAGCGACGTCAGGACTCCTGCCTAGTTGCGAGGGACAACTCGGGATTCTCCTCGAGGCTTGGCAGGGCAATTGGGACGCCTCTCCAGCTGAGGCGGGAGACCAAGGGTCCCTTTCCACGTGCCACAGGAATCCTGGGACTCCTATCAAGTTTCACGAGGAGTCAGGCATCGTCTCCTTTGGAGGCACTGATCTCCGCGTACCTCTGGAGTTTTCAAAGGATGTGAGGCCTCCGGTCGCGATGAGGTGGGGAACTAGGTCTTTCTCTGTGGTCTACACAGGTGATTCAGACATCCTTTCTTCTTGGGAGATGCAAGACGAGCCTGCATTCAAGTCACTGCAAGGATATCCGGCCTTATTTCGAGTCAGGGCATCGCGGTGTCCATTCCACTTGAGGCCGCAAACTTAGGGTCCCTCTCACATACCTAGAGCTGAGAGAAGCTTCCTCTTGAGGTGCTTGTGGCAAGGTGGTATTCCTCTGGAGTCGAAGCCAGGGACTAACCTCTCATCTCGAGTTGATTTTTGGGCCACGGAGCTCTTTCGTGTTGCTACAGTGACCTCAGGATCCCTGTAGACTTGAAACAGTGTTCTTGGGGTTTCTCTGGAGTGCCACCAAGGAAATCAAGACTCCTTTCATGTGTGATGTGCAACACGGAATTGCTCTGCACGCAGTGCAGGGGAATCGGGCCTCATCTCGCGGCGAGGGGGAAGTCTCATGGTTTTTTTCGAGTTGCGGCGGGAACCTGGGGTATATTCTCGAGTTACGACGGGGATGGCCCTTCCATACAAGTATTTGTTCAGCGACGTCTGGACTCCTGCCTAGTTGCGAGGGACAACTCGGGATTCTCCTCGAGGCTTGGCAGGGCAATTGGGACGCCTCTCCAGCTGAGGCGGGAGACCAAGGGTTCCTTTCCACGTGCCACAGGAATCCTGGGACTCCTATCAAGTTTCACGAGGAGTCAGGCATCGTCTCCTTTGGAGGCACTGATCTCCGTGTACCTTTGGAGTTTTCAAAGGATGTGAGGCCTCCGGTCGCAATGAGGTGGGGAACTAGGTCTTTCTCTGTGGTCTCCACAGGGGATTCAGACATCCTTTCGTCTTGGGAGATGCAAGACGAGCCTGCATTCAAGTCACTGCAGGGATATCCGGCCTTATTTCGAGTCAGGGCATCGCGGTGTCCATTCCACTTGAGGCCGCAAACTCAGGGTCCCTCTCACATACCTAGAGCTGAGAGAAGCCTCCTCTTGAGGTGCTTGTGGTAAGGTGGTATTCCTCTGGAGTCGAAGCCAGGGACTAACCTCTCATCTCGACTTGATTTTTGGTCCATGGAGCTCTTTCGTGTTGCTACAGTGACCTCAGGATCCCTGTAGCCTTGAAACAGTGTTCTTGAGGTTTCTCTGGAGTGCCATCAAGGAAATCAAGGCTCCTTTCATGTGTGATGTGCAACACGGAATTGCTCTGCACGCAGTGCAGGGGAATCGGGCCTCATCTCGCGGCGAGGGGAAAGTCTCATGGTTTTTCTCGAGTTGCGGCGGGAACCTGGGGTATATTCTCGAGTTACGACGGGGATGGCCCTTCCACCCACGTGTCTGTTCAGCGACGTCAGGACTCCTGCCTAGTTGCGAGGGACAACTCGGGATTCTCCTCGAGGCTTGGCAGGGCAATTGGGACGCCTCTCCAGCTGAGGCGGGAGACGAAGGGTCCCTTTCCACGTGCCACAGGAATCCTGGGACTCCTATCAAGTTTCACGAGGAGTCAGGCATCGTCTCCTTTGGAGGAACTGATCTCCGTGTACCTCTGGAGTTTTCAAAGGATGTGAGGCCTCCGGTCGCGATGAGGTGGGGAACTAGGTCTTTCTCTGTGGTCTCCACAGGGGATTCAGACATCCTTTAGTCTTGGGAGATGCAAGACGAGCCTGCATTCAAGTCACTGCAGGGATATCCGGCCTTATTTCGAGTCAGGGCATCGCGGTGTCCATTCCACTTGAGGCCGCAAACTCAGGGTCCCTCTCACATACCTAGAGCTGAGAGAAGCCTCCTCTTGAGGTGCTTGTGGTGAGGTGGTATTCCTCTGGAGTCGAAGCCAGGGACTAACCTCTCATCTCGAGTTGATTTTTGGTCCACGGAGCTCTTTCGTGTTGCTACAGTGACCTCAGGATCCCTCTAGCCTTGAAACAGTGTTCTTGGGGTTTCTCTGGAGTGCCACCAAGGAAATCAAGGCTCCTTTCATGTGTGATGTGCAACATGGAATTGCTCTGCACGCAGTGCAGGGGAATCGGGCCTCATCTCGCGGCGAGGGGGAAGTCTCGTGGTTTTTCTCGAGTTGGGGCGGGAACCTGGGGTATATTCTCGAGTTACGACGGGGATGGCCCTTCCAAACACGTGTTTGTTCAGCGACGTCAGGACTCCTGCCTAGTTGCGAGGGACAACTCGGGATTCTCCTCGAGGCTTGGCGGGGCAATTGGGACGCCTCTCCAGCTGAGGCGGGAGACCAAGGGTCCCTTTCCACGTGCCACAGGAATCCTGGGAATCCTGTCAAGTTTCACGAGGAGTCAGGCATCGTCTCCTTTGGAGGCACTGATCTCCGCGTACCTCTGAAGTTTTCAAAGGATGTGAGGCCTCCGTTCGCGATGAAGTGGGGAAGTAGGTCTTTCTCTGTGGTCTCCACAGGGGATTCAGACATCCTTTCGTCTTGGGAGATGCAAGACGAGCCTGCATTCAAGTCACTGCAGGGATATCCGGCCTTATTTCGAGTCAGGGCATCGCGGTGTCCATTCCACTTGAGGCCGCAAACTCAGGGTCCCTCTCACATACCTAGAGCTGAGAGAAGCCTCCTCTTGAGGTGCTTGTGGTAAGGTGGTATTCCTCTGGAGTCGAAGCCAGGGACTAACCTCTCATCTCGAGTTGATTCTTGGTCCACGGAGCTCTTTCGTGTTGCTACAATGACCTCAGGATCCCTCTAGCCTTGAAACAGTGTTCTTGGGGTTTCTCTGGAGTGCCATCAAGGAAATCAAGGCTCCTTTCATGTGTGATGTGCAACACGGAATTGCTCTGCACGCAGTTCAGGGGAATCGGGCCTCATCTCGCGGCGAGGGGGAAGTCTCGTGGTTTTTCTCGAGTTGCGGCGGGAACCTGGGGTATATTCTCGAGTTACGACGGGGATGGTACCTCCACCCACGTGTTTGTTCAGCGACTTCAGGACTCCTGCCTAGTTGCGAGGGACAACTCGGGATTCTCCTCGAGGCTTGGCAGGGCAATTGGGACGCCTCTCCAGCTGAGGCGGGAGACCAAGGGTCCCTTTCCACGTGCCACAGGAATCCTGGGACTCCTATCAAGTTTCACGAGGAGTCAGGCATCGTCTCCTTTGGAGGATCTGATCTCCGCGTACCTCTGGAGTTTTCAAAGGATGTGAGGCCTCCGGTCGCGATGAGGTGGGGAACTAGGTCTTTCTCTGTGGTCTCCACAGGGGATTCAGACATCCTTTCGTCTTGGGAGATGCAAGACGAGCCTGCATTCAAGTCACTGCAGGGATATCCGGCCTTATTTCGCGTCAGGGCATCGCAGTGTCCATTTCACTTGAGGCCGCAAACTCAGGGTCCCTCTCACATACCTAGAGCTGAGAGAAGCCTCTTCTTGAGGTGCTTGTGGTAAGGTGGTATTCCTCTGGAGTCGAAGCCAGGGACTAACCTCTCATCTCGAGTTGATTTTTGGTCCACGGAGCTCTTTCGTGTTGCTACAGTGACCTCAGGATCCCTCTAGCCTTGAAACAGTGTTCTTGGGGTTTCTCTGGAGTGCCATCAAGGAAATCAAGGCTCCTTTCATGTGTGATGTGCAAGACGGAATTGCTCTGCACGCAGTGCAGGGGAATCGGGCCTCATCTCGCGGCGAGGGGGAAGTCTCATGGTTTTTCTCGAGTTGCGGCGGGAACCTGGGGTATATTCTCGAGTTACGACGTTGATGGCCCTTCCACCCACGTGTTTGTTCAGTGACGGCAGGACTCCTGCCTAGTTGCGAGGGACAACTCGGGATTCTCCTCGAGGCTTGGCAGGGCAATTGGGACGCCTCTCCAGCTGAGGCGGGAGACCAAGGGTCCCTTTCCACGTGCCACAGGAATCCTGGGACTCCTATCAAGTTTCACGAGGAGTCAGGCATCGTCTCCTTTGGAGGCACTGATCTCCGCGTACCTCTGGAGTTTTCAAAGGATGTGAGGCCTCCGGTCGCGATGAGATGGGGAACTAGGTCTTTCTCTGTGGTCTCCACAGGGGATTCAGACATCCTTTCTTCTTGGGTGATGTAAGACGTGCCTGCATTCAAGTCACTGTAGGGATATCCGGCCTTATTTCGAGTCAGGTCATCCCGGTGTCCATTCCACTTGAGGCCGCAAACTCAGGGTCCCTCTCACATACTTAGAGCTGAGAGAAGCCTCCCCTTGAGGTGCTTGTGGTAAGGTGGTATTCCTCTGGAGTCGAAGCCAGGGACTAACCTCTCATCTCGAGTTGATTTTTTAGTCCACGGAGCTCTTTCGTGTTGTTACAGTGACCTCAGGATCCCTCTAGCCTTGCAACAGTGTTCTTGGGTTTTCTCTGGAGTGCCATCAAGGAAATCAAGGCTCCTTTCATGTGAGATGTGCAACACGGAATTGCTCTGCACGCAGTGCAGGGGAATCGGGCCTCATCTCGCGGCGAGGGGGAAGTCTCATGGTTTTTCTCGAGTTGCGGCGGGAACCTGGGGTATATTCTCGAGTTACGACGGGGATGGCCCTTCCACCCACGTGTTTGTTCAGCGACGTCAGGACTCCTGCCTAGTTGCGAGGGACAACTCGGGATTCTCCTCGAGGCTTGGCAGGGCAATTGGGACGCCTCTCCAGCTGAGGCGGGAGACCAAGGGTCCCTTTCCACGTGCCACAGGAATCCTGGGACTCCTATCAAGTTTCACGAGGAGTCAGGCATCGTCTCCTTTGGAGGCACTGATCTCCGCATACCTCTGGAGTTTTCAAAGGATGTGAGGCCTCCGGTCGCGATGAGGTGGGGAACTAGGTCTTTCTCTGTGGTCTCCACAGGGGATTCAGACATCCTTTCGTCTTGGGAGATGCAAGACGAGCCTGCATTCAAGTCACTGCAGGGATATCCGGCCTTATTTCGAGTCAGGGCATCGCAGTGTCCATTCCACTTGAGGCCGCAAAATCAGGGTCCCTCTCACATACCTAGAGCTGAGAGAAGCCTCCTCTTGAGGTGCTTGTGGTAAGGTGGTATTCCTCTGGAGTCGAAGCCAGGGACTAACCTCTCATCTCGAGTTGATTCTTGGTCCACGGAGCTCTTTCGTGTTGCTACAGTGACCTCAGGATCCCTCTAGCCTTGAAACAGTGTTCTTGGGTTTTCTCTGGAGTGCCATCAAGGAGATCAAGGCTCCTTTCATGTGTGATGTGCAACACGGAATTGCTCTGCACGCAGTGCAGGGGAATCGGGCCTCATCTCGCGACGAGGGGGAAGTCTCATGGTTTCTCTCGAGTTGCGGCGGGAACCTGGGGTATATTCTCGAGTTACGACGGGGATGGCCCTTCCACCCAAGTGTTTGTTCAGCGACGTCAGGACTCCTGCCTAGTTGCGAGGGACAACTCGGGATTCTCCTCGAGGCTTGGCAGGGCAATTGGGACGCCTCTCCAGCTGAGGCGGGAGACCAAGGGTCCCTTTCCACCTGCCACAAGAATCCTGGGACTCCTATCAAGTTTCACGAGGAGTCAGGCATCATCTCCTTTGCAGGCACTGATCTCCGCGTACCTCTGGAGTTTTCAAAGGATGTGAGGCCTCCGGTCGCGATGAGGTGGGGAACTAGGTCTTTCTCTGTGGTCTACACAGGTGATTCAGACATCCTTTCGTCTTGGGAGATGCAAGACGAGCCTGCATTCAAGTCACTGCAGGGATATCCGGCCTTATTTCGCGTCAGGGCATCGCGGTGTCCATTCCACTTGAGGCCGCAAACTCAGGGTCCCTCTCACATACCTAGAGCTGAGAGAAGCCTCCTCTTGAGGTGCTTGTGGTGAGGTGGTATTCCTCTGGAGTCGAAGCCAGGGACTAACCTCTCATCTCGAGTTGATTTTTGGTCCACGAAGCTCTTTCGTGTTGCTACAGTGACCTCAGGATCCCTCTAGCCTTGAAACAGTGTTCTTGGGGTTTCTCTGGAGTGCCACCAAGGAAATCAAGGCTCCTTTCAAGTGTGATGTGCAACATGGAATTGCTCTGCACGCAGTGCAGGGGAATCGGGCCTCATCTCGCGGCGAGGGGGAAGTCTCATGGTTTTTCTCGAGTTGCGGCGGGAACCTGGGGTATATTCTCGAGTTACGACGGGGATGGCCCTTCCACCCACGTGTTTGTTCAGCGACGTCAGGACTCCTGCCTAGTTGCGAGGGACAACTCGGGATTCTCCTCGAGGCTTGGCGGGGCAATTGGGACGCCTCTCCAGCTGAGGCGGGAGACCAAGGGTCCCTTTCCACGTGCACAGGAATCCTGGGAATCCTATCAAGTTTCACCAGGAGTCAGGCATCGTCTCCTTTGGAGGCACTGATCTCCGCGTACCTCTGGAGTTTTCAAAGGATGTGAGGCCTCCGGTCGCGATGAGGTGGGGAACTAGGTCTTTCTCTGTGGTCTCCACAGGGGATTCAGACATCCTTTCGTCTTGGGAGATGCAAGACGAGCCTGCATTCAAGTCACTGCAAGGATATCCGGCCTTATTTCGAGTCAGGGCATCGTGGTGTCCATTCCACTTGAGGCCGCAAACTCAGGGTCCCTCTCACATACCTAGAGCTGAGAGAAGCCTCCTCTTGAGGTGCTTGTGGTAAGGTGGTATTCCTCTGGAGTCGAAGCCAGGGACTAACCTCTCATCTCGAGTTGATTTTTGGTCCACGGAGCTCTTTCGTGTTGCTACAGTGACCTCAGGATCCCTCTAGCCTTGAAACAGTGTTCTTGGGGTTTCTCTGGAGTGCCACCAAGGAAATCAAGGCTCCTTTCATGTGTGATGTGCAACATGGAATTGCTCTGCACGCAGTGCAGGGGAATCGGGCCTCATCTCGCGACGAGGGGAAAGTCTCATGGTTTTTCTCCAGTTGGGGCGGGAACCTGGGGTATATTCTCGAGTTACGACGGGGATGGCCCTTCCAGCCACGTGTTTGTTCAGCGACGTCAGGACTCCTGCCTAGTTGCGAGGGACAACTCGGGATTCTCCTCGAGGCTTGGCGGGGCAATTGGGACGCCTCTCCAGCTGAGGCGGGAGACCAAGGGTCCCTTTCCACGTGCACAGGAATCCTGGGAATCCTATCAAGTTTCACGAGGAGTCAGGCATCGTCTCCTTTGGAGGCACTGATCTCTGCGTACCTCTGAAGTTTTCAAAGGATGTGAGGCCTCCGTTCGCGATGAGGTGGGGAAGTAGGTCTTTCTCTGTGGTCTCCACAGGGGATTCAGACATCCTTTCGTCTTGGGAGATGCAAGACGAGCCTGCATTCAAGTCACTGCAGGGATATCCGGCCTTATTTCGCGTCAGGGCATCGCGGTGTCCATTCCACTTGAGGCCGCAAACTCAGGGTCCCTCTCACATACCTAGAGCTGAGAGAAGCCTCCTCTTGAGGTGCTTGTGGTAAGGTGGTATTCCTCTGGAGTCGAAGCCAGGGACTAAACTGTCATCTCGAGTTGATTTTTGGGCCACGGAGCTCTTTCGTGTTGCTACAGTGACCTCAGGATCCCTGTAGACTTGAAACAGTGTTCTTGGGGTTTCTCTGGAGTGCCACCAAGGAAATCAAGACTCCTTTCATGTGTGATGTGCAACACGGAATTGCTCTGCAGGCAGTGCAGGGGAATCGGGCCTCATCTCGCGGGGAGGGGAAAGTCTCATGGTTTTTCTCGAGTTGCGGTGGGAACCTGGGGTATATTCTCGAGTTACGACGGGGATGGCCCTTCCATACAAGTGTTTGTTCAGCGATGTCTGGACTCCTGCCTAGTTGCGAGGGACAACTCGGGATTCTCCTCGAGGCTTGGCAGGGCAATTGGGACGCCTCTCCAGCTGAGGCGGGAGACCAAGGGTCCCTTTCCACGTGCCACAGGAATTCTGGGACTCCTGTCAAGTTTCACGAGGAGTCAGGCATCGTCTCCTTTGGAGGCACTGATCTCCGCGTACCTCTGAAGTTTTCAAAGGATGTGAGGCCTCCGTTCGCGATGAGGTGGGGAAGTAGGTCTTTCTCTGTGGTCTCCACAGGGGATTCAGACATCCTTTCGTCTTGGGAGATGCAAGACGACCCTGCATTCAAGTCACTGCAGGGATATCCGGACTTATTTTGAGTCAGGGCATCGCGGTGTCCATTCCACTTGAGGCCGCAAACTCAGGGTCCCTCTCACATACCTAGAGCTGAGAGAAGCCTCCTCTTGAGGTGCTTGTGGTAAGGTGACATTCCTCTGGAGTCGAAGCCAGGGACTAACCTCTCATCTCGAGTTGATTTTTGGTCCACGGAGCTCTTTCGTGTTGCTACAGTGACCTCAGGATCCCTCTAGCCTTGAAACAGTGTTCTTGGGGTTTCTCTGGAGTGCCATCAAGGAAATCAAGGCTCCTTTCATGTGTGATGTGCAACACGGAATTGCTCTGCACGCAGTGCAGGGGAATCGGGCCTCATCTCGCGGCGAGGGGGAAGTCTCATGGTTTTTCTCGAGTTGCGGCGGGAACCTGGGGTATATTCTCGAGTTAAGACGGGGATGGTACCTCCACCCACGTGTTTGTTCAGCGACTTCAGGACTCCTGCCTAGTTGCGAGGGACAACTCGGGATTCTCCTCGAGGCTTGGCAGGGCAATTGGGATGCCTCTCCAGCTGATTCGGGAGACCAAGGTTCCCTTTCCACGTGCCACAGGAATCCTGGGACTCCTATCAAGTTTCACGAGGAGTCAGGCATCGTCTCCTTTGGAGGAACTGATCTCCGCGTACCTCTGGAGTTTTCAAAGGATGTGAGGCCTCCGGTCGCGATGAGGTGGGGAACTAGGTCTTTCTCTGTGGTCTCCACAGGGGATTCAGACATCCTTTCGTCTTGGGAGATGCAAGACGACCCTGCATTCAAGTCACTGCAGGGATATCCGGCCTTATTTCGCGTCAGGGCATCGCGGTGTCCATTCCACTTGAGGCCGCAAACTCAGGGTCCCTCTCACATACCTAGAGCTGAGAGAAGCCTCCTCTTGAGGTGCTTGTGGTGAGGTGGTATTCCTCTGGAGTCGAAGCCAGGGACTAACCTCTCATCTCGAGTTGATTTTTGGTCCACGGAGCTCTTTCGTGTTGCTACAGTGACCTCAGGATCCCTCTAGCCTTGAAACAGTGTTCTTGGGGTTTCTCTGGAGTGCCACCAAGGAAATCAAGGCTCCTTTCATGTGTGATGTGCAACATGGAATTGCTCTGCACGCAGTGCAGGGGAATCGGGCCTCATCTCGCGGCGAGGGGGAAGTCTCATGGTTTTTCTCGAGTTGCGGCGGGAACCTGGGGTATATTCTCGAGTTACGACGGGGATGGCCCTTCCACCCACGTGTTTGTTCAGCGACGTCAGGACTCCTGCCTAGTTGCGAGGGACAACTCGGGATTCTCCTCGAGGCTTGGCGGGGCAATTGGGACGCCTCTCCAGCTGAGGCGGGAGACCAAGGGTCCCTTTCCACGTGCACAGGAATCCTGGGAATCCTATCAAGTTTCACGAGGAGTCAGGCATCGTCTCCTTTGGAGGCACTGATCTCCGCGTACCTCTGGAGTTTTCAAAGGATGTGAGGCCTCCGGTCGCGATGAGGTGGGGAACTAGGTCTTTCTCTGTGGTCTCCACAGGGGATTCAGACATCCTTTCGTCTTGGGAGATGCAAGACAAGCCTGAATTCAAGTCACTGCAAGGATATCCGGCCTTATTTCGAGTCAGGGCATCGCGGTGTCCATTCCACTTGAAGCCGCAAACTCAGGGTCCCTCTCACATACCTAGAGCTGAGAGAAGCCTCCTCTTGAGGTGCTTGTGGTAAGGTGGTATTCCTCTGGAGTCGAAGCCAGGGACTAACCTCTCATCTCGAGTTGATGTTTGGTCCACGGAGCTCTTTCGTGTTGCTACAGTGACCTCAGGATCCCTCTAGCCTTGAAACAGTGTTCTTGGTGTTTCTCTGGAGTGCCACCAAGGAAATCAAGACTCCTTTCATGTGTGATGTGCAACACGGAATTGCTCTGCACGCAGTGCAGGGGAATCGGGCCTCATCTCGCGGGGAGGGGGAAGTCTCATGGTTTTTCTCGAGTTGCGGCGGGAACCTGGGATATATTCTCGAGTTACGACGGGGATGGTCCTTCCATACAAGTGTTTGTTCAGCGACGTCTGGACTCCTGCCTAGTTGCGAGGGACAACTCGGGATTCTCCTCGAGGCTTGGCAGGGCAATTGGGACGCCTCTCCAGCTGAGGCGGGAGACCAAGGGTCCCTTTCCACGTGCCACAGGAATCCTGGCACTCCTATCAAGTTTCACGAGGAGTCAGGCATCGTCTCCTTTGGAGGCACTGATCTCCGCGTACCTCTGGAGTTTTCAAAGGATGTGAGGCCTCCGGTCGCGATGAGGTGGGGAACTAGGTCTTTCTCTGTGGTCTACACAGGTGATTCAGACATCCTTTCGTCTTGGGAGATGCAAGACGAGCCTGCATTCAAGTCACTGCAAGGATATCCGGCCTTATTTCGAGTCAGGGCATCGCGGTGTCCATTCCACTTGAGGCCGCAAACTCAGGGTCCCTCTCACATACCTAGAGCTGAGAGAAGCCTTCTCTTGAGGTGCTTGTGGTAAGGTGGTATTCCTCTGGAGTCGAAGCCAGGGACTAACCTCTCATCTCGAGTTGAGTTTTGGTCCACGGAGCTCTTTCGTGTTGCTACAGTGACCTCAGGATCCCTCTAGCCTTGAAACAGTGTTCTTGGGGTTTCTCTGGAGTGCCATCAAGGAAATCAAGGCTCCTTTCATGTGTGATGTGCAACACGGAATTGCTCTGCACGCAGTGCAGGGAAATCGGGCCTCATCTCGCGGCGAGGGGGAAGTCTCATGGTTTTTCTCGAGTTGCGGCGGGAACCTGGGGTATATTCTCGAGTTAAAACGGGGATGGTACCTCCACCCACGTGTTTGTTCAGCGACTTCAGGACTCCTGCCTAGTTGGGAGGGACAACTCGGGATTCTCCTCGAGGCTTGGCAGGGCAATTGGGACGCCTCTCCAGCTGAGGCGGGAGACCAAGGGTCCCTTTCCACGTGCCACAGGAATCCTGGGACTCCTATCAAGTTTCAAGAGGAGTCAGGCATCGTCTCCTTTGGAGGCACTGATCTCCGCGTACCTCTGGAGTTTTCAAAGGATGTGAGGCCTCCGGTTGCAATGAGGTGGGGAACTAGGTCTTTCTCTGTGGTCTCCACAGGGGATTCAGACATCCTTTCGTCTTGGGAGATGCAAGACGAGCCTGCATTCAAGTCACTGCAGGGATATCCGGCCTTATTTCGCGTCAGGGCATCGCGGTGTCCATTCCACTTGAGGCCGCAAACTCAGGGTCCCTCTCACATACCTAGAGCTGAGAGAAGCCTCCTCTTGAGGTGCTTGTGGTGAGATGGTATTCCTCTGGAGTCGAAGCCAGGAACTAACCTCTCATCTCGAGTTGATTTTTGGTCCACGGAGCTCTTTCGTGTTGCTACAGTGACCTCAGGATCCCTCTAGCCTTGAAACAGTGTTCTTGGGGTTTCTCTGGAGTGCCATCAAGGAAATCAAGGCTCCTTTCATGTGTGATGTGCAACATGGAATTGCTCTGAACGCAGTGCAGGGGAATCAGGCCTCATCTCGCGGCGAGGGGGAAGTCTCATCGTTTTTCTCGAGTTGCGGCGGGAACCTGGGGTATATTCTCGAGTTACGACGGGGATGGCCCTTCCACCCACGTGTTTGTTCAGCGACGTCAGGACTCCTGCCTAGTTGCGAGGGACAACTCGGGATTCTCCTCGAGGCTTGGCGGGGCAATTGGGACGCCTCTCCAGCTGAGGCGGGAGACCAAGGGTCCCTTTCCACGTGCACAGGAATCCTGGGAATCCTATCAAGTTTCACGAGGAGTCAGGCATTGTCTCCTTTGGAGGCACTGATCTCCGCGTACCTCTGAAGTTTTCAAAGTATGTGAGGCCTCCGTTCGCGATGAGGTGGAGAAGTAGGTCTTTCTCTGTGGTCTCCACAGGGGATTCAGACATCCTTTCGTCTTGGGAGATGCAAGACGAGCCTGCATTCAAGTCACTGCAGGGATATCCGGCCTTATTTCGAGTCAGGGCATCGCGGTGTCCATTCCACTTGAGGCCGCAAACTCAGGGTCCCTCTCACATACCTAGAGCTGAGAGAAGCCTCCTCTTGAGGTGCTTGTGGTAAGGTGGTATACCTCTGGAGTCGAAGCCAGGGACTAACCTCTCATCTCGAGTTGATTTTTGGTCCATGGAGCTCTTTCGTGTTGCTACAGTGACCTCAGGATCCCTCTAGCCTTGAAACAGTGTTCTTGGGGTTTCTCTGGAGTGCCATCAAGGAAATCAAGGCTCCTTTCAAGTGTGATGTGCAACACGGAATTGCTCTGCACGCAGTGCAGGGGAATCGGGCCTCATCTCGCGGCGAGGGGGAAGTCTCATGGTTTTTCTCGAGTTGCGGCGGGAACCTAGGGTATATTTTCGACTTACGACGGGGATGGCCCTTCCACCCACGTGTTGGTTCAGCGACGTCAGGACTCCTGCCTAGTTGCGAGGGACAACTCGGGATTCTCCTCGAGGCTTGGCAGGGCAATTGGGACGCCTCTCCAGCTGAGGCGGGAGACCAAGGGTCCCTTTCCACGAGCCACAGGAATCCTGGGACTCCTATCAAGTTTCACGAGGTGTCAGGCATCGTCTCCTTTGGAAGCACTGATCTCCGTGTACCTCTGGAGTTTTCAAAGGATGTGAGGCCTCCGGTCGCGATGAGGTGGGGAACTAGGTCTTTCTCTGTGGTCTACACAGGTGATTCAGACATCCTTTCGTCTTGGGAGATGCAAGACGAGCCTGCATTCAAGTCACTGCAAGGATATCCGGCCTTATTTCGAGTCAGGGCATCGCGGTGTCCATTCCACTTGAGGCCGCAAACTCAGGGTCCCTCTCACATACCTAGAGCTGAGAGAAGCCTCCTCTTGAGGTGCTTGTGGTAAGGTGGTATTCCTCTGGAGTCGAAGCCAGGGACTAACCTCTCATCTCGAGTTGATTCTTGGTCCACGGAGCTCTTTCGTGTTGCTACAGTGACCTCAGGATCCCTCTAGCCTTGAAACAGTGTTCTTGGGGTTTCTCTGGAGTGCCATCAAGGAAATCAAAGCTCCTTTCATGTGTGATGTGCAACACGGAATTGCTCTGCACGCAGTGCAGGGGAATCGGGCCTCATCTCGCGGCGAGGGGGAAGTCTCATGGTTTTTCTCGAGTTGCGGCGGGAACCTGGGGTATATTCTCGAGTTAAGACGGGGATGGTACCTCCACCCACGTGTTTGTTCAGTGACGTCAGGACTCCTGCCTAGTTGCGAGGGACAACTCGGGATTCTCCTCGAGGCTTGGCAGGGCAATTGGGACGCCTCTCCAGCTGAGGCGGGAGACCAAGGGTCCCTTTCCACGTGCCACAGGAATCCTGGGACTCCTATCAAGTTTCACGAGGAGTCAGGCATCGTCTCCTTTGGAGGCAATGATTTCCGCGTACCTCTGGAGTTTTCAAAGGATGTGAGGCCTCCGGTCGCGATGAGGTGGGGAACTAGGTCTTTCTCTGTGGTCTCCACAGGGGATTCAGACATCCTTTCGTCTTGGGAGATGCAAGACGAGCCTACATTCAAGTCACTGCAGGGATATCCGGCCTTATTTCGCGTCAGGGCATCGCGGTGTCCATTCCACTTGAGGCCGCAAACTCAGGGTCCCTCTCACATACCTAGAGCTGAGAGAAGCCTCCTCTTGAGGTGCTTGTGGTGAGGTGGTATTCCTCTGGAGTCGAAGCCAGGGACTAACCTCTCATCTCGAGTTGATTTTTGGTCCACGGAGCTCTTTCGTGTTGCTAGAGTGACCTCAGGATCCCTCTAGCCTTGAAACAGTGTTCTTGGGGATTCTCTGGAGTGCCACCAAGGAAATCAAGGCTCCTTTCATGTGTGATGTGCAACATGGAATTGCTCTGCACGCAGTGCAGGGGAATCGGGCCTCATCTCGCGGCGAGGGGGAAGTCTCATGGTTTTTCTCGAGTTGCGGCGGGAACCTGGGGTATATTCTCGAGTTACGACGGGGATGGCCCTTCCACCCACGTGTCTGTTCAGCGACGTCAGGACTCCTGCCTAGTTTCGAGGGACAACTCGGGATTCTCCTCGAGGCTTGGCAGGGCAATTGGGACGCCTCTCCAGCTGAGGCGGGAGACCAAGTGTCCCTTTCCGTGTGCCACAGGAATCCTGGGACTCCTATCAAGTTTCACGAGGAGTCAGGCATCGTCTCCTTTGGAGGCACTGATCTCCGCGTCCCTCTGGAGTTTTCAAAGGATGTGAGGCCTCCGGTCGCGATGAGGTGGAGAACTAGGTCTTTCTCTGTGGTCTCCACAGGGGATTCAGACATCCTTTCGTCTTGGGAGATACAAGACGAGCCTGCATTCAAGTCACTGCAGGGTTTTCTGGCCTTATTTCGCGTCAGGGCATCGCAGTGTCCATTACACTTGAGGCCGCAAACTCAGGGTCCCTCTCACATACCTAGAGCTGAGAGAAGCCTCCTCTTGAGGTGCTTGTGGTAAGGTGGTATTCCTCTGGAGTCGAAGCCAGGGACTAACCTCTCATCTCGAGTTGATTCTTGGTCCACGGAGCTCTTTCGTGTTGCTACAGTGACCTCAGGATCCCTCTAGCCTTGAAACAGTGTTCTTGGGGTTTGTCTGGAGTGCCATCAAGGAAATCAAGGCTCCTTTCATGTGTGATGTGCAAGACGGAATTGCTCTGAACTCAGTGCAGGGGAATCGGGCCTCATCTCGCGGCGAGGGGGAAGTCTCATGGTTTTTCTCGAGTTGCGGTGGGAACCTGGGGTATATTCTCGAGTTACGACGGGGATGGCCCTTCCACACACGTGTTTGTTCAGCGACGTCAGGACTCCTGCCTAGTTGCGAGCGAAAACTCGGGATTCTCCTCGAGGCTTTGCAGGGCAATTGGGACGCCTCTCCAGCTGAGGCGGGAGACCAAGGGTCCCTTTCCATGTGCCACAGGAATCCTGGGACTCCTATCAAGTTTCACGAGGAGTCAGGCATCGTCTCCTTTGGAGGCACTTATCTCCGCGTACCTCTGGAGTTTTCAAAGGATGTGAGGCCTCCGGTCGCGATGAGGTGGGGAACTAGGTCTTTCTCTGTGGTCTCCACAGGGGATTCAGACGTCCTTTCTTCTTGGGAGATGCAAGACGAGCCTGCATTCAAGTCACTGTAGGGATATCCGGCCTTATTTCGAGTCAGGTCATCCCGGTGTCCATTCCACTTGAGGCCGCAAACTCAGGATAACTCTCACATAGCTAGAGCTGAGAGAAGCCTCCTCTTGAGGTGCTTGTGGTAAGGTGGTATTCCTCTGGAGTCGAAGCCAGGGACTAACCTCTCATCTCGAGTTGATTTTTGGTCCACGGAGCTCTTTCGTGTTGCTACAGTGACCTCAGGATCCCTCTAGCCTTGAAACAGTGTTCTTGGGGTTTCTCTGGAGTGCCATCAAGGAAATCAAGGCTCCTTTCATGTGTGATGTGCAACACGGAATTGCTCTGCACGCAGTGCAGGGGAATCGGGCCTCATCTCGCGACGAGGGGGAAGTCTCATGGTTTTTCTCGAGTTGCGGCGGGAACCTGGGGTATATTCTCGAGTTAAGACGGGGATGGTACCTCCACCCACGTGTTTGTTCAGCGACTTCAGGACTCCTGCCTAGTTGCGAGGGACAACTCGGGATTCTCCTCGAGGCTTGGCAGGGCAATTGGGATGCCTCTCCAGCTGATTCGGGAGACCAAGGTTCCCTTTCCACGTGCCACAGGAATCCTGGGACTCCTATCAAGTTTCACGAGGAGTCAGGCATCGTCTCCTTTGGAGGCACTGATCTCCGCGTACCTCTGGAGTTTTCAAAGGATGTGAGGCCTCCGGTCGCGATGAGGTGGGGAACTAGGTCTTTCTCTGTGGTCTCCACAGGGGATTCAGACATCCTTTCGTCTTGGGAGATGCAAGACCACCCTGCATTCAAGTCACTGCAGGGATATCCGGCCTTATTTCGCGTCAGGGCATCGCGGTGTCCATTCCACTTGAGGCCGCAAACTCAGGGTCCCTCTCACATACCTAGAGCTGAGAGAAGCCTCCTCTTGAGGTGCTTGTGGTGAGGTGGTATTCCTCTGGAGTCGAAGCCAGGGACTAACCTCTCATCTCGAGTTGATTTTTGGTCCACGGAGCTCTTTCGTGTTGCTACAGTGACCTCAGGATCCCTCTAGCCTTGAAACAGTGTTCTTGGGGTTTCTCTGGAGTGCCACCAAGGAAATCAAGGCTCCTTTCATGTGTGATGTGCAACATGGAATTGCTCTGCACGCAGTGCAGGGGAATCGGGCCTCATCTCGCGGCGAGGGGGAAGTCTCATGGTTTTTCTCGAGTTGCGGCGGGAACCTGGGGTATATTCTCGAGTTACGACGGGGATGGCCCTTCCACCCACGTGTTTGTTCAGCGACGTCAGGACTCCTGCCTAGTTGCGAGGGACAACTCGGGATTCTCCTCGAGGCTTGGCGGGGCAATTGGGACGCCTCTCCAGCTGAGGCGGGAGACCAAGGGTCCCTTTCCACGTGCACAGGAATCCTGGGAATCCTATCAAGTTTCACGAGGAGTCAGGCATCGTCTCCTTTGGAGGCACTGATCTCCGCGTACCTCTGGAGTTTTCAAAGGATGTGAGGCCTCCGGTCGCGATGAGGTGGGGAACTAGGTCTTTCTCTGTGGTCTCCACAGGGGATTCAGACATCCTTTCGTGTTGGGAGATGCAAGACGAGCCTGCATTCAAGTCACTGCAAGGATATCCGGCCTTATTTCGAGTCAGGGCATCGCGGTGTCCATTCCACTTGAAGCCGCAAACTCAGGGTCCCTCTCACATACCTAGAGCTGAGAGAAGCCTCCTCTTGAGGTGCTTGTGGTAAGGTGGTATTCCTCTGGAGTCGAAGCCAGGGACTAACCTCTCATCTCGAGTTGATGTTTGGTCCACGGAGCTCTTTCGTGTTGCTACAGTGACCTCAGGATCCCTCTAGCCTTGAAACAGTGTTCTTGGTGTTTCTCTGGAGTGCCACCAAGGAAATCAAGACTCCTTTCATGTGTGATGTGCAACACGGAATTGCTCTGCACGCAGTGCAGGGGAATCGGGCCTCATCTCGCGGGGAGGGGGAAGTCTCATGGTTTTTCTCGAGTTGCGGCGGGAACCTGGGTTATATTCTCGAGTTACGACGGGGATGGTCCTTCCATACAAGTGTTTGTTCAGCGACGTCTGGACTCCTGCCTAGTTGCGAGGGACAACTCGGGATTCTCCTCGAGGCTTGGCAGGGCAATTGGGACGCCTCTCCAGCTGAGGCGGGAGACCAAGGGTCCCTTTCCACGAGCCACAGGAATCCTGGGACTCCTATCAAGTTTCACGAGGTGTCAGGCATCGTCTCCTTTGGAGGCACTGATCTCCGTGTACCTCTGGAGTTTTCAAAGGATGTGAGGCCTCCGGTCGCGATGAGGTGGGGAACTAGGTCTTTCTCTGTGGTCTACACAGGTGATTCAGACATCCTTTCGTCTTGGGAGATGCAAGACGAGCCTGCATTCAAGTCACTGCAAGGATATCCGGCCTTATTTCGAGTCAGGGCATCGCGGTGTCCATTCCACTTGAGGCCGCAAACTCAGGGTCCCTCTCACATACCTAGAGCTGAGAGAAGCCTCCTCTTGAGGTGCTTGTGGTAAGGTGGTATTCCTCTGGAGTCGAAGCCAGGGACTAACCTCTCATCTCGAGTTGATTCTTGGTCCACGGAGCTCTTTCGTGTTGCTACAGTGACCTCAGGATCCCTCTAGCCTTGAAACAGTGTTCTTGGGGTTTCTCTGGAGTGCCATCAAGGAAATCAAAGCTCCTTTCATGTGTGATGTGCAACACGGAATTGCTCTGCACGCAGTGCAGGGGAATCGGGCCTCATCTCGCGGCGAGGGGGAAGTCTCATGGTTTTTCTCGAGTTGCGGCGGGAACCTGGGGTATATTCTCGAGTTAAGACGGGGATGGTACCTCCACCCACGTGTTTGTTCAGTGACGTCAGGACTCCTGCCTAGTTGCGAGGGACAACTCGGGATTCTCCTCGAGGCTTGGCAGGGCAATTGGGACGCCTCTCCAGCTGAGGCGGGAGACCAAGGGTCCCTTTCCACGTGCCACAGGAATCCTGGGACTCCTATCAAGTTTCACGAGGAGTCAGGCATCGTCTCCTTTGGAGGCAATGATTTCCGCGTACCTCTGGAGTTTTCAAAGGATGTGAGGCCTCCGGTCGCGATGAGGTGGGGAACTAGGTCTTTCTCTGTGGTCTCCACAGGGGATTCAGACATCCTTTCGTCTTGGGAGATGCAAGACGAGCCTACATTCAAGTCACTGCAGGGATATCCGGCCTTATTTCGCGTCAGGGCATCGCGGTGTCCATTCCACTTGAGGCCGCAAACTCAGGGTCCCTCTCACATACCTAGAGCTGAGAGAAGCCTCCTCTTGAGGTGCTTGTGGTGAGGTGGTATTCCTCTGGAGTCGAAGCCAGGGACTAACCTCTCATCTCGAGTTGATTTTTGGTCCACGGAGCTCTTTCGTGTTGCTAGAGTGACCTCAGGATCCCTCTAGCCTTGAAACAGTGTTCTTGGGGATTCTCTGGAGTGCCACCAAGGAAATCAAGGCTCCTTTCATGTGTGATGTGCAACATGGAATTGCTCTGCACGCAGTGCAGGGGAATCGGGCCTCATCTCGCGGCGAGGGGGAAGTCTCATGGTTTTTCTCGAGTTGCGGCGGGAACCTGGGGTATATTCTCGAGTTACGACGGGGATGGCCCTTCCACCCACGTGTCTGTTCAGCGACGTCAGGACTCCTGCCTAGTTTCGAGGGACAACTCGGGATTCTCCTCGAGGCTTGGCAGGGCAATTGGGACGCCTCTCCAGCTGAGGCGGGAGACCAAGTGTCCCTTTCCGTGTGCCACAGGAATCCTGGGACTCCTATCAAGTTTCACGAGGAGTCAGGCATCGTCTCCTTTGGAGGCACTGATCTCCGCGTCCCTCTGGAGTTTTCAAAGGATGTGAGGCCTCCGGTCGCGATGAGGTGGGGAACTAGGTCTTTCTCTGTGGTCTCCACAGGGGATTCAGACATCCTTTCGTCTTGGGAGATACAAGACGAGCCTGCATTCAAGTCACTGCAGGGTTTTCTGGCCTTATTTCGCGTCAGGGCATCGCAGTGTCCATTCCACTTGAGGCCGCAAACTCAGGGTCCCTCTCACATACCTAGAGCTGAGAGAAGCCTCCTCTTGAGGTGCTTGTGGTAAGGTGGTATTCCTCTGGAGTCGAAGCCAGGGACTAACCTCTCATCTCGAGTTGATTCTTGGTCCACGGAGCTCTTTCGTGTTGCTACAGTGACCTCAGGATCCCTCTAGCCTTGAAACAGTGTTCTTGGTTTTTGTCTGGAGTGCCATCAAGGAAATCAAGGCTCCTTTCATGTGTGATGTGCAAGACGGAATTGCTCTGAACTCAGTGCAGGGGAATCGGGCCTCATCTCGCGGCGAGGGGGAAGTCTCATGGTTTTTCTCGAGTTGCGGTGGGAACCTGGGGTATATTCTCGAGTTACGACGGGGATGGCCCTTCCACACACGTGTTTGTTCAGCGACGTCAGGACTCCTGCCTAGTTGCGAGCGAAAACTCGGGATTCTCCTCGAGGCTTTGCAGGGCAATTGGGACGCCTCTCCAGCTGAGGCGGGAGACCAAGGGTCCCTTTCCATGTGCCACAGGAATCCTGGGACTCCTATCAAGTTTCACGAGGAGTCAGGCATCGTCTCCTTTGGAGGCACTTATCTCCGCGTACCTCTGGAGTTTTCAAAGGATGTGAGGCCTCCGGTCGCGATGAGGTGGGGAACTAGGTCTTTCTCTGTGGTCTCCACAGGGGATTCAGACGTCCTTTCTTCTTGGGAGATGCAAGACGAGCCTGCATTCAAGTCACTGTAGGGATATCCGGCCTTATTTCGAGTCAGGTCATCCCGGTGTCCATTCCACTTGAGGCCGCAAACTCAGGATAACTCTCACATAGCTAGAGCTGAGAGAAGCCTCCTCTTGAGGTGCTTGTGGTAAGGTGGTATTCCTCTGGAGTCGAAGCCAGGGACTAACCTCTCATCTCGAGTTGATTTTTGGTCCACGGAGCTCTTTCGTGTTGCTACAGTGACCTCAGGATCCCTCTAGCCTTGAAACAGTGTTCTTGGGGTTTCTCTGGAGTGCCATCAAGGAAATCAAGGCTCCTTTCATGTGTGATGTGCAACACGGAATTGCTCTGCACGCAGTGCAGGGGAATCGGGCCTCATCTCGCGGCGAGGGGGAAGTCTCATGGTTTTTCTCGAGTTGCGGCGGGAACCTGGGGTATATTCTCGAGTTAAGACGGGGATGGTACCTCCACCCACGTGTTTGTTCAGCGACTTCAGGACTCCTGCCTAGTTGCGAGGGACAACTCGGGATTCTCCTCGAGGCTTGGCAGGGCAATTGGGATGCCTCTCCAGCTGATTCGGGAGACCAAGGTTCCCTTTCCACGTGCCACAGGAATCCTGGGACTCCTATCAAGTTTCACGAGGAGTCAGGCATCGTCTCCTTTGGAGGCACTGATCTCCGCGTACCTCTGGAGTTTTCAAAGGATGTGAGGCCTCCGGTCGCGATGAGGTGGGGAACTAGGTCTTTCTCTGTGGTCTCCACAGGGGATTCAGACATCCTTTCGTCTTGGGAGATGCAAGACCACCCTGCATTCAAGTCACTGCAGGGATATCCGGCCTTATTTCGCGTCAGGGCATCGCGGTGTCCATTCCACTTGAGGCCGCAAACTCAGGGTCCCTCTCACATACCTAGAGCTGAGAGAAGCCTCCTCTTGAGGTGCTTGTGGTGAGGTGGTATTCCTCTGGAGTCGAAGCCAGGGACTAACCTCTCATCTCGAGTTGATTTTTGGTCCACGGAGCTCTTTCGTGTTGCTACAGTGACCTCAGGATCCCTCTAGCCTTGAAACAGTGTTCTTGGGGTTTCTCTGGAGTGCCACCAAGGAAATCAAGGCTCCTTTCATGTGTGATGTGCAACATGGAATTGCTCTGCACGCAGTGCAGGGGAATCGGGCCTCATCTCGCGGCGAGGGGGAAGTCTCATGGTTTTTCTCGAGTTGCGGCGGGAACCTGGGGTATATTCTCGAGTTACGACGGGGATGGCCCTTCCACCCACGTGTTTGTTCAGCGACGTCAGGACTCCTGCCTAGTTGCGAGGGACAACTCGGGATTCTCCTCGAGGCTTGGCGGGGCAATTGGGACGCCTCTCCAGCTGAGGCGGGAGACCAAGGGTCCCTTTCCACGTGCACAGGAATCCTGGGAATCCTATCAAGTTTCACGAGGAGTCAGGCATCGTCTCCTTTGGAGGCACTGATCTCCGCGTACCTCTGGAGTTTTCAAAGGATGTGAGGCCTCCGGTCGCGATGAGGTGGGGAACTAGGTCTTTCTCTGTGGTCTCCACAGGGGATTCAGACATCCTTTCGTGTTGGGAGATGCAAGACGAGCCTGCATTCAAGTCACTGCAAGGATATCCGGCCTTATTTCGAGTCAGGGCATCGCGGTGTCCATTCCACTTGAAGCCGCAAACTCAGGGTCCCTCTCACATACCTAGAGCTGAGAGAAGCCTCCTCTTGAGGTGCTTGTGGTAAGGTGGTATTCCTCTGGAGTCGAAGCCAGGGACTAACCTCTCATCTCGAGTTGATGTTTGGTCCACGGAGCTCTTTCGTGTTGCTACAGTGACCTCAGGATCCCTCTAGCCTTGAAACAGTGTTCTTGGTGTTTCTCTGGAGTGCCACCAAGGAAATCAAGACTCCTTTCATGTGTGATGTGCAACACGGAATTGCTCTGCACGCAGTGCAGGGGAATCGGGCCTCATCTCGCGGGGAGGGGGAAGTCTCATGGTTTTTCTCGAGTTGCGGCGGGAACCTGGGTTATATTCTCGAGTTACGACGGGGATGGTCCTTCCATACAAGTGTTTGTTCAGCGACGTCTGGACTCCTGCCTAGTTGCGAGGGACAACTCGGGATTCTCCTCGAGGCTTGGCAGGGCAATTGGGACGCCTCTCCAGCTGAGGCGGGAGACCAATGGTCCCTTTCCACGTGCCACAGGAATCCTGGGACTCCTATCAAGTTTCACGAGGAGTCAGGCATCGTCTCCTTTGGAGGCACTGATCTCCGCGTACCTCTGGAGTTTTCAAAGGATGTGAGGCCTCCGGTCGCGATGAGGTGGGGAACTAGGTCTTTCTCTGTGGTCTACACAGGTGATTCAGACATCCTTTCGTCTTGGGAGATGCAAGACGAGCCTGCATTCAAGTCACTGCAAGGATATCCGGCCTTATTTCGAGTCAGGGCATCGCGGTGTCCATTCCACTTGAGGCCGCAAACTCAGGGTCCCTCTCACATACCTAGAGCTGAGAGAAGCCTCCTCTTGAGGTGCTTGTGGTAAGGTGGTATTCCTCTGGAGTCGAAGCCAGGGACTAACCTCTCATCTCGAGTTGATTTTTGGTCCACGGAGCTCTTTCGTGTTGCTACAGTGACCTCTGGATCCCTCTAGCCTTGAAACAGTGTTCTTGGGGTTTCTCTGGAGTGCCATCAAGGAAATCAAGACTCCTTTCATGTGTGATGTGCAACACGGAATTGCTCTGCACGCAGTGCAGGGAAATCGGGCCTCATCTCGCGGCGAGGGGGAAGTCTCATGGTTTTTCTCGAGTTGCGGCGGGAACCTGGGGTATATTCTCGAGTTAAGACGGGGATGGTACCTCCACCCACGTGTTTGTTCAGCGACTTCAGGACTCCTGCCTAGTTGCGAGGGACAACTCGAGATTCTCCTCGAGGCTTGGCAGGGCAATTGGGACGCCTCTCCAGCTGAGGCGGGAGACCAAGGGTCCCTTTCCACGTGCCACAGGAATCCTGGGACTCCTATCAAGTTTCAAGAGGAGTCAGGCATCGTCTCCTTTGGAGGCACTGATCTCCGCGTACCTCTGGAGTTTTCAAAGGATGTGAGGCCTCCGGTCGCAATGAGGTGGGGAACTAGGTCTTTCTCTGTGGTCTCCACAGGGGATTCAGACATCCTTTCGTCTTGGGAGATGCAAGACGAGCCTGCATTCAAGTCACTGCAGGGATATCCGGCCTTATTTCGCGTCAGGGCATCGCGGTGTCCATTCCACTTGAGGCCGCAAACTCAGGGTCCCTCTCACATACCTAGAGCTGAGAGAAGCCTCCTCTTGAGGTGCTTGTGGTGAGATGGTATTCCTCTGGAGTCGAAGCCAGGAACTAACCTCTCATCTCGAGTTGATTTTTGGTCCACGGAGCTCTTTCGTGTTGCTACAGTGACCTCAGGATCCCTCTAGCCTTGAAACAGTGTTCTTGGGGTTTCTCTGGAGTGCCACCAAGGAAATCAAGGCTCCTTTCATGTGTGATGTGCAACATGGAATTGCTCTGCACGCAGTGCAGGGGAATCAGGCCTCATCTCGCGGCGAGGGGGAAGTCTCATCGTTTTTCTCGAGTTGCGGCGGGAACCTGGGGTATATTCTCGAGTTACGACGGGGATGGCCCTTCCAAACACGTGTTTGTTCAGCGACGTCAGGACTCCTGCCTAGTTGCGAGGGACAACTCGGGATTCTCCTCGAGGCTTGGCGGGGCAATTGGGACGCCTCTCCAGCTGAGGCGGGAGACCAAGGGTCCCTTTCCACGTGCACAGGAATCCTGGGAATCCTATCAAGTTTCACGAGGAGTCAGGCATTGTCTCCTTTGGAGGCACTGATCTCCGCGTACCTCTGAAGTTTTCAAAGTATGTGAGGCCTCCGTTCGTGATGAGGTGGAGAAGTAGGTCTTTCTCTGTGGTCTCCACAGGGGATTCAGACATCCTTTCGTCTTGGGAGATGCAAGACGAGCCTGCATTCAAGTCACTGCAGGGATATCCGGCCTTATTTCGAGTCAGGGCATCGCGGTGTCCATTCCACTTGAGGCCGCAAACTCAGGGTCCCTCTCACATACCTAGAGCTGAGAGAAGCCTCCTCTTGAGGTGCTTGTGGTAAGGTGGTATACCTCTGGAGTCGAAGCCAGGGACTAACCTCTCATCTCGAGTTGATTTTTGGTCCACGGAGCTCTTTCGTGTTGCTACAGTGACCTCAGGATCCCTCTAGCCTTGAAACAGTGTTCTTGGGGTTTCTCTGGAGTGCCATCAAGGAAATCAAGGCTCCTTTCAAGTGTGATGTGCAACACGGAATTGCTGTGCACGCAGTGCAGGGGAATCGGGCCTCATCTCGCGGCGAGGGGGAAGTCTCATGGTTTTTCTCGAGTTGCGGCGGGAACCTGGGGTATATTTTCGACTTACGACGGGGATGGCCCTTCCACCCACGTGTTGGTTCAGCGACGTCTGGACTCCTGCCTAGTTGCGAGGGACAACTCGGGATTCTCCTCGAGGCTTGGCAGGGCAATTGGGACGCCTCTCCAGCTGAGGCGGGAGACCAAGGGTCCCTTTCCACGAGCCACAGGAATCCTGGGACTCCTATCAAGTTTCACGAGGTGTCAGGCATCGTCTCCTTTGGAGGCACTGATCTCCGCGTACCTCTGGAGTTTTCAAAGGATGTGAGGCCTCCGGTCGCGATGAGGTGGGGAACTAGGTCTTTCTCTGTGGTCTCCACAGGGGATTCAGACATCCTTTCGTCTTGGGAGATGCAAGACGAGCCTGCATTCAAGTCACTGAAAGGATATCCGGCCTTATTTCGAGTCAGGGCATCGCGGTGTCCATTCCACTTGAGGCCGCAAACTCAGGGTCCCTCTCACATACCTAGAGCTGAGAGAAGCCTCCTCTTGAGGTGCTTGTGGTAAGGTGGTATTCCTCTGGAGTCGAAGCCAGGGACTAACCTCTCATCTCGAGTTGATTCTTGGTCCACGGAGCTCTTTCGTGTTGCTACAGTGACCTCAGGATCCCTCTAGCCTTGAAACAGTGTTCTTGGGGTTTCTCTGGAGTGCCATCAAGGAAATCAAAGCTCCTTTCATGTGTGATGTGCAACACGGAATTGCTCTGCACGCAGTGCAGGGGAATCGGGCCTCATCTCGCGGCGAGGGGGAAGTCTCATGGTTTTTCTCGAGTTGCGGCGGGAACCTGGGGTATATTCTCGAGTTAAGACGGGGATGGTACCTCCACCCACGTGTTTGTTCAGCGACTTCAGGACTCCTGCCTAGTTGCGAGGGACAACTCGGGATTCTCCTCGAGGCTTGGCAGGGCAATTGGGACGCCTCTCCAGCTGAGGCGGGAGACCAAGGGTCCCTTTCCACGTGCCACAGGAATCCTGGGACTCCTATCAAGTTTCACGAGGAGTCAGGCATCGTCTCCTTTGGAGGCACTGATCTCCGCGTACTTCTGGAGTTTTCAAAGGATGTGAGGCCTCCGGTCGCGATGAGGTGGGGAACTAGGTCTTTCTCTGTGGTCTCCACAGGGGATTCAGACATCCTTTCGTCTTGGGAGATGCAAGACGAGCCTACATTCAAGTCACTGCAGGGATATCCGGCCTTATTTCGCGTCAGGGCATCGCGGTGTCCATTCCACTTGAGGCCGCAAACTCAGGGTCCCTCTCACATACCTAGAGCTGAGAGAAGCCTCCTCTTGAGGTGCTTGTGGTGAGGTGGTATTCCTCTGGAGTCGAAGCCAGGGACTAACCTCTCATCTCGAGTTGATTTTTGGTCCACGGAGCTCTTTCGTGTTGCTAGAGTGACCTCAGGATCCCTCTAGCCTTGAAACAGTGTTCTTGGGGATTCTCTGTAGTGCCACCAAGGAAATCAAGGCTCCTTTCATGTGTGATGTGCAACATGGAATTGCTCTGCACGCAGTGCAGGGGAATCGGGCCTCATCTCGCGGCGAGGGGGAAGTCTCATGGTTTTTCTCGAGTTGCGGTGGGAACCTGGGGTATATTCTCGAGTTACGACGGGGATGGCCCTTCCACCCACGTGTCTGTTCAGCGACGTCAGGACTCCTGCCTAGTTTCGAGGGACAACTCGGGATTCTCCTCGAGGCTTGGCAGGGCAATTGGGACGCCTCTCCAGCTGAGGCGGGAGACCAAGTGTCCCTTTCCGTGTGCCACAGGAATCCTGGGACTCCTATCAAGTTTCACGAGGAGTCAGGCATCGTCTCCTTTGGAGGCACTGATCTCCGCGTCCCTCTGGAGTTTTCAAAGGATGTGAGGCCTCCGGTCGCGATGAGGTGGGGAACTAGGTCTTTCTCTGTGGTCTCCACAGGGGATTCAGACATCCTTTCGTCTTGGGAGATGCAAGACGAGCCTGCATTCAAGTCACTGCAGGGTTTTCCGGCCTTATTTCGCGTCAGGGCATCGCAGTGTCCATTCCACTTGAGGCCGCAAACTCAGGGTCCCTCTCACATACCTAGAGCTGAGAGAAGCCTCCTCTTGAGGTGCTTGTGGTAAGGTGGTATTCCTCTGGAGTCGAAGCCAGGGACTAACCTCTCATCTCGAGTTGATTCTTGGTCCACGGAGCTCTTTCGTGTTGCTACAGTGACCTCAGGATCCCTCTAGCCTTGAAACAGTGTTCTTGGGGTTTGTCTGGAGTGCCATCAAGGAAATCAAGGCTCCTTTCATGTGTGATGTGCAAGACGGAATTGCTCTGAACTCAGTGCAGGGGAATCGGGCCTCATCTCGCGGCGAGGGGGAAGTCTCATGGTTTTTTTCGAGTTGCGGTGGGAACCTGGGGTATATTCTCGAGTTACGACGGGGATGGCCCTTCCACACACGTGTTTGTTCAGCGACGTCAGGACTCCTGCCTAGTTGCTAGCGAAAACTCGGGATTCTCCTCGAGGCTTTGCAGGGCAATTGGGACGCCTCTCCAGCTGAGGCGGGAGACCAAGGGTCCCTTTCCACGTGCCACAGGAATCCTGGGACTCCTATCAAGTTTCACGAGGAGTCAGGCATCGTCTCCTTTGGAGGCACTTATCTCCGCGTACCTCTGGAGTTTTCAAAGGATGTGAGGCCTCCGGTCGCGATGAGGTGGGGAACTAGGTCTTTCTCTGTGGTCTCCACAGGGGATTCAGACGTCCTTTCTTCTTGGGAGATGCAAGACGAGCCTGCATTCAAGTCACTGTAGGGATATCCGGCCTTATTTCGAGTCAGGTCATCCCGGTGTCCATTCCACTTGAGGCCGCAAACTCAGGGTAACTCTCACATAGCTAGAGCTGAGAGAAGCCTCCTCTTGAGGTGCTTGTGGTAAGGTGGTATTCCTCTGGAGTCGAAGCCAGGGACTAACCTCTCATCTCGAGTTGATTTTTGGTCCACGGAGCTCTTTCGTGTTTTTACAGTGACCTCAGGATCCCTCTAACTTTGAAACAGTGTTTTTGGGTTTTCTCTGGAGTGCCATCAAGGAAATCAAGGCTCCTTTCATGTGAGATGTGCAACACGGAATTGCTGTGCACGCAGTGCAGGGGAATCGGGCCTCATGTCGTGGCGAGGGGGAAGTCTCATGGTTTTTCTCGAGTTGCGGCGGGAACCTGGGGTATATTCTCGAGTTACGACGGGGATGGCCCTTCCACCTACGTGTTTGTTCAGCGAAGTCAGGACTCCTGCCTAGTTGCGTGGGACAACTCGGGATTCTCCTCGAGGCTTGGCAGGGCAATTGGGACGCCTCTCCAGCTGAGGCGGGAGACCAAGGGTTCCTTTCCACGTGCCACAGGAATACTGGGACTCCTATCAAGTTTCACGAGGAGTCAGGCATCGTCTCCTTTGGAGGCACTGATCTCCGCGTACCTCTGGAGTTTTCAAAGAATGTGAGGCCTCCGGTCGCGATGAGGTGAGGAACTAGGTCTTTCTCTGTGGTCTCCACAGGGGATTCAGACATCCTTTGGTCTTGGGAGATACAAGACGAGGCTGCATTCAGGTATATTCGGCCTTATTTCGCGTCAGGGCATCGCAGTGTCCATTTCACTTGAGGCCGCAAACTCAGGGTCCCTCTCACATACCTAGAGCTGAGAGAAGCCTCCTCTTGAGGTGCTTGTCGTAAGGTGGTATTCCTCTGGAGTCGAAGCCAGGGACTAACCTCTCATCTCGAGTTGATTCTTCGTCCACGGAGCTCTTTTGTGTTGCTACAGTGAACTCAGGATCCCTCTAGCGTTGAAACAGTGTTCTTGGGCTTTCTCTGGAGTGCCATCAAGGAAATCAAGGCTCCTTTCATGTGTGATGTGCAACACGGAATTGCTCTGCACGCAGTGCAGGGGAATCGGGCCTCATCTCGCGGCGAGGGGGAAGTCTCATGATTTTTCTCGAGTTGCGGCGGGACCCTGGGGTATATTCTCGAGTTACGACGGGGATGGCCCTTCCACCCACGTGTTTGTTCAGCGACGGCAGGACTCCTGCCTAGATGCGAGGGACAACTCGGGATTCTCCTCGAGGCTTGGCAGGGCAATTGGGACGCCTCTCCAGCTGAGGCGGGAGACGAAGGGTCCCTTTCCACGTGCCACAGGAATCCTGGGACGCCTATCAAGTTTCACGAGGAGTCAGGCATCGTCTTCTTTCGAGGCACTGATCTCCGCGTACCTCTGGAGTTTTCAAAGGATGTGAGGCCTCCGGTCGCGATGAGGTGGGGAACTAGGTCTTTCTCTGTGGTCTACACAGGTGATTCAGACATCCTTTCGTCTTGGGAGATGCAAGAAGAGCCTGCATTCAAGTCACTGCAGGGATATCCGGCCTTATTTCGAGTCAGGGCATCGCGGTGTCCATTCCACTTGAGGCCGCAAACTCAGGGTCCCTCTCACATACCTAGAGCTGAGAGAAGCCTCCTCTTGAGGTGCTTGTGGTAAGGTGGTATTCCTCTGGAGTCGAAGCCAGGGACTAACCTCTCATCTCGAGTTGATTTTTGGTCCACGGAGCTCTTTCGTGTTGCTACAGTGACCTCAGGATCCCTCTAGCCTTGAAACAGTGTTCTTGGGGTTTCTCTGGAGTGCCACCAAGGAAATCAAGACTCCTTTCATGTGTGATGTGCAACACGGAATTGCTCTGCACGCAGTGCAGGGGAATCGGGCCTCATCTCGTGGCGAGGGGGAAGTCTCATGGTTTTTCTCGAGTTGCGGCGGGAACCTGGGGTATATTCTCGAGTTACGACGGGGATGGCCCTTCCATACAAGTGTTTGTTCAGCGACGTGTGGACTCCTGCCTAGTTGCGAGGGACAACTCGGGATTCTCCTCGAGGCTTGGCAGGGCAATTGGGACGCCTCTCCAGCTGAGGCGGGAGACCAAGGGTCCCTTTCCACGTGCCACAGGAATCCTGGGACTCCTATCAAGTTTCACGAGGAGTCAGGCATCGTCTCCTTTGGAGGCACTGATCTCCGCGTACCTCTGGAGTTTTCAAAGGATGTGAGGCCTCCGGTCGCGATGAGGTGGGGAACTAGGTCTTTCTCTGTGGTCTCCACAGGGGATTCAGTCATCCTTTCCTCTTGGGAGATGCAAGACGAGCCTGCATTCAAGTCACTGCAGGGATATCCAGCCTTATTTCACGTCAGGGCATCGCAGTGTCCATTCCACTTGAGGCTGCAAACTCAGGGTCCCTCTCACATACCTAGAGCTGAGAGAAGCCTCCTCTTGAGGTGCTTGTGGTAAGGTGGTATTCCTCTGGAGTCGAAGCCAGGGGCTAACCTCTCATCTCGAGTTGATTTTTGGTCCACGGAACTCTTTCGTGTTGCTACAGTGACCTCAGGATCCCTTTAGACTTGAAACAGTGTTCTTGGGGTTTCTCTGGAGGGCCACCAAGGAAATCAAGGCTCCTTTCATGTGTGATGTGCAACACGGAATTGCTCTGCACGCAGTGCAAGGGAATCGGGCCTCATCTCGCGGCGAGGGGGAAGTCTCATGGTTTTTCTCGAGTTGCGGCCGGAACCTGGGGTATATTCTCGAGTTAAGACGGGGATGGTACCTCCACCCACGTGTTTGTTCAGCGACTTCAGGACTCCTGCCTAGTTGCGAGGGTCAACTCGGGATTCTCCTCGAGGCTTGGCAGGGCAATTGGGACGCCTCTCCAGCTGAGGCGGGAGACCAAGGGTCCCTTTCCACGTGCCACAGGAATCCTGGGACTCCTATGAAGTTTCACGAGGAGTCAGGCATCGTCTCCTTTGGAGGCACTGATCTCCGCGTACCTCTGGAGTTTTCAAAGGATGTGAGGCCTCCGGTCGCGATGAGGTGGGGAACTAGGTCTTTCTCTGTGGTCTCCACAGGGGATTCAGACATCCTTTCGTCTTGGGAGATGCAAGACGAGCCTGCATTCAAGTCACTGCAGGGATATCCGGCCTTATTTTGAGTCAGGGCATCGCAGTGTCCATTCCACTTGAGGCCGCAAACTCAGGGTCCCTCTCACATACCTAGAGCTGAGAGAAGCCTCCTCTTGAGGTGCTTGTGGTAAGGTGGTATTCCTCTGGAGTCGAAGCCAGGGACTAACCTCTCATCTCGAGTTGATTTTTGGTCCATGGAGCTCTTTCATGTTGCTACAGTGACCTCAGGATCCCTCTAGCCTTGAAACAGTGTTCTTGGGGTTTCTCTGGAGTGCCATCAAGGAAATCAAGGCTCCTTTCATGTGTGATGTGCAACACGGAATTGCTCTGCACGCAGTGCAGGGGAATCGGGCCTCATCTCGCGGCGAGGGGGAAGTCTCATGGTTTTTCTCGAGTTGCGGCGGGAACCTGGGGTATATTCTCGAGTTACGACGGGGATGGCCCTTCCAGCCACGTGTTTGTTCAGTGACGGCAGGACTCCTGCCTAGTTGCGAGGGACAACTCGGGATTCTCCTCGAGGCTTGGCAGGGCAATTGGGACGCCTCTCCAGCTGAGGCGGGAGACCGAGGGTCCCTTTCCACGTGCCACAGGAATCCTGGGACGCCTATCAAGTTTCACGAGGAGTCAGGCATCGTCTCCTTCGGAGGCACTGATCTCCGCGTACCTTTGGAGTTTTCAAAGGATGTGAGGCCCCCGGTCGCGATGAGGTGGGGAACTAGGTCTTTCTCTGTGGTCTACACAGGTGATTCAGACATCCTTTCGTCTTGGGAGATGCAAGACGAGCCTGCATTCAAGTCACTGCAAGGATATCCGACCTTATTTCGAGTCAGGGCATCGCGGTGTCCATTCCACTTGAGGCCGCAAACTCAGGGTCCCTCTCACATACCTAGAGCTGAGAGAAGCCTCCTCTTGAGGTGCTTGTGGTAAGGTGGTATTCCTCTGGAGTCGAAGCCAGGGACTAACCTCTCATCTCGAGTTGATTTTTGGGCCACGGAGCTCTTTCGTGTTGCTACAGTGACCTCAGGATCCCTCTAGCCTTGAAACAGTGTTCTTGGGGTTTCTCTGGAGTGCCACCAAGGAAATCAAGACTCCTTTCATGTGTGATGTGCAACACGGAATTGCTCTGCACGCAGTGCAGGGGAATCGGGCCTCATCTCGCGGCGAGGGGGAAGTCTCATGGTTTTTCTCGAGTTGCGGCGGGAACCTGGGGTATATTCTCCAGTTAAGACGGGGATGGTACCTCCTCGCACGTGTTCGTTCAGCGACTTCAGGACTCCTGCCTAGTTGCGAGGGACAACTCGGGATTCTCCTCGAGGCTTGGCAGGGCAATTGGGACGCCTCTCCAGCTGAGGCGGGAGACCAAGGGTCCCTTTCCACGTGCCACAGGAATCCTGGGACTTCTATCAAGTTTCACGAGGAGTCAGGCATCGTCTCCTTTGGAGGCACTGATCTCCGCGTACCTCTGGAGTTTTCAAAGGATGTGAGGCCTCCGGTCGCGATGAGGTGGGGAACTAGGTCTTTCTCTGTGGTCTCCACAGGGGATTCAGACATCCTTTCGTCTTGGGAGATGCAAGACGAGCCTGCATTCAAGTCACTGCAGGGATATCCGGCCTTATTTCGCATCAGGGCATCGCAGTGTCCATTTCACTTTAGGCCGCAAACTCAGGGTCCCTCTCACATACCTAGAGCTGAGAGAAGCCTCCTCTTGAGGTGCTTGTGGTAAGGTGGTATTCCTCTGGAGTCGAAGCCAGGGACTAACCTCTCATCTCGAGTTGATTCTTGGTCCACGGAGCTCTTTCGTATTGCCACAGTGACCTCAGGATCCCTCTAGCCTGGAAACAGTGATCTTGGGGTTTCTCTGGAGTGCCATCAAGGAAATCAAGGCTCCTTTCATGTGTGATGTGCAACACGGAATTGCTCTGCACGCAGTGCTGGGGAATCGGGCCTCATCTCACGGCGAGGGGGAAGTCTCATGGTTTTTCTCGAGTTGCGGCGGGAACCTGGGGTATATTCTCGAGTTACGACGGGGATGGCCCTTCCACACACGTGTTTCTTCAGCGACGTCAGGACTCCTGCCTAGTTGCGAGGGACAACTCGGGATTCTCCTCGAGGCTTGGCAGGGCAATTGGGACGCCTCTCCAGCTGAGGCGGGAGACCAAGGGTCCCTTTCCACGTGCCACAGGAATCCTGGGACTCCTATCAAGTTTCACGAGGAGTCAGGCATCGTCTCCTTTGGAGGCACTGATCTCCGTGTACCTCTGGAGTTTTCAAAGGATGTGAGGCCTCCGGTCGCGATGAGGTGGGGAACTCGGTCTTTCTCTGTGGTCTACACAGGTGATTCAGACATCCTTTCGTCTTGGGAGATGCAAGACGAGCCTGCATTCAAGGCACTGCAAGGATATCTGGCCTTATTTTGAGTCAGGGCATCGCGGTGTCCATTCCACTTGAGGCCGCAAACTCCGGGTCCCTCTAACATACCTAGAGCTGAGAGAAACCTCCTCTTGAGGTGCTTGTGGTAAGGTGGTATTCCTCTGGAGTCGAAGCCAGGGACTAACCTCTCATCTCGAGTTGATTTTTGGTCCACGGAGCTCTTTCGTGTTGCTACAGTGACCTCAGGATCCCTCTAGCCTTGAAACAGTGTTCTTGGGGTTTCTCTGGAGTGCCACCAAGGAAATCAAGACTCCTTTCATGTGTGATGTGCAACACGGAATTGCTCTGCACGCAGTGCAGGGGAATCGGGCCTCATCTCGCGGCGAGGGGGAAGTCTCATGGTTTTTCTCGAGTTGCGGCGGGAACCTGGGGTATATTCTCGAGTTACGACGGGGATGGCCCTTCCACACACGTGTTTGTTTAGCGACATCAGGACTCCTGCCTAGTTGCGAGGGACAACTCGGGATTCTCCTCGAGGCTTGGCAGGGCAATTGGGACGCCTCTCCAGCTGAGGTGGGAGCCCAAGGGTCCCTTTCCACGTGCCACAGGAATCCTGGGACTTCTATTAAGTTTCACGAGGAGTCAGGCATCGTCTCCTTTGGAGGCACTGATCTCCGCATACCTCTGGAGTTTTCAAAAGATGTGAGGCCTCCGGTCGCGATGAGGTGGGGAACTAGGTCTTTCTCTGTGGTCTCCACAGGGGATTCAGACATCCTTTCGTCTCGGGAGATGCAAGACGTGCCTGCATTCAAGTCACTGCAGGGATATCCGGCCTTATTTCGAGTCAGGTCATCCCGGTGTCCATTCCACTTGAGGCCGCAAACTCAGGGTCCCTCTCACATAGCTAGAGCTGAGAGAAGCCTCCTCTTGAGGTGCTTGTGGTAAGGTGGTATTCCTCTGGAGTCGAAGCCAGGGACTAACCTCTCATCTCGAGTTGATTTTTGGTCCACGGAGCTCTTTCGTGTTGCTACAGTGACCTCAGGATCCCTCTAGTCTTGAAACAGTGTTCTTGGGGTTTCTCTGGAGTGCCACCAAGGAAATCAAGGCTCCTTTCATGTGTGATGTGCAACACGGAATTGCTCTGCACGCAGTGCAAGGGAATCGGGCCTCATCTCGCGGCGAGGGGGAAGTCTCATGGTTTTTTTCGAGTTGCGGCGGGAACCTGGGGTATATTCTCGAGTTAAGACGGGGATGGTACCTCCACGAACGTGTTTGTTCAGCGACTTCAGGACTCCTGCCTAGTTGCGAGGGACAACTCGGGATTCTCCTCGAGGCTTGGCAGGGCAATTGGGACGCCTCTCCAGCTGAGGCGGGAGACCAAGGGTCCCTTTCCACGTGCCACAGGAATCCTGGGACTCCTATCAAGTTTCACGAGGAGTCAGGCATCGTCTCCTTTGGAGGCACTGATCTCCGCGTACCTCTGGAGTTTTCAAAGGATGTGAGGCCTCCGGTCGCGATGAGGTGGGGAACTAGGTCTTTCTCTGTGGTCTCCACAGGGGATTCAGACATCCTTTCGTCTTGGGAGATGCAAGACGAGCCTGCATTCAAGTCACTGCAGGGATATCCGGCCTTATTTCGCGTTAGGGCATCGCAGTGTCCATTTCACTTGAGGCCGCAAACTCAGGGTTCCTTTCACATACCTAGAGCTGAGAGAAGCCTCCTCTTGAGGTGCTTGTGGTAAGGTGGTATTCCTCTGGAGTCGAAGCCAGGGACTAACCTCTCATCTCGAGTTGATTCTTGGTCCACGGAGCTCTTTCGTGTTGCTACAGTGACCTCAGGATCCCTCTAGCCTTCAAACAGTGTTCTTGGTGTTTCTCTGGAGTGCCACCAAGGAAATCAAGACTCCTTTCATGTGTGATGTGCAACACGGAATTGCTCTGCACGCAGTGCAGGGGAATCGGGCCTCATCTCGCGGCGAGGGGGAAGTCTCATGGTTTTTCTCGAGTTGCGGCGGGAACCGGGGGTATATTCTCGAGTTACGACAGGGATGGCCCTTCCAAACACGTGTTTGTTCAGCGAAGGCAGGACTCCAGCCTAGTTGCGAGGGACAACTCGGGATTCTCCTCGAGGCTTGGCAGGGCAATTGGGACGCCTCTCCAGCTGAGGCGGGAGACCAAGGGTCCCTTTCCACGTGCCACAGGAATCCTGGGACTCCTATCAAGTTTCACGAGGAGTCAGGCATCGTCTCCTTTGGAGGCACTGATCTCCGCGTACCTCTGGAGCTTTCAAAGAATGTGAGGCCTCCGGTCGCGATGAGGTGGGGAACTAGGTCTTTCTCTGTGGTCTCCACAGGGGATTCAGACATCCTTTCGTCTTGGGAGATGCAAGACGAGCCTGCATTCAAGTCACTGCAGGGATATCCGGCCTTATTTCGCGTCAGGGCATCGCAGTGTCCATTCCACTTGAGGCCGCAAACTCAGGGTCCCTCTCACATACCTAGAGCTGAGAGAAGCCTCCTCTTGAGGTGCTTGTGGTAAGGTGGTATTCCTCTGGAGTCGAAGCCAGGGACTAACCTCTCATCTCGAGTTGATTTTTGGTCCACGGAGCTCTTTCGTGTTGCTACAGTGACCTCAGGATCCCTGTAGACTTGAAACAGTGTTCTTGGGGTTTCTCTGGAGTGCCACCAAGGAAATCAAGGCTCCTTTCATGTGTGATGTGCAACACGGAATTGCTCTGCACGCAGTGCAAGGGAATCGGGCCTCATCTCGCGGCGAGGGGGAAGTCTCATGGTTTTTTTCGAGTTGCGGCGGGAACCTGGGGTATATTCTCGAGTTACGACGGGGATGGCCCTTCCATACAAGTGTTTGTTCAGCGACGTCTGGACTCCGGCCTAGTTGCGAGGGACAACTCGGGATTCTCCTCGAGGCTTGGCAGGGCAATTGGGACGCCTCTCCAGCTGAGGCGGGAGACCAAGGGTCCCTTTCCACGTGCCACAGGAATCCTGGGACTCCTATCAAGTTTCACGAGGAGTCAGGCATCGTCTCCTTTGGAGGCACTGATCTCCGCGTACCTCTGGAGTTTTCAAAGGATGTGAGGCCTCCGGTTGCGATGAGGTGGGGAACTAGGTCTTTCTCTGTGGTCTCCACAGGGGATTCAGACATCCTTTCGTCTTGGGAGATGCAAGACGAGCCTGCATTCAAGTCACTGCAAGGATATCCGGCCTTATTTCGAGTCAGGGCATCGCGGTGTCCATTTCACTTGAGGCCGCAAACTCAGGGTCCCTCTCACATAGCTAGAGCTGAGAGAAGCCTCCTCTTGAGGTGCTTGTCGTAAGGTGGTAGTTCTCTGCAGTCGAAGCCAGGGACTAACCTCTCATCTCGAGTTGATTTTTGGTCCTCGGAGCTCTTTCGTGTTGCTACAGTGACCTCAGTTTCCCTCTAGCCTTGAAACAGTGTTCTTGGGGTTTCTCTGGAGTGCCATCAAGGAAATCAAGGCTCCTTTCATGTGTGATGTGCAACACCGAATTGCTCTGCACGCAGTGCAGGGGAATCGGGCCTCATCTCGCGGCGAGGGGGAAGTCTCATGGTTTTTCTCGAGTTGCGGCGGGAACCTGGGGTATATTCTCGAGTTAAGACGGGGATGGTACCTCCACCCTCGTGTTTGTTCAGCGACTTCAGGACTCCTGCCTAGTTGCGAGGGACAACTCGGGATTCTCCTCGAGGCTTGGCAGGGCAATTGGGACGCCTCTCCAGCTGAGGCGGGAGACTAAGGGTCCCTTTCCACGTGCCACAGGAATCCTGGGACTCCTATCAAGTTTCACGAGGAGTCAGGCATCGTCTCCTTTGGAGGCACTGATCTCCGCGTACCTCTGGAGTTTTCAAAGGATGTGAGGCTTCCGGTCGGGATGAGGTGGGGAACTAGGTCTTTCTCTGTGGTCTCCACAGGGGATTCAGACATCCTTTCGTCTTGGGAGATGCAAGACGAGCCTGCATTCAAGTCACTGCAGGGATATCCGGCCTTATTTCGCGTCAGGGCATCGCAGTGTCCATTTCACTTGAGGCCGCAAACTCAGGGTCCCTCTAACATACCTAGAGCTGAGAGAAGCCTCCTCTTGAGGTGCTTGTGGTAAGGTGGTATTCCTCTGGAGTCGAAGCCAGGGACTAACCTCTCATCTCGAGTTTATTTTTGGTCCACGGAGCTCTTTCGTGTTGCTACAGTGACCTCAGGATCCCTCTAGCCTTCAAACAGTGTTCTTGGTGTTTCTCTGGAGTGCCACCAAGGAAATCAATACTCCTTTCATGTGTGATGTGCAACACGGAATTGCTCTGCACGCAGTGCAGGGGAATCGGGCCTCATGTCGTGGCGAGGGGGAAGTCTCATGGTTTTTCTCGAGTTGCGGCGGGAACCTGGGGTATATTCTCGAGTTACGACGGGGATGGCCCTTCCACCTACGTGTTTGTTCAGCGAAGTCAGGACTCCTGCCTAGTTGCGTGGGACAACTCGGGATTCTCCTCGAGGCTTGGCAGGGCAATTGGGACGCCTCTCCAGCTGAGGCGGGAGACCAAGGGTTCCTTTCCACGTGCCACAGGAATACTGGGACTCCTATCAAGTTTCACGAGGAGTCAGGCATCGTCTCCTTTGGAGGCACTGATCTCCGCGTACCTCTGGAGTTTTCAAAGAATGTGAGGCCTCCGGTCGCGATGAGGTGAGGAACTAGGTCTTTCTCTGTGGTCTCCACAGGGGATTCAGACATCCTTTGGTCTTGGGAGATACAAGACGAGCCTGCATTCAGGTATATTCGGCCTTATTTCGCGTCAGGGCATCGCAGTGTCCATTTCACTTGAGGCCGCAAACTCAGGGTCCCTCTCACATACCTAGAGCTGAGAGAAGCCTCCTCTTGAGGTGCTTGTCGTAAGGTGGTATTCCTCTGGAGTCGAAGCCAGGGACTAACCTCTCATCTCGAGTTGATTCTTCGTCCACGGAGCTCTTTTGTGTTGCTACAGTGAACTCAGGATCCCTCTAGCGTTGAAACAGTGTTCTTGGGCTTTCTCTGGAGTGCCATCAAGGAAATCAAGGCTCCTTTCATGTGTGATGTGCAACACGGAATTGCTCTGCACGCAGTGCAGGGGAATCGGGCCTCATCTCGCGGCGAGGGGGAAGTCTCATGATTTTTCTCGAGTTGCGGCGGGACCCTGGGGTATATTCTCGAGTTACGACGGGGATGGCCCTTCCACCCACGTGTTTGTTCAGCGACGGCAGGACTCCTGCCTAGATGCGAGGGACAACTCGGGATTCTCCTCGAGGCTTGGCAGGGCAATTGGGACGCCTCTCCAGCTGAGGCGGGAGACGAAGGGTCCCTTTCCACGTGCCACAGGAATCCTGGGACGCCTATCAAGTTTCACGAGGAGTCAGGCATCGTCTTCTTTCGAGGCACTGATCTCCGCGTACCTCTGGAGTTTTCAAAGGATGTGAGGCCTCCGGTCGCGATGAGGTGGGGAACTAGGTCTTTCTCTGTGGTCTACACAGGTGATTCAGACATCCTTTCGTCTTGGGAGATGCAAGAAGAGCCTGCATTCAAGTCACTGCAGGGATATCCGGCCTTATTTCGAGTCAGGGCATCGCGGTGTCCATTCCACTTGAGGCCGCAAACTCAGGGTCCCTCTCACATACCTAGAGCTGAGAGAAGCCTCCTCTTGAGGTGCTTGTGGTAAGGTGGTATTCCTCTGGAGTCGAAGCCAGGGACTAACCTCTCATCTCGAGTTGATTTTTGGTCCACGGAGCTCTTTCGTGTTGCTACAGTGACCTCAGGATCCCTCTAGCCTTGAAACAGTGTTCTTGGGGTTTCTCTGGAGTGCCACCAAGGAAATCAAGACTCCTTTCATGTGTGATGTGCAACACGGAATTGCTCTGCACGCAGTGCAGGGGAATCGGGCCTCATCTCGTGGCGAGGGGGAAGTCTCATGGTTTTTCTCGAGTTGCGGCGGGAACCTGGGGTATATTCTCGAGTTACGACGGGGATGGCCCTTCCATACAAGTGTTTGTTCAGCGACGTGTGGACTCCTGCCTAGTTGCGAGGGACAACTCGGGATTCTCCTCGAGGCTTGGCAGGGCAATTGGGACGCCTCTCCAGCTGAGGCGGGAGACCAAGGGTCCCTTTCCACGTGCCACAGGAATCCTGGGACTCCTATCAAGTTTCACGAGGAGTCAGGCATCGTCTCCTTTGGAGGCACTGATCTCCGCGTACCTCTGGAGTTTTCAAAGGATGTGAGGCCTCCGGTCGCGATGAGGTGGGGAACTAGGTCTTTCTCTGTGGTCTCCACAGGGGATTCAGTCATCCTTTCCTCTTGGGAGATGCAAGACGAGCCTGCATTCAAGTCACTGCAGGGATATCCAGCCTTATTTCACGTCAGGGCATCGCAGTGTCCATTCCACTTGAGGCTGCAAACTCAGGGTCCCTCTCACATACCTAGAGCTGAGAGAAGCCTCCTCTTGAGGTGCTTGTGGTAAGGTGGTATTCCTCTGGAGTCGAAGCCAGGGGCTAACCTCTCATCTCGAGTTGATTTTTGGTCCACGGAACTCTTTCGTGTTGCTACAGTGACCTCAGGATCCCTTTAGACTTGAAACAGTGTTCTTGGGGTTTCTCTGGAGGGCCACCAAGGAAATCAAGGCTCCTTTCATGTGTGATGTGCAACACGGAATTGCTCTGCACGCAGTGCAAGGGAATCGGGCCTCATCTCGCGGCGAGGGGGAAGTCTCATGGTTTTTCTCGAGTTGCGGCCGGAACCTGGGGTATATTCTCGAGTTAAGACGGGGATGGTACCTCCACCCACGTGTTTGTTCAGCGACTTTAGGACTCCTGCCTAGTTGCGAGGGTCAACTCGGGATTCTCCTCGAGGCTTGGCAGGGCAATTGGGACGCCTCTCCACCTGAGGCGGGAGACCAAGGGTCCCTTTCCACGTGCCACAGGAATCCTGGGACTCCTATCAAGTTTCACGAGGAGTCAGGCATCGTCTCCTTTGGAGGCACTGATCTCTGCGTACCTCTGGAGTTTTCAAAGGATGTGAAGCCTCCGGTCGCGATGAGGTGGGGAACTAGGTCTTTCTCTGTGGTCTCCACAGGGGATTCAGACATCCTTTCATCTTGGGAGATGCAAGACGAGCCGCATTCAAGTCACTGCAGGGATATCCGGCCTTATTTCGAGTCAGGGCATCGGAGTGTCCATTCCACTTGAGGCCGCAAACTCAGGGTCCCTCTCACATACCTAGAGCTGAGAGAAGCCTCCTCTTGAGGTGCTTGTGGTAAGGTGGTATTCCTCTGGAGTCGAAACCAGGGACTAACCTCTCATCTCGAGTTGATTTTTGGTCCACAGAGCTCTTTCGTGTTGTTACAGTGACCTCAGGATCCCTCTAGCCTTGAAACAGTGTTCTTGGGTTTTCTCTGGAGTGCCATCAAGGAAATTAAGGCTCCTTTCATGTGAGATGTGCAACACGGAATTGCTCTGCACGCAGTGCAGGGGAATCGGGCCTCATCTCGCGGCGAGGGGGAAGTCTCATGGTTTTTTTCGAGTTGCGGCGGGAACCTGGGGTATATTCTCGAGTTAAGACGTGGATGGTACCTCCACGCACGTGTTTGTTCAGCGACTTCAGGACTCCTGCCTAGTTGCGAGGGACAACTCGGGATTCTCCTCGAGGCTTGGCAGGGCAATTGGGACGCCTCTCCAGCTGAGGCGGGAGACCAAGGGTCCCTTTCCACGTGCCACAGGAATCCTGGGACTCCTATGAAGTTTCACGAGGAGTCAGGCATCGTCTCCTTTGGAGGCACTGATCTCCGCGTACCTCTGGAGTTTTCAAAGGATGTGAGGCCTCCGGTCGCGATGAGGTGGGGAACTAGGTCTTTCTCTGTGGTCTCCACAGGGGATTCAGACATCCTTTCGTCTTGGGAGATGCAAGACGAGCCTGCATTCAAGTCACTGCAGGGATATCCGGCCTTATTTCGCGTCAGGGCATCGCAGTGTCCATTCCACTTGAGGCCGCAAACTCAGGGTCCCTCTCACATACCTAGAGCTGAGAGAAGCCTCCTCTTGAGGTGCTTGTGGTAAGGTGGTATTCCTCTGGAGTCGAAGCCAGGGACTAACCTCTCATCTCGAGTTGATTTTTGGTCCACGGAGCTCTTTCGTGTTGCTACAGTGACCTCAGGATCCCTGTAGACTTGAAACAGTGTTCTTGGGGTTTCTCTGGAGTGCCATCAAGGAAATCAAGGCTCCTTTCATGTGTGATGTGCAACACGGAATTGCTCTGCACGCAGTGCAGGGGAATCGGGCCTCATCTCGCGGCGAGGGGGAAGTCTCATGGTTTTTCTCGAGTTGCGGCGGGAACCTGGGGTATATTCTCGAGTTACGACGGGGATGGCCCTTCCAGCCACGTGTTTGTTCAGTGACGGCAGGACTCCTGCCTAGTTGCGAGGGACAACTCGGGATTCTCCTCGAGGCTTGGCAGGGCAATTGGGACGCCTCTCCAGCTGAGGCGGGAGACCGAGGGTCCCTTTCCACGTGCCACAGGAATCCTGGGACTCCTATCAAGTTTCACGAGGAGTCAGGCATCGTCTCCTTCGGAGGCACTGATCTCCGCGTACCTTTGGAGTTTTCAAAGGATGTGAGGCCTCCGGTCGCGATGAGGTGGGGAACTAGGTCTTTCTCTTTGGTCTACACAGGTGATTCAGACATCCTTTCGTCTTGGGAGATGCAAGACGAGCCTGCATTCAAGTCACTGCAAGGATATCCGACCTTATTTCGAGTCAGGGCATCGCGGTGTCCATTCCACTTGAGGCCGCAAACTCAGGGTCCCTCTCACATACCTAGAGCTGAGAGAAGCCTCCTCTTGAGGTGCTTGTGGTAAGGTGGTATTCCTCTGGAGTCGAAGCCAGGGACTAACCTCTCATCTCGAGTTGATTTTTGGGCCACGGAGCTCTTTCGTGTTGCTACAGTGACCTCAGGATCCCTCTAGCCTTGAAACAGTGTTCTTGGGGTTTCTCTGGAGTGCCACCAAGGAAATCAAGACTCCTTTCATGTGTGATGTGCAACACGGAATTGCTCTGCACGCAGTGCAGGGGAATTGGGCCTCATCTCGCGGCGAGGGGGAAGTCTCATGGTTTTTCTCGAGTTGCGGCGGGAACCTGGGGTATATTCTCCAGTTAAGACGGGGATGGTACCTCCTCGCACGTGTTCGTTCAGCGACTTCAGGACTCCTGCCTAGTTGCGAGGGACAATTCGGGATTCTCCTCGAGGCTTGGCAGGGCAATTGGGACGCCTCTCCAGCTGAGGCGGGAGACCAAGGGTCCCTTTCCACGTGCCACAGGAATCCTGGGACTTCTATTAAGTTTCACGAGGAGTCAGGCATCGTCTCCTTTGGAGGCACTGATCTCCGCATACCTCTGGAGTTTTCAAAAGATGTGAGGCCTCCGGTCGCGATGAGGTGGGGAACTAGGTCTTTCTCTGTGGTCTCCACAGGGGATTCAGACATCCTTTTTTCTTGGGAGATGCAAGACGTGCCTGCATTCAAGTCACTGCAGGGATATCCGGCCTTATTTCGAGTCAGGTCATCCCGGTGTCCATTCCACTTGAGGCCGCAAACTCAGGGTCCCTCTCACATAGCTAGAGCTGAGAGAAGCCTCCTCTTGAGGTGCTTGTGGTAAGGTGGTATTCCTCTGGAGTCGAAGCCAGGGACTAACCTCTCATCTCGAGTTGATTTTTGGTCCACGGAGCTCTTTCGTGTTGCTACAGTGACCTCAGGATCCCTCTAGTCTTGAAACAGTGTTCTTGGGGTTTCTCTGGAGTGCCACCAAGGAAATCAAGGCTCCTTTCATGTGTGATGTGCAACACGGAATTACTCTGCACGCAGTGCAAGGGAATCGGGCCTCATCTCGCGGCGAGGGGGAAGTCTCATGGTTTTTTTCGAGTTGCGGCGGGAACCTGGGGTATATTCTCGAGTTAAGACGGGGATGGTACCTCCACGCACGTGTTTGTTCAGCGACTTCAGGACTCCTGCCTAGTTGCGAGGGACAACTCGGGATTCTCCTCGAGGCTTGGCAGGGCAATTGGGACGCCTCTCCAGCTGAGGCGGGAGACCAAGGGTCCCTTTCCACGTGCCACAGGAATCCTGGGACTCCTATCAAGTTTCACGAGGAGTCAGGCATCGTCTCCTTTGGAGGCACTGATCTCCGCGTACCTCTGGAGTTTTCAAAGGTTGTGAGGCCTCCGGTCGCGATGAGGTGGGGAACTAGGTCTTTCTCTGTGGTCTCCACAGGGGATTCAGACATCCTTTCGTCTTGGGAGATGCAAGACGAGCCTGCATTCAAGTCACTGCAGGGATATCCGGCCTTATTTCGCGTTAGGGCATCGCAGTGTCCATTTCACTTGAGGCCGCAAACTCAGGGTCCCTTTCACATACCTAGAGCTGAGAGAAGCCTCCTCTTGAGGTGCTTGTGGTAAGGTGGTATTCCTCTGGAGTCGAAGCCAGGGACTAACCTCTCATCTCGAGTTGATTCTTGGTCCACGGAGCTCTTTCGTGTTGCTACAGTGACCTCAGGATCCCTCTAGCCTTCAAACAGTGTTCTTGGGGTTTCTCTGGAGTGCCACCAAGGAAATCAAGACTCCTTTCATGTGTGATGTGCAACACGGAATTGCTCTGCACGCAGTGCAGGGGAATCGGGCCTCATCTCGCGGCGAGGGGGAAGTCTCATGGTTTTTCTCGAGTTGCGGCGGGAACCGGGGGTATATTCTCGAGTTACGACGGGAATGGCCCTTCCAAACACGTGTTTGTTCAGCGAAGGCAGGACTCCAGCCTAGTTGCGAGGGACAACTCGGGATTCTCCTCGAGGCTTGGCAGGGCAATTGGGACGCCTCTCCAGCTGAGGCGGGAGACCAAGGGTCCCTTTCCACGTGCCACAGGAATCCTGGGACTCCTATCAAGTTTCACGAGGAGTCAGGCATCGTCTCCTTTGGAGGCACTGATCTCCGCGTACCTCTGGAGCTTTCAAAGAATGTGAGGCCTCCGGTCGCGATGAGGTGGGGAACTAGGTCTTTCTCTGTGGTCTCCACAGGGGATTCAGACATCCTTTCGTCTTGGGAGATGCAAGACGAGCCTGCATTCAAGTCACTGCAGGGATATCCGGCCTTATTTCGCGTCAGGGCATCGCAGTGTCCATTCCACTTGAGGCCGCAAACTCAGGGTCCCTCTCACATACCTAGAGCTGAGAGAAGCCTCCTCTTGAGGTGCTTGTGGTAAGGTGGTATTCCTCTGGAGTCGAAGCCAGGGACTAACCTCTCATCTCGAGTTGATTTTTGGTCCACGGAGCTCTTTCGTGTTGCTACAGTGACCTCAGGATCCCTGTAGACTTGAAACAGTGTTCTTGGGGTTTCTCTGGAGTGCCACCAAGGAAATCAAGGCTCCTTTCATGTGAGATGTGCAACACGGAATTGCTCTGCACGCAGTGCAGGGGAATCGGGCCTCATCTCGCGGCGAGGGGGAAGTCTCATGGTTTTTTTCGAGTTGCGGCGGGAACCTGGGGTATATTCTCGAGTTAAGACGTGGATGGTACCTCCACGCACGTGTTTGTTCAGCGACTTCAGGACTCCTGCCTAGTTGCGAGGGACAACTCGGGATTCTCCTCGAGGCTTGGCAGGGCAATTGGGACGCCTCTCCAGCTGAGGCGGGAGACCAAGGGTCCCTTTCCACGTGCCACAGGAATCCTGGGACTCCTATGAAGTTTCACGAGGAGTCAGGCATCGTCTCCTTTGGAGGCACTGATCTCCGCGTACCTCTGGAGTTTTCAAAGGATGTGAGGCCTCCGGTCGCGATGAGGTGGGGAACTAGGTCTTTCTCTGTGGTCTCCACAGGGGATTCAGACATCCTTTCGTCTTGGGAGATGCAAGACGAGCCTGCATTCAAGTCACTGCAGGGATATCCGGCCTTATTTTGAGTCAGGGCATCGCAGTGTCCATTCCACTTGAGGCCGCAAACTCAGGGTCCCTCTCACATACCTAGAGCTGAGAGAAGCCTCCTCTTGAGGTGCTTGTGGTAAGGTGGTATTCCTCTGGAGTCGAAGCCAGGGACTAACCTCTCATCTCGAGTTGATTTTTGGTCCATGGAGCTCTTTCATGTTGCTACAGTGACCTCAGGATCCCTCTAGCCTTGAAACAGTGTTCTTGGGGTTTCTCTGGAGTGCCATCAAGGAAATCAAGGCTCCTTTCATGTGTGATGTGCAACACGGAATTGCTCTGCACGCAGTGCAGGGGAATCGGGCCTCATCTCGCGGCGAGGGGGAAGTCTCATGGTTTTTCTCGAGTTGCGGCGGGAACCTGGGGTATATTCTCCAGTTAAGACGGGGATGGTACCTCCTCGCACGTGTTCGTTCAGCGACTTCAGGACTCCTGCCTAGTTGCGAGGGACAACTCGGGATTCTCCTCGAGGCTTGGCAGGGCAATTGGGACGCCTCTCCAGCTGAGGCGGGAGACCAAGGGTCCCTTTCCACGTGCCACAGGAATCCTGGGACTTCTATTAAGTTTCACGAGGAGTCAGGCATCGTCTCCTTTGGAGGCACTGATCTCCGCATACCTCTGGAGTTTTCAAAAGATGTGAGGCCTCCGGTCGCGATGAGGTGGGGAACTAGGTCTTTCTCTGTGGTCTCCACAGGGGATTCAGACATCCTTTTTTCTTGGGAGATGCAAGACGTGCCTGCATTCAAGTCACTGCAGGGATATCCGGCCTTATTTCGAGTCAGGTCATCCCGGTGTCCATTCCACTTGAGGCCGCAAACTCAGGGTCCCTCTCACATAGCTAGAGCTGAGAGAAGCCTCCTCTTGAGGTGCTTGTGGTAAGGTGGTATTCCTCTGGAGTCGAAGCCAGGGACTAACCTCTCATCTCGAGTTGATTTTTGGTCCACGGAGCTCTTTCGTGTTGCTACAGTGACCTCAGGATCCCTCTAGTCTTGAAACAGTGTTCTTGGGGTTTCTCTGGAGTGCCACCAAGGAAATCAAGGCTCCTTTCATGTGTGATGTGCAACACGGAATTGCTCTGCACGCAGTGCAAGGGAATCGGGCCTCATCTCGCGGCGAGGGGGAAGTCTCATGGTTTTTTTCGAGTTGCGGCGGGAACCTGGGGTATATTCTCGAGTTAAGACGGGGATGGTACCTCCACGCACGTGTTTGTTCAGCGACTTCAGGACTCCTGCCTAGTTGCGAGGGACAACTCGGGATTCTCCTCGAGGCTTGGCAGGGCAATTGGGACGCCTCTCCAGCTGAGGCGGGAGACCAAGGGTCCCTTTCCACGTGCCACAGGAATCCTGGGACTCCTATCAAGTTTCACGAGGAGTCAGGCATCGTCTCCTTTGGAGGCACTGATCTCCGCGTACCTCTGGAGTTTTCAAAGGTTGTGAGGCCTCCGGTCGCGATGAGGTGGGGAACTAGGTCTTTCTCTGTGGTCTCCACAGGGGATTCAGACATCCTTTCGTCTTGGGAGATGCAAGACGAGCCTGCATTCAAGTCACTGCAGGGATATCCGGCCTTATTTCGCGTTAGGGCATCGCAGTGTCCATTTCACTTGAGGCCGCAAACTCAGGGTCCCTTTCACATACCTAGAGCTGAGAGAAGCCTCCTCTTGAGGTGCTTGTGGTAAGGTGGTATTCCTCTGGAGTCGAAGCCAGGGACTAACCTCTCATCTCGAGTTGATTCTTGGTCCACGGAGCTCTTTCGTGTTGCTACAGTGACCTCAGGATCCCTCTAGCCTTCAAACAGTGTTCTTGGTGTTTCTCTGGAGTGCCACCAAGGAAATCAAGACTCCTTTCATGTGTGATGTGCAACACGGAATTGCTCTGCACGCAGTGCAGGGGAATCGGGCCTCATCTCGCGGCGAGGGGGAAGTCTCATGGTTTTTCTCGAGTTGCGGCGGGAACCGGGGGTATATTCTCGAGTTACGACGGGAATGGCCCTTCCAAACACGTGTTTGTTCAGCGAAGGCAGGACTCCAGCCTAGTTGCGAGGGACAACTCGGGATTCTCCTCGAGGCTTGGCAGGGCAATTGGGACGCCTCTCCAGCTGAGGCGGGAGACCAAGGGTCCCTTTCCACGTGCCACAGGAATCCTGGGACTCCTATCAAGTTTCACGAGGAGTCAGGCATCGTCTCCTTTGGAGGCACTGATCTCCGCGTACCTCTGGAGCTTTCAAAGAATGTGAGGCCTCCGGTCGCGATGAGGTGGGGAACTAGGTCTTTCTCTGTGGTCTCCACAGGGGATTCAGACATCCTTTCGTCTTGGGAGATGCAAGACGAGCCTGCATTCAAGTCACTGCAGGGATATCCGGCCTTATTTCGCGTCAGGGCATCGCAGTGTCCATTCCACTTGAGGCCGCAAACTCAGGGTCCCTCTCACATACCTAGAGCTGAGAGAAGCCTCCTCTTGAGGTGCTTGTGGTAAGGTGGTATTCCTCTGGAGTCGAAGCCAGGGACTAACCTCTCATCTCGAGTTGATTTTTGGTCCACGGAGCTCTTTCGTGTTGCTACAGTGACCTCAGGATCCCTGTAGACTTGAAACAGTGTTCTTGGGGTTTCTCTGGAGTGCCACCAAGGAAATCAAGGCTCCTTTCATGTGTGATGTGCAACACGGAATTGCTCTGCACGCAGTGCAAGGGAATCGGGCCTCATCTCGCGGCGAGGGGGAAGTCTCATGGTTTTTTTCGAGTTGCGGCGGGAACCTGGGGTATATTCTCGAGTTACGACGGGGATGGCCCTTCCATACAAGTGTTTGTTCAGCGACGTCTGGACTCCGGCCTAGTTGCGAGGGACAACTCGGGATTCTCCTCGAGGCTTGGCAGGGCAATTGGGACGCCTCTCCAGCTGAGGCGGGAGACCAAGGGTCCCTTTCCACGTGCCACAGGAATCCTGGGACTCCTATCAAGTTTCACGAGGAGTCAGGCATCGTCTCCTTTGGAGGCACTGATCTCCGCGTACCTCTGGAGTTTTCAAAGGATGTGAGGCCTCCGGTTGCGATGAGGTGGGGAACTAGGTCTTTCTCTGTGGTCTCCACAGGGGATTCAGACATCCTTTCGTCTTGGGAGATGCAAGACGAGCCTGCATTCAAGTCACTGCAAGGATATCCGGCCTTATTTCGAGTCAGGGCATCGCGGTGTCCATTTCACTTGAGGCCGCAAACTCAGGGTCCCTCTCACATAGCTAGAGCTGAGAGAAGCCTCCTCTTGAGGTGCTTGTCGTAAGGTGGTAGTTCTCTGCAGTCGAAGCCAGGGACTAACCTCTCATCTCGAGTTGATTTTTGGTCCTCGGAGCTCTTTCGTGTTGCTACAGTGACCTCAGTTTCCCTCTAGCCTTGAAACAGTGTTCTTGGGGTTTCTCTGGAGTGCCATCAAGGAAATCAAGGCTCCTTTCATGTGTGATGTGCAACACCGAATTGCTCTGCACGCAGTGCAGGGGAATCGGGCCTCATCTCGCGGCGAGGGGGAAGTCTCATGGTTTTTCTCGAGTTGCGGCGGGAACCTGGGGTATATTCTCGAGTTAAGACGGGGATGGTACCTCCACCCTCGTGTTTGTTCAGCGACTTCAGGACTCCTGCCTAGTTGCGAGGGACAACTCGGGATTCTCCTCGAGGCTTGGCAGGGCAATTGGGACGCCTCTCCAGCTGAGGCGGGAGACTAAGGGTCCCTTTCCACGTGCCACAGGAATCCTGGGACTCCTATCAAGTTTCACGAGGAGTCAGGCATCGTCTCCTTTGGAGGCACTGATCTCCGCGTACCTCTGGAGTTTTCAAAGGATGTGAGGCTTCCGGTCGGGATGAGGTGGGGAACTAGGTCTTTCTCTGTGGTCTCCACAGGGGATTCAGACATCCTTTCGTCTTGGGAGATGCAAGACGAGCCTGCATTCAAGTCACTGCAGGGATATCCGGCCTTATTTCGCGTCAGGGCATCGCAGTGTCCATTTCACTTGAGGCCGCAAACTCAGGGTCCCTCTAACATACCTAGAGCTGAGAGAAGCCTCCTCTTGAGGTGCTTGTGGTAAGGTGGTATTCCTCTGGAGTCGAAGCCAGGGACTAACCTCTCATCTCGGGTTTATTTTTGGTCCACGGAGCTCTTTCGTGTTGCTACAGTGACCTCAGGATCCCTCTAGCCTTCAAACAGTGTTCTTGGTGTTTCTCTGGAGTGCCACCAAGGAAATCAATACTCCTTTCATGTGTGATGTGCAACACGGAATTGCTCTGCACGCAGTGCAGGGGAATCGGGCCTCATCTCGCGGCGAGGGGGAAGTCTCATGGTTTTTCTCGAGTTGCGGCGGGAACCGGGGGTATATTCTCGAGTTACGACGGGAATGGCCCTTCCAAACACGTGTTTGTTCAGCGAAGGCAGGACTCCTGCCTAGTTGCGAGGGACAACTCGGGATTCTCCTCGAGGCTTGGCAGGGCAATTGGGACGCCTCTCCAGCTGAGGCGGGAGTCCAAGGGTCCCTTTCCACGTGCCACAGGAATCCTGGGACTCCTATCAAGTTTCACGAGGAGTCAGGCATCGTCTCCTTTGGAGGCACTGATCTCCGCGTACCTCTGGAGTTTTCAAAGGATGTGAGGCCTCCGGTCGCGATGAGGTGGGGAACTAGGTCTTTCTCTGTGGTCTCCACAGGGGATTCAGACATCCTTTCGTCTTGGGAGATGCAAGACGAGCCTGCATTCAAGTCACTGCAGGGATATCCGGCCTTATTTCGCGTCAGGGCATCGCAGTGTCCATTCCACTTGAGGCCGCAAACTCAGGGTCCCTCTCACATACCTAGAGCTGAGAGAAGCCTCCTCTTGAGGTGCTTGTGGTAAGGTGGTATTCCTCTGGAGTCGAAGCCAGGGACTAACCTCTCATCTCGAGTTGATTTTTGGTCCATGGGGCTGTTTCGTGTTGCTACAGTGACCTCAGGATCCCTGTAGACTTGAAACAATGTTCTTGGGGTTTCTCTGGAGTGCCACCAAGGAAATCAAGGCTCCTTTCATGTGTGATGTGCAACACGGAATTGCTCTGCACGCAGTGCAAGGGAATCGGGCCTCATCTCGCGGCGAGGGGGAAGTCTCATGGTTTTTTTCGAGTTGCGGCGGGAACCTGGGGTATATTCTCGAGTTAAGACGGGGATGGTACCTCCACGCACGTGTTTGTTCAGCGACTTAAGGACTCCTGCCTAGTTGCGAGGGACAACTCGGGATTCTCCTCGAGGCTTGGCAGGGCAATTGGGACGCCTCTCCAGCTGAGGCGGGAGACCAAGGGTCCCTTTCCACGTGCCACAGGAATCCTGGGACTCCTATCAAGTTTCACGAGGAGTCAGGCATCGTCTCCTTTGGAGGCACTGATCTCCGCGTACCTCTGGAGTTTTCAAAGGATGTGAGGCCTCCGGTCGCGATGAGGGGGGGAACTAGGTCTTTCTCTGTGGTCTCCACAGGGGATTCAGACATCCTTTCGTCTTGGGAGATGCAAGACGAGCCTGCATTCAAGTCACTGCAGGGATATCCGGCCTTATTTCGCGTCAGGGCATCGCAGTGTCCATTCCACTTGAGGCCCCAAACTCAGGGTCCCTCTCACATACCTTGAGCTGAGAGAAGCCTCCTCTTGAGGTGCTTGTGGTAAGGTGGTATTCCTCTGGAGTCGAAGCCAGGGACTAACCTCTCATCTCGAGTTGATTTTTGGTCCACGGAGCTCTTTCGTGTTGCTACAGTGACCTCAGGATCCCTCTAGCCTTGACACAGTGTTCTTGGGGTTTCTCTGGAGTGCCACCAAGGAAATCAAGGCTCCTTTCATGTGTGATGTGCAACACGGAATTGCTCTGCACGCAGTGCAGGGGAATCGGGCCTCATCTCGCGGCGAGGGGGAAGTCTCATGGTTTTTCTCGAGTTGCGGCGGGAACCTGGGGTATATTCTCGAGTTAAGACGGGGATGGTACCTCCACCCTCGTGTTTGTTCAGCGACTTCAGGACTCCTGCCTAGTTGCGAGGGACAACTCGGGATTCTTCTCGAGGCTTGGCAGGGCATTTGGGAAGCCTCTCCAGCTGAGGCGGGAGACCAAGAGTCCCTTTCCACGTGCCACAGGAATCCTGGGACTCCTATCAAGTTTCACGAGGAGTCAGGCATCGTCTCCTTTGGAGGCACTGATCTCCGCGTACCTCTGGAGTTTTCAAAGGATGTGAGGCTTCCGGTCGGGATGAGGTGGGGAACTAGGTCTTTCTCTGTGGTCTCCACAGGGGATTCAGACATCCTTTCGTCTTGGGAGATGCAAGACGAGCCTGCATTCAAGTCACTGCAGGGATATCCGGCCTTATTTCGCGTCAGGGCATATCAGTGTCCATTTCACTTGAGGCCGCAAACTCAGGGTCCCTCTAACATACCTAGAGCTGAGAGAAGCCTCCTCTTGAGGTGCTTGTGGTAAGGTGGTATTCCTCTGGAGTCGAAGCCAGGGACTAACCTCTCATCTCGAGTTTATTTTTGGTCCACGGAGCTCTTTCATGTTCCTACAGTGACCTCAGGATCCCTCTAGCCTTCAAACAGTGTTCTTGGTGTTTCTCTGGAGTGCCACCAAGGAAATCAATACTCCTTTCATGTGTGATGTGCAACACGGAATTGCTCTGCACGCAGTGCAGGGGAATCGGGCCTCATCTCGCGGCGAGGGGGAAGTCTCATGGTTTTTCTCGAGTTGCGGCGGGAACCTGGGGTATATTCTCGAGTTACGACAGGGATGGCCCTTCCAAACACGTGTTTGTTCAGCGACGTCAGGACTCCTGCCTAGTTGCGAGGGACAACTCGGGATTCTCCTCGAGGCTTGGCAGGGCAATTGGGACGCCTCTCCAGCTGAGGCGGGAGACCAAGAGTCCCTTTCCACGTGCCACAGGAATCCTGGGACTCCTATCAAGTTTCACGAGGAGTCAGGCATCGTCTCCTTTGGAGGCACTGATCTCCGCGTACCTCTGGAGTTTTCAAAGGATGTGAGGCCTCCGGTCGCGATGAGGTGGGGAACTAGGTCTTTCTCTGTGGTCTCCACAGGGGATTCAGACATCCTTTCGTCTTGGGAGATGCAAGACGAGCCTGCATTCAAGTCACTGCAGGGATATCCGGCCTTATTTCGCGTCAGGGCATTGCAGTGTCCATTCCACTTGAGGCCGCAAACTCAGGGTCCCTTTCACATACCTAGAGCTGAGAGAAGCCTCCTCTTGAGGTGCTTGTGGTAAGGTGGTATTCCTCTGGAGTCGAAGCCAGGGACTAACCTCTCATCTCGAGTTGATTTTTGGTCCACGGGGCTGTTTCGTGTTGCTACAGTGACCTCAGGATCCCTGTAGACTTGAAACAGTGTTCTTGGGGTTTCTCTGGAGTGCCACCAAGGAAATCAAGGCTCCTTTCATGTGTGATGTGCAACACGGAATTGCTCTGCACGCAGTGCAAGGGAATCGGGCCTCATCTCGCGGCGAGGGGGAAGTCTCATGGTTTTTTTCGAGTTGCGGCGGGAACTTGGGGTATATTCTCGAGTTAAGACGGGGATGGTACCTCCACGCACGTGTTTGTTCAGCGACTTAAGGACTCCTGCCTAGTTGCGAGGGACAACTCGGGATTCTCCTCGAGGCTTGGCAGGGCAATTGGGACGCCTCTCCAGCTGAGGCGGGAGACCAAGGGTCCCTTTCCACGTGCCACAGGAATCCTGGGACTCCTATCAAGTTTCACGAGGAGTCAGGCATCGTCTCCTTTGGAGGCACTGATCTCCGCGTACCTCTGGAGTTTTCAAAGGATGTGAGGCCTCCGGTCGCGATGAGGGGGGGAACTAGGTCTTTCTCTGTGGTCTCCACAGGGGATTCAGACATCCTTTCGTCTTGGGAGATGCAAGACGAGCCTGCATTCAAGTCACTGCAGGGATATCCGGCCTTATTTCGCGTCAGGGCATTGCAGTGTCCATTCCACTTGAGGCCGCAAACTCAGGGTCCCTCTCACATACCTAGAGCTGAGAGAAGCCTCCTCTTGAGGTGCTTGTGGTAAGGTGGTATTCCTCTGGAGTCGAAGCCAGGGACTAACCTCTCATCTCGAGTTGATTTTTGGTCCACGGAGCTCTTTCGTGTTGCTACAGTGACCTCAGGATCCCTCTAGCCTTGACACAGTGTTCTTGGGGTTTCTCTGGAGTGCCACCAAGGAAATCAAGGCTCCTTTCATGTGTGATGTGCAACACGGAATTGCTCTGCACGCAGTGCAAGGAAATCGGGCCTCATCTCGCGGCGAGGGGGAAGTCTCATGGTTTTTTTCGAGTTGCGGCGGGAACGTGGGGTATATTCTCGAGTTAAGACGGGGATGGTACCTCCACGCACGTGTTTGTTCAGCGACTTAAGGACTCCTGCCTAGTTGCGAGGGACAACTCGGGATTCTCCTCGAGGCTTGGCAGGGCAATTGCGACGCCTCTCCAGCTGAGGCGGGAGACCAAGGGTCCCTTTCCACGTGCCACAGGAATCCTGGGACTCCTATCAAGTTTCACGAGGAGTCAGGCATCGTCTCCTTTGGAGGCACTGATCTCCGCATACCTCTGGAATTTTCAAAGGATGTGAGGCCTCCGGTCACGAAGAGGTGGGGAACTAGGTCTTTCTCTGTGGTCTCCACAGGGGATTCAGACATCCTTTCATCTTGGGAGATGCAAGACGAGCCTGCATTCAAGTCACTGCAGGGATATCCGGCCTTATTTCGAGTCAGGGCATCGCAGTGTCCATTTCACTTGAGGCCGCAAACTCAGGGTCCCTCTCACATACCTAGAGCTGAGAGAAGCCTCCTCTTGAGGTGCTTGTGGTAAGGTGGTATTCCTCTGGAGTCGAAGCCAGGGACTAACCTCTCATCTCGAGTTGATTCTTGGTCCACGGAGCTCTTTCTTGTTGCTACAGTGACCTCAGGATCCCTCTAGCCTTGAAACAGTGTTCTTGGGGTTTCTCTGGAGTGCCATCAAGGAAATCAAGGCTCCTTTCATGTGTGATGTGCAACACGGAATTGCTCTGCACGCAGTGCAGGGGAATCGGGCCTCATCTCGCGGCGAGGGGGAAGTGTCATGGTTTTTCTCGAGTTGCGGCGGGAACCTGGGGTATATTCTCGAGTTACGACGGGGATGGGCCTTCCATACAAGTGTTTGTTCAGCGACGTCTGGACTCCGGCCTAGTTGCGAGGGACAACTCGGGATTCTCCTCGAGGCTTGGCAGGGCAATTGGGACGCCTCTCCAGCTGAGGCGGGAGACCAAGGGTCCCTTTCCACGTGCCACAGGAATCCTGGGACTCCTATCAAGTTTCACGAGGAGTCAGGCATCGTCTCCTTTGGAGGCACTGATCTCCGCGTACCTCTGGAGTTTTCAAAGGATGTGAGGCCTCCGTTTGCGATGAGGTGGGGAACTAGGTCTTTCTCTGTGGTCTCCACAGGGGATTCAGACATCCTTTCGTCTTGGGAGATGCAAGACGAGCCTGCATTCAAGTCACTGCAAGGATATCCGGCCTTATTTCGCGTCAGGGCATCGCAGTGTCCATTTCACTTGAGGCCGCAAACTCAGGGTCCCTCTCACATACCTAGAGCTGAGAGAAGCCTCCTCTTGAGGTGCTTGTGGTAAGGTGGTATTCCTCTGGAGTCGAAGCCAGGGACTAACCTCTCATCTCGAGTTGATTTTTGGTCCACGGAGCTCTTTTGTGTTGCTACAGTGACCTCAGGATCCCTGTAGACTTGGAACAGTGTTCTTGGGGTTTCTCTGGAGTGCCACCAAGGAAATCAAGACTCCTTTCATGTGTGATGTGCAACACGGAATTGCTCTGCACGCAGTGCAGGGGAATCGGGCCTCATCTCGCGGCGAGGGGGAAGTCTCATGGTTTTTCTCGAGTTGCGGCGGGAACCGGGGGTATATTCTCGAGTTACGACGGGAATGGCCCTTCCAAACACGTGTTTGTTCAGCGAAGGCAGGACTCCTGCCTAGTTGCGAGGGACAACTCGGGATTCTCCTCGAGGCTTGGCAGGGCAATTGGGACGCCTCTCCAGCTGAGGCGGGAGACCAAGGGTCCCTTTCCACGTGCCACAGGAATCCTGGGACTCCTATCAAGTTTCACGAGGAGTCAGGCATCGTCTCCTTTGGAGGCACTGATCTCCGCGTACCTCTGGACTTTTCAAAGGATGTGAGGCCTCCGGTCGCGATGAGGTGGGGAACTAGGTCTTTCTCTGTGGTCTCCACAGGGGATTCAGACATCCTTTCGTCTTGGGAGATGCAAGACGAGCCTGCATTCAAGTCACTGCAGGGATATCCGGCCTTATTTCGCGTCAGGGCATCGCAGTGTCCATTCCACTTGAGGCCGCAAACTCAGGGTCCCTCTCACATACCTAGAGCTGAGAGAAGCCTCCTCTTGAGGTGCTTGTGGTAAGGTGGTATTCCTCTGGAGTCGAAGCCAGGGACTAACCTCTCATCTCGAGTTGATTTTTGGTCCATGGGGCTGTTTCGTGTTGCTACAGTGACCTCAGGATCCCTGTAGACTTGAAACAATGTTCTTGGGGTTTCTCTGGAGTGCCACCAAGGAAATCAAGGCTCCTTTCATGTGTGATGTGCAACACGGAATTGCTCTGCACGCAGTGCAAGGGAATCGGGCCTCATCTCGCGGCGAGGGGGAAGTCTCATGGTTTTTTTCGAGTTGCGGCGGGAACCTGGGGTATATTCTCGAGTTAAGACGGGGATGGTACCTCCACGCACGTGTTTGTTCAGCGACTTAAGGACTCCTGCCTAGTTGCGAGGGACAACTCGGGATTCTCCTCGAGGCTTGGCAGGGCAATTGGGACGCCTCTCCAGCTGAGGCGGGAGACCAAGGGTCCCTTTCCGCGTGCCACAGGAATCCTGGGACTCCTATCAAGTTTCACGAGGAGTCAGGCATCGTCTCCTTTGGAGGCACTGATCTCCGCGTACCTCTGGAGTTTTCAAAGAATGTGAGGCCTCCGGTCGCGATGAGGGGGGGAACTAGGTCTTTCTCTGTGGTCTCCACAGGGGATTCAGACATCCTTTCGTCTTGGGAGATGCAAGACGAGCCTGCATTCAAGTCACTGCAGGGATATCCGGCCTTATTTCGCGTCAGGGCATCGCAGTGTCCATTCCACTTGAGGCCCCAAACTCAGGGTCCCTCTCACATACCTAGAGCTGAGAGAAGCCTCCTCTTGAGGTGCTTGTGGTAAGGTGGTATTCCTCTGGAGTCGAAGCCAGGGACTAACCTCTCATCTCGAGTTGATTTTTGGTCCACGGAGCTCTTTCGTGTTGCTACAGTGACCTCAGGATCCCTCTAGCCTTGACACAGTGTTCTTGGGGTTTCTCTGGAGTGCCACCAAGGAAATCAAGGCTCCTTTCATGTGTGATGTGCAACACGGAATTGCTCTGCACGCAGTGCAAGGGAATCGGGCCTCATCTCGCGGCGAGGGGGAAGTCTCATGGTTTTTCTCGAGTTGCGGCGGGAACCTGGGGTATATTCTCGAGTTACGACGGGGATGGCCCTTCCATACAAGTGTTTGTTCAGCGACGTCTGGACTCCGGCCTAGTTGCGAGGGACAACTCGGGATTCTCCTCGAGGCTTGGCAGGGCAATTGGGACGCCTCTCCAGCTGAGGCGGGAGACCAAGGGTCCCTTTCCACGTGCCACAGGAATCCTGGGACTCCTATCAAGTTTCACGAGGAGTCAGGCATCGTCTCCTTTGGAGGCACTGATCTCCGTGTACCTCTGGAGTTTTCAAAGGATGTGAGGCCTCCGGTTGCGATGAGGTGGGGAACTAGGTCTTTCTCTGTGGTCTCCACAGGGGATTCAGACATCCTTTCGTCTTGGGAGATGCAAGACGAGCCTGCATTCAAGTCACTGCAAGGATATCCGGCCTTATTTCGAGTCAGGGCATCGCGGTGTCAATTTCACTTGAGGCCGCAAACTCAGGGTCCCTCTCACATACCTAGAGCTGAGAGAAGCCTCCTCTTGAGGTGCTTGTGGTAAGGTGGTATTTCTCTGGAGTCGAAACCAGGGACTAACCTCTCATCTCGAGTTGATTTTTGGTCCACGGAGCTCTTTCGTGTTGCTACAGTGACCTCAGTTTCCCTCTAGCCTTGAAACAGTGTTCTTGGGGTTTCTCTGGAGTGCCATCAAGGAAATCAAGGCTCCTTTCATGTGTGATGTGCAACACGGAATTGCTCTGCACGCAGTGCAGGGGAATCGGGCCTCATCTCGCGGCGAGGGGGAAGTCTCATGGTTTTTCTCGAGTTGCGGCGGGAACCTGGGGTATATTCTCGAGTTAAGACGGGGATGGTACCTCCACCCTCGTGTTTGTTCAGCGACTTCAGGACTCCTGCCTAGTTGCGAGGGACAACTCGGGATTCTTCTCGAGGCTTGGCAGGGCATTTGGGAAGCCTCTCCAGCTGAGGCGGGAGACCAAGTGTCCCTTTCCACGTGCCACAGGAATCCTGGGACTCCTATCAAGTTTCACGAGGAGTCAGGCATCATCTCCTTTGGAGGCACTGATCTCCGCGTACCTCTGGAGTTTTCAAAGGATGTGAGGCTTCCGGTCGGGATGAGGTGGGGAACTAGGTCTTTCTCTGTGGTCTCCACAGGGGATTCAGACATCCTTTCGTCTTGGGAGATGCAAGACGAGCCTGCATTCAAGTCACTGCAGGGATATCCGGCCTTATTTCGCGTCAGGGCATCGCAGTGTCCATTTCACTTGAGGCCGCAAACTCAGGGTCCCTCTAACATACCTAGAGCTGAGAGAAGCCTCCTCTTGAGGTGCTTGTGGTAAGGTGGTATTCCTCTGGAGTCGAAGCCAGGGACTAACCTCTCATCTCGAGTTGATTTTTGGTCCACGGAGCTCTTTCGTGTTGCTACAGTGACCTCAGGATCCCTCTAGCCTTCAAACAGTGTTCTTGGTGTTTCTCTGGAGTGCCACCAAGGAAATCAATACTCCTTTCATGTGTGATGTGCAACACGGAATTGCTCTGCACGCAGTGCAGGGGAATCGGGCCTCATCTCGCGGCGAGGGGGAAGTCTCATGGTTTTTCTCGAGTTGCGGCGGGAACCTGGGGTATATTCTCGAGTTACGACGGGGATGGCCCTTCCAAACACGTGTTTGTTCAGCGACGTCAGGACTCCTGCCTAGTTGCGAGGGACAACTCGGGATTCTCCTCCAGGCTTGGCAGGGCAATTGGGACGCCTCTCCAGCTGAGGCGGGAGACCAAGAGTCCCTTTCCACGTGCCACAGGAATCCTGGGACTCCTATCAAGTTTCACGAGGAGTCAGGCATCGTCTCCTTTGGAGGCACTGATCTCCGCGTACCTCTGGAGTTTTCAAAGGATGTGAGGCCTCCGGTCGCGATGAGGTGGGGAACTAGGTCTTTCTCTGTGGTCTCCACAGGGGATTCAGACATCCTTTCGTCTTGGGAGATGCAAGACGAGCCTGCATTCAAGTCACTGCAGGGATATCCGGCCTTATTTCGCGTCAGGGCATTGCAGTGTCCATTCCACTTGAGGCCGCAATCTCAGGGTCCCTTTCACATACCTAGAGCTGAGAGAAGCCTCCTCTTGAGGTGCTTGTGGTAAGGTGGTATTCCTCTGGAGTCGAAGCCAGGGACTAACCTCTCATGTCGAGTTGATTTTTGGTCCACGGGGCTGTTTCGTGTTGCTACAGTGACCTCAGGATCCCTGTAGACTTGAAACAGTGTTCTTGGGGTTTCTCTGGAGTGCCACCAAGGAAATCAAGGCTCCTTTCATGTGTGATGTGCAACACGGAATTGCTCTGCACGCAGTGCAAGGGAATCGGGCCTCATCTCGCGGCGAGGGGGAAGTCTCATGGTTTTTTTCGAGTTGCGGCGGGAACTTGGGGTATATTCTCGAGTTAAGACGGGGATGGTACCTCCACGCACGTGTTTGTTCAGCGACTTAAGGACTCCTGCCTAGTTGCGAGGGACAACTCGGGATTCTCCTCGAGGCTTGGCAGGGCAATTGGGACGCCTCTCCAGCTGAGGCGGGAGACCAAGGGTCCCTTTCCACGTGCCACAGGAATCCTGGGACTCCTATCAAGTTTCACGAGGAGTCAGGCATCGTCTCCTTTGGAGGCACTGATCTCCGCGTACCTCTGAAGTTTTCAAAGGATGTGAGGCCTCCGGTCGCGATGAGGGGGGGAACTAGGTCTTTCTCTGTGGTCTCCACAGGGGATTCAGACATCCTTTCGTCTTGGGAGATGCAAGACGAGCCTGCATTCAAGTCACTGCAGGGATATCCGGCCTTATTTCGCGTCAGGGCATCGCAGTGTCCATTCCACTTGAGGCCGCAAACTCAGGGTCCCTCTCACATACCTAGAGCTGAGAGAAGCCTCCTCTTGAGGTGCTTGTGGTAAGGTGGTATTCCTCTGGAGTCGAAGCCAGGGACTAACCTCTCATCTCGAGTTGATTTTTGGTCCACGGAGCTCTTTCGTGTTGCTACAGTGACCTCAGGATCCCTCTAGCCTTGACACAGTGTTCTTGGGGTTTCTCTGGAGTGCCACCAAGGAAATCAAGGCTCCTTTCATGTGTGATGTGCAACACGGAATTGCTCTGCACGCAGTGCAAGGGAATAGGGCCTCATCTCGCGGCGAGGGGGAAGTCTCATGGTTTTTTTCGAGTTGCGGCGGGAACGTGGGGTATATTCTCGAGTTAAGACGGGGATGGTACCTCCACGCACGTGTTTGTTCAGCGACTTAAGGACTCCTGCCTAGTTACGAGGGACAACTCGGGATTCTCCTCGAGGCTTGGCAGGGCAATTGCGACGCCTCTCCAGCTGAGGCGGGAGACCAAGGGTCCCTTTCCACGTGCCACAGGAATCCTGGGACTCCTATCAAGTTTCACGAGGAGTCAGGCATCGTCTCCTTTGGAGGCACTGATCTCCGCATACCTCTGGAGTTTTCAAAGGATGTGAGGCCTCCGGTCACGAAGAGGTGGGGAACTAGGTCTTTCTCTGTGGTCTCCACAGGGGATTCAGACATCCTTTCATCTTGGGAGATGCAAGACGAGCCTGCATTCAAGTCACTGCAGGGATATCCGGCCTTATTTCGAGTCAGGGCATCGCAGTGTCCATTTCACTTGAGGCCGCAAACTCAGGGTCCCTCTCACATACCTAGAGCTGAGAGAAGCCTCCTCTTGAGGTGCTTGTGGTAAGGTGGTATTTCTCTGGAGTCGAAGCCAGGGACTAACCTCTCATCTCGAGTTGATTTTTGGTCCACGGAGCTCTTTCGTGTTGCTACAGTGACCTCAGTTTCCCTCTAGCCTTGAAACAGTGTTCTTGGGGTTTCTCTGGAGTGCCATCAAGGAAATCAAGGCTCCTTTCATGTGTGATGTGCAACACCGAATTGCTCTGCACGCAGTGCAGGGGAATCGGGCCTCATCTCGCGGCGAGGGGGAAGTCTCATGGTTTTTCTCGAGTTGCGGCGGGAACCTGGGGTATATTCTCGAGTTAAGACGGGGATGGTACCTCCACCCTCGTGTTTGTTCAGCGACTTCAGGACTCCTGCCTAGTTGCGAGGGACAACTCGGGATTCTCCTCGAGGCTTGGCAGGGCAATTGGGAAGCCTCTCCAGCTGAGGCGGGAGACCAAGGGTCCCTTTCCACGTGCCACAGGAATCCTGGGACTCCTATCAGGTTTCACGAGGAGTCAGGAATCGTCTCCTTTGGAGGCACTGATCTCCGTGTACCTCTGGAGTTTTCAAAGGATGTGAGGCTTCCGGTCGGGATGAGGTGGGGAACTAGGTCTTTCTCTGTGGTCTCCACAGGGGATTCAGACATCCTTTCGTCTTGGGAGATGCAAGACGAGCCTGCATTCAAGTCACTGCAGGGATATCCGGCCTTATTTCGCGTCAGGGCATCGCAGTGTCCATTCCACTTGAGGCCGCAAACTCAGGGTCCCTCTCACATACCTAGAGCTGAGAGAAGCCTCCTCTTGAGGTGCTTGTGGTAAGGTGGTATTCCTCTGGAGTCGAAGCCAGGGACTAACCTCTCATCTCGAGTTGATTTTTGGTCCACGGAGCTCTTTTGTGTTGCTACTGTGACCTCAGGATCCCTGTAGACTTGGAACAGTGTTCTTGGGGTTTCTCTGGAGTGCCACCAAGGAAATCAAGGCTCCTTTCATGTGTGATGTGCAACACGGAATTGCTCTGCACGCAGTGCAAGGGAATCGGGCCTCATCTCGCGGCGAGGGGGAAGTCTCATGGTTTTTCTCGAGTTGCGGCCGGAACCTGGGGTATATTCTCGAGTTAAGACGGGGATGGTACCTCTACCCACGTGTTTGTTCAGCGACTTCAGGACTCCTGCCTAGTTGCGAGGGACAACTCGGGATTCTCCTCGAGGCTTGGCAGGGCAATTGGGACGCCTCTCCAGCTGAGGCGGGAGACCAAGGGTCCCTTTCCACGTGCCACAGGAATCCTGGGACTCCTATCAAGTTTCACGAGGAGTCAGGCATCGTCTCCTTTGGAGGCACTGATCTCCGCGTACCTCTGGAGTTTTCAAAGGATGTGAGGCCTCCGGTCGGGATGAGGTGGGGAACTAGGTCTTTCTCTGTGGTCTCCACAGGGGATTCAGACATCCTTTCGTCTTGGGAGATGCAAGACGAGCCTGCATTCAAGTCACTGCAGGGATATCCGGCCTTATTTCGCGTCAGGGCATCGCAGTGTCCATTCCACTTGAGGCCGCAAACTCAGGGTCCCTCTCACATACCTAGAGCTGAGAGAAGCCTCCTCTTGAGGTGCTTGTGGTAAGGTGGTATTCCTCTGGAGTCGAAGCCAGGGACTAACCTCTCATCTCGAGTTGATTCTTGGTCCACGGAGCTCTTTCGTGTTGCTACAGTGACCTCAGGATCCCTCTAGCCTTGAAACAGTGTTCTTGGTGTTTCTCTGGAGTGCCACTAAGGAAATCAAGACTCCTTTCATGTGTGATGTGCAACACGGAATTGCTCTGCACGCAGTGCAGGGGAATCGGGCCTCATCTCGCGGCGAGGGGGAAGTCTCATGGTTTTTCTCGAGTTGCGGCGGGAACCTGGGGTATATTCTCGAGTTACGACGGGAATGGCCCTTCCAAACACGTGTTTGTTCAGCAACGTCAGGACTCCTGCCTAGTTGCGAGGGACAACTCGGGATTCTCCTCGAGGCTTGGCAGGGCAATTGGGACGCCTCTCCAGCTGAGGCGGGAGACCAAGGGTCCCTTTCCACGTGCCACAGGAATCCTGGGACTCCTATCAAGTTTCACGAGGAGTCAGGCATCGTCTCCTTTGGAGGCACTGATCTCCGCGTACCTCTGGAGTTTTCAAAGGATGTGAGGCCTCCGGTCGCGATGAGGTGGGGAACTAGGTCTTTCTCTGTGGTCTCCACAGGGGATTCAGACATCCTTTCGTCTTGGGAGATGCAAGACGAGCCTGCATTCAAGTCACTGCATGGATATCCGGCCTTATTTCGCGTCAGGGCATCGCAGTGTCCATTCAACTTGAGGCCGCAAACTCCGGGTCCCTCTCACATACCTAGAGCTGAGAGAAGCCTCCTCTTGAGGTGCTTGTGGTAAGGTGGTATTCCTCTGGAGTCGAAACCAGGGACTAACCTCTCATCTCGAGTTGATTTTTGGTCCACGGGGCTCTTTCGTGTTGCTACAGTGACCTCAGGATCCCTGTAGACTTGAAACAGTGTTCTTGGGGTTTCTCTGGAGTGCCATCAAGGAAATCAAGGCTCCTTTCATGTGTGATGTGCAACACGGAATTGCTCTGCACGCAGTGCAAGGGAATCGGGCCTCATCTCGCGGCGAGGGGGAAGTCTCATGGTTTTTTTCGAGTTGCGGCGGGAACCTGGGGTATATTCTCGAGTTAAGACGGGGATGGTACCTCCACGCACGTGTTTGTTCAGCGACTTCAGGACTCCTGCCTAGTTGCGAGGGACAACTCGGGATTCTCCTCGAGGCTTGGCAGGGCAATTGGGACGCCTCTCCAGCTGAGGCGGGAGACCAAGGGTCCCTTTCCGCGTGCCACAGGAATCCTGGGACTCCTATCAAGTTTCACGAGGAGTCAGGCATCGTCTCCTTTGGAGGCACTGATCTCCGCGTACCTCTGGAGTTTTCAAAGGATGTGAGGCCTCCGGTCGCGAAGAGGTGGGGAACTAGGTCTTTCTCTGTGGTCTACACAGGTGATTCAGACATCCTTTCGTCTTGGGAGATGCAAGAAGAGCCTGCATTCAAGTCACTGCAGGGATATCCGGCCTTATTTCGAGTCAGGGCATCGCGGTGTCCATTCCACTTGAGGCCGCAAACTCAGGGTCCCTCTCACATACCTAGAGCTGAGAGAAGCCTCCTCTTGAGGTGCTTGTGGTAAGGTGGTATTCGTCTGGAGTCGAAGCCAGGGACTAACCTCGCATCTCGAGTTGATTTTTGGTCCACGGAGCTCTTTCGTGTTGTTACAGTGACCTCAGGATCCCTCTAGCCTTGAAACAGTGTTCTTGGGTTTTCTCTGGAGTGCCATCAAGGAAATCAAGGCTCCTTTCATGTGAGATGTGCAACACGGAATTGCTCTGCACGCAGTGCAGGGACATTGGGCCTCATCTCGCGGCGAGGGGGAAGTCTCATGGTTTTTTTCGAGTTGCGGCGGGAACCTGGGGTATATTCTCGAGTTAAGACAGGGATGGTACCTCCACGCACGTGTTTGTTCAGCGACTTCAGGACTCCTGCCTAGTTGCGAGGGACAACTCGGGATTCTCCTCGAGGCTTGGCAGGGCAATTGGGACGCCTCTCCAGCTGAGGCGGGAGACCAAGGGTCCCTTTCCACGTGCCACAGGAATCCTGGGACTCCTATCAAGTTTCACGAGGAGTCAGGCATCGTCTCCTTTGGAGGCACTGATCTCCGTGTACCTCTGGAGTTTTCAAAGGATGTGAGGCCTCCGGTCGCGATGAGGTGGGGAACTAGGTCTTTCTCTGTGGTCTCCACAGGGGATTCAGACATCCTTTCGTCTTGGGAGATGCAAGACGAGCCTGCATTCAAGTCTCTGCAGGGATATCCGGCCTTATTTCGCGTCAGGGCATCGCAGTGTCCATTCCACTTGAGGCCGCAAACTCAGGGTCGCTCTCACATAGCTAGAGCTGAGAGAAGCCTCCTCTTGAGGTGCTTGTGGTAAGGTGGTATTCCTCTGGAGTCGAAGCCAGGGACTAACCTCTCATCTCGAGTTGATTTTTGGTCCACGGAGCTCTTTCGTGTTGCTACAGTGACCTCAGGATCCCTCTAGCCTTGAAACAGTGTTCTTGGTGTTTCTCTGGAGTGCCACCAAGGAAATCAAGACTCCTTTCATGTGTGATGTGCAACACGGAATTGCTCTGCACGCAGTGCAGGGGAATCGGGCCTCATCTCCCGGCGAGGGGGAAGTCTCATGGTTTTTCTCGAGTTGCGGCGGGAACCTGGGGTATATTCTCGAGTTACGACGGGAATGGCCCTTCCAAACACGTGTTTGTTCAGCGACGTCAGGACTCCTGCCTAGTTGGGAGGGACAACTCGGGATTCTCCTCGAGGCTTGGCAGGGCAATTCGGACGCCTCTCCAGCTGAGGCGGGAGACCAAGGGTCCCTTTCCACGTGCCACAGGAATCCTGGGACTCCTATCAAGTTTCACGAGGAGTCAGGCATCGTCTCCTTTGGAGGCACTGATCTCCGCGTACCTCTGGAGTTTTCAAAGGATGTGAGGCCTCCGGTCGCGATGAGGTGGGGAACTAGGTCTTTCTCTGTGGTCTCCACAGGGGATTCAGACATCCTTTCGTCTTGGGAGATGCAAGAAGAGCCTGCATTCAAGTCACTGCAGGGATATCCGGCCTTATTTCGCGTCAGGGCATCGCAGTGTCCATTCAACTTGAGGCCGCAAACTCCGGGTCCCTCTCACATACCTAGAGCTGAGAGAAGCCTCCTCTTGAGGTGCTTGTGGTAAGGTGGTATTCCTCTGGAGTCGAAGCCAGGGACTAACCTCGCATCTCGAGTTGATTTTTGGTCCACGGAGCTCTTTCGTGTTGTTACAGTGACCTCAGGATCCCTCTAGCCTTGAAACAGTGTTCTTGGGTTTTCTCTGGAGTGCCATCAAGGAAATCAAGGCTCCTTTCATGTGAGATGTGCAACACGGAATTGCTCTGCACGCAGTGCAGGGACATCGGACCTCATCTCGCGGCGAGGGGGAAGTCTCATGGTTTTTTTCGAGTTGCGGCGGGAACCTGGGGTATATTCTCGAGTTAAGACAGGGATGGTACCTCCACGCACGTGTTTGTTCAGCGACTTCAGGACTCCTGCCTAGTTGCGAGGGACAACTCGGGATTCTCCTTGAGGCTTGGCAGGGCAATTGGGACGCCTCTCCAGCTGAGGCGGGAGACCAAGGGTCCCTTTCCACGTGCCACAGGAATGCTGGGACTCCTATCAAGTTTCACGAGGAGTCAGGCATCGTCTCCTTTGGAGGCACTGATCTCCGCGTACCTCTGGAGTTTTCAAAGGATGTGAGGCCTCCGGTCGCGATGAGGTGGGGAACTAGGTCTTTCTCTGTGGTCTCCACAGGGGATTCATACATCCTTTCGTCTTGGGAGATGCAAGAAGAGCCTGTATTCAAGTCACTGCAGGGATATCCGGCCTTATTTCGCGTCAGGGCATCGCAGTGTCCATTCCACTTGAGGCCGCAAACTCAGGGTCCCTCTCACATACCTAGAGCTGAGAGAAGCCTCCTCTTGAGGTGCTTGTGGTAAGGTGGTATTCCTCTGGAGTCGAAGCCAGGGACTAACCTCGCATCTCGAGTTGATTTTTGGTCCACGGAGCTCTTTCGTGTTGCTACAGTGACCTCAGGATCCCTCTAGCCTTGAAACAGTGTTCTTGGGTTTTCTCTGGAGTGCCATCAAGGAAATCAAGGCTCCTTTCATGTGAGATGTGCAACACGGAATTGCTCTGCACGCAGTGCAGGGACATCGGGCCTCATCTCGCGGCGAGGGGGAAGTCTCATGGTTTTTCTCGAGTTGCGGCGGGAACCTGGGGTATATTCTCGAGTTACGACGGGAATGGCCCTTCCACCCACGTGTTTGTTCAGCGACGTCAGGACTCCTGCCTAGTTGGGAGGGACAACTCGGGATTCTCCTCGAGGCTTGGCAGGGCAATTGGGACGCCTCTCCAGCTGAGGCGGGAGACCAAGGGTCCCTTTCCACGTGCCACAGGAATCCTGGGACTCCTATCAAGTTTCACGAGGAGTCAGGCATCGTCTCCTTTGGAGGCACTTATCTCCGCGTACCTCTGGAGTTTTCAGAGGATGTGAGGCCTCCGGTCGCGATGAGGTAGGGAACTAGGTCTTTCTCTGTGGTCTCCACAGGGGATTCAGACATCCTTTCGTCTTGGGAGATGCAAGACGAGCCTGCATTCAAGTCACTGCAGGGATATCCGGCCTTATTTCGCGTCAGGGCATCGCAGTGTCCATTTCACTTGAGGCCGCAAACTCAGGGTCCCTCTCACATACATAGAGCTGAGAGAAGCCTCCTCTTGAGGTGCTTGTGGTAAGGTGGTATTCCTCTGGAGTCGAAGCCAGGGACTAACCTCTCATCTCGAGTTGATTTGTGGTCCATGGAGCTCTTTCGTGTTGCTACAGTGACCTCAGGATCCCTCTAGCCTTGAAACAGTGTTCTTGGGGTTTCTCTGGAGTGCCATCAAGGAAATCAAGGCTCCTTTCATGTGTGATGTGCAACACGGAATTGCTCTGCACGCAGTGCAGGGGAATCGGGCCTCATCTCGCGGCGAGGGGGAAGTCTCATGGTTTTTCTCGAGTTGCGGCGGGAACCTGGGGTATATTCTCGAGTTACGACGGGGATGGCCCTTCCACGCACGTGTTTGTTCAGCGACGGCAGGACTCCTGCCTAGTTGCGAGGGACAACTCGGGATTCTCCTCGAGGCTTGGCAGGGCAATTGGGACGCCTCTCCAGCTGAGGCGGGAGACCAAGGGTCCCTTTCCACGTGCCACAGGAATCCTGGGACTCCTATCAAGTTTCACGAGGAGTCAGGCATCGTCTCCTTTGGAGGCACTGATCTCCGCGTACCTCTGGCGTTTTCAAAGGATATGAGGCCTCCGGTCGCGATGAGGTGGGAAACTAGGTCTTTCTCTGTGGTCTCTACAGGGGATTCAGACATCCTTTCGTCTTGGGAGATGCAAGACGAGCCTGCATTCAAGTCACTGCAGGGATATCCGGCCTTATTTCGCGTCAGGGCATCGCAGTGTCCATTCCACTTGAGGCCGCAAACTCAGGGTAACTCTCACATAGCTAGAGCTGAGAGAAGCCTCCTCTTGAGGTGCTTGTGGTAAGGTGGTATTCCTCTGGAGTCGAAGCCAGGGACTAACCTCTCATCTCGAGTTGATTTTTGGTCCACGGAGCTCTTTCGTGTTGCTACAGTGACCTCAGGATCCCTCTAGCCTTGAAACAGTGATCTTGGGGTTTCTCTGCACTGCCATCAAGGAGATCGAGGCTCCTTTCATGTGTGATGTGCAACACGGAATTGCTCTGCACGCAGTGCAGGGGAATCGGGCCTCATCTCGCGGCGAGGGGGAAGTCTCATGGTTTTTCTCGAGTTGCGGCGGGAACCTGGGGTATATTCTCGAGTTAAGACGGGGATGGCCCTTCCACCCACGTGTTTGTTCAGCGACTTAAGGACTCCTGCCTAGTTGCGAGGGACAACTCGGGATTCTCCTCGAGGCTTGGCAGGGCAACTGGGACGCCTCTCCAGCTGACGCGGGAGACCAAGGGTCCCTTTCCACGTGCCACAGGAATCCTGGGACTCCTATCAAGTTTCACGAGGAGTCAGGCATCGTCTCCTTTGGAGGCACTGATCTCCGCGTACCTCTGGAGTTTTCAAAGGATGTGAGGCCTCCGGTCGCGATGAGGTGGGGAACTAGGTCTTTCTCTGTGGTCTCCACAGGTGATTCAGACATCCTTTCGTCTTGGGAGATGCAAGACGAGCCTGCATTCAAGTCACTGCAAGGATATCCGGCCTTATTTCGAGTCAGGGCATCGCGGTGTCCATTCCACTTGAGGCCGCAAACTCAGGGTCCCTCTCACATACCTAGAGCTGAGAGAAGCCTCCTCTTGAGGTGCTTGTGGTAAGGTGGTATTCCTCTGGAGTCGAAGCCAGAGACTAACCTCTCATCTCGAGTTGATTTGTGGTCCATGGAGCTCTTTCGTGTTGCTACAGTGACCTCAGGATCCCTCTAGCCTTGAAACAGTGTTCTTGGGGTTTCTCTGGAGTGCCACCAAGGAAATCAAGGCTCCTTTCATGTGTGATGTGCAACACGGAATTGCTCTGCACGCAGTGCAGGGGAATCGGGCCTCATCTCGCGGCGAGGGGGAAGTCTCATGGTTTTTCTCGAGTTGCGGCGGGAACCTGGGGTATATTCTCGAGTTAAGACGGGGATGGTACCTCCACGCACGTGTTTGTTCAGCGACTTCAGGACTCCTGCCTAGTTGCGAGGGACAACTCGGGATTCTCCTCGAGGCTTGGCAGGGCAATTGGGACGCCTCTCCAGCTGAGGCGGGAGACCAAGGGTCCCTTTCCGCGTGCCACAGGAATCCTGGGACTCCTATCAAGTTTCACGAGGAGTCAGGCATCGTCTCCTTTGGAGGCACTGATCTCCGCGTACCTCTGGAGTTTTCAAAGGATGTGAGGCCTCCGGTCGCGATGAGGTGGGGAACTAGGTCTTTCTCTGTGGTCTCCACAGGGGATTCAGACATCCTTTCGTCTTGGGAGATGCAAGAAGAGCCTGCATTCAAGTCACTGCAGGGATATCCGGCCTTATTTCGCGTCAGGGCATCGCAGTGTCCATTCCACTTGAGGCCGCAAACTCAGGGTCCCTCTCACATACCTAGAGCTGAGAGAAGCCTCCTCTTGAGGTGCTTGTGGTAAGGTGGTATTCCTCTGGAGTCGAAGCCAGGGACTAACCTCGCATCTCGAGTTGATTTTTGGTCCACGGAGCTCTTTCGTGTTGCTACAGTGACCTCAGGATCCCTCTAGCCTTGAAACAGTGTTCTTGGGGTTTCTCTGGAGTGCCATCAAGGAAATCAAGGCTCCTTTCATGTGTGATGTGCAACACGGAATTGCTCTGCACGCAGTGCAGGGGAATCGGGCCTCATCTCGCGGCGAGGGGGAAGTCCCATGGTTTTTCTCGAGTTGTGGTGGGAACCTGGGGTATATTCTCGAGTTACGACGGGGATGGCCCTTCCATACAAGTGTTTGTTCAGCGACGTCTGGACTCCTGCCTAGTTGCGAGGGACAACTCGGGATTCTCCTCGAGGCTTGGCAGGGCAATTGGGACGCCTCTCCAGCTGAGGCGGGAGACCAAGGGCCCCTTTCCACGTGCCACATGAATCCTGGGACTCCTATCAAGTTTCCCGAGGAGTCAGGCATCGTCTCCTTTGGAGGCACTGATCTCCGCGTACCTCTGGAGTTTTCAAAGGATGTGAGGCCTCCGGTCGCGATGAGGTGGGGAACTAGGTCTTTCTCTGTGGTCTCCACAGGGGATTCAGACATCCTTTCGTCTTGGGAGATGCAAGACGAGCCTGCATTCAAGTCACTGCAGGGATATCCGGCCTTATTTCGCGTCAGGGCATCGCAGTGTCCATTCCACTTGAGGCCGCAAACTCAGGGTCCCTCTCACATACCTAGAGCTGAGAGAAGCCTCCTCTTGAGGTGCTTGTGGTAAGGTGGTATTCCTCTGGAGTCGAAGCCAGGGACTAACCTCTCATCTCGAGTTGATTTTTGGTCCACGGAGCTCTTTCGTGTTGCTACAGTGACCTCAGGATCGCTGTAGACTTGAAACAGTGTTCTTGGGGTTTCTCTGGAGTGCCACCAAGGAAATCAAGGCTCCTTTCATGTGTGATGTGCAACACGGAATTGCTCTGCACGCAGTGCAAGGGAATCGGGCCTCATCTCGCGGTGAGGGGGAAGTCTCTTGGTTTTTCTCGAGTTGCGGCCGGAACCTGGGGTGTATTCTCGAATTAAGACGGGGATGGCCCTTCCACACACGTGTTTGTTCAGCGACTTCAGGACTCCTGCCTAGTTGCGAGGGACAACTCGGGATTCTCCTCGAGGCTTGGCAGGGCAATTGGGACGCCTCTCCAGCTGAGGCGGGAGACCAAGGGTCCCTTTCCATGTGCCACAGGAATCCTGGGACTCCTATCAAGTTTCACGAGGAGTCAGGCATCGTCTCCTTTGGAGGCACTGATCTCCGCGTACCTCTGGAGTTTTCAAAGGATGTGAGGCCTCCGGTCGCGATGAGGTGGGGAACTAGGTCTTTCTCTGTGGTCTCCACAGGGGATTCAGACATCCTTTCGTCTTGGGAGATGCAAGACGAGCCTGCATTCAAGTCTCTGCAGGGATATCCGGCCTTATTTCGCGTCAGGGCATCGCAGTGTCCATTCCACTTGAGGCCGCAAACTCAGGGTCCCTCTCACATAGCTAGAGCTGAGAGAAGCCTCCTCTTGAGGTGCTTGTGGTAAGGTGGTATTCCTCTGGAGTCGAAGCCAGGGACTAACCTCTCATCTCGAGTTGATTTTTGGTCCACGGAGCTCTTTCGTGTTGCTACAGTGACCTCAGGATCCCTGTAGACTTGACACAGTGTTCTTGGAGTTTCTCTGGAGTGCCACCAAGGAAATCAAGGCTCCTTTCATGTGTGATGTGCAACACGGAATTGCTCTGCACGCAGTGCAGGAGAATCAGGCCTCATCTCGCGGCGAGGGGGAAGTCTCTTTTTTTTTTCGAGTTGCGGCGGGAACCTGGGGTATATTCTCGAGTTAAGACGGGGATGGTACCTCCACGCACGTGTTTGTTCAGCGACTTCAGGACTCCTGCCTAGTTGCGAGGGACAACTCGGAATTCTCCTCGAGGCTTGGCAGGGCAATTGGGACGCCTCTCCAGCTGAGGCGGGAGACCAAGGGTCCCTTTCCGCGTGCCACAGGAATCCTGGGACTCCTATCAAGTTTCACGAGGAGTCAGGCATCGTCTTCTTTGGAGGCACTGATCTCCGCGTACCTCTGGAGTTTTCAAAGGATGTGAGGCCTCCGGTCGCGAAGAGGTGGGGAACTAGGTCTTTCTCTGTGGTCTACACAGGTGATTCAGACATCCTTTCGTCTTGGGAGATGCAAGAAGAGCCTGCATTCAAGTCACTGCAGGGATATCCGGCCTTATTTCGAGTCAGGGCATCGCGGTGTCCATTCCACTTGAGGCCGCAAACTCAGGGTCCCTCTCACATACCTAGAGCTGAGAGAAGCCTCCTCTTGAGGTGCTTGTGGTAAGGTGGTATTCCTCTGGAGTCGAAGCCAGGGACTAACCTCGCATCTCGAGTTGATTTTTGGTCCACGGAGCTCTTTCGTGTTGTTACAGTGACCTCAGGATCCCTCTAGCCTTGAAACAGTGTTCTTGGGTTTTCTCTGGAGTGCCATCAAGGAAATCAAGGCTCCTTTCATGTGAGATGTGCAACACGGAATTGCTCTGCACGCAGTGCAGGGACATCGGACCTCATCTCGCGGCGAGGGGGAAGTCTCATGGTTTTTTTCGAGTTGCGGCGGGAACCTGGGGTATATTCTCGAGTTAAGACAGGGATGGTACCTCCACGCACGTGTTTGTTCAGCGACTTCAGGACTCCTGCCTAGTTGCGAGGGACAACTCGGGATTCTCCTCGAGGCTTGGCAGGGCAATTGGGACGCCTCTCCAGCTGAGGCGGGAGACCAAGGGTCCCTTTCCACGTGCCACAGGAATCCTGGGACTCCTATCAAGTTTCACGAGGAGTCAGGCATCGTCTCCTTTGGAGGCACTGATCTCCGCGTACCTCTGGAGTTTTCAAAGGATGTGAGGCCTCCGGTCGCGATGAGGTGGGGAACTAGGTCTTTCTCTGTGGTCTCCACAGGGGATTCAGACATCCTTTCGTCTTGGGAGATGCAAGAAGAGCCTGCATTCAAGTCACTGCAGGGATATCCGGCCTTATTTCGCGTCAGGGCATCGCAGTGTCCATTCCACTTGAGGCCGCAAACTCAGGGTCCCTCTCACATACCTAGAGCTGAGAGAAGCCTCCTCTTGAGGTGCTTGTGGTAAGGTGGTATTCCTCTGGAGTCGAAGCCAGGGACTAACCTCGCATCTCGAGTTGATTTTTGGTCCACGGAGCTCTTTCGTGTTGCTACAGTGACCTCAGGATCCCTCTAGCCTTGAAACAGTGTTCTTGGGTTTTCTCTGGAGTGCCATCAAGGAAATCAAGGCTCCTTTCATGTGAGATGTGCAACACGGAATTGCTCTGCACGCAGTGCAGGGACATCGGGCCTCATCTCGCGGCGAGGGGGAAGTCTCATGGTTTTTCTCGAGTTGCGGCGGGAACCTGGGGTATATTCTCGAGTTACGACGGGAATGGCCCTTCTAAACACGTGTTTGTTCAGCGACGTCAGGACTCCTGCCTAGTTGCGAGGGACAACTCGGGATTCTCCTCGAGGCTTGGCAGGGCAATTGGGACGCCTCTCCAGCTGAGGCGGGAGACCAAGGGTCCCTTTCCACGTGCCACAGGAATCCTGGGACTCCTATCAAGTTTCACGAGGAGTCAGGCATCGTCTCCTTTGGAGGCACTGATCTCCGCGTACCTCTGGAGTTTTCAAAGGATGTGAGGCCTCCGGTCGCGATGAGGTGGGGAACTAGGTCTTTCTCTGTGGTCTCCACAGGGGATTCAGACATCCTTTCGTCTTGGGAGATGCAAGACGAGCCTGCATTCAAGTCACTGCAGGGATATCCGGCCTTATTTCGCGTCAGGTCATCGCAGTGTCCATTTCACTTGAGGCCGCAAACTCAGGGTCCCTCTCACATACATAGAGCTGAGAGAAGCCTCCTCTTGAGGTGCTTGTGGTAAGGTGGTATTCCTCTGGAGTCGAAGCCAGGGACTAACCTCTCATCTCGAGTTGATTTGTGGTCCATGGAGCTCTTTCGTGTTGCTACAGTGACCTCAGGATCCCTCTAGCCTTGAAACAGTGTTCTTGGGGTTTCTCTGGAGTGCCATCAAGGAAATCAAGGCTCCTTTCATGTGTGATGTGCAACACGGAATTGCTCTGCACGCAGTGCAGGGGAATCGGGCCTCATCTCGCGGCGAGGGGGAAGTCTCATGGTTTTTCTCGAGTTGCGGCGGGAACCTGGGGTATATTCTCGAGTTACGACGGGGATGGCCCTTCCACGCACGTGTTTGTTCAGCGACAGCAGGACTCCTGCCTAGTTGCGAGGGACAACTCGGGATTCTCCTCGAGGCTTGGCAGGGCAATTGGGACGCCTCTCCAGCTGAGGCGGGAGACCAAGGGTCCCTTTCCACGTGCCACAGGAATCCTGGGACTCCTATCAAGTTTCACGAGGAGTCAGGCATCGTCTCCTTTGGAGGCACTGATCTCCGCGTACCTCTGGCGTTTTCAAAGGATATGAGGCCTCCGGTCGCGATGAGGTGGGGAACTAGGTCTTTCTCTGTGGTCTCCACAGGGGATTCAGACATCCTTTCGTCTTGGGAGATGCAAGACGAGCCTGCATTCAAGTCACTGCAGGGATATCCGGCCTTATTTCGCGTCAGGGCATCGCAGTGTCCATTCCACTTGAGGCCGCAAACTCAGGGTAACTCTCACATAGCTAGAGCTGAGAGAAGCCTCCTCTTGAGGTGCTTGTGGTAAGGTGGTATTCCTCTGGAGTCGAAGCCAGGGACTAACCTCTCATCTCGAGTTGATTTTTGGTCCACGGAGCTCTTTCGTGTTGCTACAGTGACCTCAGGATCCCTCTAGCCTTGAAACAGTGATCTTGGGGTTTCTCTGCAGTGCCATCAAGGAGATCGAGGCTCCTTTCATGTGTGATGTGCAACACGGAATTGCTCTGCACGCAGTGCAGGGGAATCGGGCCTCATCTCGCGGCGAGGGGGAAGTCTCATGGTTTTTCTCGAGTTGCGGCGGGAACCTGGGGTATATTCTCGAGTTAAGACGGGGATGGCCCTTCCACCCACGTGTTTGTTCAGCGACTTAAGGACTCCTGCCTAGTTGCGAGGGACAACTCGGGATTCTCCTCGAGGCTTGGCAGGGCAACTGGGACGCCTCTCCAGCTGACGCGGGAGACCAAGGGTCCCTTTCCACGTGCCACAGGAATCCTGGGACTCCTATCAAGTTTCACGAGGAGTCAGGCATCGTCTCCTTTGGAGGCACTGATCTCCGCGTACCTCTGGAGTTTTCAAAGGATGTGAGGCCTCCGGTCGCGATGAGGTGGGGAACTAGGTCTTTCTCTGTGGTCTCCACAGGTGATTCAGACATCCTTTCGTCTTGGGAGATGCAAGACGAGCCTGCATTCAAGTCACTGCAAGGATATCCGGCCTTATTTCGAGTCAGGGCATCGCGGTGTCCATTCCACTTGAGGCCGCAAACTCAGGGTCCCTCTCACATACCTAGAGCTGAGAGAAGCCTCCTCTTGAGGTGCTTGTGGTAAGGTGGTATTCCTCTGGAGTCGAAGCCAGGGACTAACCTCTCATCTCGAGTTGATTTGTGGTCCTTGGAGCTCTTTCGTGTTGCTACAGTGACCTCAGGATCCCTCTAGCCTTGAAACAGTGTTCTTGGGGTTTCTCTGGAGTGCCATCAAGGAAATCAAGGCTCCTTTCATGTGTGATGTGCAACACGGAATTGCTCTGCACGCAGTGCAGGGGAATCGGGCCTCATCTCGCGGCGAGGGGGAAGTCTCATGGTTTTTCTCGAGTTGCGGCGGGAACCTGGGGTATATTCTCGAGTTACGACAGGGATGGCCCTTCCACCCACGTGTTTGTTCAGCGACTTCAGGACTCCTGCCTAGTTGCGAGGGACAACTGGGGATTCTCCTCGAGGCTTGGCAGGGCAATTGGGACGCCTCTCCAGCTGAGGCGGGAGACCAAGGGTCCCTTTCCACGTGCCACAGGAATCCTGGGACTCCTATCAAGTTTCACGAGGAGTCAGGCATCGTCTCCTTTGGAGGCACTGATCTCCGCGTACCGCTGGGGTTTTCAAAGGATATGAGGCCTCCGGTCGCGATGAGGTGGGGAACTAGGTCTTTCTCTGTGGTCTCCACAGGGGATTCAGACATCCTTTCGTCTTGGGAGATGCAAGACGAGCCTGCATTCAAGTCACTGCAGGGATATCCGGCCTTATTTCGCGTCAGGGCATCGCAGTGTCCATTCCACTTGAGGCCGCAAACTCAGGGTAACTCTCACATAGCTAGAGCTGAGAGAAGCCTCCTCTTGAGGTGCTTGTGGTAGGGTGGTATTCCTCTGGAGTCGAAGCCAGGGACTAACCTCTCATCTCGAGTTGATTTTTGGTCCACGGAGCTCTTTCGTGTTGCTACAGTGACCTGAGGATCCCTCTAGCCTTGAAACAGTGTTCTTGGGGTTTCTCTGGAGTGCCATCAAGGAAATCAAGGCTCCTTTCATGTGTGATGTGCAACACGGAATTGCTCTGCACGCAGTGCTGGGGAATCGGGCCTCATCTCGCGGCGAGGGGGAAGTCCCATGGTTTTTCTCGAGTTGTGGTGGGAACCTGGGGTATATTCTCGAGTTACGACGGGGATGGGCCTTCCATACAAGTGTTTGTTCAGCGACGTCTGGACTCCTGCCTAGTTGCGAGGGACAACTCGGGATTCTCCTCGAGGCTTGGCAGGGCAATTGGGACGCCTCTCCAGCTGAGGCGGGAGACCAAGGGCCCCTTTCCACGTGCCACATGAATCCTGGGACTCCTATCAAGTTTCCCGAGGAGTCAGGCATCGTCTCCTTTGGAGGCACTGATCTCCGCGTACCTCTGGAGTTTTCAAAGGATGTGAGGCCTCCGGTCGCGATGAGGTGGGGAACTAGGTCTTTCTCTGTGGTCTCCACAGGGGATTCAGACATCCTTTCGTCTTGGGAGATGCAAGACGAGCCTGCATTCAAGTCACTGCAGGGATATCCGGCCTTATTTCGCGTCAGGGCATCGCAGTGTCCATTCCACTTGAGGCCGCAAACTCAGGGTCCCTCTCACATACCTAGAGCTGAGAGAAGCCTCCTCTTGAGGTGCTTGTGGTAAGGTGGTATTCCTCTGGAGTCGAAGCCAGGGACTAACCTCTCATCTCGAGTTGATTTTTGGTCCACGGAGCTCTTTCGTGTTGCTACAGTGACCTCAGGATCCCTGTAGACTTGAAACAGTGTTCTTGGGGTTTCTCTGGAGTGCCACCAAGGAAATCAAGGCTCCTTTCATGTGTGATGTGCAACACGGAATTGCTCTGCACGCAGTGCAAGGGAATCGGGCCTCATCTCGCGGTGAGGGGGAAGTCTCTTGGTTTTTCTCGAGTTGCGGCCGGAACCTGGGGTGTATTCTCGAATTAAGACGGGGATGGCCCTTCCACACACGTGTTTGTTCAGCGACTTCAGGACTCCTGCCTAGTTGCGAGGGACAACTCGGGATTCTCCTCGAGGCTTGGCAGGGCAATTGGGACGCCTCTCCAGCTGAGGCGGGAGACCAAGGGTCCCTTTCCATGTGCCACAGGAATCCTGGGACTCCTATCAAGTTTCACGAGGAGTCAGGCATCGTCTCCTTTGGAGGCACTGATCTCCGCGTACCTCTGGAGTTTTCAAAGGATGTGAGGCCTCCGGTCGCGATGAGGTGGGGAACTAGGTCTTTCTCTGTGGTCTCCACTGGGGATTCAGACATCCTTTCATCTTGGGAGATGCAAGACAAGCCTGCATTCAAGTCACTGCAGGGATATCCGGCCTTATTTCGCGTCAGGGCATCGCAGTGTCCATTCCACTTGAGGCCGCAAACTCAGGGTCCCTCTCACATAGCTAGAGCTGAGAGAAGCCTCCTCTTGAGGTGCTTGTGGTAAGGTGGTATTCCTCTGGAGTCGAAGCCAGGGACTAACCTCTCATCTCGAGTTGATTTTCGGTCCACGGAGCTCTTTCGTGTTGCTACAGTGACCTCAGGATCCCTGTAGACTTGACACAGTGTTCTTGGAGTTTCTCTGGAGTGCCACCAAGGAAATCAAGGCTCCTTTCATGTGTGATGTGCAACACGGAATTGCTCTGCACGCAGTGCAGGAGAATCGGGCCTCATCTCGCGGCGAGGGGGAAGTCTCTTGGTTTTTTTCGAGTTGCGGCGGGAACCTGGGGTATATTCTCGAGTTAAGACGGGGATGGTACCTCCACGCACGTGTTTGTTCAGCGACTTCAGGTCTCCTGCCTAGTTGCGAGGGACAACTCGGGATTCTCCTCGAGGCTTGGCAGGGCAATTGGGACGCCTCTCCAGCTGAGGCGGGAGACCAAGGGTCCCTTTCCACGTGCCACAGGAATCCTGGGACTCCTATCAAGTTTCACGAGGAGTCAGGCATCGTCTCCTTTGGAGGCACTGATCTCCGCGTACCTCTGGAGTTTTCAAAGGATGTGAGGCCTCCGGTCGCGATGAGGTGGGGAACTAGGTCTTTCTCTGTGGTCTCCACAGGGGATTCAGACATCCTTTCGTCTTGGGAGATGCAAGACGAGCCTGCATTCAAGTCACTGCAGGGATATCCGGCCTTATTTCGCGTCAGGGCATCGCAGTGTCCATTTCACTTGAGGCCGCAAACTCAGGGTCCCTCTCACATACCTAGAGCTGAGAGAAGCCTCCTCTTGAGGTGCTTGTGGTAAGGTGGTATTCCTCTGGAGTCGAAGCCAGGGACTAACCTCTCATCTCGAGTTGATTTGTGGTCCATGGAGCTCTTTCGTGTTGCTACAGTGACCTGAGGATCCCTCTAGCCTTGAAACAGTGTTCTTGGGGTTTCTCTGGAGTGCCATCAAGGAAATCAAGGCTCCTTTCATGTGTGATGTGCAACACGGAATTGCTCTGCACGCAGTGCAGGGGAATCGGGCCTCATCTCGCGGCGAGGGGGAAGTCTCATGGTTTTTCTCGAGTTGCGGCGGGAACCTGGGGTATATTCTCGAGTTACGACGGGGATGGCCCTTCCACCCACGTGTTTGTTCAGCGACGGCAGGACTCCTGCCTAGTTGCGAGGGACAACTGGGGATTCTCCTCGAGGCTTGGCAGGGCAATTGGGACGCCTCTCCAGCTGAGGCAGGAGACCAAGGGTCCCTTTCCGCGTGCACCAGGAATCCTGGGACTCCTATCAAGTTTCACGAGGAGTCAGGCATCGTCTCCTTTGGAGGCACTGATCTCCGCGTACCGCTGGGGTTTTCAAAGGATATGAGGCCTCCGGTCGCGATGAGGTGGGGAACTAGGTCTTTCTCTGTGGTCTCCACTGGGGATTCAGACATCCTTTCGTCTTGGGAGATGCAAGACGAGCCTGCATTCAAGTCACTGCAGGGATATCCGGCCTTATTTCGAGTCAGGGCATCGCAGTGTCCATTCCACTTGAGGCCGCAAACTCAGGGTCCCTCTCACATAGCTAGAGCTGAGAGAAGCCTCCTCTTGAGGTGCTTGTGGTAAGGTGGTATTCCTCTGGAGTCGAAGCCAGGGACTAACCTCTCATCTCGAGTTGATTTTTGGTCCACGGAGCTCTTTCGTGTTGCTACAGTGACCTCAGAATCCCTCTAGCCTTGAAACAGTGTTCTTGGGGTTTCTCTGCAGTGCCATCAAGGAAATCAAGGCTCCTTTCATGTGTGATGTGCAACACGGAATTGCTCTGCACGCAGTGCAGGGGAATCGGGCCTCATCTCGCGGCGAGGGGGAAGTCTCATGGTTTTTCTCTAGTTGCGGTGGGAACCTGGGGTATATTCTCGAGTTACGACGGGGATGGCCCTTCCATACAAGTGTTTGTTCAGCGACGTCTGGACTCCTGCCTAGTTGCGAGGGACAACTCGGGATTCTCCTCGAGGCTTGGCAGGGCAATTGGGACGCCTCTCCAGCTGAGGCGGGAGACCAAGGGCCCCTTTCCACGTGCCACATGAATCCTGGGACTGCTATCAAGTTTCACGAGGAGTCAGGCATCGTCTCCTTTGGAGGCACTGATCTCCGCGTACCTCTGGAGTTTTCAAAGGATGTGAGGCCTCCGGTCGCGATGAGGTGGGGAACTAGGTCTTTCTCTGTGGTCTCCACAGGGGATTCAGACATCCTTTCGTCTTGGGAGATGCAAGACGAGCCTGCATTCAAGTCACTGCAGGGATATCCGGCCTTATTTCGCGTCAGGGCATCGCAGTGTCCATTCCACTTGAGGCCGCAAACTCAGGGTCCCTCTCACATACCTAGAGCTGAGAGAAGCCTCCTCTTGAGGTGCTTGTGGTAAGGTGGTATTCCTCTGGAGTCGAAGCCAGGGACTAACCTCTCATCTCGACTTGATTTTTGGTCCACGGAGCTCTTTCGTGTTGCTACAGTGACCTCAGGATCCCTGTAGACTTGAAACAGTGTTCTTGGGGTTTCTCTGGAGTGCCACCAAGGAAATCAAGGCTCCTTTCATGTGTGATGTGCAACACGGAATTGCTCTGCACGCAGTGCAAGGGAATCGGGCCTCATCTCGCGGTGAGGGGGAAGTCTCTTGGTTTTTCTCGAGTTGCGGCCGGAACCTGGGGTGTATTCTCGAATTAAGACAGGGATGGCCCTTCCACACACGTGTTTGTTCAGCGACTTCAGGACTCCTGCCTAGTTGCGAGGGACAACTCGGGATTCTCCTCGAGGCTTGGCAGGGCAATTGGGACGCCTCTCCAGCTGAGGCGGGAGACCAAGGGTCCCTTTCCGCGTGCCACAGGAATCCTGGGACTCCTATCAAGTTTCGCGAGGAGTCAGGCATCGTCTCCTTTGGAGGCACTGATCTCCACGTACCTCTGGAGTTTTCAAAGGATGTGAGGCCTCCGGTCGCGATGAGGTGGGGAACTAGGTCTTTCTCTGTGATCTCCACAGGGGATTCAGACATCCTTTCGTCTTGGGAGATGCAAGACGAGCCTGCATTCAAGTCACTGCAAGGATATCTGGCCTTATTTTGAGTCAGGGCATCGCGGTCTCCATTCCACTTGAGGCCGCAAACTCAGGGTCCCTCTAACATACCTAGAGCTGAGAGAAGCCTCCTCTTGACGTGCTTGTGGTAAGGTGGTATTCCTCTGGAGTCGAAGCCAGGGACTAACTTCTCATCTCGAGTTGATTTTTGGTCCACGGAGCTCTTTCGTGTTGCTACAGTGACCTCAGGATCCCTCTAGCCTTGAAACAGTGTTCTTGGTGTTTCTCTGGAGTGCCACCAAGGAAATCCAGACTCCTTTCATGTGTGATGTGCAACACGGAATTGCTCTGCACGCAGTGCAGGGGAATCGGGCCTCATCTCGCGGCGTGGGGGAAGTCTCATGGTTTTTCTCGAGTTGTGGCGGGAACCTGGGGTATATTCTCGAGTTACGACGGGGATGGCCCTTCCACACACGTGTTTGTTCAGCGACGTCAGGACTCCTGCCTAGTTGCGAGGGACAACTCGGGATTCTCCTCGAGGCTTGGCAGGGCAATTGGGACGCCTCTCCAGCTGAGGTGGGAGACCAAGGGTCCCTTTCCACGTGCCACAGGAATCCTGGGACTTCTATAAAGTTTCACGAGGAGTCAGGCATCGTCTCCTTTGGAGGCACTGATCTCCGCATACCTCTGGAGTTTTCAAAAGATGTGAGGCCTCCGGTCGCGATGAGGTGGGGAACTAGGTCTTTCTCTGTGGTCTCCACAGGGGATTCAGACATCCTTTCTTCTTGGGAGATGCAAGACGTGCCTGCATTCAAGTCACTGTAGGGATATCCGGCCTTATTTCGAGTCAGGTCATCCCGGTGTCCATTCCACTTGAGGCCGCAAACTCAGGGTCCCTCTCACATAGCTAGAGCTGAGAGGAGACTCCTCTTGAGGTGCTTGTGGTAAGGTGGTATTCCTCTGGAGTCGAAGCCAGGGACTAACCTCTCATCTCGAGTTGATTTTTGGTCCTCGGAGCTCTTTCGTGTTGTTACAGTGACCTCAGGATCCCTCTAGCCTTGAAACAGTGTTCTTGGGTTTTCTCTGGAGTGCCATCAAGGAAATCAAGGCTCCTTTCATGTGAGATGTGCAACACGGAAATGCTCTGCACGCAGTGCAGGGAAATCGGGCCTCATCTCGCGGCGAGGGGGAAGTCTCATGGTTTTTCTCGAGTTGCGGCGGGAACCTGGGGTATATTCTCGAGTTAAGACGGGGATGGCCCTTCCACCCACGTGTTTGTTCAGCGACGTCAGGACTCCTGCCTAGTTGCGAGGGACAACTCGGGATTCTCCTCGAGGCTTGGCAGGGCAATTGGGACGCCTCTCCAGCTGAGGCGGGAGAGCAAGGGTCCCTTTCCACGTGCCACAGGAATCCTGGGACTCCTATCAAGTTTCACGAGGAGTCAGGCATCGTCTCCTTTGGAGGCACTGATCTCCGCGTACCTCTGGAGTTTTCAAAGGATGTGAGGCCTCCGGTCGCGATGAGGTGGGGAACTAGGTCTTTCTCTGTGGTCTCCACAGGGGATTCAGACATCCTTTCGTCTTGGGAGATGCAAGACGAGCCTGCATTCAAGTCACTGCAGGGATATCCGGCCTTATTTCGCGTCAGGGCATCGCAGTGTCCATTCCACTTGAGGCCGCAAACTCAGGGTCCCTCTCACATACATAGAGCTGAGAGAAGCCTCCTCTTGAGGTGCTTGTGGTAAGGTGGTATTCCTCTGGAGTCGAAGCCAGGGACTAACCTCTCATCTCGAGTTGATTTTTGGTCCACGGAGCTCTTTCGTTTTGCTACAGTGACCTCAGTTTCCCTCTAGCCTTGAAACAGTGTTCTTGGGGTTTCTCTCGAGTGCCATGAAGGAAATCAAGGCTCCTTTCATGTGTGATGTGCAACACGGAATTGCTCTGCAAGCAGTGCAGGGGAATCGGGCCTCATCTCGCGGCGAGGGGAAAGTCTCATGGTTTTTCTCGAGTTGCGGTTGGAACCTGGGGTATATTCTCGAGTTATGACGGGGATGGCCCTTCCACCCACGTGTTTGTTCAGCGACGTCAGGACTCCTGCCTAGTTTCGAGGGACAACTCGGGATTCTCCTCGAGGCTTGGCAGGGCAATTGGGACGCCTCTCCAGCTGAGGCGGGAGACCAAGGGTCCCTTTCCACGTGCCACAGGAATCCTGGGACTCCTATCAAGTTTCACGAGGAGTCAGGCATCGTCTCCTTTGGAGGCACTGATCTCCGCGTACCTCTGGAGTTTTCAAAGGATGTGAGGCCTCCGGTCGCGATGAGGTGGGGAACTAGGTCTTTCTCTGTGGTCTCCACAGGGGATTCAGACATCCTTTCGTCTTGGGAGATGCAAGACGAGCCTGCATTCAAGTCACTGCAGGGATATCCGGCCTTATTTCGAGTCAGGGCATCGCGGAGTCCATTCCACTTGAGGCGGCAAACTCAGGGTCCCTCTCACATACCTAGAGCTGAAAGAAGCCTCCTCTTGAGGTGCTTGTGGTAAGGTGGTATTCCTCTGGAGTCGAAGCCAGGGACTAACCTCTCATCTCGAGTTGATTTGTGGTCCACGGAGCTCTTTCATGTTGCTACAGTGACCTCAGGATCCCTCTAGCCTTGAAACAGTGTTCTTGGGGTTTCTCTGGAGTGCCATCAAGGAGATCAAGGCTCCTTTCATGTGTGATGTGCAACACGGAATTGCTCTGCACGCAGTTCAGGGGAATCGGGCCTCATCTCGCGGCGAGGGGGAAGTCTCATGCTTTTTCTCGAGTTGCGGCGGGAACCAGGGGTATATTCTCGAGTTACGACGGGGATGGCCCTTCCAGCCACGTGTTTGTTCAGCGACGGCAGGACTCCTGCCTAGTTGGGAGGGACAACTCGGGATTCTCCTCGAGGCTTGGCAGGGCAATTGGGACGCTTCTCCAGCTGAGGCGGGAGACCAAGGGTCCCTTTCCACGTGCCACAGGAATCCTGGGACTCCTATCAAGTTTCACGAGGAGTCAGGCATCGTCTCCTTTGGAGGCACTGATCTCCGCGTACCTCTGGAGTTTTCAAAGGATGTGAGGCCTCCGGTCGCGATGAGGTGGGGAACTAGGTCTTTCTCTGTGGTCTCCACAGGGGATTCAGACATCCTTTCGTCTTGGGAGATGCAAGACGAGCCTGCATTCAAGTCACTGCAGGGATATCCGGCCTTATTTCGAGTCAGGGCATCGCACTGTCCATTCCACTTGAGGCCGCAAACTCAGGGTCCCTCTCACATACCTAGAGCTGAGAGAAGCCTCCTCTTGAGGTGCTTGTGGTAAGGTGGTATTCCTCTGGAGTCGAAGCCAGGGACTAACCTCTCATCTCGAGTTGATTCTTGGTCCATGGAGCTCTTTTCTGTTGCTACAGTGACCTCAGGATCCCTCTAGCCTTGAAACAGTGTTCTTGGGGTTTCTCTGGAGTGCCATCAAGGAGATCAAGGCTCCTTTCATGTGTGATGTGCAACACGGAATTTCTCTGCCCGCAGTGCAGGGGAATCGGGCCTCATCTCGCGGCGAGGGGGAAGTCTCATGGTTTTTCTCGAATTGCGGCGGGAACCTGAGGTATATTCTCGAGTTACGACGGGGATGGCCCTTCCACCCACGTGTTTGTTCAGCGACGTCAGGACTCCTGCCGAGTTTCGAGGGACAACTCGGGATTCTCCTCGAGGCTTGGCAGGGCAATTGGGACGCCTCTCCAGCTGAGGCGGGAGACCAAGGTTCCCTTTCCACGTGCCACAGGAATCGTGGGACTCCTATCAAGTTTCACGAGGAGTCAGGAATCGTCTCCTTTGGAGGCACTGATCTCCGCGTACCTCTGGAGTTTTCAAAGGATGTGAGGCCTCCGGTAGTGATGAGGTGGGGAACTAGGTCTTTCTCTGTGGTCTCCACAGGGGATTCAGACATCCTTTCGTCTTGGGAGATGCAAGACGAGCCTGCATTCAAGTCACTGCAGGGATATCCGGCCTTATTTCGAGTCAGGGCATCGCGGTGTCCATTCCACTTGAGGCCGCAAACTCAGGGTCCCTCTCACATACCTAGAGCTGAGAGAAGCCTCCTCTTGAGGTGCTTGTGGTAAGGTGGTATTCCTCTGGAGTCGGAGCCAGGGACTAACCTCTCATCTCGAGTTGATTTTTGGTCCACGGAGCTCTTTCGTGTTGCTACAGTGACCTGAGGATCCCTCTAGCCTTGAAACAGTGATCTTGGGGTTTCTCTGGAGGGCCATCAAGGAAATCCAGACTCCTTTCATGTGTGATGTGCAACACGGAATTGCTCTGCACGCAGTGCAGGGGAATCGGGCCTCATCTTGCGGCGAGGGGGAAGTCTCATGGTTTTTCTCGAGTTGCGGCGGGAACCTGGGGTATATTCTCGAGTTACGACGGGGATGGCCCTTCCAGCCACGTGTTTGTTCAGCGACGTCAGGACTCCTGCCTAGTTGGGAGGGACAACTCGGGATTCTCCTCGAGGCTTGGCAGGACAATTGGGACGCCTCTCCAGCTGAGGTGGGAGACCAAGGGTCCCTTTCCGTGTGCCACAGGAATCCTGGGACTCCTATCAAGTTTCAAGAGGAGTCAGGCATCGTCTCCTTTGGAGGCACTGATCTCCGCGTACCTCTGGAGTTTTCAAAGGATGTGAGGCCTCCGGTCGCGAAGAGGTGGGGAACTAGGTCTTTCTCTGTGGTCTCCACAGGGGATTCAGACATCCTTTCGTCTTGGGAGATGCAAGACGAGCCTGCATTCAAGTCACTGCAGCGATATCCGGCCTTATTTCGCGTCAGGGCATCGCAGTGTCCATTCCACTTGAGGCCGCAAACTCAGGGTCCCTCTCACATACCTAGAGCTGAGAGAAGCCTCCTCTTGAGGTGCTTGTGGTAAGGTGGTATTCCTCTGGAGTCGAAGCCAGGGACTAACCTCTCATCTCGAGTTGATTTTTGGTCCATGGAGCTCTTTTGTGTTGCTACAGTGACCTCAGGATCCCTCTAGCCTTGAAACAGTGTTCTTGGGGTTTCTCTGGAGTGCCATCAAGGAAATCAAGGCTCCTTTCATGTGTGATGTGCAACACGGAATTGCTCTGCACGCAGTGCAGGGGAATCGGGCCTCATCTCGCGGCGAGGGGGAAGTCTCATGGTTTTTCTCGAGTTGCGGTGGGAACCTGGGGTATATTCTCGAGTTATGACGGGGATGGCCCTTCCACCCACGTGTTTGTTCAGCGACGTCAGGACTCCTGCCTAGTTTCGAGGGACAACTCGGGATTCTCCTCGAGGCTTGGCAGGGCAATTGGGACGCCTCTCCAGCTGAGGCGGGAGACCAAGGGTCCCTTTCCACGTGCCACAGGAATCCTGGGACTCCTATCAAGTTTCACGAGGAGTCAGGCATCGTCTCCTTTGGAGGCACTGATCTCCGCGTACCTCTGGAGTTTTCAAAGGATGTGAGGCCTTCGGTCGCGATGAGGTGGGGAACTAGGTCTTTCTCTGTGGTCTCCACAGGGGATTCAGACACCCTTTCGTCTTGGGAGATGCAAGACGAGCCTGCATTCAAGTCACTGCAGGGATATCCGGCCTTATTTCGAGTCAGGGCATCGAGGAGTCCATTCCACTTGAGGCCGCAAACTCAGGGTCCCTCTCACATACCTAGAGCTGAGAGAAGCCTCCTCTTGAGGTGCTTGTGGTAAGGTGGTATTCCTCTGGAGTCGAAGCCAGGGACTAACCTCTCATCTCTAGTTGATTTGTGGTCCACGGAGCTCTTTCATGTTCCTACAGTGACCTCAGGATCCCTCTAGCCTTGAAACAGTGTTCTTGGGGTTTCTCTGGAGTGCCATCAAGGAGATCAAGGCTCCTTTCATGTGTGATGTGCAACACGGAATTGCTGTGCACGCAGTTCAGGGGAATCGGGCCTCATCTCGCGGCGAGGGGGAAGTCTCATGGTTTTTCTCGAGTTGCGGCGGGAACCTGGGGTATATTCTCGAGTTACAACGGGGATGGCCCTTCCAGCCACCTGTTTGTTCAGCGACGTCAGGACTCCTGCCTAGTAGGGAGGGACAACTCGGGATTCTCCTCGAGGCTTGGCAGGGCAATTGGGACGCCTCTCCAGCTGAGGCGGGAGACCAAGGGTCCCTTTCCGTTTGCCACAGGAATCCTGGGACTCCTATCAAGTTTCAAGAGGAGTCAGGCATCGTCTCCTTTGGAGGCACTGATCTCCGCGTACCTCTGGAGTTTTCAAAGGATGTGAGGCCTCCGGTCGCAATGAGGTGGGGAACTAGGTCTTTCTCTGTGGTCTCCACAGGGGATTCAGACATCCTTTCGTCTTGGGAGATGCAAGACGAGCCTGCATTCAAGTCACTGCAGGAATATCCGGCCTTATTTCGAGTCAGGGCATCGCAGTGTCCATTCCACTTGAGGCCGCAAACTCAGGGTCCCTCTCACATACCTAGAGCTGAGAGAAGAATCCTCTTGAGGTGCTTGTGGTAAGGTGGTATTCCTCTGGAGTCGAAGCCAGGGACTAACCTCTCATCTCGAGTTGATTTTTGGTCCATGGAACTCTTTCGTGTTGCTACAGTGACCTCAGTTTCCCTCTAGCCTTGAAACAGTGTTCTTGGGGTTTCTCTGGAGTGCCATCAAGGAAATCAAGGCTCCTTTCATGTGTGATGTGCAACACGGAATTGCTCTGCACGCAGTTCAGGGGAATCGGGCCTCATCTCGCGGTGAGGGGGAAGTCTCATGGTTTTTCTTGACTTGCGGTGGGAACCTGGGGTATATTCTCGAGTTATGACGGGGATGGCCCTTCCACCCACGTGTTTGTTCAGCGACGTCAGGACTCCTGCCTAGTTTCGAGGGACAACTCGGGATTCTCCTCGAGGCTTGGCAGGGCAATTGGGACGCCTCTCCAGCTGAGGCATGGGACCAAGGGTCCCTTTCCACGTGCCACAGGAATCCTGGGACTCCTATCAAGTTTCACGAGGAGTCAGGCATCGTCTCCTTTGGAGGCACTGATCTCCGCGTACCTCTGGAGTTTTCAAAGGATGTGAGGCCTCCGGTAGTGATGAGGTGGGGAACTAGGTCTTTCTCTGTGGTCTCCACAGGGGATTCAGACATCCTTTCGTCTTGGGAGATGCAAGACGAGCCTGCATTCAAGTCACTGCAGGGATATCCGGCCTTATTTCGAGTCAGGGCATCCCGGTGTCCATTCCACTTGAGGCCGCAAACTCAGGGTCCCTCTCACATACCTAGAGCTGAGAGAAGCCTCCTCTTGAGGTGCTTGTGGTAAGGTGGTATTCCTCTGGAGTCGAAGCCAGGGACTAACCTCTCATCTCGAGTTGATTTTTGGTCCACGGAGCTCTTTCGTGTTGCTACAGTGACCTGAGGATCCCTCTAGCCTTGAAACAGTGATCTTGGGGTTTCTCTGGAGGGCCATCAAGGAAATCAAGGCTCCTTTCATGTGTGATGTGCAACACGGAATTGCTCTGCACGCAGTGCAGGGGAATCGGGCCTCATCTCGCGGCGAGGGGGAAGTCTCATGGTTTTTCTCGACTTGCGGTGGGAACCTGGGGTATATTCTCGAGTTATGACGGGGATGGCCCTTCCACCCACGTGTTTGTTCAGCGACGTCAGGACTCCTGCCTAGTTTCGAGGGACAACTCGGGATTCTCCTCGAGGCTTGGCAGGGCAATTGGGACGCCTCTCCAGCTGAGGCGGGAGACCAAGGGTCCCTTTCCACGTGCCACAGGAATCCTGGGACTCCTATCTAGTTTCACGAGGAGTCAGGCATCGACTCCTTTGGAGGCACTGATCTCCGCGTACCTCTGGAGTTTTCAAAGGATGTGAGGCCTCCGGTCGCGATGAGGGGGGGAACTAGGTCTTTCTCTGTGGTCTACACAGGTGATTCAGACATCCTTTCGTCTTGGGAGATGCAAGACGAGCCTTCATTCAAGTCACTGCAAGGATATCCGGCCTTATTTCGAGTCAGGGCATCGCGGTGTCCATTCCACTTGAGGCCGCAAACTCAGGGTCCCTCTCACATACCTAGAGCTGAGAGAAGCCTCCTCTTGAGGTGCTTGTGGTAAGGTGGTATTCCTCTGGAGTCGAAGCCAGGGACTAACCTCTCATCTCGAGTTGATTTTTGGGCCGCGGAGCTCTTTCGTGTTGGTACAGTGACCTCAGGATCCCTCTAGCCTTGAAACAGTGTTCTTGGGGTTTCTCTGGAGTGCCACCAAGGAAATCAAGGCCCCTTTCATGTGTGATGTGCAACACGGAATTGCTCTGCACGCAGTGCAGGGGAATCGGGCCTCATCTTGCGGCGAGGGGGAAGTCTCATGGTTTTTCTCGAGTTGCGGCGGGAACCTGGGGTATATTCTCGAGTTACGACGGGGAAGGCCCTTCCATACAAGTGTTTGTTCAGCGAGACTGGACTCCTGCCTAGTTACGAGGGACAACTCGGGATTCTCCTCGAGGCTTGGCAGGGCAATTGGGACGCCTCTCCAGCTGAGGCGGGAGACCAAGGGTCCCTTTCCACGTACCACAGGAATCCTGGGACTCCTATCAAGTTTCACGAGGAGTCAGGCATCGTCTCCTTTGGAGGCACTGATCTCCGCGTACCTCTGGAGTTTTCATAGGATGTGAGGCCTCCGGTCGCGATGAGGTGGGGAACTAGGTCTTTCTCTGTGGTCTACACAGGTGATTCAGACATCCTTTCGTCTTGGGAGATGCAAGACGAGCCTGCATTCAAGTCACTGCAAGGATATCCGGCCTTATTTCGAGTCAGGGCATCGCGGTGTCCATTCCACTTGAGGCCGCAAACTCAGGGTCCCTCTCACATACCTAGAGCTGAGAGAAGCCTCCTCTTGAGGTGCTTGTGGTAAGGTGGTATTCCTCTGGAGTCGAAGCCAGGGACTAACCTCTCATCTCGAGTTGATTTTTGGTCCACGGAGCTCTTTCGTGTTGCTACAGTGACCTCAGGATCCCTCTAGCCTTGAAACAGTGTTCTTGGGGTTTCTCTGGAGTGCCATCAAGGAAATCAAGGCTCCTTTCATGTGTGATGTGCAACACGGAATTGCTCTGCACGCAGTGCAGGGGAATCGGGCCTCATCTCGCGGCGAGGGGGAAGTCTCATGGTTTTTCTCGAGTTGCGGCGGGAACCTGGGGTATATTCTCGAGTTACGACGGGGATGGCCCTTCCATACAAGTGTTTGTTCAGCGACGTCTGGACTCCTGTCTAGTTGCGAGGGACAACTCGGGATTCTCCTCGAGGCTTGGCAGGGCAATTGGGACGCCTCTCCAGCTGAGGCGGGAGACCAAGGGTCCCTTTCCACGTACCACAGGAATCCTGGGACTCCTATCAAGATTCACGAGGAGTCAGGCATCGTCTCCTTTGGAGGCACTGATCTCCGCATACCTCTGGAGTTTTCAAAGGATGTGAGGCCTCCGGTCGCGATGAGGTGGGGAACTAGGTCTTTCTCTGTGGTCTACACAGGTGATTCAGACATCCTTTCGTCTTGGGAGATGCAAGACGAGCCTGCATTCAAGTCACTGCAAGGATATCCGGCCTTATTTCGAGTCAGGGCATCGCGGTGTCCATTCCACTTGAGGCCGCAAACTCAGGGTCCCTCTCACATACCTAGAGCTGAGAGAAGCCTCCTCTTGAGGTGCTTGTGGTAAGGTGGTATTCCTCTGGAGTCGAAGCCAGGGACTAACCTCTCATCTCGAGTTGATTTTTGGTCCACGGAGCTCTTTCGTGTTGCTACAGTGACCTCAGGATCCCTCTAGACTTGAAACAGTGTTCTTGGGGTTTCTCTGGAGTGACATCAAGGAAATCAAGGTTCCTTTCATGTGTGATGTGCAACACGGAATTGCTCTGCACGCAGTGCAGGGGAATCGGGCCTCATCTCGCGGCGAGGGAGAAGTCTCATGGTTTTTCTCGAGTTGCGGCGGGAACCTGGGGTATATTCTCGAGTTAAGACGGGGATGGTACCTCCACCCACGTGTTTGTTCAGCGACTTCAGGACTCCTGCCTAGTTGCGAGGGACAACTCGGGATTCTCCTCGAGGCTTGGCAGGGCAATTGGGACGCCTCTCCAGCTGAGGCGGGAGACCAAGGGTCCCTTTCCACGTGCCACAGGAATCCTGGGACTCCTATCAAGTTTCACGAGGAGTCAGGCATCGTCTCCTTTGGAGGCACTGATCTCCGCGTACCTCTGGAGTTTTCAAAGGATGTGAGGCCTCCGGTCGCGATGAGGTGGGGAACTAGTTCTTTCTCTGTGGTCTCCACAGGGGATTCAGACATCCTTTCGTCTTGGGAGATGCAAGACGAGCCTGCATTCAAGTCACTGCAGGGATATCCGGCCTTATTTCGAGTCAGGGCATCGCGGAGTCCATTCCACTTGAGGCCGCAAACTCAGGGTCCCTCTCACATACCTAGCGCTGAGAGAAGCCTCCTCTTGAGGTGCTTGTGGTAAGGTGGTATTCCTCTGGAGTCGAAGCCAGGGACTAACCTCTCATCTCGAGTTGATTTGTGGTCCACGGAGCTCTTTCATGTTGCTACAGTGACCTGAGGATCCCTCTAGCCTTGAAACAGTGTTCTTGGGGTTTCTCTGGAGTGCTATCAAGGAGATCAAGGCTCCTTTCATGTGTGATGTGCAACACGGAATTGCTCTGCACGCAGTTCAGGGGAATCGGGCCTCATCTCGCGGCGAGGGGGAAGTCTCATGGTTTTTCTCGAGTTGCGGCGGGAACCTGGGGTATATTCTCGAGTTACGACGGGGATGGCCCTTCCACACACGTGTTTGTTCAGCGACGTCAGGACTCCTGCCTAGTTGGGAGGGACAAATCGGGATTCTCCTCGAGGCTTGGCAGGACAATTGGGACGCCTCTCCAGCTGAGGTGGGAGACCAAGGGTCCCTTTCCGTGTGCCACAGGAATCCTGGGACTCCTATCAAGTTTCAAGAGGAGTCAGGCATCGTCTCCTTTGGAGGCACTGATCTCCGCGTACCTCTGGAGTTTTCAAAGGATGTGAGGCCTCCGGTCGCGAAGAGGTGGGGAACTAGGTCTTTCTCTGTGGTCTCCACAGGGGATTCAGACATCCTTTCGTCTTGGGAGATGCAAGACGAGCCTGCATTCAAGTCACTGCAGCGATATCCGGCCTTATTTCGCGTCAGGGCATCGCAGTGTCCATTCCACTTGAGGCCGCAAACTCAGGGTCCCTCTCACATACCTAGAGCTGAGAGAAGAATCCTCTTGAGGTGCTTGTGGTAAGGTGGTATTCCTCTGGAGTCGAAGCCAGGGACTAACCTCTCATCTCGAGTTGATTCTTGGTCCACAGAGCTCTTTCGTGTTGCTACAGTGACCTCAGGATCCCTCTAGACTTGAAACAGTGTTCTTGGGGTTTCTCTGGAGTGCCATCAAGGAGATCAAGGCTCCTTTCATGTGTGATGTGAAACACGGAATTGCTCTGCACGCAGTGCAGGGGAATCGGGCCTCATCTCGCGGCGAGGGGGAAGTCTCATGGTTTTTCTCGAGTTGCGGCGGGAATCTGGGGTATATTCTCAAGTTACGACGGGGATGGCCCTTCCACACACGTGTTTGTTCAGCGACGTCAGGACTCCTGCCTAGTTGCGAGGGACAACTCGGGATTCTCCTCGAGGCTTGGCAGGGCAATTGGGACGCCTCTCCAGGTGAGGTGGGAGACCAAGGGTCCCTTTCCACGTTCCACAGGAATCCTGGGACTCCTATCAAGTTTCACGAGGAGTCAGGCATCGTCTCCTTTGGAGGCACTGATCTCCGCGTACCTCTGGAGTTTTCAAAGGATGTGAGGCCTCCGGTCGCGATGAGGTGGGGAACTAGGTCTTTCTCTGTGGTCTCCACAGGGGATTCAGACATCCTTTCGTCTCGGGAGATGCAAGACGAGCCTGCATTCAAGTCACTGCAGGGATATCCGGCCTTATTTCGCGTCAGGGCATCGCAGTGTCCATTCCACTTGAGGCCGCAAACTCAGGGTCCCTTTCACATACCTAGAGCTGAGAGAAGCCTCCTCTTGAGGTGCTTGTGGTAAGGTGGTATTCCTCTGGAGTCGAAGCCAGGGACTAACCTCTCATCTCGAGTTGATTCTTGGTCCACGGAGCTCTTTCGTGTTGCTACAGTGACCTCAGGATCCCTCTAGCCTTGAAACAGTGTTCTTGGGGTTTCTCTGGAGTGCCATCAAGGAGATCAAGGCTCCTTTCATGTGTGATGTGCAACACGGAATTGCTCTGCACGCAGTGCAGGGGAATCGGGCCTCATCTCGCGGCAAGGGGGAAGTTTCATGGTTTTTCTCGAGTTGCGGCGGGAACCTGGGGTATATTCTTGAGTTACGACGGGGATGGCCCTTCCAGCCACGTGTTTGTTCAGCGACGTCAGGACTCCTGCCTAGTTGCGAGGGACAACTCGGGATTCTCCTCGAGGCTTGGCAGGGCAATTGGGACGCCTCTCCAGCTGAGGCGGGAGACCAAGTGTCCCTTTCCGTGTGCCACAGGAATCCTGGGACTCCTATCAAGTTTCAAGAGGAGTCAGGCATCGTCTCCTTTGGAGGCACTGATCTCCGCGTACCTCTGGAGTTTTCAAAGGATGTGAGGCCTCCGGTCGCGAAGAGGTGGGGAACTAGTTCTTTTTCTGTGGTCTTCACAGGGGATTCAAACATCCTTTCGTCTCGGGAGATGCAAGACGAGCCTGCATTCAAGTCACTGCAGGGATATCCGGCCTTATTTCGCGTCAGGGCATCGCAGTGTCCATTCCACTTGAGGCCGCAAACTCAGGGTCCCTCTCACATACCTAGAGCTGAGAGAAGCCTCCTCTTGAGGTGCTTGTGGTAAGGTGGTATTCCTCTGGAGTCGAAGCCAGGGACTAACCTCTCATCTCGAGTTGATTTTTGGTCCATGGAGCTCTTTTGTGTTGCTACAGTGACCTCAGTTTCCCTCTAGCCTTGAAACAGTGTTCTTGGGGTTTCTCTGGAGTGCCATCAAGGAAATCAAGGCTCCTTTCATGTGTGATGTGCAACATGGAATTGCTCTGCACGCAGTGCAGGGAAATCGGGCCTCATCTCGCGGCGAGGGGGAAGTCTCATGGTTTTTATCGAGTTGCGGTGGGAACCTGGGGTATATTCTCGAGTTATGACGGGGATGGCCCTTCCAGCCACGTGTTTGTTCAGCGACGTCAGGACTCCTGCCTAGTTGGGAGGGACAACTCGGGATTCTCCTCGAGGCTTGGCAGGGCAATTGGGACGCCTCTCCAGCTGAGCCGGGAGACCAAGTGTCCCTTTCCATGTGCCACAGGAATCCTGGGACTCCTATCAAGTTTCAAGAGGAGTCAGGCATCGTCTCCTTTGGAGGCACTGATCTCCGCGTACCTCTGGAGTTTTCAAAGGATGTGAGGCCTCCAGTCGCGATGAGGTGGGGAACTAGGTCTTTCTGTGTGGTCTCCACAGGGGATTCAGACATCCTTTCGTCTCGGGAGATTCAAGATGAGCCTGCATTCAAGTCACTGCAGGGATATCCGGCCTTATTTCGAGTCAGGGCATCGCAGTGTCCATTTCACTTGAGGCCGCAAACTCAGGGTCCCTCTCACATAGCTAGAGCTGAGAGAAGCCTCCACTTGAGGTGCTTGTGGTAAGGTGGTATTCCTCTGGAGTCGAAGCCAGGGACTAACCTCTCATCTCGAGTTGATTTGTGGTCCACGGAGCTCTTTCATGTTGCTACAGTGACCTCAGGATCCCTCTAGCCTTGAAACAGTGTTCTTGGGGTTTCTCTGGAGTGCCATCAAGGAGATCAAGGCTCCTTTCATGTGTGATGTGCAACACGGAATTGCTCTGCACGCAGTTCAGGGGAATCGGGCCTCATCTCGCGGCGAGGGAGAAGTCTCATGGTTTTTCTCGAGTTGCGGCGGGAACCTGGGGTATATTCTCGAGTTAAGACGGGGATGGTACCTCCACCCACGTGTTTGTTCAGCGACGTCAGGACTCCTGCCTAGTTGCGAGGGACAACTCAGGATTCTCCTCGAGGCTTGGCAGGGCAATTGGGACGCCTCTCCAGCTGAGGCGGGAGACCAAGGGTCCCTTTCCACGTGCCACAGGAATCCTGGGACTCCTATCAAGTTTCACGAGGAGTCAGGCATCGTCTCCTTTGGAGGCACTGATCTCCGCGTACCTCTGGAGTTTTCAAAGGATGTGAGGCCTCCGTTCGCGATGAGGTGGGGAACTAGGTCTTTCTCTGTGGTCTCCACAGGGGATTCAGACATCCTTTCGTCTTGGGAGATGCAAGACGAGCCTGCATTCAAGTCACTGCAGGGATATCCGGCCTTATTTCGAGTCAGGGCATCGCGGTGTCCATTCCACTTGAGGCCGCAAACTCAGGGTCCCTCTCACATAGCTAGAGCTGAGAGAAGCCTCCTCTTGAGGTGCTTGTGGTAAGGTGGTATTCCTCTGGAGTCGAAGCCAGGGACTAACCTCTCATCTCGAGTTGATTTGTGGTCCACGGAGCTCTTTCATGTTGCTACAGTGACCTGAGGATCCCTCTAGCCTTGAAACAGTGTTCTTGGCGTTTCTCTGGAGTGCCATCAAGGAGATCAAGGCTCCTTTCATGTGTGATGTGCAACACGGAATTGCTCTGCACGCAGTTCAGGGGAATCGGGCCTCATCTCGCGGCGAGGGGGAAGTCTCATGGTTTTTCTCGAGTTGCGGCGGGAACCTGGGGTATATTCTCGAGTTACGACGGGGATGGCCCTTCCACCCACGTGTTTGTTCAGCGACGTCAGGACTCCTGCCTAGTTGGGAGGGACAACTCGGGATTCTCCTCGAGGCTTGGCAGGGCAATTGGGACGCCTCTCCAGCTGAGGCGGGAGACCAAGGGTCCCTTTCCACGTGCCACAGGAATCCTGGGACTCCTATCAAGTTTCACGAGGAGTCAGGCATCGTCTCCTTTGGAGGCACTGATCTCCGCGTACCTCTGGAGTTTTCAAAGGATGTGAGGCCTCCGGTCGCGAAGAGGTGGGGAACTAGGTCTTTCTCTGTGGTCTCCACAGGGGATTCAGACATCCTTTCATCTTGGGAGATGCAAGACGAGCCTGCATTCAAGTCACTGCAGGGATATCCGGCCTTATTTCGCGTCAGGGCATCGCAGTGTCCATTCCACTTGAGGCCGCAAACTCAGGGTCCCTCTCACATACCTAGAGCTGAGAGAAGAATCCTCTTGAGGTGCTTGTGGTAAGGTGGTATTCCTCTGGAGTCGAAGCCAGGGACTAACCTCTCATCTCGAGTTGATTCTTGGTCCACAGAGCTCTTTCGTGTTGCTACAGTGACCTCAGGATCCCTCTAGACTTGAAACAGTGTTCTTGGGGTTTCTCTGGAGTGCCATCAAGGAGATCAAGGCTCCTTTCATGTGTGATGTGAAACACGGAATTGCTCTGCACGCAGTGCAGCGGAATCGGGCCTCATCTCGCGGCGAGGGGGAAGTCTCATGGTTTTTCTCGAGTTGCGGCGGGAATCTCGGGTATATTCTCAAGTTACGACGGGGATGGCGCTTCCACACACGTGTTTGTTCAGCGACGTCAGGACTCCTGCCTAGTTGCGAGGGACAACTCAGGATTCTCCTCGAGGCTTGGCAGGGCAATTGGGACGCCTCTCCAGGTGAGGTGGGAGACCAAGGGTCCCTTTCCACGTTCCACAGGAATCCTGGGACTCCTATCAAGTTTCACGAGGAGTCAGGCATCGTCTCCTTTGGAGGCACTGATCTCCGCGTACCTCTGGAGTTTTCAAAGGATGTGAGGCCTCCGGTCGCGATGAGGTGGGGAACTAGGTCTTTCTCTGTGGTCTCCACAGGGGATTCAGACATCCTTTCGTCTCGGGAGATGCAAGACGAGCCTGCATTCAAGTCACTGCAGGGATATCCGGCCTTATTTCGCGTCAGGGCATCGCAGTGTCCATTCCACTTGAGGCCGCAAACTCAGGGTCCCTTTCACATACCTAGAGCTGAGAGAAGCCTCCTCTTGAGGTGCTTGTGGTAAGGTGGTATTCCTCTGGAGTCGAAGCCAGGGACTAACCTCTCATCTCGAGTTGATTCTTGGTCCACGGAGCTCTTTCGTGTTGCTACAGTGACCTCAGGATCCCTTAGCCTTGAAACAGTGTTCTTGGGGTTTCTCTGGAGTGCCATCAAGGAGATCAAGGCTCCTTTCATGTGTGATGTGCAACACGGAATTGCTCTGCACGCAGTGCAGGGGAATCGGGCCTCATCTCGCGGCGAGGGGGAAGTTTCATGGTTTTTCTCGAGTTGCGGCGGGAACCTGGGGTATATTCTCGAGTTACGACGGGGATGGCCCTTCCAGCCACGTGTTTGTTCAGCGACGTCAGGACTCCTGCCTAGTTGCGAGGGACAACTCGGGATTCTCCTCGAGGCTTGGCAGGGCAATTGGGACGCCTCTCCAGCTGAGGCGGGAGACCAAGTGTCCCTTTCCCTGTGGCACAGGAATCCTGGGACTCCTATCAAGTTTCAAGAGGAGTCAGGCATCGTCTCCTTTGGAGGCACTGATCTCCGCGTACCTCTGGAGTTTTCAAAGGATGTGAGGCCTCCGGTCGCGAAGAGGTGGGGAACTAGTTCTTTTTCTGTGGTCTTCACAGGGGATTCAGACATCCTTTCGTCTCGGGAGATGCAAGACGAGCCTGCATTCAAGTCACTGCAGGGATATCCGGCCTTATTTCGCGTCAGGGCATCGCAGTGTCCATTCCACTTGAGGCCGCAAACTCAGGGTCCCTCTCACATACCTAGAGCTGAGAGAAGCCTCCTCTTGAGGTGCTTGTGGTAAGGTGGTATTCCTCTGGAGTCGAAGCCAGGGACTAACCTCTCATCTCGAGTTGATTTTTGGTCCATGGAGCTCTTTTGTGTTGCTACAGTGACCTCAGTTTCCCTCTAGCCTTGAAACAGTGTTCTTGGGGTTTCTCTGGAGTGCCATCAAGGAAATCAAGGCTCCTTTCATGTGTGATGTGCAACACGGAATTGCTCTGCACGCAGTGCAGGGGAATCGGGCCTCATCTCGCGGCGAGGGGGAAGTCTCATGGTTTTTCTCGAGTTGCGGTGGGAACCTGGGGTATATTCTCGAGTTATGACGGGGATGGCCCATCCACCCACGTGTTTGTTCAGCGACGTCAGGACTCCTGCCTAGTTTCGAGGGACAACTCGGGATTCTCCTCGAGGCTTGGCAGGGCAATTGGGACGCCTCTCCAGCTGAGGCGGGAGACCAAGGGTCCCTTTCCACGTGCCACAGGAATCCTGGGACTCCTATCAAGTTTCACGAGGAGTCAGGCATCGTCTCCTTTGGAGGCACTGATCTCCGCGTACCTCTGGAGTTTTCAAAGGATGTGAGGCCTCCGGTCGCGAAGACGTGGGGAACTAGGTCTTTCTCTGTGGTCTCCACAGGGGATTCAGACATCCTTTCGTCTTGGGAGATGCAAGACGAGCCTGCATTCAAGTCACTGCAGGGATATCCGGCCTTATTTCGCGTCAGGGCATCGCAGTGTCCATTCCACTTGAGGCCGCAAACTCAGGGTCCCTCTCACATACCTAGAGCTGAGAGAAGAATCCTCTTGAGGTGCTTGTGGTAAGGTGGTATTCCTCTGGAGTCGAAGCCAGGGACTAACCTCTCATCTCGAGTTGATTCTTGGTCCACAGAGCTCTTTCGTGTTGCTACAGTGACCTCAGGATCCCTCTAGACTTGAAACAGTGTTCTTGGGGTTTCTCTGGAGTGCCATCAAGGAGATCAAGGCTCCTTTCATGTGTGATGTGAAACACGGAATTGCTCTGCACGCAGTGCAGCGGAATCGGGCCTCATCTCGCGGCGAGGGGGAAGTCTCATGGTTTTTCTCGAGTTGCGGCGGGAATCTCGGGTATATTCTCAAGTTACGACGGGGATGGCGCTTCCACACACGTGTTTGTTCAGCGACGTCAGGACTCCTGCCTAGTTGCGAGGGACAACTCAGGATTCTCCTCGAGGCTTGGCAGGGCAATTGGGACGCCTCTCCAGGTGAGGTGGGAGACCAAGGGTCCCTTTCCACGTTCCACAGGAATCCTGGGACTCCTATCAAGTTTCACGAGGAGTCAGGCATCGTCTCCTTTGGAGGCACTGATCTCCGCGTACCTCTGGAGTTTTCAAAGGATGTGAGGCCTCCGGTCGCGATGAGGTGGGGAACTAGGTCTTTCTCTGTGGTCTCCACAGGGGATTCAGACATCCTTTCGTCTCGGGAGATGCAAGACGAGCCTGCATTCAAGTCACTGCAGGGATATCCGGCCTTATTTCGCGTCAGGGCATCGCAGTGTCCATTCCACTTGAGGCCGCAAACTCAGGGTCCCTTTCACATACCTAGAGCTGAGAGAAGCCTCCTCTTGAGGTGCTTGTGGTAAGGTGGTATTCCTCTGGAGTCGAAGCCAGGGACTAACCTCTCATCTCGAGTTGATTCTTGGTCCACGGAGCTCTTTCGTGTTGCTACAGTGACCTCAGGATCCCTTAGCCTTGAAACAGTGTTCTTGGGGTTTCTCTGGAGTGCCATCAAGGAGATCAAGGCTCCTTTCATGTGTGATGTGCAACACGGAATTGCTCTGCACGCAGTGCAGGGGAATCGGGCCTCATCTCGCGGCGAGGGGGAAGTTTCATGGTTTTTCTCGAGTTGCGGCGGGAACCTGGGGTATATTCTCGAGTTACGACGGGGATGGCCCTTCCAGCCACGTGTTTGTTCAGCGACGTCAGGACTCCTGCCTAGTTGCGAGGGACAACTCGGGATTCTCCTCGAGGCTTGGCAGGGCAATTGGGACGCCTCTCCAGCTGAGGCGGGAGACCAAGTGTCCCTTTCCCTGTGGCACAGGAATCCTGGGACTCCTATCAAGTTTCAAGAGGAGTCAGGCATCGTCTCCTTTGGAGGCACTGATCTCCGCGTACCTCTGGAGTTTTCAAAGGATGTGAGGCCTCCGGTCGCGAAGAGGTGGGGAACTAGTTCTTTTTCTGTGGTCTTCACAGGGGATTCAGACATCCTTTCGTCTCGGGAGATGCAAGACGAGCCTGCATTCAAGTCACTGCAGGGATATCCGGCCTTATTTCGCGTCAGGGCATCGCAGTGTCCATTCCACTTGAGGCCGCAAACTCAGGGTCCCTCTCACATACCTAGAGCTGAGAGAAGCCTCCTCTTGAGGTGCTTGTGGTAAGGTGGTATTCCTCTGGAGTCGAAGCCAGGGACTAACCTCTCATCTCGAGTTGATTTTTGGTCCATGGAGCTCTTTTGTGTTGCTACAGTGACCTCAGTTTCCCTCTAGCCTTGAAACAGTGTTCTTGGGGTTTCTCTGGAGTGCCATCAAGGAAATCAAGGCTCCTTTCATGTGTGATGTGCAACACGGAATTGCTCTGCACGCAGTGCAGGGGAATCGGGCCTCATCTCGCGGCGAGGGGGAAGTCTCATGGTTTTTCTCGAGTTGCGGTGGGAACCTGGGGTATATTCTCGAGTTATGACGGGGATGGCCCATCCACCCACGTGTTTGTTCAGCGACGTCAGGACTCCTGCCTAGTTTCGAGGGACAACTCGGGATTCTCCTCGAGGCTTGGCAGGGCAATTGGGACGCCTCTCCAGCTGAGGCGGGAGACCAAGGGTCCCTTTCCACGTGCCACAGGAATCCTGGGACTCCTATCAAGTTTCACGAGGAGTCAGGCATCGTCTCCTTTGGAGGCACTGATCTCCGCGTACCTCTGGAGTTTTCAAAGGATGTGAGGCCTCCGGTCGCGAAGACGTGGGGAACTAGGTCTTTCTCTGTGGTCTCCACAGGGGATTCAGACATCCTTTCGTCTTGGGAGATGCAAGACGAGCCTGCATTCAAGTCACTGCAGGGATATCCGGCCTTATTTCGCGTCAGGGCATCGCAGTGTCCATTCCACTTGAGGCCGCAAACTCAGGGTCCCTCTCACATACCTAGAGCTGAGAGAAGAATCCTCTTGAGGTGCTTGTGGTAAGGTGGTATTCCTCTGGAGTCGAAGCCAGGGACTAACCTCTCATCTCGAGTTGATTCTTGGTCCACAGAGCTCTTTCGTGTTGCTACAGTGACCTCAGGATCCCTCTAGACTTGAAACAGTGTTCTTGGGGTTTCTCTGGAGTGCCATCAAGGAGATCAAGGCTCCTTTCATGTGTGATGTGAAACACGGAATTGCTCTGCACGCAGTGCAGGGGAATCGGGCCTCATCTCGCGGCGAGGGGGAAGTCTCATGGTTTTTCTCGAGTTGCGGCGGGAATCTGGGGTATATTCTCAAGTTACGACGGGGATGGCCCTTCCATACACGTGTTTGTTCAGCGACGTCAGGACTCCTGCCTAGTTGCGAGGGACAACTCGGGATTCTCCTCGAGGCTTGGCAGGGCAATTGGGACGCCTCTCCAGGTGAGGTGGGAGACCAAGGGTCCCTTTCCACGTTCCACAGGAATCCTGGGACTCCTATCAAGTTTCACGAGGAGTCAGGCATCGTCTCCTTTGGAGGCACTGATCTCCGCGTACCTCTGGATTTTTCAAAGGATGTGAGGCCTCCGGTCGCGATGAGGTGGGGAACTAGGTCTTTCTCTGTGGTCTCCACAGGGGATTCAGACATCCTTTCGTCTCGGGAGATGCAAGACGAGCCTGCATTCAAGTCACTGCAGGGATATCCGGCCTTATTTCGCGTCAGGGCATCGCAGTGTCCATTCCACTTGAGGCCGCAAACTCAGGGTCCCTTTCACATACCTAGAGCTGAGAGAAGCCTCCTCTTGAGGTGCTTGTGGTAAGGTGGTATTCCTCTGGAGTCGAAGCCAGGGACTAACCTCTCATCTCGAGTTGATTCTTGGTCCACGGAGCTCTTTCGTGTTGCTACAGTGACCTCAGGATCCCTTAGCCTTGAAACAGTGTTCTTGGGGTTTCTCTGGAGTGCCATCAAGGAGATCAAGGCTCCTTTCATGTGTGATGTGCAACACGGAATTGCTCTGCACGCAGTGCAGGGGAATCGGGCCTCATCTCGCGGCGAGGGGGAAGTTTCATGGTTTTTCTCGAGTTGCGGCGGGAACCTGGGGTATATTCTCGAGTTACGACGGGGATGGCCCTTCCAGCCACGTGTTTGTTCAGCGACGTCAGGACTCCTGCCTAGTTGCGAGGGACAACTCGGGATTCTCCTCGAGGCTTGGCAGGGCAATTGGGACGCCTCTCCAGCTGAGGCGGGAGACCAAGTGTCCCTTTCCCTGTGGCACAGGAATCCTGGGACTCCTATCAAGTTTCAAGAGGAGTCAGGCATCGTCTCCTTTGGAGGCACTGATCTCCGCGTACCTCTGGAGTTTTCAAAGGATGTGAGGCCTCCGGTCGCGAAGAGGTGGGGAACTAGTTCTTTTTCTGTGGTCTTCACAGGGGATTCAGACATCCTTTCGTCTCGGGAGATGCAAGACGAGCCTGCATTCAAGTCACTGCAGGGATATCCGGCCTTATTTCGCGTCAGGGCATCGCAGTGTCCATTCCACTTGAGGCCGCAAACTCAGGGTCCCTCTCACATACCTAGAGCTGAGAGAAGCCTCCTCTTGAGGTGCTTGTGGTAAGGTGGTATTCCTCTGGAGTCGAAGCCAGGGACTAACCTCTCATCTCGAGTTGATTTTTGGTCCATGGAGCTCTTTTGTGTTGCTACAGTGACCTCAGTTTCCCTCTAGCCTTGAAACAGTGTTCTTGGGGTTTCTCTGGAGTGCCATCAAGGAAATCAAGGCTCCTTTCATGTGTGATGTGCAACACGGAATTGCTCTGCACGCAGTGCAGGGGAATCGGGCCTCATCTCGCGGCGAGGGAGAAGTCTCATGGTTTTTCTCGAGTTGCGGCGGGAACCTGGGGTATATTCTCGAGTTAAGACGGGGATGGTACCTCCACCCACGTGTTTGTTCAGCGACTTCAGGACTCCTGCCTAGTTGCGAGGGACAACTCGGGATTCTCCTCGAGGCTTGGCAGGGCAATTGGGACGCCTCTCCAGCTGAGGCGGGAGACCAAGGGTCCCTTTCCACGTGCCACAGGAATCCTGGGACTCCTATCAAGTTTCACGAGGAGTCAGGCATCGTCTCCTTTGGAGGCACTGATCTCCGCGTACCTCTGGAGTTTTCAAAGGATGTGAGGCCTCCGTTCGCGATGAGGTGGGGAACTAGGTCTTTCTCTGTGGTCTCCACAGGGGATTCAGACATCCTTTCGTCTTGGGAGATGCAAGACGAGCCTGCATTCAAGTCACTGCAGGGATATCCGGCCTTATTTCGAGTCAGGGCATCGCGGAGTCCATTCCACTTGAGGCCGCAAACTCAGGGTCCCTCTCACATACCTAGAGCTGAGAGAAGCCTCCTCTTGAGGTGCTTGTGGTAAGGTGGTATTCCTCTGGAGTCGAAGCCAGGGACTAACCTCTCATCTCGAGTTGATTTGTGGTCCACGGAGCTCTTTCATGTTGCTACAGTGACCTGAGGATCCCTCTAGCCTTGAAACAGTGTTCTTGGGGTTTCTCTGGAGTGCCATCAAGGAAATCAAGGCTCCTTTCATGTGTGATGTGCAACACGGAATTGCTCTGCACGCAGTGCAGGGGAATCGGGCCTCATCTCGCGGCGAGGGGGAAGTCTCATGGTTTTTCTCGAGTTGCGGCGGGAACCTGGGGTATATTCTCGAGTTACGACGGGGATGGCCCTTCCAGCCACGTGTTTGTTCAGCGACGTCAGGACTCCTGCCTAGTTGGGAGGGACAACTCGGGATTCTCCTCGAGGCTTGGCAGGACAATTGGGACGCCTCTCCAGCTGAGGTGGGAGACCAAGGGTCCCTTTCCGTGTGCCACAGGAATCCTGGGACTCCTATCAAGTTTCAAGAGGAGTCAGGCATCGTCTCCTTTGGAGGCACTGATCTCCGCGTACCTCTGGAGTTTTCAAAGGATGTGAGGCCTCCGGTCGCGAAGAGGTGGGGAACTAGGTCTTTCTCTGTGGTCTCCACAGGGGATTCAGACATCCTTTCGTCTTGGGAGATGCAAGACGAGCCTGCATTCAAGTCACTGCAGGAATATCCGGCCTTATTTCGCGTCAGGGCATCGCAGTGTCCATTCCACTTGAGGCCGCAAACTCAGGGTCCCTCTCACATACCTAGAGCTGAGAGAAGAATCCTCTTGAGGTGCTTGTGGTAAGGTGGTATTCCTCTGGAGTCGAAGCCAGGGACGAACCTCTCATCTCGAGTTGATTCTTGGTCCACAGAGCTCTTTCGTGTTGCTACAGTGACCTCAGGATCCCTCTAGACTTGAAACAGTGTTCTTGGGGTTTCTCTGGAGTGCCATCAAGGAGATCAAGGCTCCTTTCATGTGTGATGTGAAACACGGAATTGCTCTGCACGCAGTGCAGGGGAATCGGGCCTCATCTCGCGGCGAGGGGGAAGTCTCATGGTTTTTCTCGAGTTGCGGCGGGAATCTGGGGTATATTCTCGAGTTACGACGGCGATGGCCCTTCCACACACGTGTTTGTTCATTGAGGTCAGGATTCCTGCCTAGTTGCGAGAGACAACTCGGGATTCTACTCGAGGCTTGGCAGGGCAATTGGGACGCCACTCCAGCTGAGGCGGGAGACCAAGGGTCCCTTTCCTCGTTCCACAGGTATCCTGGGACTCCTATCAGGTTTCACGAGGAGTCAGGCATCGTCTCCTTTGGAGGCACTGATCTCCGCGTACCTCTGGAGTTTTCAAAGAATGTGAGGCCTCCGGTCGCGATGAGGTGGGGAACTAGTTCTTTCTCTGTGGTCTCCACAGGGGATTCAGACATCCTTTCGTCTTGGGAGATGCAAGACGAGCCTGCATTCAAGTCACTGTAGGGATATCCGGCCTTATTTCAAGTCAGGGCATCGCGGTGTCCATTCCACTTGAGGCCGCAATCTCAGGGTCGCTCTCACATACCTAGAGCTGAGAGAAGCCTCCTCTTGAGGTGCTTGTGGTAAGGTGGTATTCCTCTGGAGTCAAAGCCAGGGACTAACCTCTCATCTCGAGATGATTTTTGGTCCACGGAGCTCTTTCATGTTGCTACAGTGACCTCAGGATGCCTCTAGTCTTGAAACAGTGTTCTTGGGGTTTCTCTGGAGTGCCATCAAGGAAATCAAGGCTCCTTTCATGTGTGATGTGCAACACGGAATTGCTCTGCACGCAGTGCAGGGTTCGGGCCTCATTTTCCGTCGAGGGGGAAGTCTCATGGTTTTTCTCGAGTTGCGGCAGGAACCTGGGGTATATTCTCGAGTTACGACCGGGAAAGCCCTTCCACCCACGTGTTTGTTCAGCGACGTCAGGACTTCTGCCTAGTTGCGAGGGACAACTCGGGATTCTCCTCGAGGCTTGGCAGGGCAATTGGGACGCCTCTCCAGCTGAGGCGGGAGACCAAGGGTCCCTTTCCACGTGCCACAGGAATCCTGGGACTCCTATCAAGTTTCACGAGGAGTCAGGCATCGGCTCCTTTGGAGGCACTGATCTCCGTGTACCTCTGGAGTTTTCAAAGGATGTGAGGCCTCCGATCGCGATGAGGTGGGAGACTAGGTCTTTCTCTGTGGTCTCCACAGGGGATTCAGACATCCTTTCGTCTTGGAAGATGCAAGATGAGCCTGCATTCAAGTCACTGCAGGGATAACCGGCCTTATTTGGAGTCAGAGCATCGCGGTGTCCATTCCACTTTAGGCCGCAAACTCAGGGTCCCTCTCACATACCTAGAGCTGAGAGAAACCTCCTCTTGAGGTGCTTGTGGTAAGGTGGTATTCCTCTGGAGTCGAAGCCAGGGACTAACCTCTCATCTAGAGTTGATTTTTGTCCATGGAGCTCTTTCGTGTTGCTACAGTGACCTCAGGATCCCTCTAGCCTTGAAACAGTGTTCTTGGGGTTTCTCTGGAGTGCCATCAAGGAAATCAAGGCTCCTTTCATGTGTGATGTGCAACACGGAATTGCTCTGCACGCAGTGCAGGGGAA